>NC_071297.1:4587954-5241590 GCF_027563975.2 Plodia interpunctella | reverse complement strand
TTCCAATATGATTTAGTTTATTATTAATTTCCTCTCGTCTCCGCTCGGATGAAGTCCAGGACTTATGTTCAACTGTGGGCTGCGATAGGCTGATGACAATGATGAATTAGGTGATGAACGATACGATGTTATAGGTACCTATTATTTTAATACATTTTACAGGAAGTGGAGAATACAAAAAATTTCATCATATGGGACCTGCAAAGGATAGGCCTTCGCTGTCTAAAAAAGGAAACATTTTGTTTGAAACACTAATTCGTCTAAGTATTCAGGTCGTATGGCTGGCTCTTGGGCGGAAATCCTTTAATCAAATAGGTACATACAAGTAACAAGTAAGGTCTTGCTGAAGTAATAAATCGTTTCTGTAATAACAGCTCTTATCTAAAAACGTATTGTAGAAACTTCAAACTCTATATTTTATTCTACATGTGCATAGTTTTATTAGAAATATCTAGTGCTTACAATTGACATGCACACATGCAGGTCGTTTCAAATATGAATCTATGGTGAAGAATGTAGAACTTTCTCTCACAATTTTGTTTAAATAAAACAGAGTTGAAATGGAAATAGTTATCAATTTACTTCTTTTAACTGATGACAGTGGCATTAAAACCACTCCTGAACATTTGTTTCTTAGACTTCCTAAATCCTGAAATAACAAGAAAAACTATTCATCAATCGCAAGTAATAAATATTATAAAATTAAAATAGTATTTACTTACATAATTTAAAATCTGAAAATAAACGTAACATCAACATACTCGTAATAGGCACAATATCTATAACCAAGTTCTCTTCTGACACTAGTGACATGTAACCATTTCCACTTAGAGTTGGAGATGCACCGCTTATTTAAAACCGAAAAATATAATATGGTTGAACACAAGCTGAAGTCTAACTACGCGGCCAAAATGTCACCTCAAGAGCGCTATGTGCTGTTTGGGAGCTGCGTGCATAATGATCGCAAGGTTAACATTTGCTCTCCTCTGCGGAATGAGAGCTGCAAAGACTTACCTGACTGGCGACTGTTAGGGATTGGAGTATTCAAATATCCCAAGTAAGTGAATTATGTACCTAATTGAACGTTGATTACATTACAAATTATATGTACGAGTGTATTCAATATATAATGAAAATTTAAAAATTATTTATAATTCAGCGTTATGGCCCCGCGATAAAGCACATTCAGTGCTAATTTTGTTCGTAGACTAAAAAATGGCACGTCAGAACTTAACAAAACTAAGATTATTGACCATGTTGTCCATTTCCTATAAATGTGTTTATTTTTAGCCACACACAAGTAATATTTCAATATTAATAGTTAATAAATAAACCGAAACTTAATTCAACATTCATATGATAACATAGTATGTTAAAATAATGAATGTTATCTTATTCTAATAGGGTTACTCACGGTAAGGATACCTAATATAATAAATACTTACCTGTTTTATTCTTTATAGCTTGGGTCGCCGGCTGAAATATATGCAAGATGCTCTAACACTACCTGAGATGCTCTTAGAAAAAAAACGTATTATCGTGGGCATCCTGGGTTTGGCGAGGAGCCGCTTTGACACTATGCTCAAGGAGATCACATTTCCAGTTGGTACTAGCAGCACGTCGATGGTTGGTGGCGCGCGAACTTCAGTATTCAGAAAGTAAGGAGCACAGATTAAACTACACACAGACAGAAAAGTAGCACGACGCGTTAGACATTTCCGTAATACGTTCCCTACATATACATTTCCATAATCTAAGGTTACATGTTACCCAATAAGCGGTGGTAGTTCAATTACACAGTTACTAGCTTTTTCTTGCGGATTCGCCCGCGGCTTCAATTTTTTTTTTTATACATGGGAATAAGCATCTGATTTGACTTGATGGCAACTACCCTAATAATAAAGCTGATTTTATTTATAAAACACAGGAGCATCAGCAGAGCCACGTCGCGTGTCTCACGCGTGTCAACATCCCGCAAAAGCATCGGCGTGTCCCACTTGACGATTCCCGACAAATTAATACCGGACATTGAGTTCCCGACGAGAGAAACTGAGACGTAAATGCCATTAAAGTTTTGTCTGTTAACAACAAATTAACAATCTTGAATCATCATCATAAACAGCCTTCTTTTTCCCATTGCTGGGAATAATAAGCCTAATAAATTAATGAACGTCATCCTTCTCGGTCTTGAATACTTATTTTACCTTGCATAGTTGACCAAACAAAATTCTAGTAATAATCACAAAACAAACTTTGTTTAAACTGATTTTATTTTATTTCAGGGAATGGCTTCCTATAAAGTTCCCAGATGAGTATTTGCCTCAGAATTCATGTGATCTGACCCAGAGACGGAAATGGTTGGCGCGAGCCACTCGATTAGCGCTGAAGCGGGCCAGACGACTACGACGTACGAATAGAGCCAAAAAATGATTAACTTGAGTAATCTGTTTTAAAAATCATCTCTACATGTTTATGTAGAGATGAAATATGAAGTACTCAGTAAAATATCAAGGGCAATCCTAGCTAGAGGTGAAGTGATGCTAACATAAGGGAAAACATAATCAACCAACCACTAACCAACCACGCAAAATTAATTTTAATACTTGTTAAAGAACTTTATCAACTAATCCATCCAAAAACGAAATATACTAATTTGTGCCTTTGTGTTTTTTTACATGATAAGTATTTATTTTTGAAATTACATTATTAACCTAAATTCGTAAAGCTACAGCCTCATAAGAAAAAACAATTATGATACCTAGGTACTATCTGCGCCCCTGGACTTTGCTGTCATAAGAATTTCGCAATGAAAGGCATCATATTCATTCATAGAAACCCCTCTTGAAGAATTTACGTGATTAAGCAACAAACATCCTCTCACACTATCCAAACTTTGGCATTTATTATACATATAGAGGATTAGTAAATTGCCACAAATATTAAGTAGACAGTACACCACATAACTTATTGGAAGATGCAATTATCCTGTCGAACTTGATGGAAATAATGTATTATGAAACTCAGTTCGACTTGACCCATAAAGGGAGTGTCAGTGTAGATATATGTAGTAAAATTATTACAGTCTGTCATTGGAACTTTTGAGCATCGTGGGTTTAGCTCTTATAGATGGAATAGGAATCCCACGATCACCCAAGGTTATGTTGGCACTACTGCATGGTAACTTCCCAAATTTTTCAAGGAAACTACCTCAATGGATGTAAAATATAAAGCATGGCTTTCTTTCCTAAGTACTCACAACAAAACTTTTCCTGATACTTACGATCTCAGTTGGTTGTAGAAATAATTATTTATTTATTACTCATTTTCGAGCTTTATGGTAATGATGCTTAGGTACCTACTTCAATGGGGTAAACAGTAAAGAAATAATAATTATATAAATTAAAATATATTGTAATCTATAAAGTAAATTGCAAAGAAATATGAAAAGAAAATGAAACATTAAGACAATAAGCAAGAATTATAAATAAATTAACTTTATATCAACATACCCAACATAGCTAGAACTTAATATGTTACGTAGTATTTTGTACTACTAAACATTAAATGTGTACACAATATTTTATTTATTGAAGAACATATCAATAATTAACGACATAAGTATTTAAAGTAATAGCTATCGATCAAAAACACAGTTTGAATGTACCACTAAACAGATGAAAAAGTTATTCAATATTGTAATACCTATTGAAATACAGAGACTCTACAGTATATTTTGTTAGGGTAAGCATATTGTCAATAGATCAGTGACATACCAGGCTGTTGGCAAACAGTCCATGGGTGAAGTTCTTTGGGTGAAAAGTACATGACCATAACACTGTTGGTAAAACATTCCTTAACATAAAGTTATACTGGCAAAACGTTCGTGGATTTTCATCCGACGTTGGACAAATCGTTAATGGGTCAAAGATTTTTTTGGCCAACAGTTCATGGATCAATCGAATGTTGGTGAAACGTTTAAATCACTACGATGCGTTGTTTTCCATAGGAGTTGACATTTTCTTTATTTTTTTTTCAGTGTATTAATTGCAGATTTTATGCGTCGACGCACGTCTGTCGATACCTATGGAAAACATCGAATATCCATACAATTTCAACGTTGTCCGACGTCGGTCGTTAAAACAACGAAGCATTTTTCTAATGGGAGTTCGGTATAAGTAGGCTATGATCTAAGATTTATCGTCCAGCTGATTGTGGATGTAGGAGTTTCTGAAGTCGATTCTGCCAGCGCCGGCGCTGCGTCTCGCTGCAGGGACGAGCGCGCTCCGGGTGCTCGGGGAACGAGGGGGGGAAGTATATTCTGGGGAAGAACCATTGAATATCAAACCAATTACTTCCACTTAAAAAAAGGTATAAGATTATTAATACTTACTTCAATACATATAATAAAATAGTAGAAAAAAAAATGTACATGGAATATATATAAATAAAAACAAAATTAGGCGATACAATCATAGAAACAGAGTAAGAATTTGAAAAAATCTGTATGTACACGCTAATATTTGGATTCGAATGATTTTTTTTTAATTATGTAGCTATTAAGCCTGGGCAACTATAGGCTATAAATAATTTTGAAAACTAGAACACCAGATGGAGAACTATGATGGTCCAGCTAAACTATCGGAAATATAGAAATGACGTCTAAACAAAAATTGTTCGGTCTGATGAGCATTTTCTGATCTGAAACTCTTGATGCAGACCCATGATGGTCCAGCTAAACTATAGGAAATGTACTCGACGCCTTTTTAGGTCTAATGAGCATCTTCTGCATAGTTATCGTTACGCTTTGTCGGTATAGATAAATTTCTCTAATTTTGACTTGACCAAAAATTATTCGGCCACGCGAACGAAGTCGTGGGCATCAGTTAGTAATAAAATATACTATTTATAAATATGTTTTGTTATTATTACTATTATTGCATGCTTAATAGATTTTACGGTTATTCATAAATAATTATCGGTACAAATGCAGCCTAAGTATTTATTAACATTGTTCCAACTTAATTCAATGTAGCCAGTAAAGAAAATAAGTGTTTATCACGGTTAAATACATCAATCCCAACTCGGATAGTCTCACTACCTCGTATAGAAATTTATGACTATGAATATAAATAAAATATAAATATATTAGGACAAATCAGACAGATTGAGTTAGCCCCAAAGTAAGTTCGAGACTTCTGTTATGGGATACTAACTCAACGATACTATATTTTATAACAAATACATATATAGATAAACATCCAAGACCCGGGCCAATCAGAAAAAGATCATTTTCCATCATGACCCGACCGGGGCTCGAACCCGGGACCTCTCGGTTCAGTGGCAAGCACTTTACCACTGCGCCACCGAGGTCGTCAATGAATGACTACTAACTCTTTTGTCGGCGGGTTCGGTAAAACAATGTCAGGGTATAATTGATGGGCGGTTGTCATGCTCTTGCGCACCGAAGCAGAACTCTTTGGCGACTGACCACTACTCATTCCTGCGACTGATCTGCAATATATTACAATAAAATTATATACATTGCATTTCAACGCATAAAAGCGCGTTTCCATTGCTCATTTAGGCTGCGACGTCCTCCGTCATGTTGACATCCGTCGACGGATCAACGCAGAAGAACGTAGAAATTGTATGAGGTACTTCTTACTAAATCCATAAGAAATTGTATGAAGATTCCTAGAGAATATAACGGAGCACGACGGAGCTACAACGTGATGCATCGACGCAACGGAGCGCGATTGAGCAATGGGAACGCACCCTAAACAACGTTTCAACAGTTTACAATACACAGATATATTTTTGTACCAACATTTCTTAAGTGACATGAAAAGCACTAAGTAACATTTCGGATCACAGATTCCCAGCAATTCTAAGCGTCATACAAACTTTAAGGGGAGGACTTGGACAGATATCTCTTTAATTACACGAAACCTACTGAAAAATAAATTTGAAAATTCTTTAGAGTGTAGGGGTACAGATATATACTTAGCCGATTTTCCAGTTTCGACCCCAGCGGTGGGTAAAGGCCTCAACATAGTATCGAAAGCAGAACGTGGCATTCCTATGATACCTAACACAACACCCATGGTACTAAGACTTTCTTCGTCGCCTGCCACAGCCTGATACATGTACTGCAGCCGTGGTGTCATCCTTGAAATAACATTACAAATGCAATTAAATTAACTTTAATTTGAAAATAACTTATTTTAATTACTAACATTACCAATTCCAATTTATATTTATTTTAAAACTAGTATTTTAGTTAAGTTATTCTCTTTTTTAATCATTTTAGGTATTAGCTTTAATGGTGAGTAGTAAAAGAAAATAAATTTGGAGAGTTTATATATAAAACAACGGCATTTTTAAACGCCGCCTATTAGGATCGACAACAAAGCGATCAGCGTGCAATCAGCAGTAAGCGTGCGATATATCTCAGGCAATATAGAGAATGAGAATATAGAGAAAGCACAATCCTAAAATCGGGTCAGTGGATCGGATTGTGCGTCGGAAGGCCTTTAAAAAGACACAAGAAATAAGTAGTTTCAATTTTCTGCCAAAATATTCTAATAATTTAATAGTAATGTATCTAATCATGTTCACGCACTGAGGGAACTTGATGACACCAAGGCCCAAAATACGATAATCAATTTTTCTGTGACAGAAAACTTCATTCATGAGCGGAGACTGCGTGTTCAGCTTCGTGTCTTTGCGCACACAATGACCCAGCAGCACGTCGCGCTCCTCCTTGGCCATATTCGTGATATAGTTGGTCTTCAATGTGTGCTCCACAGAGTTGAATATCTCTGACTTGAACATTCTGTTCATTTCTAGCTCTGCGTGAAGAAAAGTGTAATCAGTAAATTTTAGTCGGCCTGACACCTTTCAGTGGTAGTGATTGGATTAAAATCAATATATGCCACAGGATTTTTATTTTGGTAAAGAAATATCATGTGCATGGATGTGTAGCACAGTATTTGATGATTTATCAGCAAGTACATGAAATTTAGAAAACAACAAATAAAACAATTTAACATTGCCATGAAACAAGAGCATCGCTCCTAAATAGTATGAAACCTCTATAACTATTATTTTTATACAGTCGATTTGAATAACACGTTAAGAACGTAAAATTTTGTTGATGCGCTAGGTCATTTTTAATAAACATTTTTCAACCTCTACTCTATCTACAAATTTAAAAAGGCAAAACGAATATAATGTTATGTATAAGTGTTAAATGCATACCTACCTATTTGATTAAAAGACTTTCTTCCCAAAGCTAGCCAAACAATCTGAACACACATGCGCAGTAATGTTTCGAACAATCGTGCATCTTTGTCTGAGAGGGACCGTCGCTTCTTTTGAGCACCCATGTGGTGAAATTTTCGTGTGTCACTTCCACCTGAAAAATTTACACAATGACACTGAATGTCACACCAATCTTATTTTATCTGTGTTTTAGTACCTATTTCCTATACTAAGGGTTAATTGCACCGTCACAGTTAACGTTGACTTTAACCGGCGAGCACGCCTCTGATGTTTAGTCAAAATGTTGTACTTCAGATTTTTCTGAGCACATTCAAGTTAACGTCAAAGTTGTCGGTGCATCCCATCCTAACTATCCAAATATATATATTGTAAATGCTGACAAAACTAAAAATGAAACTTTGAATTTAAGTAATATCAGTGTACCGATAAGCATTGTACTATATTCCTTAGAGACTAGTAGACGTAAATCGCCTAAATTATCTCTATATTCATTTTCCAACAGTTCGCAGACAGGTGTTCTCACTTTCGTCTCTAGTTCCATTATACGACGGGTCATTTCATCAGCAATCTGAAATTATTTTCTTAATTTGAAAATAAGTCTCTGATTACATACGCACTGCTGACACATAATAACTAGATATACTGTGATTGTGGTTGTGCACCTTACTGGACGCGATAAGCTGATAAAAAAATACATCTCCATTTGGTATATTTGGCCTCGACTGTACATTTCAATTTGACAAAATTTTCCCCATTTTTTGGCACAATATTACACGTATATTAACTTGTCACATGTTCCTTGTCCATGCATAGGATAGTAAAATACATTACTAACCTGTAAGTAATAAGCGCAGTAGAGGATAAGTGCCCTTATAAATCTATCAGTTGTTGAAAGATGTAGCATATTTATAAGGACAGGACTCATTATATTTACTGGAGCCGTGAACAATGCAATATCTTTCACGTCCTGTAAATCAGAAAATTCTTCAGCCATTTGTAATAAAGGTACACGTTTTGTATTTATTAACATTGCATTCGTATCACTCAAATTTTTTTTGGCATACTCAAACAATGTTATACATTCAAAAAAATAAAATCTACATACTCATTACAAGACAAATTTAAAATTCATTTTCTAACATCATTTCGTCATCATCATTAGCTTTAAAAACAGTTACTTTGTAGAAGTTTAACGATACAGTCGAATAAGTTTATAATTTTTATCTATTGCTATTGTTACCTGCACTGTGATAATTTCAGCTTGACCTGGTTTTACTTTTCTTTGATAACGTCGCCTAAAACGAATCTGAAAAATATATATTTTTTGTAGTTACAGCCCCTATTTATTTTCTTACCCAGTCTATGAATTTATATACCAATTTTTAGATACATGTTCTGGCATGATCTGATAAATCACAATCGATAGTTGCTTTTTTACAGAGTAGGTATTAGTATGTATAAATTTTACTTGCTTGTTCTATCAGATCAACATCATCCCTGAATTCCACTGTTCCAGTAGGCGCTTTAGTTGGTATCTGGATGGCCTCCACAGCCATTGGAGGCAGGTCACTGGTCACGACAAATATATCAATTAATTGAATGTGTATTAGTATATTTCAAGACAAGCGTGGTATTCATAGGAAAATCATTGTAAGGCTTGCTTCCATGACAAAGTTTTTTTTTATTATGCTATTAATAACCCTTAGTAGTAACACTTCGTAACAAGATTTTGCACTACCTCCATTTTGTAGCAGGCCAACATATATGGCCGACAGTAAAAAGAGTTTATTTCTACACAATTTCATACAAAAGTACTAATTTATAACGAAGTAGATACCTTACAAACGCCAACTGCTCATTGTTCTCGTCCCATATCCAGTGCCCATCTTCATAAGCACCACCAAATCCTTCCTCATCATCATCATCGGCCATAGTGTTCTGCGTTTACTGTACTCCCTAAGCTTTTACTAAAAATTACAATTAAATACTTATCACAAAATAATCTATTTCCGTATATCAAACTATTAAAAACTTTCGTAGACAGTTGTCAATATGTTACAAATTAATATTTCAACAATGACTTATTTCCTATACTCCATGGTTATTTTTAGGATCTATGGAAGTGGTACTTAATAAACACTATTTACAACAAATAAAAATTTAATATTATTACATACATGGAAGTAGAATTGATTTTTATATCACTGTAGGTAGGTACGTAGGTATATCCTTACATATTATAAAACGAAGTCCTCTACCACATCTGTCTGTTCGCGATAAACTCTAAAAAACTACTGCACGGAATTTCATGCGGTTTTCACAAATAGATGAGTGATTGATGAGGAAGATTTAGGGGTATAATTTATTATGTTTTTAACCGAGCGAAGCCGGGTCTGGCCGCTAGTACTCCTTAGCTGTTATGTAGGTACAAGAGCGCCGCAGAGCACGAGAAGCCTATCTGACAAATGCGAAGCGATAACTATCACTTGAATCATTATGTATTGTGAATTGTTAGCATGCGTTGCTACACGGGTTCCTTTAGCTAGAATAGGACATGAAATAAAAAACAATAGGTATTCATCGAAACATTAAATATAATCTATAAATTAAATTGTAAATTAACTATATATCAAATAAATCTAGTAGGTACTACTCGCTTCGCTTCGAGTTAACTATGACACTAACCGCGCCGAATTGCAGACTACATCACACACTACACTACCAAGGGGCAATGAGCGGCCCAGAACTGCGCGTGCGACGCGGTGCAAGATAGTGGCCAACTCGAAGTGTACGCGTAGTACTTCATTAAAATATTGTTTATAAAATAAAAGTTCAAAGTCAAAATTTGAATTCATATTGAAAAACAAAAAATATAAACCATAGCTTTATAGTCAGTTAGAACAGAGGATACGCCCAATAGGATAGGGTCTTGGAAGTATGGCCAGGGAGATCGAACGAGGTGCGGACCGCGGGCACCTGCCTTATAAATATTTAAATCTATCGTCCAGCTGCTTGTGGGTGCAGCAGTTTCTGAAGCCGGTTCTGCCACCGCCGGCGCTGCGTTTCGCTGCAGAGGCGAATGTGCTCCGGGTTGTCGGGAAACGAAGGAGGGAAGTATATCCTGGGGAATAACCATTCATTCTACAAGGCAATGTCCGACATTTAAAGCCACCACACACAGAAACCGGAGGATCTATTGTGCCAGACGCGATAGCAGGACTACACTTCTTTTATACAAACACAAATGATACAAAATGCACGTTTCTGTCTTCGGTTTCTGTATGTAGATTGCACCTGAAATGAACAAGATTTCGTTGAGTAATGTATTGTTTCTCAAAGTTACACCAAGGAATACTAACTCATGTTCTTCATGTTTCGGTAAATAAATGTGAGGATATAATTGCTTGGCATTTGCTCCCTTGCGCATCGAAGTAGAACTCTTTGACCCCTGACTGCTCATGATATTTGTTGATCTGAAAACATTAAAAACTCATTAACAACATTAACAATAAACATTACATTAAAAAATTTTTCAAGCAATTCTCTCTAATGACAATAAAATCCTTTTACAACATGCATTTATTTTTAGGTTTCCAACTATAAACAACAAAAAGCAAAAACAAAAGTCTTAGTCAATCAAAAACTACAAGTTAGGGATTGTATGACAAAGATTTGTTGAGAGAAAGATTGTTGTTAAATTTTGAACTTACACAGAGGCTTTAGATTTTGCAGTTTCGGAAGCCACGGGTATAGGTCTCAACATGGTATCAAAACCTCCCCTTGGCATCCCAATGATGCCTAGCACTACACCCATGTTGCAAAGGTTTTCTTCATCGCCTACTATAGCCTGATACATGTAATCAAGCCGTGGCGTCATCCTTGAATTTAATAAGTTGGCTATAATTTAGTTTGAAATTTTGTAACTTCTATACTAAACTATACTTTGTGATATTATATTGTAATCAATCGACATTAAAATAATCAATATAAATAACATATTAAAAATAAAACTGTAAAAATAAGAACATAATTCTTCGGGCATAAATATACATATACCTACTACGTACCTATTCTGCCTATATACCGTGATAATGATACTTGTACATGCTAATTTGTCAAATTAAAACGAATTCACGTGAAATACCGACGCTTTCACTAATTACCAAATATTAGGTCCTTACATGAAATTGGCGTTTTGTTGTACTGACCACTTTAATCACAAATTTCTCCTCTTTGGTTAGGACTTCCAAATTCAAATTTATATAGCTATTTACACATGTATTCGTGTTTCGTTAACCGTCATTTGTTTTTTTTCTTATGATTTTTCTGTTTGCGTCACTCAGTTTACAAAATGGAAAATTTGAAATATCGCGTTATTTACGAGTATGAGTTCCACCGTGGCACCAGTGCTGCGGAAACGGCCCGAAGGGTTAATGATGTGTATGGCGGTCGTGTCGCAAATGAAAACACAGTGCTTTTTTGGTTCCAACGTTTTCGTTCTGGAAATTTCGACCTGCAGAACAAGCCCCGTGGACGGCCGGAGACCCTAATTGATAATGAAAATTTTAAGTCTATTATGGAAGCGGATCTATCGCAAACCACGTCTGAGTTAGCTTCAGGTTTTGGTGTTAGTGATAAAACTATTTTAATTCACTTCAAGCAAATTGGGGAGATTAAGAAACTTGATAGGTGGGTACCTCACGAATTAAGTGAAGCAAACCGGCAAACGCGTGTCGACTGCTGCGATACATTACTTAACCGGTACAATAATGAAGGGTTTTTAAATCAAATCATTACCCGTGTTGAAAAGTGATTCTCTAGGATAATCGGAAACGCTCATCGTAATGGCTGGACCCTGGCCAGCCAGCCAAATCCTCCAAAAAGCGAAAATTGACCCAAAAAAAGTTCTAATGAATAAAGACTAGTGCCGGTGTCGTTCATTATAGTTTTCTCAAATCTGGCCAGACGATTACGACAGACGTATTTTGTCAGCGATTGCAAACTATGATGGAAAAGCTAGCTGCTAAACAACCGAGGCTGGTCACTGCTTAGCTATAGCTCCACGCCACTGCTGCACGACAACATTAGACCACACACAGGACAACAGACGACTACCAAATTAAAGGAGCTTCGATTTGAATATCTAAGATATCCACCGTACTCCCCGGACCTTGCTCCAACAGGGAAAAAATTCAACTCCGATAGGGCAGTCCAAACCGCCTTCAAAGATTTTATTGATTAAAGAGAAATAACGTAGCGGATTAGTAAAGGGGTCAATGAACTACCTATGAGATTGCAAAAGTGCATAGATAATAATGGTTCTTACTTTGATTAAATAAATATATTATATTAAAAAATATTCGACTTTTTGTTTCTCCTATACCAAACGCCAATTTCATATGTAAGGACCTAATATACTCGTAAGTAGGTAGTTAGTTATCTCCAAGTTGCTTACTAACGTTTATATACTCATATATTCATGGAGGATTCAAGTTAAGCATTCACTCACTGTGGAAACTTGATAACACCGAGGCCCATAATACGATAATCAATTTGTCTATGACAGAAAACTTCATTCATGAGTGGAGACCTCGTATTCAGCTTCTTGTCGTGGCGCACACAGTGACCCAGGAGCACAGCGCGCTCCTCTTTCGCCATCTTACTGATGTAGTCAGTCTTCAATGTGTGCTCCACGGAATTGAATATCTCTGATTTGAACATTCTGTTCATTTCTAGTTCTGTGGAAACAATTTTAAATTGAAACTTAAAATTGTTTAATTGAAAAACATTATCGAAACCTTATTCACCACATTATCTCTCTTTTGTCTGATCGATTTCCCGTTTGCTACTTCTGGCTCAAAGCTTCGTAGCCCAGGGTCTGCTCTCCTGTGGTTTTTTCTCCATATCGCACGGTCTTCGTGTATTATTTACGTAAGGCGTGGCCTAAAGATATAATAAAACTATTTTCAATGACATACCTATTTGATTAAAAGACTTTCTTCCCAATGCTAACCAAACAATCTGAACACACATGCGTAGTAGCGTTTCGAACAGTCGCGCATCTTTGTCAGAGAGTGACCGTCGTTTCTTCTGAGAGCCCATATGGTGAAATTTTTTTGTGTCAGCGCCGCCTATTAAAATTTACTTATGAAATTATTAGACACCACCAATGTTGCATCATAAGTATCCTGAGATAAAATATATGGAAGAAGAAATGGAAGACCTCCTTCATTAACCACAAGGTCAAATTTCTTAAATGCTTGGTGATGACAGAAATCCTGCTGTAGCGAACTGTTTGGGATAATAATGACAGTCACAGTAACAAAATATGCGCTAAACAAAGAAAGTAGTTAAATATGATTGTACCAATAAGCATTGTACTATATTCCTTAGCGACTAGTAGACGTAAATCTCCTAAATTATCTCTAAATTCGTTCTCCACCAGTTCGCAGACAGGTGTTCGCACTTTTGTATCTAATTCCAGTATACGACGGGTCATTTCATCAGCAACCTGAAATCATTTCATCCTTATTAATTTCATTTCAATAATGTCAAAACTTTTCTTTATTTTTTTTTTCGTTTTCAGATACACACTCATTTGTACAGACATCAAACTAACTACACACTACAATACAAACTACTTACCCACCAATCATCAAGAGGACGCTTTAAATTATGAGTCAATATTTTAAAGATTACCCTATTTTAATGAAGTACTTCACTAACCTGTAAGTAATACGCGCAGTAGAGGATAAGTGCCCTAATAAATCTTTCAGTTGTGGGAAGATGTAGCATATTTATAAGAATAGGGCTCATTATATTCACTGGAGCCGTGAATAATGCAATATCTTTCACGTCCTGGAAATCAGAATGTTATTTAGCCGTAAGCAACATGCCTTCATAAATTGTAATATTAGGTAAGAACTGATTTGGATTTCAAAGGAACGCTTTGTTCATTTTTGTAGCGAACGAAATTTTTGCTTTTGTACAAAAACAATATAAAAACTTTACACCTTTTAGACCCTTTTTTACCTGCACTGTGATAATTTCAGCTTGACCTGGTTTAATTTTTCGTTGATATCTTCGCCTAAATCGAATCTGGAAATAAATCAAATAAAATATAATAGTTATGACACCGACGACAATTCTACATCTTCATAATTCTGTCCAAGGAGGAAGGATTCTGTCCGTAACTTTCATTTATTTAGTTAACCTTAAATATAATATACTAACATCTCTACTACCTAAGTAGTCATTAACCTCATTCTAGTCTCCTAACTCTTACAAGTTATGTCCTGTCTGAAAGAAAACCTAAAATTGCAATTCGAAAAATGTTGCAATAGTACTATTTTGTAATTGTGTAGTTAGGTACTAACCTAACTATATTACTCACCTGTTCTATCAGATCAACATCATCCCTGAATTCCACTGTTCCAGTCGGCGCTTTAGTTGGTATCTGGATAGTCTCCACAGCTACTGGAGGCAAGTCACTGGTCAACAAATTGATTAAATAACTACGTAGATAAAGAATAAAACAAAAGTGTAAAATGCCAGTTATGTTTTCGAAAGGTGAAGCGAAAAGGAAACCTTGTTGGTCCAGTGGTTAAGACCTGTGATGAAAGGTCCCAGGTTCGAATCCTACTCGTGCCACAAACTCGTTTGTATAGTTCACCACTAACTTGCGGTTAAGGAAAATAGATAGAATTTGATAGTTCACAAGTACGTATGCAGCTACTAGCCACCAGATGTCTGGCACCAGATCAGTTTCAAACCTTTGCCCAACAGTAGGACGAACAGCTTGGGTAAAAAAAACGTTACTACCTAATAAACGCAAGTTGTTCGATGTTCTCGTCCCATATCCAGTGGCCGTCCTCGTAAGCGCCACCGAATCCTTCCTCATCATCATCGTCGGCCATTCTCTTTTCTGTAAACTGTACTTGCTGTTATTTTTATTGTATGCAAAAACAATATCGCAAAATAAACTTACAAAAATAAACTATTTAAAAACTTCAACAAAGTGTCAAGTGTCATGTTGCCATGTATCGATTATTTTTTCGTCTGAATTTTGAGTGTTTACAATTTTACCTACATGGTTATTTTTGATAGTACTTACCTATTTTTAGACCAAGAATTTTGTATTACAAGTATTTTGTATTAGTTATTTATTTTATTTTTTTCAAAACGGTCTTATGTCTCTACTAAACCTAGTTTTCATCGCGGGAAACTAATATCAATGCATGGTTCTGCATTGATACTACTATCCCTCGATGAAAATGTTGGTTGTATGGTCATACAACCACAATTTTCTTCATTCAGGTTGAAACTGTAGGTAAAAGCACAGATTACATAATACTTCCAGTAGTAGAAGGCACAAACTAAGGAGCAAGCCGCAAGCTGGAGCCATAAATTGTCTTTTATTTCAATATTAAATAATAATTCACGGACAGTTATAAGTTGTGAATCAGAATTTCCATCGAGCGTGTTTGTAAGTTTGTCAGAATTTACGATGTCAGTAGTAAGTTGCTCTCGACGCCACTGAATATAAAGTTATGTTAATGCCACTAGTGCACCCAACTCCAAACCTTAAAACTTGTAAAATGTTTCAACTTATTCCCAATTCGGGATGGACTCCCTTGCATGAATACAGATATGAAAGGACATGTAGTTTTAATGGCGTCATATAAAACTTAAACCAGATCTGAAATAAAATTTAGACTTTTTATACTCCAATGCCTCCGATGTCATTCATCGCCTCATCATCATCACCAGACATTTTCGGCTCACTATCACTACTACCTGAACACAGGCCATATGGGAAACGTAATAAAAAATTTCGCGGAAAGGAAGAACGGAAGAAAATAGTTTTCAACCAATGAATAAAATTTGCAGAGCATTTTTTGTGTAATTATCTAGCAAATTTATTCATTATCAAATACTCTGGACTGTTAAAATATGAAAAAATAATTCAATTGAAACTCATTTAGAGTTGAGTAAACTGTGAAGAAATTTGAACAAATATGTCATTCGTGTTAATTCAATGAATTTGAGTTCACAGACGATTGGACACGTGAGGGCGAGGCGCTTTGATCGTGTGCGCTCTGCCATGTGATCAAATGGATCTCATCCAAATAAGAAGAACACAAACTTACCAACATATATATGCATCAACGTCAAATTAGACCTTGTTTATAACGTCTCAGCCCTGTTGACAATTATGTTTCGTAACAGTTGCTAAAAAAGAAATTAGGTATTTCCTCGCTATCAGGAGGATTCTCTTAGTCCCGAGGTCTCACAAACATTAGACCTAGCATTTTATCCTAGTACTCGTGAGCACCATATATCAAGCACCATAACCAGCAGCGATCGTTCCGAAATGCTAGTAGTTTGTAGCTTTGGTAAATTGTATTTAATTTAGAATATGACGTGAAAAATTAGGTACCTGTTTAATAAAAAATAAACGACCTTCAAACACATCGCACTACCAAGAAACAAAAGTGGCGACTTTTTACAATTAAAAGAACCATTTTTAAAAAGATTATTTTTGACTTAAATCAGCCCCAATACATACTTGCCGACTTAACCTACTTAGCTATTAATAGATAATACAATCATAATCAATCTTACCAATAAGACATTGTATATACGAGAACCGTATGTAATAATAAAATGGCAAAATTATCCTGTCAAAACTAGATGGAAATAATATATTCTGGGGCTTTCAGTAGGAGTGGGGTCGATTTCTCAAAGAGCTTAATAAATTATTTATCCATTACGTGTAGAGTTATAGTGATATACCCAGTTGGTACCTGCACCTAGTTATTTATCTAAATGTAAAATTTGTGGTTAGTTAAGTGACCAAACATTTTTACATTTCGATAAAAGGACTGACTTGACTTTGATACTTAATTAAAGCTAGGAAACCTGGTATAAGTAGTTATAAGACATAATATCCGCATCTAGAAACTAAACATAGTTCTTTCTTCATGGATCTAGGTAGGTTCACTATCATTTCAGACATAGGAACATTTTACAAGCTTTTTTTATACTTCTTGTTTGCGGAGTATTGCATAGCCATTCAATTTTTAAATTTACAATACACTCAAAATCTATGTCCAAAATGCTCTTTAGTATAAATATTATTTTGATGAGATGGCCATATTATTATTTTTATTTTCAAATCGGTATTGTTTTCCTTTCTGTGACAATGAGCCATATTAATGTACCTACAAGTCAATGAACATAAAAAATAAAATACAACAACAAACAACAATTGAAAAATTAATATGCACCTCCAATTCTTCAGCGTGGTGTGGTTGGTCAGTCTGTTAGCAAATATCGGCAACTGAAAAGCACAAACGCGTCGATGAACCTGTTTCTAACTCACTGACCTGAGCACTGACCAGTTCACAATTTAAAAAAATATATCGAGCCATCCTTTCCTGGCCTGTATTGCCTAACAAACAACAATCAAATATTTACGAGATTTTCAGTCAATATTGTTTCCAAATTTGTTGAATTAAAATAAAATTATTTTAATATCATTCAAATAGGTAGGTGATGAACTGTTAGGTGCTTTTGTAATTATGACTATCTGTGTGAGGATAAATTGCGATTGGTTTGTCATAACTACAACTAATTACAAAGTGGTCAAATAAAATTTAAAAAAAAAAACATTTTTTTTGTCCTATAAGTGAAGTATAGGAGTGATGTATTTTCTCATCTTTCCTATAATGTGGAGTATTGTTGAATAGGTCTTCAAAAATATTACAGATGTGGTCAGTCAAGTTCATCAACCTACGGGTGAGATGGACTTTCTAGATTGGAAACCTATATTGCCATGACAGTTATCAATATTCAATCAATATATATTTTTTTATCATTGCATTAGTCGGATATTATTACCTACTGAAATCGTCTCTCTCTAGATAATAGAATTTAAATTAGTCTGCGCAGAACGGATATAGACATCAACTAATCTAAATTCAATAGATAGAGATACGTTACCTTCCTTTGCTTCTTAAAATAACCTCTGCCACGTTTGTCTGTCTGTTCGCGATAAACTCAAAAATTACTGCACGGATTTTCATGCGGTTTTCACCAATAGATATTGTCTGTAACTAATGCCTGAGGGATATACATATATATCCCTCAGGCATCACTTCCATATATTTTATATTTATATATATATATATATATATATATATATATATATATATATATATATATATATATATATATATATATATATATATACAGACAACTAGAATAGATAGGGATAGACAGACAGCTGGGAGCGACTTTGTTTTATGCTAATGTATCTAATGATGATAATGATTTAAACATTCTAATAATAATATATTATTTTTCTGAGTATAATCTGTAAAAATAACGCAAGCACGTAGATAGCTATTATAGAATAGCTCTATATATGAATATCTGTATACTGTAGCTTAACTAAACTTGGCAATGTCGCGATGTCAATTAGGCATGTCTAACCAAACAGTGTTAGATGTGGCAATTTGGCGTGAACATGTTCTAATACAATCTAAATAGACAAATTCCCATAAGATCCTATTAATTGAGACGTTTCTCGATGTCCCAAAGGAACATCGACAAAGTTAGCTTATGATTGTGTTAAATTTACTTATAACTGTATAGCAGCCGCATGAGCTGTAGTGAAACCATTCTCTAGATGAGAATAAAAAATTCTGAACTTGAACGGGAATCGAACGTTCTCTACGATATCATATTTATAAGGAAATTCATAAAGTATCTACTTGAAAAGATTTTTATGGCTTCACCTGGTATTTACCACTTGGCGTGCAGTGTCGACATTTTGGTAGGCCTTTATTGAAAACTGCATGAAAATAAGTTTCATAAGTAGTAACGTAACATAAATAGTACTACTTTGATAGCGATAGTGTTGCAAAATTTTTGTGCAGTTTATAAAAGAGCCAGAGTAGGAACTAGAGAACAATGTAACAAAACAAGGCATAAGTATATTTTATTATGGAGATTACTAACTTAGTTACTACTATGTTTTTCTTGTATTTTATATCATAATGCTGATGATATATAGGTTCTTCCCCTTTCCCACCGGAATGAAAGGTACCCATGTCCTTACCCGTACTCCACTACATGTACCTACTTATGCGAAATTTAGAAAATTGGTTTAGCAAATAAGGCGTGTTTAGAGATAGCAAACATACCTACTTGCTTTCGCATTTGTAATATTAGTTGCATTTAGTTGGGATAGGTTTGTCCTAGTGCTTTTTCTAATTGGCAACAATCGCAAGATTGTATCAAAGTGCAGTCAATCGGGCGCCTGAGTTGATACAGAAATGAGCACAGCCATTCTGCGGCGAGCACGTACTGGGCTGTAATCCCGGGAGCGGTGTTCAATCTACTCCTCACTCATAAACCGGCTTGCACGTAAACTGAGCTACGTGCTCCTGCAGAGCGTTACACGATGCCTTTGGTTGCATTTATCCTTGCTTACATATGTAATAACGGATAGGGCATCTATTATATCGACTTCTAGCCATTGCATCCACCTACTTACTCTGGTGCCTATGGTAAACTTATTTGCACAAAATACGAGTACAAAGGGTGGACTTTATGCTAAAAGCATTATCTATAGTCAACCATTGGGTCATACAGAGAATGCTGTGTGGGTATTTTTGCGTGTGATGTGGTTCATGTGGTAAAGGGAAGCCCATAACATTAGATCTAAAACGTGCTAATGTATTTTGGATATATGTAAATAATAATTATTTTTGATTCGTTGTTGTATAGAAAGTTACTAAATTTATAGGTCATACCTAACTCAGTGTTCCTGATTTCTGTGGTGTCTACAGAGTTTCAAAGATCATAAACTTTACTAAATTAACAATTTTATGACTTATAGCTTGCCAGACAGACAAATTAAATTTCCTTTCCGAGACTCGTAAAAATGTGAAATTGGCCCCCTTCTTCGTTAACAGCGGAAAACCGTGAACCGCGAGATGAGACGAGATTTAAGGCCACCTTAATTAGAGAAATCTCATTATCCAATTTGCAGACATTTTAGGACCTTCAGCACATAAATTGTATCGGTTTCTATAGCTCCTTTATTTATTTCGCTTAGAGATGGAACAGTTTAGTTTTCTTTACTTCCTTTAGTTTTTATTGTTGTAGAAGGCTAGACAGACATGCCTACTTAATAAAGGTAATTTACCGTTCTTTCAGTATTTAAATATCTGCAAATATGTACCTTAAGGAGACCTTTCTAAGACCCTGTGGTACACGCCACGGGTCTTTCGCATAGTTAATTAATAATTTCTTGGTTTTCGTATAGATACATGTGTGTAGAGAACAAACACGTAGGTGGATATTGCTTCCCCCAATTTTCATAAAGCAGTTAAGCCAGCGCTGAATCACGAATCTTATTAAGCAACTCCTTCCGCTCCATTTCGCTTTTATTTTCAAATTTCCAATCCAACGGATCGGGCGATTGAACTCATAACGAATACCTTTATCTACCTGCTCATGTGTGTTCAATGAAAAATATTCACATTTTGTCTATTGATAGAACTTTTGGTACCATAACATACTGCATACTGTCTACAAGTGTATTATCAAACCACATTATGAAATATAATTTTCTTTATAAGTATATACATTATACATCACCTGCTTCCTATGAAGGTAACTGACGACGTCAGGTAGGAATCCTACTCACTATGTGTGTTCTACTACTTATCAACCACTAATAGTTGGCGGTAGGTCTATCTACTATCTAATCGTAAAATATTTGAGGGAAACAAATCTGCGTGTAATCACACGCGCAAGCCGCGTCTTCAACACAAAATAAGGAGAGAACAGAAAACCAGAAAACAAACTTTGCCAAATAGGTACAATTCCAGCCAGATTACTGTTTTCTAACAATTGGAATATTTGGAATGGAATCTTAGCGTCACATAAATTAAGACCAAGATAATTTAACTAGGTAGTACCTCTCGTATGAGTTCCTCAAGTTTACTACTAGGTAGTCTAACATTATGTCATTGGTTCTCACAGGTTTAATCATAGGAATTATTTAACAACGTGCGTACTATAAAGTACAGCAACGAGTAGCCATTTTTACAGAAAATAATCATACAAGCTACACGGAAAATGAGAAACATTGGATACCTAGAGGAAACTGGTTTGTATACATGAACTACTTCCAACGTCTAGGATTTTTTTATTTTATGACTTATGAATATTCATACCGCGATCGACGCCTCACTTTATTCACTGTAAACAAGAGTACGTGTCGATCCGAACCTGCTTCGTATTACCTACGTATTCCATGTATTTTCCCGAATGATTTGATAATTTACAGCTCTCCCGAGACATAATGCAGGTTCAATCACCGCTGTAAAACAGCGGACTACTTGGACTGTAAAAGTTTTGAAAATAACATTCACTCCAGTGCTCACTAAAATTTAGTTCCAAAACTTTTTAATTAAATTTTATTTCTTGTATTTGTTTTACTTGTGATTTAATGATAAATACTGAAATTTACTATAGCGAATGTCAAGAGACAGATGATAAAATACAACCACATGACTCCCCACTCTTCTGTGCAAGAATAAATGTGTTCTCGACTAATCTAAAGGCGCAAATAAATCGAAAAGTAACAGTTGGCATGTCTACAGGAATATTTATGGGACTGAGAATATGTTACGGTAGCCCCGAGGGAGTCGTGACGAGGGTGCTTCGATTGGGGCAGGTCTTACTGGTTTTACCTGCCTGCCTTGAGATAGGCAAAATACGCCGCATAAATTGCTCGTGATGGACACCTTGTTTTCGGGACTATATAAAAGAACAATCTGATCTTAGTTCGAAAGATTTCCCCGAGACATTTATTCAAATAGGTGCAAATAAGTTATAAGCAATTGCTTATAACTTATTTGCACCTATGTTATATATGTTATAGACACCTATTTAGTTCTTAACTATTTAATTTTTAAAATATTTGAACTGAATTATTAACTCCATAGGTAGGTCCTGTACCTATTTACCTTATATTAAATTATGTATAAACTTATTATTTGGATGCATTCGAGAGTCACGCACAGTTAAATATATAATTAATAATTGAGATAAGAAGTAAATGGGTCTCCGAATGAAACGATTGTTGACTGAATATTTAAATAATTTAATTAGCTTTCTTTACATATTGATTTAGATTCATTGCGCCTACAATAGGGACTTTGCTTAGATTGAATGTGAGGAAATAATAATAATAATTAATCCAAAAATATATAACACCTAAACTACAATAAACAGAAGTTAACATTAAGGGAAGAAATGGCAAGGATTTACTTAAGCCCCATGCTTCGTGAAGGACAGTTTCGTAAATACAAACAGCTAATAACCCGTATATGTACAATGATTCAATTTGTCCAAGCATAGGTAATCTCATAAAAGCCCGTCTTTTTTTACCCCCTTTCGTTTTCGCAACTTCATATAAAGTCGGTATGTTACCGAAGCCTATGGCCATATGCGTTAATAACATGAATATTTTTATAGGTAACAGATTTTTTGGATAAAGCAACGGGAATAAAGAGTAGTGTCCCACTGTGGATATGATCAGGAACATTTTTCCATCTACGTCTCCCAGGACTGCTAAGAAACTGTAACAAAATTATTAAGGAACTTCTGAATGTTACTGCTAACATTAATTTTAATCCTTCTTACTAATCCTATTTATCATATTTTTTCTCTCTTATCCGCGCGTGTTATATTCGGAGATGTGACGCCCCGATGCCCAAGGTTCACGTACAAAATAGAGCATACAATTTTAAAGATTTGGCTTTGCTTTAGAGGATTAGCAACACGCTATTTTGTTCAAAAATTTTTATTCATATCCAAATGCGAAAGTTTGGACGTGAATAGGAGGATATAATTTTAATAAATCACGCAATATCTACTATTTCAATGAAATTTGGTGAGAGAGTGAGAGTATGAAATAGCACATAAGATACTTTTAATCCTGTAAATCCCACGGTCGTAAAGTCCCGAGGGCTTAGTTAAAATCGTTTTTTAAGAAAAACATTTTACATATATAAATTGATGTTTTTCATTTAACGATACTCTGTATACTAACCTCAAAGGTATCAAAATCATTAAAATTGCTTTCTCATGGACATGCCATCCAAACATAAACGAGCACGTAGCACACACTACAAGGCACCTGAAAGAAATATACAATTTTCAACTAAACACTAATAAAATTCAATATTTTGTCTAATGAATCACTACATACTAATAAAGAAAAAATATATATGTATATCTTACCTAACAAAGCTTAGCACTCTATACCTCCTGTCAGCACCCAGATGCCACAATTTGATAAGTGCAGGAAGCATTGAAACAACAGTGAGTATGAATGTTATACTTGGCTTAATGGAAGGCAGAACAGCATGGTCATATTCTTGGACAAGGCCTCCTGTCATGGCAGCCTCCACTTTCGGTATAGCGAATCCACATTTTGGCACTATAATAAACAATCTGTTAAATTCATCATATTATCTCATTGGTATTTTCTTTTCCAGTTTTATATATTTACTTTATTATTCTTCAAAGTTCAAGAATATTCTTACACTTATTAACAAATGGCAAACTTAGTCCTAAAAACATTCTCATCCTAGATAACCAATAGGAAAAAGTTAATTAAAGTTCAGTTGGGCACGGACCCAGGGAGGAAGGTCAGGTTGTAACACCCCCAGCTGTACCTTTTTTTGCTGTAAATAGCAAATTCACCTTCACATTCATAATAGTTAAACCAGTTTACTTACATGCATACTGAAGAGCTTTATCAGTGAAATTGTACAGCGCCCAAAAGTTTGGAGCCCAGTAAGCATGGCATAAACCTCTTTTGAATGGAAAAAGTCTGGCTATTACCTATAAGAAATACAGACAAATAAAAGTAATGGTATGTAATACTTTTTTGTTAACACTGTTGAGTCAACAGACAGGTTTAGTTTTGAACTATATATAGGCTAACAAAAAAAGAAAAAAGTAATCATTAATCATGCAATGGATGACATCTCTTCCATCTCCATTACAAAGTATTATCGTCCGAAGCTCCAAAGATAAGTGTTTAACATTGTTCTTGTTGCATAATTAGAGTTATTATTATGATTGGACCCTAGTTGCAAGAAGCAATAAAGAATTGAAATAAAGTTGTTTACAACAAATTATCTTCATTATCTCACCTGTGGCATATGATCAATAAAAGGTCCAAATGATATAACAAAAACTGTAATCACAGCAATAGCGACTTTTAATAGGTTTCCAAAGGAGAATGAATACCACGCAGTATGAATACCATCATTAGAGGATACTGTGAAACAGTATGTCCTTAACAAATGTACTGCATATACTGGGGCTATATATAAAAATATATGTTTTAAGTTCAAAAGCAGAGAGAACCACACTGCAGCTTGGATGAAATTACTCTGAAAACATAAATATTATTTTACATTATCTCACTGTGTATTTCAATCAACATATAACTACCTCTCATTTTGTCTACTAAATATAAAAATTATTTATGAGCATGCTTCCTGTTTAATATTCTTTTTAGTGTAATTTATGGACTGTAACATAGAAAAGCCTTCTTGGCAATGTTAATGGACTGGTTTTACTGTGACATAACTTTTGTGTCCTGCTACTACCCCAATTTTGTAGCCACATTGGATAACATGGTACTATAGAATAATTACCCTTATCATGTGAGAAATAGAAAACAGCAAAAATCCATACAAGAATCCATTGTATTGAAAATGTATATGGTCCACCATTAACAATCCAGGGTTTGAAACCAATAATATGAACACCAGTAGCTTTCCATTGGCGACTAGAGCAGAACAGCTTTAAGAAAAAATATTCAAATTACAATTTTTACAGTTATTAATATGGCAGATGGTAATATTATCATACTGTACCTTTTTGCACTCAGTATATAGAGTAAATCTAGTGAGATAACAGACAATCTTTGAAACATAATTGTCATATGCGAATTATAATTTAAATTTGAAACTTGTAACATATTCGCATCAAAAAACTTTGCTATATGTGACAAACCATACTCCAACCATGCAAACAAAGGAGGATAATCTAAAGTCCATTCTGATGTAGATTCGTAGTACCAGTCCTTTACTGAAAGATTGTGACTCAATGCTAACCAATTTCTATGGACTTCAAAATCTGTAGAGTGGCTGCAAAAATTAAAAATTCCCTTTGAAGTTTTGATGTTCCGTTAGAATTTCTACACAAAGCTAAATGAAAATGAAGATATAAACCATTTTAAACTTAAAGCTAATAAACAGAGAGGGTGAATTGTAGTAAAACATTATTGTAAAGACAATATTTTTTATCCCGTACTTACTACAAAGGTATAAAAAGAAATTTCACAGTTGTTATCAATAACGCAATTTGAAGTATCATATTTCTAAAGAATCCAAAAGATCTCCTATTCCTAAGCGTGTATTAGCTAGTGTAAGTAGGAGTTTAATGAATTAGTTCAATTTATTTTGTTCGCCGGTAAAATACAGAGCGGAATCAACACATCCAACAACTCAACACAACACGAAATCACCAAAAACAAAACGCATCTGTCAAATTTTTGCAAATTGACATCAATATTATAGTGACGTTGAAGATGAAACAAAACGTATTGAATAAATGAACATCATGGATATAAAGGCCCATGGATTTAATAAATACACGGACTACTACTAATTCCATGGAAGGGCAAACGCGCGCACCCCTATTAACATGAACCCAAAACCAAAGAGAAAGAAAACAATACCTACAGAGTTGATTTTTTTATGATACAGATTTAAAAACATTACATTGAAGGTTTTTTCCGTTTGACTCGAGTGCGGAAAGTGTGTGAACATTTTTTATGAAAACAGAGCGTCTATCACCCCCTTTACACTTGCAAATAAATGCAATTGTTTTTAGCGAATGCGTATTCCCCGTACCCCGTACGGGGTACAGGTAGGTACCCCGTAGTAGGTCGTAATGGGATCGAAAGATTTAGGTACATGCATTACCCCGTAGTAGGTCCGTACCTACCTACTAATTCTATAAAAAATGCAGGGTGTTTTGTTTGTTCCATCGAACCCGTAGTAGGTACCCGTATCGGAAGCCTAAAATTCCATGGTACCTACTAATTCCATGGTTTAGAAATAGAAATACCTAGATTGGTTTGTCCACAGTGTTTGCAAATATTCTTGTCTGACTTAATCACTGTCATTGTCATCTGTGTGTCATTCAATACATTTTTTACTTTTATACTTCGCAACCCAAATTCCCATCTTTTTCATCATAATCAATCATTTGTTTTCAAGAATTATATACACAAAATAATTTAATGCCTATTTAATCAATAACGTCAATTATCAGATTTTTTAAACACATTTGCGGCAGCCATAAAATTTTAAATGGCGATACTCCACAGAGCTTTGTTTACCTGGTTTATTTTTCTAGTTTTTCTTATATTGCTGTGTCTCCGTTTAGAGTCAAGAACTCATTGGAACTGGTTTATTGTGTTTATCCCAATGTGGGTTTACGACGGCATATTATTGATATATGTGCTTTTCCACATGGTGTCCCATTGCAGAAATGGAATCGAAAGATTTAGGGGCACAATCAATAAAAACGTATGGTACATAGCTGCAATTGGACTGAAAATGGCTGCTCAAATAATCATTTGCATAAAGTTGGAGTACACTAAAGTAAATCTACCCATTTATGTTGTAATGACACCTGTTTGGATGTTACTGCCTGTGCTCTCTGTTGAAGTTTTTATGCATCTTATAAAACACTCCAGTGGAAGTAGCAGATACTAGAATATATCTTTATATCGTTTATGGATGTGTGGGTGACATGAACTTATTATAAGGTAACACATGACTTCAGTTTGTAGATAATAATAAACTTGGCACTTGTTCATTGACACACAGATATGTTTGCACATGTCAAAAACTTTAGTGAGTGTGAGGTGGAGTACATGATATAACATAATATCTGTGTTACGGAAAAATGCAGCTCTTGCCTTTGATTGATAGTGTAAAAAATACTGGAGTCATGAAAGTGTCAGCGGGTGATACCGCAACTTTGCAATGTATCAGCAATGATTACAACCATAATTTCATGTTTTGGGTCTTGGGTGATAGAAAAGTGATTGGACCTACAAATGACCATGACTATGATAAGAATAAATATAAATATGAGGTGCTATCTGGGAACTTAAAAATTCATGTAAGTTTTTTTACTCTTGAATAATGAACTTGACCTTGTATATTTATTTTTGGATTAGATAACTGATGTTGTTTGTTGATGTTATAATATCATTTGAATGTGACTGACTAGTTTTTATTTTCATTAAATTCTCCAATGTACAATTTTTATGTACTCTCACAGTTTTATTATTATTTTTAGGCTGTTACTCCTGCTGAATCTGGATTCTACCAATGTTTCTCTAAAAATATCAATAGTGATGGAGTCACCATTGGACAAGTTGAGATGCTGGTCAATGGTTCAGGATTCACTGCAATGGATGCTGTCAAGCTTGTTGCCATAGTGTGCTCTATCATAATAATTATTGCATGTGCAGTTATCTTTTTCCGATTGAGGAAAGAAAGGAGTAAATATGATGGGAGATCAATTGTTCCTGGTAATTCCTCACAATATTTATTATGATTATTTCTAAAATTTTCTAATTCAACTTCAACAATTCATGATTTTTTTAAAATCAAGTTTCACACTCATTTTTATATTCTGGTGTAATCATTCTATTATTTTATCAAAATTTCAGTAGATGATAATGATGAGGATGCAGATGGGGAGGAGATTTATAATCGCACGACAACTACCATCACACAACCTCAACCTGTTGCTGGACCGAGCCGGAACCCTTCCTCAGAGCAGCTTCTTTATGGAATAGATAACCAAGGACTGGATACTGATTTTAATTCAGTATTTGAAAACATCCAAATAAAAACACCGCAAGGGAGTTTAATCTAAAGTAACTTAAATGATTATATTTTGTCAGTTTACTTTAATGTATCTTAAAGGAAGTTAACTACTTTTAGTCCAGATGATGAAAAGTTCTGAGAGCTGATTAGAAATATTATTCCTATGATATTTTTTTCTGTTCATACTAGAAAATTTTGTAACATGTAACTATTGATGATTTATATGCAATAGCTGATGTAGGATTGAGTTAGCTAATAAGATTGTATATAGCATTTAAATTATTGATGATTTTAGGAAATAAGAGAAAATTAAATATTGAATTTTATTTCATTTAATCAGTATGTAAGATCTGATCTGGAGTTCTAAGGCTAGTGTTCGTTCTGTTTGTCGTGTGTGACTGAGGAGTAGTGTCAAGAGTTTCGTCTTCTTCATCTTCCCCATCAACTTCCATCTCAAACACTTTCAACTTCCTGAAAGTTTTTGATAAAACCACAGACACTTTACGACCTCCTGACACAGCTATGCGACAGCCATCTAATTTATCAATTATTTTGTAGATACCTTGGTCTAAGTTGGGGGAAATATTTTTGTTTGATATTTTATCACCAAATACACATGATTTTGACTTTATGTTAAATTCACTAGATTGTTCTAGTATTATCTTCAGGGGAACTTGAATAAAAATGGTGTTTTCATCATTTGTCGCATGTTTCACAATCACAGACAGGAATTCAGAAGAATAATATTGTAGATCTAACACTTTTAATGGAGTTTCTTCAAGTGCACTATTGCTTCCTAGCAGACTTGAGCTAAAGTGATATTTAGAAGCAGTTGCACTGCAAGTCTTATCCTTGACACTTGTGGACATAAAGCACATGCTATCATCAGCTTCTGTATTTACTAATGCTATCATAAACCTCTGCTGGGTTGCATCATATAACTGTGAAACCCTCAAACTGCTATCAGGCTGTGATCCGTTCTGATTATCATAACATTTGATGTTGTGCAAAACATAGAAATGTTTACCTATATCTTTTTCTGTAACATCAAAAACCTTATCAATAGCATTTTTTAAATATTTTTGCTGTTGAACAAGAGAAAATTTTCTAAATTCAGCCATGGAAAATATAATGTCATTGTCTTTTACTAAACATGAATTGTCTTTCAAAAATTTGAACCATGGATTATCTTCATCATCAGGCAATATGTTCAAGTCTTGATCTTGTAAGTATTGACCCAGCCTTTCTAAGTTAAACTTTACTGGTTTATCTGATGAATTGTCTGTGCTATCCACTTGAACATTATCAAAGTTATATAGAAATTCAGCAATATGAGTTAGCTCTTGTTGTGTCATTTTAACTATTTCACTGGGTGTAGGCTCATTCAGTAACCTGATAATCATAACATACAGCCATCGGAAGAATGCCTTATAATTTCTCATGGAAACATCAATCACTTGTTGCAACTCCAGACACTTATTTAGAAATGCACAGCAGGCCCTTATTGCATTGGTGACTGCAACTTCTTCAAGGCCTAGGACCTAGAAAGAAAAAAATTACAGGTAAGTACATAATTTAATACAATTCTGAAAGTAAGCCGTTCATACCATGCCCCCCCGTGCTAGACCTAGATAAATAGTATATTTTTACATAAAGCATGGACAACGCAAATCCGCCAGCTGACAGACATGACGTTTTGCCAAAAAAGGAAATCTTCCAAACGATTGACACTAAAGATCTATTTTTATGTATACTACAGTTAACTGCATATAAAGTAAGCATGTAGAGACCTTTATGCTACGATAATAGTGGCGAATTTGAACGGAATATGGATAGGTTGATGGTTTGTCGACTACACTATATTGAAATTGGATAAGTGCCAAAATTTGCCTCAACTTCATGTGAACTGTTCACTAGCTATCGAGTTGTAGGTTCGCTTTTATGTGGGGAAACTGTCTTAATGGGCGCGAAAGGCTTTAAGTACCTACGACCGCATCATTGCTTTTATCTTCTCGTCATTAGATTGCGTCGCCGTTTACTTTCCATTTGTCCTGCGAAGCCGCAGGTAACAGCTATAAAGGGGCATACCTATTGTATCACTAAGCGCGCACGTCAATCAGCCTTATACCATATAGCTAATTGAACGAATTGATGTTATGAACAAATTGATTATTCCGAACCTGACCCAAAATCGTAACCCGGTCGCGGGTTAGGTGGCTAGACGAAATTATACTGATTATACTGGTCGTTATGATACTATAGACGAATTGGTGCTGTAGACGTTATGATACTATGGACCTTATGCACCAAAAGGGCCTAAAAATATTTTGAGTGTCTCAAAATATATGGAGTTTAAGATTTGACGCGCTTCACCATTTTTTCCATTTAACATGACTTAAGTTTGCTGTGAGTTTTGAAGCTTCATCACCTTCAACTGTATCAGGTTCATTGGTCCCCAAATTTAGACAGTGGCTTTAAAAACAATGTACTAACATAATAAATTGGCATATTAAATTGACAACATTTCATTTTTCGCAATGCTATGTTATCAACATAGCAATATTAAAATTGGGCCAAACGAAACACTACGCCACCATGACATTTTATCAATTTCTTGGATTAGTGATATCTAAAAAATATACCCATGGAGATTGTGCAACACTAAGCAATTGATTTGATTTTAAAGCATTATTTTCTTATTGGACACATTTGCCACAATTTGGTAGAAATAAAACAGTGGTAACCAAAATACTTGTTGTAAATTGTGAGTATTTTTTATGTGATATATTAAAATGGGATGGTGACGCTAGTGAGCAGGGAACACCCTCTTAATGTTCCCACAGTAGACATTCCTGTAGACCTTTTTCATTGAAACTCATATAAGAGGTTCAAAACGAAAACTCAAACTAGTACATAATATATGGAGTAATCCTTCATACTTACTTTATATCTATCTGGTATTCTAGTAAGACCTCGTAGTTCTGCTAGATAATATGTTAAACTTTGCCCCACAACATTTAGTTGTTTCAAAACTAATTTTTGTATAGTTGAATAACTTAATTCTACTGAGCTTCCTGACTTTTTCAAAACCTTGGCAGTTAACTCCCTCAGTAAAAAGAGCTCCAACTCATCTGATGGAACTCCTGAAATGCATAAGTTTCAAATTAATTACTTGTACTGGAGACCTTTAATATATTCTTATATATTGGAGGTGGAGGGAGGAATAAAGTAAATATTATGCAGTTATGAAAGTCCTATTCTGCAAATTGATTCACAAAGAAGCAATTACATGTCCATCATACAAAGTATGTAAGAAGAGTGAAATCTCTATTATGAAGTACTTATAGCTTATGGTCTCGACTATGAATCGCCGAAGCCAGGGGTGTGTGTATAGTATAAACATCTTAATTTTAAAGATTCACTGTGATTGGCTGCCTGCATTACATCAATCCTCTTTGGGATACTGTTGTCACGTATAAACTGTCTAGTCTTTTAATGCCATAGTCACCACGTATGACATCCATGGGAGGATATATAGAGTAGTTCTATTAAAGGACCTCAATGGATAAGAGAAGTACAAAATAAAAATGAAGAACATGAAGAGGTAGATGTTTAACAGTACACATTACAAACCTAACATAAGCAACTCCAAAAGATCTGCAGACACTCCTCCTTCAGGTACGGATGCTGCATAGTAAGCCATCTTTGTATCCATTTCCAGCAAAATGTGTTCCCAAGCTTCAGTTATAGACACCATGGTCTGATCTAAATATGAAAGCAGGTGAACAATTTTCCCATGTTGATTAGCAACTTTGAACATTTCCTCGGAATATGCTGAGAGGACACTTGTATTAACCAGTGCAGCATATACAGTGTTCGTAAGTCTGTCTAAATAAATAACTTGCAAAACACTGAAGTCTTCAGACAAACTGATGTCCATAACCTTGTACTCCCCACATTCATCCTTTGTGACCTGTGCAAGATTCAGAGTTCCATATGGATATCTACCAAAAACACTCAAGTAAATGTAACCAGCACCATAGCCAACCATCAACATGTTCAACTGACTTGGTGTTTGTGTTTCTTCTTTAAAAATATGAGCACCATCATCAGATGCCTGGTTTTTGTAAGCATTGCTTGCAGCAGGCAATGGTTGTAGAAACAATGAAGCATCCTCCTAGAAATAAAGAAGCATTGTCAAAATCTAAATATTCAGTTCTTTGATTTTGAATTAAATTATGAATATAACCATCTAATAAATTTGTGATTTTAAAACCACATGTAGGTAGATATCCCAATGCCAACTATTATTATATATGCGAAAGTATGTTTGTTACCTCTTATGAACTCTTATTAGGGGGTAAATGGGTGGAAAATAAACTGGAATAACACTTAGAGTTTTTATACTGAAATTCCCAAAGGAGTGAAGCCCTAGGCGCTGCTAGTTAACTATATGTTATTTGTCACACAATTCACAATTGATGAAACCCCAGAAATATAAACTGCAATAGTAAAATCTACTAGCATATATACTTACATTTACTGTGGCTAGGAATTTAAATTTTCTATCAACTGAATGATCAGTATCAGATCAGAAAATTTAAAGTCCTAAAATAATAATTATTAAGGACCAATCTTCAAAATTATAAAGTACTCAGTATTTCTTGAGGTAAAACTTCATACTTACATATACATTATATTGTATACTTTCCAAATTGGAGGCATGTGCAGCCCATGTGATGCATGTTATTCCATAGTGTTTTGAATCTTGAAATTCTTCAGAACCTTCTTGCTCTAAATCATATTTATCTATGATCTCTTTATCCTCAATATCTACAATCAACACACTGCCAGAACTGTAGCCAATTGCGAGAACCTGTTTTATAAATAAAAATAACAATTTATGGGGTTACAATAATTTAACTAAAAATAATAATATCTTTGGCTCCTCCCATATCCCTATAATTTTAAGTAAGATACCTATTGACAGGCCATTGATAATTTTTAGAGATGTGTACAAACCTTTCCATCTGGTCTCCATGCCATAGCACGAACGGTAACATTCTCTTTGGGAGGTGCAAGATTCCATACTTTTTGCCACTGAAGTCTATGAACCTGAACTTCTCCTGAAATCATAATAAAATTACAAGAAATATTTCTAGATACAAATTTATTAATGGGAGTGCTCAAAAATAAATTTTTACCTTTGAAATTACTTAATGCCAGTAAATCAAGCCGGTTGCTCCAGACCATCAAATCGACTTGGTTAGCAACATGACTCTCTCTTACTTGTCTCATTCCACAGTGGTACATGTTCGCTTCTGGAGAGTTCTAAATAGCTTAACTGCTGAACTTATGAGTTTTTGATATGATAATTTATAAATAGGTATTTCATATATTTTAGATATATGAAATATCTACAATAAACATGTTCCCCAAAATGTTTATATGTGCGTGATGTGGACGAAGGACGCACTAAACTTTTATAAGTCTTGTGATATATTTTACCATCTTGGTGTTATGATTTTACCATTTCATTTGTAAAAGCGTTTATTTAGTTTTCGTGGTTTATTTCCGTTTTTTTCGACTTGACTTAGTATACGACCTAGACCAACTTGACTTGGTTGGACTTGCTCTGAATCTAGACTAATCAGTCTGAATCTGACATTGACTTTGACATCCTTCCGTTCTATTCTAGAGAATACTAAATCCACAGTGAGACTTAAGTCTCACTGTGGATTTAGTAATTGTACTATAATTCCACGTTAGGTACTACATAATAAAAAACCAAAATCTGTCTTTTTGTCCACAAATATAATTGCCTACCTATAGTAAGTACTTTAATTCATGCTAGGTACATATAATAAAAAAGCGAAAATTTGGCTTTTTGTCCACAGATATAAGTATGGAATGGAATTAATAGGTACGAAGTACGTACTAAATTCATGGTACCTAGTTAATAACTCGGTTAGTAAGCGGTGTCATACACTTAAGATTTCGGAATTTGGTAACATAAACGCGGCCGGATACTTCTTTTTCCGAATCAGGATTCTAGGTAGATATATGATGTTTTCAGGTTCAGTAATTTAAAAAAAATAAATTTTTTTTTAACCTATATTGCGTCCCACTGCCGAGCAAAAGTTTCCGTCAACTCTTTCCAATCAATTATATTCGATGCCAAATCGAATCTTAAACCGTTGTGTGCAGGCACATTCTAATCTGAAACTATTCAGTTTCAGAAAATTCCATGTGTGTGCGGCGGCCGACCGAGCCAAAATGGAAGCACCGAACGTGAGCGGCGGCGCGGCGTTGGTAATCAGACCCTCGTGCGGAGCCCTTTTTAAATCTATGGTTTACACCATAGATTTAAATAGGGCCCCGCACGTGGGTGGGCATGAGTGTCTAAATAGACATCAGATTGTTTCCGTATTTAGATATAGTATGTTGGTACTTGTTTTTGCATTCGGAAAACTATTATACGACCCCACCATGGAATTAGTAGGTACACTTGTACAAAGTACGTATTAAATCAATGGACCGCACTTAGTTGGCTATCACCTAGATGTTTTATGCCCAGCCCAGTATTTGCTCAGTTTCTGTCCTAACCCAAACTTTCAGACGCAACTTCAGAAGTTGGGTTTGCCCAACCCATAAAAGTAATGGCGATATAATATCCGACCGATTTCGGGGCCGCGCGCGCTCGTAGCGACAATTTCAACGATTTTGAACACGCTTAATCCAAAAAATAATTTACGCCTATGCGCCCTCCCCATCCCTTTCTAAATCTATGATTCGGCCGAATACTTAAAAGCTTCTCAGATTTTTGCTTAGCTAAAATTCATCTATGTTGAGAATCCTATCTCAAGTGATTGGAATACTCAAACATTACTTAAGTTATTATTTCGGCTGTACAGCAAAGAACCGCTAAAACTTTTACTTTAAATAGCAATACAGAACTATTTTAACTAGACAGACAAATAGAGGAAAGTGTTTCTCAATGTTTTTTCCAAATTATTGTAATAATTCGTTACACGCAAAATATTACACAATTTCCTTGTATATAACTGTGGCCTTACGCTGTAAAATTTTCGAGCCAGTAAACGGTCGAAAAGAAGCTCGGAACACTTCACACGTGAATATGTATTTCATACAGGTAAGATCTTCAGTCAAAATCAAGTTTATATCAGTTTAAATATAAATAAATTTATTAATAACATATACATCACAGGAAATGAACAAAATGTTAATATAATTTGTAAATAAAAAATGATAATTTGTTTGTGACCACTGTTGACCAAAAAATGCTGTACATTACCTAAAATTGTGTTATTATTATCAGGATAATTCCTTTTTCCTTCAAACTCGCACCACGATTGCGTAGAAGGTATTTTTGGTCGTAAATCTGCAACAATATTGAAAATGTGCTTTTTGCCTCCCTTGGCAATGTTTGTGTACCTTAGTTGTAACAGTAGCGCCATCTGCGCTGAGTTTGCGTAATATGTCCTTTGCGGTTTATGCAGAGCTGTGATGCAGAGATTCTAGCTACATTATATGAGAGCTACATTTAATATTTTTTTTAAGTGTTTTTTTAAGTGCTCCATCGTTCGCCGAAACGATGATTTTGCCAATTGCCTAACTTAGTATATTTATTATTAGATTAGATTTTGATCAACGTTTTTTGACAGCTGTGCTTTGTATCGTGTGTTATCGGGTATTTTTCTCAAGTGAGCAGTGCTTTGATAAGATCAATTTTTGAACTAATTTGACAGCTAAAATACATTGAGTATGAGTTGAGCGACGATAATCTGTTATTCTTCCCTAGTTATTCCCATAATATAGTTAATTTACTCTTTGCTGTTATTGTTGAAAAGCTTTAGTATTCAGCCATTCGACGAAGTCGCGGGTAAACAGCTAGTTCCTTGTAAAGTTAAAACTATACTCTAAATGGTATTACATCCAACTGAAATTGGAAGACAAATAAAAAGCAAAATACCAAACAACGTAAAAACCCAATTTATTATTGTGTATTATAATTCCACCATCTATTTGGAAGTATATATTTTTACAGGTACCTATTCAAGTGTTAGCTGTCACCCCCTAGTCTGAAAACTTCATTGAATGCTTGAGACAGACCAAACTGCTCCATATATTTTGAAAACCCGCTCATATCTGCATGTTTGCTATATTTGTTGGATGAATTACGAAATATTATTTCTTCAAAGTTATTAAACTTTCTTTCTTGCTTTTCTTTAACTGATTCAAAAGTTTCAGTATTTCTTATCATTATTTTTTTCCAACTCATTGATTTAATATTTCTCCACCACTCATGACATTCAACATCAAGGCCCTCAACACATATTATTCCAGGTTTTCCTGGTAGACAAAACCCTGTCAGTTTTAATTCCTTGGCAGTTTTCAAAATCTCATCTCTTTTCTTTTTATTGTAAATGTGATGAGAATATATCCATAATCGAACAAATTTTCCTTTCATACATTTGGGTTCTTCTTCAGTCCTGGTTTGATTGTCTACTTCATTAATAAATGATTGAATATTTTCTTGTAACCATGATATTGCAGTGTATATGCACACTTCCCCTGAGTAATTATCTTTGATAAATCTAATTAATTCAGTATTTAAGTTTGTTTCCTGTTGTCTATTTAATTGGTTACAGCGTACATAAATATCTGGCTCTCTTTCTGGGTAATATGTTGGTAAATTAACACAAAATTCCAGTTTCATGTTGTTTATATAAAGTTGCAAAGTAAAATCTAAATGATTAGGAATATAATCTAGTTTATTCTCTATGAAATTGTTAATATCAGTCAATACTTTACTGTCTGTTATTACAATTTCATCACTATTAGGATACATTGATTTCAATAATTCCAACTCGGCCAACTGTTGTGTTAAATTATTACACAGAGTTTCTCGTACAGAATCAATGGACATTTTACAATTTATAATTATAAATATAAAACAAATGCCACAAGCGAGCCCGTATAGATATAACACCATACCATAGTTATTGTCAAACTGTCATCTTGCTGTCATCTTGGCAAGAGTATAAGTATAATAGGGATGCAAGATTGTTGTAATATCGAAAATTATATCAAGTAATGAAATTATCGATATATGAAAATTTTGATTTTTGTCGATAATATCGAGTTTACTTAATTTTAAATAAAAAATATGCAGTTCACTGAACAAGTGCTTCTCACTTGATTTTTACATAACGTACATATAGCAATACTTCCTTCTTTTTGGAAGTAACTCCATACCTTACTTCTTTTCATCTTAATTTAAAATAATACACAGTGATCTAAAATGTAATCACCTGGGGATGACGGTCTCAGTATTGTGCACCTGCAAAACGCCGGGCCGCCCTTGCCGGGACTACTAGCCATGCTCTTTAATTTATACTTAAGTCACTCGTATATGACGAATGATATGATTAGGACATTGGTTATACCTATAGTTGTAGTTAAAATATAATAAAGAGACTAAGTAGGTACCTACGCTACAAGAAGAAAAATGAAAGAATAGAAAAACAAGTTCAGGATATTTTTTATTATTATATATAAGGAAATAAAGCTCATGCAGCCATATATAAGGTTGTAAATTATAATTTTTTTGTTTTCTTAGGATATGGTATCGATATTATCGTATGTTATAGCGCATACGTAGATAAAAATATGGATATTTCAGCTTCGATATTATCGTTATCGGTTTGCCGATATATCGTTCCAATTACAACCCTAAGTATGTGTATAATATTTTCCTTCCGAATTTTATTTGGTCGGTCCTTACATTACAACTTGCTTGTTTTGTGCAGATTTTTTATTGAAATTGAAGTGCAGTAGTTAAGATTTGTTGAAAATGGCTTCACCGTTGGAGCAATTTGTTAACAATGTACGAACGATGTCGGCGTCTGGTGAGTCTTTCATATACCTACTATTTCAAACTTTAAATTTTGGTTCTATTTGTGATGGCTCACTTTACTCTTACTATTGAGCCTTATTAATATACCTTGTCGACTAGATCCTACATAGTTTCCACATCAACGTAGTGATTTAATATTGGATTTAATTGAGACATTATTGTCTGCAGTAGGAACTAGGTATTACCCACCTAGTTCCGATAATTTTAAGATGTACCTATCAACAATCTACGGGTTATTGAGTGTTATGTTGAAAATAAATGGATATTTGCTTACTTGTTAATACAGGCAACTTTCGTGAGCTGTGTGAAGTTATAGGCAAGTCTGATGAAGTGCTTCAGCGAAACAGCGCTCACTTGAATACCGTGTTGGAAACTCTTGACATTCAACAGCATTCCCTTGGGGTTTTGGCAGTCCTTGTGGCAAAGTTTTCACTACCTCAGGTAAGGCACCCAAGCACCACAGGTTCAGTAGCCCCAGCTTCCATGATTAACTTTTTTGGCAATAAAGAATATATTTCTATTGTAAGGAATAATAATGTTTTATTAAATCTCACCATGTTTGATTGCCTGGATGTTAGTTTGTGGACTATAATAATTTTATCTCTCTGAAACATTCTTGATTTCTGTTTCTATATTTCATAAAAGAAATCCTGTTAAATATTACTAAGATATTATTAGATAGGAAAGATAAATTAGGAACAATAAATTTTATCTAATATTATTTGATTTGACAGACATTTTTAAACTCACAACTTTCCAGACATATTTATCCAAATAGGTATTATATTGTGTGGGTGTTTTGTTTCAGGGTACAAGTGATGTAGACAAGTCCACAATGTTCCAGCAAATACATGACTTTATCAATAATTGCAACGGTGAACAAGTACGTTTTGCACCTGATTTATGTAAGTATTTATTTTTTGATCAAATTGCAGATTTTTTCTAATTAGGTATATAATTCTAAAAGTTGAATGTACCTATTTATTTCAAATGAATTTGACCCAGGAATTTTTAAATAATTAGTTATTAGTGACAAGTCAAGGCATAAGTGACCAATGACCATATTGGCTTTGATGAAGGCAGCTTTCACTTGCTAATGTTTGAAATCCTTCAGGAAGATGTTTGTCTAATAATGGACTCTGCAGTTGAAATGATATTGTAATTATCATCATAAGATGTATTACTTTAAAAAAAATTGATTTTACTTTCATGATTCAGATGCTGACGTGTGCCACTTGCTAACTGACCATCTTGTAGAAATGAAACAACCAATTAGGGGAATAGAAATTCTGAAAAAAGCCATTAGAAAAATTCAATTGTTTGATTCCCAATTGACATCAATCCACGCTGATCTCTGTCAACTATGCCTTCTTTCAAAATGTATGAAACCAGCTTTGGAGTTTTTAGACACAGATGTTACTGGAATTGGATCTGAGGTATGTAATTTATTGGCTGTTCCAATATTTTTGGATAAAAAGTACTTTATATGCTATTCCAGGTTATATGTGCACAATATTTGATTAGAATTAATCCAGGAGATTTTTGTTAATTACTATATCACAACAACAATCATCGTCACAAAAACATGTCTATAGTATCAATATCATTGTTCTACAAAACACTATTTATATTTATTTGGGCTTAATTACAGGAAAATTGAAATCTTCTTGCAAGGGATGCCTTGATAATTATTGACAGAAATCATTTTATGTTTCAGCTAGGTGGAAACAATGATTCTAAGCATTTCTTCCTTTATTATTACTATGGGGGGATGATCTATACAGCCATGAAAAACTATGACAGAGCTCTGTATTTCTTTGAAGTGGTGGTGACTGTACCTGCTATGGTGGTCTCACATATTATGCTTGAAGCATACAAAAAATATATATTGGTTTCTTTCATCTTACATGGCAAAGTAAGTTAAACAAATGTGGTATTTTGTTGAGCTCCTCATCTGAGAATGAATTGACGCCAAAATTAAATTATTTATTTTGTTTTTGGAAATCTTACAGCTTTAATATAATTATGTAGAATAGCATAACAAAAAAAAGGAAATGGCCTAATAGAGTGTCGCATTTTATATTTGTTTTGATGAATCGAACATGTTTGCGAGTGTTAAGAACAGGTCATGAACAAAATAAGAAAAATTCAAGTCAAGGTATGATATGAACTGAAAGGACATCATAAAAAATAATATATTGTTCTCAAAAATATAAGCAAAAATATTTATAATAAATTAGCTTTTGCCAGCGCGAAATCTCACGGGAGCAGTCATTTTTCTGGGATGAAGTACTTAAAACTATAGGTATGTATGCAAAATTTCGAGAACATTGGTTGAGTAGATAAGAGTGTGTGAAGGAGTAAAAAACTTACTTCTATTAATTGATTTGTGATCTACTATTATAGGTTCTGCCTCTGCCAAAATATGTGTCCCAAGTAGTTTGCCGCTTTTTAAAGCCATTATCAGTGGCTTATCATGAACTGGGCACTTCGCAACACGCTGCTATAAAGCACCGTGAAACCTTCGTCCGTGACAAAAACATGGGATTAGTAAACCAGGTATTTTTATTTGTTATATTAAGTCATTTTTTTGTTGTATCTTTGTGTATTTTGTTGATCTTTTTGAAAAATAAGAAATAAGAACATTGGAAAGGCAGATTTTTTTAAACTTTTCATTTTGGGAGACACTATTGTTGACATCTTCTGGCCTCGTTAACGACATGTCTTTACATAAATTTCAATTTGTACTATTATTTTATTTTGAATTAAAAAATGGGTCATCTCATCAAACATGGCCATAACTATTTCAGGTGCTGAGCTCAATGTATAAGAAAAATATCCAGCGGCTGACTAAAACATTTTTGACCCTGTCATTGACTGATGTTGCGTCGCGTGTTCAGCTGTCAGGACCCGCACAAGCTGAGAGTTACATACTCAATATGGTGAGTTCAGATTTTTAAGGTTCATTATACTTTTATAAATACAGTAAGCTAGTCAATCAGTATCTATTGCACCACGATAAAAGTTGTTACATTTAATAAAATAAAAACTACTAAGCACTATTTTGTGTAATATTTCGGATCAAAGAGATGTGTTGGTGACATGAGCACCATTTTTTTACAACACGAGTGTTATGTGTAATACCTATTTTTCATTCAACATTTAAGAACAATACTTTCTTATCAGTTAATAGCAATAAAAATAAAAATATATATGATTATATAATTTTATTCTGGCAAAAATCTGACCTGTGAGTCTGTGACCGTACTAGTGATTCTAGCACAGGCTGTGCATTAATATGTACAATCAATTATTCCAATGTGACTAAGTTTAAGAATTAATTTGTATACATATCAATGCATGTGATATCTGTATATTATTATATAATGAATATTTACAGATTGAAGAGGGTGAAATATACGCAATGATAAACCAGAAGGATGGGATGGTAGTATTTCTAGATAGCCCAGAAAAGTACGCATCGCCAGAGACCTTGTGCGTCTTAGAACAACAAATGGCGGCTTGTACGAAGCTACATCAGTATATTCAAGAAATGGACGAGCAGATACAAGTCAATCCACAGGTGAAAAATCTATATTAAAAATGACTTGTTTATGCTAATCCCTATGCAGAGATTACATCCAGGATTTTTCGGGTTAAAGTGTGAAATGAAAACGTATGTGTATTATAGTCATTTTAATTCACAAACAAAGGATATAAATAATACCGAAAGGCCGCGCAGCATAGCTGCTCTTTTTTCTTTTGTTTGCCTCGTCCAAAATTGAGCTATTGAAAGTACCTAATTAAAAATAATGTGCTCAACCAAATTTGCTACGGCTGTGATGAGTTAACTTCCCGAAAGGCTTCCCTTATGATGCACTGGTAAAGCAGCTCTGACTCAGGTCTGCTGCTCAGGATCCCTGAGCTTTGGTGATTACTAATATCAGGTGACCAGCTTGGTGGTTACCGTCCAATTCAATAAAATGCATATTTTAAAATCTCATTAATAATTGCTTTTTTTTTAATTTCAGTATGTCAAGAAATCTGCAGGTAGCCACGATGAAGACTTGCCCGCAACGAGCCAAAACTCGAAAACAACTTACTCAATGTAATTAAATTACGTACATACTCAGTGTTAGGTATCATCAAGTTTTTATAGTCATATATAAAATAAAAATTAAATAGACAGTAGTTTTACTACCATAAACCATTAAAATAATATCCCTGGATAATATATATTTCTTATGCAACAACAAATAATAACAATGTACAATATATCCCATCATTAAACTGCTTCATGGACAGACTCTGTAAATGCAGTCATGCTTTCAAGTGGTGTCTGTGGAGTGATTCCATGTCCTAAATTTGCTATGTATCTAAATTTACCGAATTTTCGCACCATATTGATTGTCAGTTCCTTTATCTCCTCCTGTAAAACAAGATGGTATCAGTGGACAAAGTAGCTGAAAACAGCAGTATTATCTCCTGTAAAACAATAGAGTAAATACATTTTTTTAATTTCTTTAATAAAAATCTTTCATTTATAGATCTTGAGCTACCTGCTGTTAAGGCCTTGTTTAGCTGGGATTAATGATAATAATAGTACAAATCTTACCAGGGTTTTGTACAAATCTTGTGGATCCAGATTGCCCTGCAATGTGATGTTATCTCCAACTATTTTTCTTGCTTCAACAGGGTCAACAGTCCAGTCAAGCCCTATAGTTTCATATCCGAGTTGTGATTGAACATCTAAAGAATGCCCAGCTCCTTTAGCAAAAACTGTCTACAAATAAAACTATTTTGTTATTATAGTGAATGGATTTTAGTGAAGGTAAATGATGTGATCATATGATATTGTATAAAATGGTATCTAATGAAGATGGTGGTAGTTGGTAAGTTAGTCTGTCAGATGTCCTTGTAAAAATAATGAAGTTCGTGTTATCTATAGTAATACACTTAATAAGAAAGTAATAAAATCACAGTTTTGAACATTTTTAAGCAACAAAGCTGCAACATACATTTGCTTACCACTAGGGATTATAAAATATGTATTCATACCATAGGAACTTGTTCTAATTGTTTTTCTTCCAATTTTGTTTTAACCCCATTTCTAATTTCTTTCAAATATGGTGCAGATATGACAGCAAATTGCTCCCTGGTAAGATGATCTGCACTGGATTCAAATACTTGTAGTAATTGAGCCCCACTTTCTACCTGAAAGGTTGTAATAAATCTGTGTTAATATATATATAATTCATAAATATATAAAGATTTTTATGGTGAGGGTTGGATTTTAAAGGAAATTTTACTAACAAAAAAGCATCACATATACTTCCTGATATATCTACAAAACATATCTGCATATAATTACTTGACTTCTAGAGCTAAAAGTATGAATATTGTTTACCTGCATAACTAAATAATCAATTATGACCCTAGTCAGCATTCTGAGAAGTTTGTGTACATCTTTGGTATGGTTTTCTATCCAGTCTTTGGTTTTTGCCATAGTTTTGCTGCCTCCACCTTCTATCATATATCCTAATAATGTGAACTGAAAATAAATTATAACAAAATGTGAAAGTGAAATATGATAGTAGTTCTACATTTTAATAATTCATCCACTTGAGCTGTTTGCCATACTTACAGGTGCACCGGTAAAACCAATCAAAGGTACTTTGCCCTCAATCTTATGTCTTGTAAGTGTTATAGCTTTGCCAACATATAACAAGCGAGACACAGCACCATCTTCTTGGAGATCATCTATCTCTGATGGGTCTTTCAATGGTTTTGGAAAAACAGGACCCTGGAACATGTGGAATTAATTGGTTGAGTAAGTGACAAACATCCAAACTAAACAAATAATGCCAGTCACAGGGACCAATTTTTGTCAGTGTTCAACTCAATTGTAATATTAAGCTTAATCAAATTATCATATATCATCACATAAACAAATTATCTATGTAAATCAACATAGTTTGATGTGATTGATTGCTCATATTTTCAAAGAACGAAAGGAAAAGAAGCTGATTGGGTATGATGATCACCACTCACCACTCCAGGATGCATTTCCACAGTCATGCCTAAGGCTTGGGGTATTACAAGAATGTCACTAAATATAATAGAAGCGTCCAAATGCTCATATCGTCTCAACGGCTGCAGCGTCACTTCGCAGGCCAGTTCCGGCGTCCGGCACACAGTGAAAAAATCGTGCTTAGCTCGTACTGCTTGAAATTCAGGAAGGTATCTGCCAGCTTGCCGCATTACCCATACTGGTACTTTATCTACTTCTTTGCCCAAGGCTGCACGCAATAGTCTATCGTTTTTTAATTCCGGGAAGTTCTGTAATAAGTACACAGGTATGCATATGAAGACAAATGTAAATACTAGGCTGTAAGTACACAAGTGTGTAGTTTTTAGTACCTTATTAGTATAATCCATTCTGGGCAGTATAGCTTACCAAGCAGTCTATTTTGTTCTGTCTGTTTGTTCGTTTCAATATAGTTTTTTTTTTGTATGTTTGGGTGATAATATCTTTACACAATACAATTCACCAGAGAATTCTCAATTCAACAGTGAGTGAACATGACATTATGACATTGGTAAATACGGCTACGTCAATGTCAACTTTAACGTCAACGTCAGCCGATGGGAACTTTGGAAACTGACATTAGTATTTTCTGAATCGTAAATTATAGCAAAAGAAGTGTACCTATTAATTTCATGGTGTACCTACCTATTGTATTCTTTGTCTATTCAAATCTACTCATTTAATAGGGCATAATTTGCTACCACTACCAGTGAAGGAAACATCGTGAGGAAACGTACACTGACGCTAAGTATTATATAATCTGTGTCTGCACATTGGTTGACTATTTACGAGTAGTTCGGTGTCTATGCGACTACTTGCTACTAGATGGCGGCAGGTAGTTGTATAAAAGTCTTCAGATGCCTCTAAGTGTCCTTAATAAAATCGGACACCAGTGGTAATATAGATACATCCATACCTATATATTTATAATATTATAAATGCGAAAATTGTCTGTTACCCTTTCACGGCTAAACTTGGTATACTTCTCCCGTTCAAGTATAGGGTACTTGATGACTATAATGAGGGGTAAAGTTTGTGTTGCCCTTTCGTTGAGAAACTCACGCGGGCAAAGCCTCGGGCTAAAGCTAGTAGTTTGGCGATAGTGCATTGCCGGCTATTTTCCCTTATGCCGTCGGCTGCAAAACGCGACATTAGGTTATTCTAGTTCTGTCTCCACTCAAGTTTAAAATGTGCTAGCCTAAAATTTCATTCTATACCAGCAAACCATTCTGGCTGATCAAACAATGGCTTGTCCAAAGAGAGAGAAAAATAGTTTTTTTTTCTATTATTTGACCCAAAACAATCCAATTTTTTGGCCAGCTAAATGTTTCGAAAAAATCTTTAGGTAAGTATCTATTTATGTAGGTAATGTAAAATTTATATTTCAATCCGATTATTATTTCAATCAGCAGTCACTGCTAGTTTGGTCAATCAAATGTAAATAATTCTATAGGAATTTTATTTTTGTAAATGTATACTACGTTATGATTTCTATGCTAATAATTGCTTTTATTATAAGGATATAGAAACTTTAATTTTTATCAAAGAAAAAGTTTAAGTCAAAATACAAAGTTTGCAAGAGCCTCGTCTACCTGCCACGCATTTCTATCAAAACTAAAAAAACACGAATGAGAGGGTTCACGATAGTTTTTGTATGGATCTAAGCGACAAGGCGACCTTACTTTATAACGCATTTTTGTAAAAAAAAAGACCCTTTATCCCACTTTCCTAATAAAGTTTATTCGCTTACGTAGAATAGTGATGTAGCCCGATTTGTAACAAAAGTCATAGGTAGATGTATTTTTATTACTCATTTTTAAAAATAAAATAAAATAAGCTGAAATGCGGACTTTTTGCGGCTGGTTCTATCAAAAATGCTACTTATTAAATAAGACACATATGTAGGGCCTATTTGGCCTTTGAGTTACATTTCTTAGGTACCTACCTATTAGATATTTTATTGGTATTAGGTATATTAATTACCTAAGATTGCAGAATATTCCATTTTTCTTTCCAAAAGAAATTGCAAAGGTAATTTGCCAGGAGATGTACTTAGGAATATAAAACTCTGAATATCTTGATATCGAATCTCTGAAAACAAGCTAAAATTTTATCCGTTGCATCATTTGCATCACAAACAATCGCAGTGCAGGTGAATTTGTATGGGACCCGGTCACAGGTGCCGCGGTGACTTTGCATTCTTGCGCAACGTGGGATAGTTATTGATTCCAATTCCTATATTCGCTAACACGATTATGGCTGGCACGATGGCACTGATTTTAGTTTGAGTTTCAAGTAGAAGTAAGTAGTTTGAGATAGTATAAGAAGGGTACACTACCTGAATGTCCTTAAAACGGGTTTCTTAAAAATGTAATCCATAATTGAATAGCATAGGTACTGTACACAACAATAGGACAAAATATTTTATTTATTTATTCAACAATAATAAACATATAACATATATAGATCTAGATTACCTGTTAGCCAGTCACCAGCACTTTGATCTTTTCAGGGGGCTTACCATCATCTCTTAACGCGATCCACTTTACGACCTAAACTGACCTGCATCGCAAATTCGTACCATCGACTTAATTTTTTGTATGAATGCGATTAATTTTAAAGGTTCCTAAATGGAACTGAGTTGCATTGGAATCATTCTGTAAAAGTTGATGGTAGGCCTGCAGGTCATCCCTGAAGACGCCAATTTATTGATAGTGCTAAGCATTTACTTTCCTGATATTATACTAGCAATCATATTTTAATAAAGACTACCTACTTACTACTTACTTCAAAGTTACCAAGACATCTATAGATATTGTATAATATATCATGTGGAATAGAAGAAACATATATAATATATCATGTGGAAAAGAAGCAATAAATCTTATTTGATCCCGATAATTAGTCTGCTTCCGAGTTCACATTATCCTGCCAAAAGTCTACCAGTCCAGTCTGATAATTGTGTGGGAATCTCCTCTTCAAGAACAAAAGAAATGTTAGCAAAAAATAACAAAAGATTACACGCAATAATTCAGCCCAGTCCCGTTATAACCTAAAAAAAGGTTTTATTTTGTACAAAAACGTTAATGGCTCGCGTATCTGCGATTTATTTTTTTACGTGAAATTCATTTTTTCTTGCATTCGTTATCAAAGTTCGGCGAGCCCAGTAGGGTGTACAAATTAGATGAGATTTGAACTATGAAGGTGTTTTTTTTTAATTTATACTTCTATTTATAAAAAATGCAACCTAATGTTCGCAAGTCACCAGTTGTAGGTATGTTTTACTGAAAACTGCATTTGTACACGTTGCTTGCATTTTTAAGTAAAAAACTTATGTTGAAAATTAAAGTAATTTATTTATTAGAAACTCTCCTACTTGTATCATATTGTGTGAAATAGGTAAATAAGCTTTGGTATAAAATGAACTAACGTAAAACTACGTATGTTTTCATGAACATTGCGTGTTTATCAATTAATCAAAGATTTCTCATAAGATTTGCGTTATAAACAGTCTCAATAATTTGCATACTTAATTTTAGTTGGTTTTTAATCAGATTTGACATGAAGCTGAAAAATAAAATTTGCATTAATATTAGTACTTTTGTATGTATGGTTTTATGAATTTCTAGTTACATTGACCTTAAGTTGCGGTTCGTGAGATAGCTTCGTCTGAAAACTTAAGCTACAATTACATGAAAAGTTTTATAAAAACTTACAAATCCTTTAAAAAAAAATCGATTTGAAGTTTTATTTATTTCAAACACAATTTGTAATATAGGACTGAATCAATATACTTAAATATAATAATATTTAGTATTTTGTTAAAAATTAGGACATATTAAGTAACAGTGGAATACCCTATCCGAATGTTTGGATGTGTATATATGTGAGGATGGTGAAACTGATGAAGTTTGGTAGCTACAACCTAATTACCTATACGGATAGAACGTATACTGATTGGCACACAGGGCAATTTTTTCCCAAAATTTCTACGGAAGCGGAGCCCCGAGGCACTGCTTGCTAGTATCTATTAATATAACTTGTATATGGGCGCTGCGTCTGGGCAGCGCGGAAGGTGCTCCGGCGGCAATAGCGAACAATTGCCACTAATGCAGGCTCAATTTATTTACGAGCCAGCCGCTAGGGGCGCAGGACAAAGTGCAGTGCAATAGAATCGACGTAACATTTATCAGAAATAATAGTTTAAATTAGATCAATGCAAAAACTGCAGTCAGTAATTGTAGTAACAGTTTCTGTAGGCCGGCTTTAATCGAAGCTACAGTTTGTATTTGTTAATATGTTTCGCCGGTAACCCACAATAAAAAATATGTATCGAATATAATGAAGTAAAATAAATATAATCATGTAAAATTACGATAAAAGTGTTATAATTTTGTGAAACGTTCCCTGCGTAGAGGTGCTACGAGTGCTAGCATTACGACAACACAGCTCGTAGCAACGAAAATCAATTTATTAGTTTTAAAATCTCTGACATACTTATACAGTCATCGTCAGGTTTAAGTTTAAAAATATGGATTATTTAATTGAATTGATAAAATTTAAAGCAAGCGTTGGTCCGCAGTCACAAAATATGGTCGAATTTTCTCTATGAGAAAAAACCGGGTCATTTCCTTTATCCCGGTAATTACTTATGACTTTTTTGTCGAGTTTCTTACATTTAAACAACACGTTTTTATAATATTTCAAATATGTAAATGTAAGAAAACTTTCGTTTAAATTGTTACCAACTGCTTGAAATTTAAGTGCAGTTTTGAGTATCCTGCAAGTTATCAGTAGCCTATTTTATAATCAGGTACTTTTAATTGAATAACCATGAATGCAAAACAATCATTAAGTAACTTATTATTTATCAGTATAGGTCAATGGCCCGAAGGTCTATCAAGTCTGTATGCGGAAGACGTGCTAATGGCGGCTCCAAGGTTTTCCCTGTGCCACACCGAAGGAGGACATTGACTCAAGCAGTGTAAACAGTTCCTTATCTCGAGCTTCGCTACGTCGCTTGACTCGCATGCAGCTTTTATCTAAGACGAAATTGTTTTTTGTGCTATGTACTCTTAGAACACACCAATTATGATATTGTATCGGCACTTGAGGACATCCACCTCTATCACTCTGAGTATGTTGGAGAAAGAGTCCTTGTTTGTAGAGAAATATTTCTAGTCTGCTATATTTTAAAACATTTTAAGTTTTTAAGTTAAAACATTATTTTTTTAAGTTAAAACATTGTAAGTTTTTAAGTTAAAACATTAATTTTTTAAGTTAAAACATTGTAAGTTTTTAAGTTAAAACATTAATTTTTTAAGTTAAAACATTGTAAGTTTTTAAGTTAAAACATTAATTTTTTAAGTTAAAACATTGTAAGTTTTTAAGTTAAAACATTAATTTTTTAAGTTAAAACATTGTAAGTTTTTAAGTTAAAACATTAATTTTTTAAGTTAAAACATTGTAAGTTTTTAAGTTAAAACATTAATTTTTTAAGTTAAAACATTGTAAGTTTTTCCACTGCTACCAATAATACTTAGCAAGGGTGAAACTAGGAAAATACTACGTGAACAATTTTTTTTACTATATCATTCTGTGACCGTCTCAAGCCCTGTTTTGTAATTGACCCAATACACAACTCCTAACTTTTATAAGTTTACGATTATTTTATGCGGAAGCATGGTTTTTGGACAACGATTGTGATCAGAAGTACGGGTGTGCATCAGATATACGTATACTAGTAATTTAGAACATTTTTTTGCCGCCACGGGCAGCTGCCCACCAATCCAAATGTGCATTGTGCAGGGGTTGCTTAGAGTTAATTGACGAGTCATGACCACTACCTTGTTTTGGTAAAAAATATAAAAAATAATAGACAATGTGATTTGTTTGTCTGATCATATTTTTGATATTATTTTAGAATTAAAGTAATCTAGGGGAGGCCTTTGCCTAACATTGAGACACCAAAGGCTAATATAAAGTAGGTAAGTTACCAATTTTGCCAACAATATGATTTAAGTATCAAGACAAAACAAATAGTGGGTTCCGGGTGGCATTTTAAATTTGATGCATAGATAAATAATTAAATTACTCTATTTATACATATGCATTATTTTCCAAAAGTACTTTCTAGATTTTTTTTGAAGCAATTAAGAAATTCAAGTGAAAGATGTTATAATTTAATTGATATGTATTATCGCGTATTCGTTTGACCCGACAGACGTAGAGCTGCAGATAACGACAGAGCAAGCTCACATAATCAGTCACTTTTTAAAATTACTGGCTCTTGACGAGACTTTGTTGCAGTTTATTAGCCTTTTCATTGTATTTTAAACAATTCTGATATATATCTTAGTATTCGCAAAATCTTTATATTTGTGTAGTACCTACTTTAAACTTTTAAATAAAGAAACGTACTAACGTTTCTTTAAGAACTATCTTTATTTTATAAGTTATCATATTTAGAGGAAGATTTGATATGAATAACGGTTATTAGGTTAGTACTTCCACCAAGAAGAAACAAGCATGGTATCATCTTAATCCGTAGCGTGATTTTACTACCTAACGTTTTGAATATATTAAGGATTAAAATTTTATAGACATGGATAAAGTTTCTCTGAATATCGTCTCATCTCTGGCAATTATAGGTAAGTAACTCAGTTTTATGGATGGATATTGATGGAGGCAATGAGGTGGAGCGGAGGGTCGCGGGGCGCGGTGTGCAGCGTGGCTTCGCGTAGGCGCGGCGCGCTGCGCGGGCGCAGTGAATGCGGCTTCTTTTTTTACGTTTTTTGCCGCTCTACCCTTGCTTCGTTCGCTTATGTACGCCGCGATCTTTTATTTTCAATCTCCCGTACACGACTCGCGTGCAGGTATATAAAATGAACGACTTTTTCTTATTGCCTTGAAGCATTAGGAATACTATGGTTGCTTTGTTATGCATATTGCATAAAATTATGATATGGTGCAGGTATATTTTTTTTCATATCGACCTAATTAGATTTGACCCATGGTATAGATAGTGAAAAGTACATTTCTGTTTAGAATCTAATTGGCAAACTAAAATAAGTTTATTGGAGTAGAAATTAATACAACCTTCATCAACTTATGTTAAAAAATGGCATAACTACAATAGGTATATGGTATTGGTATACCAAATTATTTTTATGAAAGCAGAATAGGTACATAATTTCTCTAAACTTACTTAGTTACTAAGTTACATTTCTAACAGAAAACATCTTAAAATACTTAAAACTCTCTAATAGCTACAAAATGCCCCAGCACTAAAACATCTGAGTCATCGTTCCAAAATCTGTCATAATAATGCGTACCATATCAAAATTCCTGAGCGCAGGAGACGTTACGATTCACAATCAAATCCCGCCAGCGAGCAGCGAGCCACGACTTGCCTAAAAAACCACATAGTCAAATATCCTTCGCTTGCCGGGGTCTGTGTGAAGTCGCTGCATGCAACCGGGTCCCCACTACGCGATAAAGTGGAATCTATTGAGGTTCCTATAAGAATTTATGTCGCGCATCATGAAAAGCGGCAGTGTGCAACGGGCCCGGAATTCGGGTTCGGGGTGAATACCCTCAGAGCCGGTAAAAACTATTTTCAAGGTTAGTGCGAGCGAGGGAGGGGATCGTTGCGGGTAGTGAGGCGAGGGCGAATTCGGCGCGGGGCGCGGGCGGAAGGGACGTGGACGCGCCGAAATGCTGATAGCTGTCTCGCTCCCCGCACCCCGCCCTGGGATGCACCCCCGCGACTGTCTGTGTCAAATAAGTCTTGATTGCATTTGCGATTGAATTGATAGCTTATCAGAGCGAAAGTAATTTGTAGCAATATGGGCCTATATTGTAGGTACAATGTTGTCTGATTCATGAATATTAAGCTCTTTTCGAAATTCTTATTCTTTCTGGAACTAGGTCTGTAGGATTTGAGAGAATTTTGCTAGTGGATATAGGAAGATATCTAGCTTAGACATATCACATTGTCTACTCTTTATAATTAGACCATAAGAAGGGTTGATAAATGTAACCCCTCCGTTCTCAGTGCCTATGTTATTAATTTTTATTTGCAGATCAGTTTTGAATTTCGAATACAGTTAACACAGTTCGTATTTTGAAATTAATCGTTCATGAAAATGACGACACTATTTTGATTTTCCACATGGCATGTTTTTTACATGAGCTTCGAAAGTTGTTTTTTGAGTGTCGGTGGCCAGCAGAATATCGCCGGCGATCGTTCCCCTTCGTGTAATTCGCCATTAGTCGCGTTTGCACTCGGCTTTTCACCTTAATGAGCTCCCCCTTACCCCATCACCCCCGCACGCACAGAAAATACACATTTTTGTGCACCAAGTCAACCCCTAAACACGAAAATCGCCCAAATAAACCAAATTCATAATTATTTCGCGTGACTTTCAATGGCTATGATGTATAAAACTATAAAGAAAGGGGAGATGTTTAACGCAACCTTTCACCAATGTACAAAGATTGAGTATAGTTTTTTGTTACAAATTATCAAAAATAATATTAATATGGATGGATTACCATTGTCAGAATGAATAAAGCTAAACTAATATGCCTCTATTTATAATTATTCAAGAGGCTACATAACGACAAAACTATATTTTTATACAGTGCATTTTGTTATTTACTGCACACATTTTACTATATGCTTGCTTACTATGCGTGGAATACAATTTCCAAAGATATACAGTGAAACAAGTACACACAATTGCAATTTACCATAATAGTCAACCAGTCGATTTATATTTAGACCCAAAAAAATATAATTTACCCTGTATAGATTTTTTTCTTGATAAGCAAATGGGAATGTGATAAATTGACTATATCCTTCCGTAGACTTGCAGGCCAATGGCTTGTACAAAAAATGTGCAATGCAAACTGTTTTAGCTTCTGATTTGCAATATGCCAAACTTTCACACAATTTTTGTATGAAAATGGAATGTAAGATACCTATATTTTGGTACATATGTGAAACCCTAAGACACAAATACCTAGACAGAAGAGAAGAGATTAAGACAGAAATACCTAGATCTTACAGGTAGATAATAATTTAAAAAACAATCTGGCTGCACTAAGCAATACATTTATCTTAAGCTACCTGTACGTATAATCGTAGACTCCAATTTACATATGGTTCCTTATTAGAATCAAAGGGGTAGTGAGAGTTTTTGCTGTCATTTTGGGACAGAACAGGTTGTTGGCCACCTGTCGTCTTCCCGCGGATGAATATCAAAAGATATTTTGTTTGGACGATATTTCATCGCTAAAATAGATCAGTAGGTGACTTAACTTATTGAATCCTCTATTGTTTACTTATACATAACAAGCTCTAGCTTAGCTGTAATTTTTTTCTTCCAAGGAACTCTTACTTATTATGTTAAATTGTTTTATTTTAATAAGTTTTAAAGATTTTGATAAAGTTGGAAGAACATATACTAGTAAACACATTAAATAACTTGAACTCGTCATTGGCAGTCCGTACTTTATCTCCGCCCCAGTTACATTTTATGGAGATGTTTAAAATTTTCCATTTCGACTGACAGACAAAGAAATTGTTTTCTATAATAGCGATTGTATTTCGAAGCTTTCCCGCGAGATCTGTTCTGATTTTCGGGATAGAGAGTAGGTACGTCATTAACAACATTTTTAAATTTATATGTATAAATAACTTTCTTCATTTGCGGAAGTCAAGAACTGTTAAGGTTTGTGGTCGCGAGAAAGGCATACAGCAATTAAGTGGCTAGCCATAGGATAGTGCGTGCAGCGGGTGCGTGCGATAGCGATCTCCCGCGCCCTCTCACCCCCTAGCTCCGCACCCCCGCACTCCTCCAAAACAACATTCTCAGTATTTGTGAGCAGGAGGGTTTTTTGCGCGAACCCCGAGGGTGGCAGAGCGCAATCGCCTGCCAACGCACAAAAAATACATCCACAAAATAATGAGAAGAAAGAAGAATAATCCATTAAGTTTACATGTGATATTAACCGCGATTCAAATGGGAATAAAAATGTCTCGGAAGCCTAGGCTAGGTTCCCGCTGTGGACAAGACTCGGACGAGTCATGTGGCCCGGAGAATCAAACTGAAGTATACTTACTTAGGACCAGGATCCTGGTTACAGGTAGTACCTACTAGTCATTGCTTTATCCATACTTAATTTATATTTTGTTTGTCTTATAAATAAAAAATCTCGAGTGCACCGCATGTACCCAGAACTGCTATTTTGAGAATGCTATTTTACTTTTCTGAGCAATACAAGTCTACATAAATATCACTTCTGCACTATCTACATGTTTTGATAATATTAAATAACTCAGCAGAGTCGTGGGGCGGATTCGTGATCGCGATATAGCCGAATTATAATATGGTTTAATTAACGTTAGCGACAAAAGTGTAAGTAGTTAAACTTAAGTGTTTGCTAAGTCCAAATGTTTGTTTTGTCATGCGATGGGAAGGAAAACGAAAGCTGTTGAGTGCGTGTATTTGTCCACCAAAAACAACGGGGTACTCCAAATGTTAAAATATTTTTTTCCACAACTATTGCTGTTTATACATGAAATTGAAAAATGCCTAATTTAAATTGATTAAAAATACATTTGAGTCAAATTTCCTATTCCCTTAGTTTGACCCTGCGCAACCTGCTCGCGCATAGCTTAAACATAAAAAATAACGCTCCACGCACGTTGGAAGCAAAATAAATTTCCCGCCATATCGTCTGCGATTTACCTACTGTTCAAACACGATGAAAAGCAAACAGAATACTGACCTCAAACCAGTCAGCCAGTACCTGTGACCCACTGTCTTTTTTACCTCAAAAACTGAGCTTAACAAGGATTTTTTTGTTAAGTGTAAGATAGAGTAAAGATTTTATCAAAATATTCGTTATAACTTGTCATAATAGACATATTTTGATCTGCTGATTTTATGGAGATGAGAACGTACTTATATACTGACAATAATAGGTCATAAGTATTATACTTAGTGACGTAGGTTGGGAAATTCCTTCATTGTATTATTATTAAATAAGTGATGAGATGAGATCTACCTGAGATGCATTTTATAGGTAATTTAATATGTGCAGGCATATATTATATTTTAAGCATTATAAAAGAATGTAAGAAACTTCAAAGTGCTAGATATCAATATTAATCGATTTAAATGTAAATGAATCTATATATAGATATACCGATATATCCGTGGGATTTAGTTGTTAATTATTGATGCTTTATCGACAGCACGTGGCTAAAAGTAAGCTTTTTTTATGACTAAAACGTAACTCTACATTTTACGATGTTTGTACAGGTTTCGCTCAACCCTTACGTTCATCGAAATAAATATTAAATAATAAAGTTAATATGATGTCTAACCATATGGCTTACTGTTACAAGTGATCTATTTTAGTTGCAGTAGTTAAGTATTATTGGTTTCACATTCTGGTAGGTCCGGGCTGCCGAAGCGTTGATGATCTTTATTTGTTTCATTATAAACAAAGATTCGTGGGCGTTTCTATTACCGCACCTTGTTCAGGCGAATACGGGTTCTGTTAAAATAAAATTTTATTTAAACTTAGAGTAGGCGGTTACGTTAACTTTAACTTGCGCGTTCCTGACGTTTGGACAAAACGGCAAACTTTGTGTTTTTCAAAGTTGACAGAGGTATTCGTATATATCAAGTAACACAAAAGATAATTAAGCTTCTTCATGACCCATAACAGTATACTTTCGCAGAAAACAGGCGTGTACCTGTACATGTTACTTACATACCTATTATGAAAGAGCCAAACATAAATTGCAGAATGTGATTTTGGAATCGAGCGCAAAATGTATCAACCAGTTTTTGTGAAGGCCACAATAGCATAGGCTAACTACTCAAGAAGTTGATACAAGCGCAACTGGACCAAAGCGATTAGAAAGTTATTAATCTTAAATTAGGCTGCTGTACCGCCGTCAGTAATGTGATTGTTTAATATGGATCGATTGATATGAAAATAAAGAAGTGACTTGTGGCTCGCTGGCTGTTACAATGCATCGATCAAAAAATGAGCCCGTTATGACGTCTATACCCACTAATTATGAATATAAAGATATAGCTATGACTACATGATGCATGCGAACTTTGTATAGGGCTATCTTGTATATAGGGATATAATTCAAGGAATTAGTTCGCTGCAAAAGCTCATCAAGCAAGAATAGTTCATTAGTAGAACATACTCGTAATTTTATTAACCAAACCAAATATAAAATAAAACAAAAATCTATTAATGGATCACGGCACGATATGATTTCACTAGACTTCTTCAATGTTGTTTTAATATAAATGACAATTTAATGGAAGTGTAACCAAAGCATATGTTCCTTGGATTCTTTCATCGCTTCGCAAAGCAGCCATGTCAAATGTAATGGTTTGAGTTCATAAATCACTCAATTAGTAGAGAAAAAATATCGCAAATCGAGTCTGAGTAACAAGCAGTCATTAATCATGGATGCAGGTTTGGACAGATGAGCTCAAGTTATGCATTTACTGAACTATTTTGTTTTTCTATTTAACATGTGGTAGGTATGAGAGACGTTAAATATTGCATTTTTAAAATAATTGCCTATTAAGCTTGCCTATTATTACAAGCTATTTTTTTGCAGTACGTGCTGTTTATCAGATAATAAATAAAATAAAATAGATAAATCGACGACGACTATCCGTGTTACTTTATAAATGTAAGTCGCTCACTCCAAAGCGGTTATTTATCTAGAAAGATCTAGACTCTCTGGTCTGGACGTTTTCCCGGTTCCATCCTTAGGCGCAAAGCGTCGGAAACCAGGGTCCGCTTTTCTACATTTTCTTCTCCACTTCGCACGGTCTTCGGCATCCTTAGTAGTCAGACTATTGGTACGCATATCCTCCTCGACAATAAGGAATTCATTTATCTACCTGCAAAATGCCTGCAAAGATTTATTTCCCTTACCGTTTGCATATATCTACAAAGATGCAGTATTTCCACCTTACCGTCTGCATTAATGATGCACAGCGAGCGTCCCGCCACTGCGTCATTCATCAATATTTTAGCAAAGGCTTCAATGTCACGTTACGTGACATATTATTATCTACTCAATGCCTCATAGAATGCAAACAGTAGATTATCCTATAGAATTGACTTAATAATAACGTAGGTAAGTAGGAAGGATACTTGATAGAATCAATACGAAAAATATACTTATTGATTCTACCAAGTAATGATTTAGTCATTACATATGTAGCCGTTGTTGTCAGGCGAAAGTTCATTCATAGGTTGTTATTACTAGGCAATCTAGGTAGGTAGTTATTTAAAATATTATAGTAATCATAATATCTAGCTTTGTAAACTAAACAAATAATTATACTTACATGGCAATATATCTCTACTAATAATGTTGATCCTTGCCACATTAAATGAAACTATACTACAACCCTACCAAGGTCTAGTTTAACATTTTACAGTCAGGCAAATAGGTACAGAAGATAATATTTTTTGTATGTTTATATAATCTTTATGTACAAAAACACATGCTAAAAGTTCAAACAAAGCAGAAGGTATAGTATAACCACTACATACTTATATTTATAACATATATATATATATATATATATATATATATATATATATATATATATATATATATATATATATATATATATATATATATATATATATATATATATATATATATATATATACAATGGCGGACTATGAAAGGTGTTTTATTACCGTTCAGATGTTTTAGCAATTAATTTCATATATGAAATATATATGTATGTATATATTTATTATAATATACACATTCTAAAAATTATACTGTTGTAGCTATCGTGTCACGTAGATTTCTAAATTGGATAATAACATACTGCATAGAATGGGATCGAAGTTTCTGAAATGAGCGTTATATTGGTTACTCATTATAACGAACATCAAGTAACTAAATCTAAATAGTGGTGGAAATGACAGGTGACTTACAATTTTCCACCACATTTTATTTAATAAGATGGTATCGATATAGATGGCTAGGCCAAGGATAGTAGCAATTCCGCGGCAATTGTGTTGCATTTTAAATCGTGAGTAATTTGCGGTTTCATTATTTGTAGAGCTAGACAACCCTAGCAGACAGCCCTTGGGTAATGTGGCCTCGAAATAATACATCATTTGAAATATTATGCAATATTTTATGGATTTTTCAGAAGCTTAAAATTGTAACAATATTTATGCATTTGACTAAGTACAAATAAGTACTTACTATGACTTGATGTTCCAATATACTGATAAGACATTTTGGTTGATCAGAAAACTTTTCATTTATTCATTGTATTCTTATGTTAACCGTATACCTACTTCCCCATTTAATTTTACGTTTTTGAGGTCAGTGAAAATGTTTCGTAGGAAAAACTTGCAAATAAAAATAACATTAACGTTATCATGATCTGATTTCGTGCCAGTTTCATTTACGTGTTCCAACTGGCTCGTACATTATTTCGCAACGTGAGTGACCTTTCGTGCTGGCAGCGGCGAATCGCGCGAAAATATCGATTATTTTTATCTTATCGTCGGCTATCGCTAGCATGTCGCGCCACCGCACGAATAAAGCGGGAATCAACTCACGCATCGGGTAAAATGCTACCAACATACAAACGCCAACGTTCTGCTCCATCGGCCAGTTCCTACCTACTTTCTGATACGACGCATGCGCAATATAGGACCTTGTATTGGATGCCGCCGACTCCGCCCTTGTGCAATTTTGCAATCCGCAAATCGCTTCCTTATGGTAATTTTGTTTGATATATCTTATAAACATTGATCAACAAGTAATCGCTACTCCTTATGTATTAAGAACTAGGTACCTACTTGATGGCAATGGAATATAAGTGTAGGTATTTAAAATTGGACTATTCTTTGGGTATCTGGGTTTATAGTCAGTCCTAAGTAGGTAATTTATAATACCGTTATATTCATTATGCGGAACGTCAACTTTCGCATTTCATGAATCGGAATTAATTAACTATATGTTTAAATTAAGCGTCACTTATGTATTCGTAGGCATGTGAAAGCAGTTATTTAAACTCGTTTACCGCACAATCCACCTGCTATATAATCCGCGCTGTTTCGCAACTGAACTGGTATCTATGTCATTGAGTTGGAGTAGTGCGGAGTTATTGGCATGACGCGTGTATGAGGGAGACAGATATACGGAGGACCGGATTCTGCGAGAGGACGGAGGGGCACGCTCTATGCCTACTCCGTTATCTGTTCGCGAATATAGTTGCGCAACGTACAACAGCGAAAATAAGTTTCTATTTCGTACTAACATTTAGCACAAACTATTTTCAACTGAAATTACGTTACGAGCTAATTTTCAGACTAATTTCCAACTTCAATAAATCGCTAAATCAATTAGTGACTCTTGAAGCACAAACGGAAGAAAAAATCTATTGAAATGAGGTATTTCATTAATTGTTATAAAACATATTTGATGCACTGTACGCGGCGGAGGAAAATTATAGTTTTACTAATTTTAATCTTTGTTCGTGAAGGAAAATTGCTGATATCACCTTGGTTTGGCTTGTGTAAAGACATGAATTTTATTCATATTTGTGACCCTGTGCGTCACTAATTATCCTTGACCAGATATTCACAGTTGTAGATATTTTGTGGGTAGGTAGATAAAAAAATAAGTTAAGTACCTACCAACTTAAATTATTTACATGTGCTATTTGATATTAAGTTTATGACGCAGTACCTATTAGTTAGGTAAGTACTCTTTGGAGATATTCGTGTGAATTCGGCGGACATGCAATTTTCATCCTGTTGCATAAAAAAAACCCTGCAATCCAAACTCTTATCAGTTAAAATGACCTACTTACGTATTTTATCTATCTACCACCTAAAAGCACCAAAAAACCTGGATAAATAAATATATCTTGCACCAGTCACGTACCTAGGTAGGTACTATTCCCAAGTTGCACCGGTGACATAAATAGGTAGATACATCGTAAATTTAGCATGCGGCATCTGACATGCGGAGTTTGTTATCAGGCCCGTTATTCGTGAAACCTAAGGGCCACGTTGGCGACGGCGATTACGAAAGGCGCACAGAAGCCGCTGGATTCGCGCTCCAATGCCGCGCCCGCGCCCAGCAATATGGCGGCCACGCACGTCCACCGTGTCAATGGCCTCCACGCTGCGCTTGCGCAACTCCACGCGCGAATCTCAACAGCAAAACAAAGTCTTCGCTGCGTGTGTGCGTCGTGTCGTGTAGACACTAAAGATAGAATAAGGAGAGAACAGACAGAGAGCTTATGTGTCTATTTATTTTAGTCATACAATATACCTAGTGGGTAAGTGTATCAGAACTTTGATAACTATATTGTTGCGGAGGATAAGAGACAAGAAAAGGGACAGTGCCCATGCAATCAAAGACTAGGTAAATCATGTCTTACTATGGATTCGACTTGGGTTGCCTTGGTTTCTTGATATGTTTTAGTGTTAGCATAACCTATTCTTATTTAGCCTCTAATTATTCATAACCTATTCTTATCTAACCTATGGGTATCCCATTATTGCAGGGTAGAAGGCCCCTCCCAAAGACTTTAGAAACTTTAATCTCAAGACTATTCATGGCAGATATTCATCAAAGTTTCTGATATGAGTCAGAGCCCGTTCATAATTACAACACCCACAACACGGCACTGAGAAGCCCAGGAAGACAATACTATTTATAGTAAATAATTGTGACGAATAACAGATAAGTGTGGCGAATACTCCGCCGACAAAAACGTAACTACTTGCTAACCCTTAAATAAGAAGAAAAGAAGAAATGCGAGAATAAATTACGAGACTATAATGAGCGTAGCAAAACATGGTGATTGGAGATCCCGAAGTCGTTGTTCCATACAGACTCACTCGACACTGAAGTAAATGATGCCACTCTAGAGTGAGAGGAGTATAGATCCGTATGGCGGAACACTGTAGACGAATGCAAAGAGGAATGAATGCAATGCAAGGAGGGAGTAACGATCATAGGTTGATAGAGCTCAATTAATTACAATATCTGTTGATAACCTTACTTTATGCCGGCAACGTCCGACTTGTTGTTGCCATTCTGCGCTACTTTTGCTGCATATATGTGTGCACTGCGTCTGTGTGGGTGAAGGGCTCCCACTTCGGAGAGGCCAAGCTGATTAATTTAATGTTGCTTGCTGACAAATATTCCTCAATTAAAATTGCTACAAAGACCTCCAGGCAGTAGCGTATATATAGCGCCGGATGTATAATTTATATCTAATATACGATATAGTAAATAGTTGAAAAGAGCACGAATAACTATATGGACTAATAATACTTAAATGGAGTTACCTCAATTTGAAAGAAATTTTTTTATAGTGAAAAAAACTACGAAACGTGATTTGATTGAATATTTAAGTATGTCATAGTTTCTTTAGTTGTTACGGCTCATGTCAACGGTACCAACCGTTATAAGAATGGTGAATGATAACGTCTATAGTCTTTTCCCACTTGCATTTCAATTTGGATGAATTTCATTTATCAACAACATGACAAACATATAAAAAAATATTGAAGAAACAATTTAATGCTGCTGAAGTTTTGTACATAATTATACATTTTCCATCAATATAGACGAATCTCTACTGTTCTTGTCATTCTTTCCCTCTCATCCTCGCATGTTTGCGGTTGTATTCATGGCCATGGTGTTCCAAAGCCAGTTCTTGTCATTCATTGTTAGGCATTTATGCAAGGGCCCCAGTGGACGAATCTAGTCCAGAACGCGCGATTCAATGAGTGTTGACATTGCACGTACGCCTACTATGGGCCTTGGGAAACTGTTTTGGTTCACTCGCAAATCACGACAGTATGAAATACCCAATATGGATATCACTGTCCCACTTCTACAAGAAATAAAATGTAAACCAAATATAGACATGCGCTTTACTGAAGGTTTAACAAGTATATGTGTTACAGTTACAATTAAACGAATGGTTATAATCGTAAATACATGGATTTTATATCAATATTCAAAATTACTAAAAAATTCAGCAATATCAAGCGTCTTTATGTGGGTAGTTTAAATAATTGTAATGGTGGATCATTCTATAATAAGTGGTTGGTAATCTGGGGACATAGCAGTGCAGTCGAGCGGCTACGAGAAATGAGTACCTACATTATCGCTAGCGGAAAAATGGGTCAGCGACAGAATTTGCATGTGCACTACACGTCCGCGCACCGTTGTTACACTGGTGGTTCACGTGTTCACCGACAAAAACGACTTACACACAGTCGTTTTTGGGATATTCCTGTTTATGCTAGTAAACTATTTGAAATAAAAAAAAATATATTTTTGCTAAAGCTCTCATTTCAGGATGCGGCCGGGTTTCCAGTCCGCGTAAAAGATAATCTATATTTTTTTAAGATTCTTGCCTGCCTCTCCTTGGGAATTTTTAAATATTTATAGTATATTCATAATATATTTTATAATCTTTTACGTGTATGTTTTTTGAAAATATAACGATATGTTGACGTGTTTAACCTCCTCGCTATCGGCTATAACAAGGTTATAGATAGGGGTAGCCCAGGAGGTCATTATGAAACCAAGGTTTGAAAATTCTCAAAGAAAAACATACTTGTTTGCCTTTCAATGCAAATACACTAGGTTCTTTAATAATTAATCGCTATTGACGTGATCTGCTAACATGTTTCCTTGTATGCCAACCTTCGCCTTTCAAACGATATTAATACTTATTTTGTAATGTTGTGTGCAGAATCGGAAGTGCTCGGATGAGGTCGCTGCGCTACACGTGTAAACGCATACTTGACGTTCTTGAATATTATTAGCCTTACTTAAAACACACACTAAGTATATAGTATAGTAATATGTTGACTTATTTTGACAGCTTCCCCATCAAACGGATACTTAATTGGCAATTTTTCAACTAATTCTTGGTGCAGACCTTTAAAAGATATATTCTATGGGATTTCCTGAACTTTGTGAACTGGATTCATATGTTCAGGTTAAAATAAATAAATAAAAACTAATACTACGAAATTTCACTCTATTTACGTCTAAAGATATGAATGAATATCAAATATGCAAACGTGTATGAATACTTATTTAAATTTTTACTGGGATGATTCCAGCATCATTATTTCCAGAAAAAACTAGAATGCGGAGAAAATAGGTCAATAAAATTTGCATAATCTGTTCACAAACATGCTCTATTTGGGCTCACATGGATTTCTAATCACTAATTCACTATGCTCTTGATTTGAATTCCAAGTACAGGATGAAAGAGTTTATTTAATTCGTAGTGTAATTTTAATGTCTATTCTCTAGTTTATGGTTTGCTAACTCATACCCATGGAATTAGTAGGTACCAATTCTATGCTCGTACCAGTCAACTTTGACACCAGTCGACTTTAACCTACGCATAAAATCTCAAAATACGCTAATTTAGAAAACGATTTTTAAAAAACGATTGCGTCAAAGTTTAGTGGAGCAGCTCACCATAAATCGAGGTAGATTAAACTCTTGAAATCGACACATTTAGAAAAAAATATATAATGGACACATTCATGTTTATTTATCATTTTGTTAGTTGCGCTTGTAATTCATGTCAGTAAAGACAATAAAAGCGAATAAAAGAAAATTATGTTTTACATTTTTAAGTGCCCATTCTTTACTTGTTTAAAATAGTTTAAAACGTTAAACACACGTTTAATTCAAATTAGAGGTAAATCATCCTGTAGAAAATGTTGGAGAGTTTCCTTACTTGTTTAAAGTTAACGGAATGTCAAATTTTGTAATAATAATACTACTTTTGATAGTATTTGTAATAAGTATGAACTGTTTTTCAGATGTTGATAATTTTCCCTCTTTACTAGGAAGCTTTATTTACACAGCTGATAGTCACGATAGAAACCCGCGGCGTATAAATTGAAGGTCCATTGAAGAATGAGTACTTAAGTAATACGTTTACTATAATTACAGGGCCCTTCCACGAGCCGGTAGTGGAAGCAAGTGCGCACGCGCAAGACGATTTGCATAAGGGCCGCTGTCAATGCTAACGCAGCAGGCAATAAGGTCAAGACCTTCCGCTGTCAGCGCCGAGGCCCTTTGATTCGCCATTGTCGTTTAATATTTTATCTGTAGTGTTGAAAAACACTCAAAATTCTTGATACAAATTTATGTCTGACTTAATTTTATATTTTTTGTATGTATGACTTAATTTTTTTTTAATACTGCTTGAACATTTTTATGTTCATAAAAAAATAATGTGAAATAGCACATTGATGTCCTCAAAATTCCCACAAGAACAAAACATTATCTTTTTTGGGTTCCTGACTTCATTTAGGTACATCATGTGGGGAAAATGAAAATTAGACATGGATTTCCATTTAGTCAATTTAGAGTAAGTTTTGCATTCAAAGGTCCTAATCATCGGTATGTTTGGGTGCATGTACCTAGTTAGACGTTATAAATAGTTGCTAACTCGGCCTCCGCAGGGCTCCGGCGGCTCCCGGTGACCTCGCCAATTTGCTAGCTATTGAGGACGATCTGTGAAGCGTGCGCTCTTGCGAAATGCTCAATGCTCCCACTGGTATACATCAGATGGATTGTTGACGTTCATTTTTTCAGTTTATGACTGAGTTTGTATTGAATTTTTAGCTTCTTCATTTATTTCTCTTCTCTTTCTTACATTATTTAATACCTAGTAAACATATTCATAAAATAAAAAGTACTCATAACTAGTTATTTTTTGAGTATTAAAAACGTCGTTAATTAGTGCGCCGTGCATATAATTTTTAATTTCTAATTTTAAATTAATTAAAGATGCTTCTAGTAGGGATAAAAATGGCTATCATATAAACACGTAGTACCTTACATCCAAGAGAAAACAATTAAATGGGCTGAGATATAATTTGGTTAACATATGAAATTATATATGATTGTAGAAAAAGGCAATAAATATGTACCTACATGATTCCTTTTGCCTTCATCACGCCTAGTCACGACCATCGCTTAAGCGTGAAATATTTTTAAAATTATTATTTTTAGCGGAAAAAAACAGCGAATACTCTGCCGCATCGGCGGTTCAAGGCTCGCCCTGCAAAGGGCCGCGGCAGCGTCACGCGCCGCCATTGACCCACTTACTACGTACCTACGCTACTGCGTGTGCGCACCCATAGTACACTTGGTGCTGAAAATGTTTCATGGTTTCGCACTGTCACGTACGCATTGTTATTTCCGTTTTTAATTGACAACAGTAATTATGATCGGAATTGTAATGGGTTGTATTATAATCCTTGAAACTGTTTTACGAACAATTGTCTTGTTTTGCTAAATGTGGTCCTTTAAATTTAATGGTCGTCATTTTTGGTGGAAATGGATAATTAAGATTGATGGCTAACTCGCTAATTTTAGAGGGTTATGAAAATATGAATGAGCGACTTTTGACTTATAAGTCTTGTTTTCTATTAACTACGTAATTTATTTACTTATAGTGCCACTGGCCTTATGTTATGATCTTTATTTATGCTATGTAATTATTCTATTAATAATAGCAAACTGCAGTGCAACAAATGCTTATTTATTTTCTAGCGGTATTTAGTAGTATTTTATAGTAACGATTTTAAAATCAATCGAGAGTATAATAGTCGTAACACTTTCTCGTGCGACTGTTCCAGGTTTCAGCGCATGCGCGAGTGCTCGCTACAGTTGTTTGTGCCATCTCAAGGCTCTGCCCGCGCCGCAAATAATTCTGCTATTGTGAAACACCTCCTTATCACTCGAACCTTGGCTGGATCACACGAATTACGGTCAAGTTGACGATTTCATGATTATTACTGTATGTGATAATAAATTTTCCGTTAATATATCATATTAGAACCACACCAGATTTATTCTTTTCGCGAGCTTTATAAACAAAAAATTGAAATCAATAAATGTACAACCATAGATTAATCACAGGCCATGTTACAGTACGCCTGGGTACAGTAATATCTATTGTACATAAGTATTTCGAAAATGATAATATGGGAAGAACCATAATATACAAGTTTTTAATTAGATAACATTAAGTCATGAAGGTTTTAATCCTTATGGATTTGCTATTTCTGTGAATTAAGTATTCCGTAACATAAGAAAATGTCCCATTAGATTATTACTTACATCTATGTGATTTGTTTATAATTTACTTTAACTTGGTATTTTTATTTTAAAACAGTAAATATTTTGATGATTAGAAAATATATCTTGCATAAATGTTTAATACTAAAACTATCGATTGTAAGATATTATTAATATGTAACATTTTATTTTTAATAGCATTCTTAAAAGGAGATTTCGGCCACTATCTATTACCACAGTGTAAGATTAAGAATATAAATATCTTTTTCATTTTGATTTTTAATTCATGTAATGTACTTAACCATTTAACTTTGAACTTCGTAGTAAGGTCAAAATATCTGTCTACAATGTAATAAATTCGTGTTTTTGAACTGTAAATGTAATTCCAATCAGCTAGACGACATAATATGAGTTATTCATTGTTTCAAAAGGGCATTTTCTATGCATTATCTCGGAAGAGGCATGCAGTGATAAGTGCGTCGGCGACGACGTCAATGCACTCCGCTGCATGCTCCTAGGTCAGTTCCCTGTGACTCAGTCACTGATGCACCGTTACATATAAACACATCGTGATCTTCACCCATACTAAAAACCAACAATTTTTCTAACTTCACGATGATTCAAATTTACATTGGCGTTCTAGCTTCCAGGTTTGAAGATGCTATCGAAAAAAAGCAGCAGTGTATAATTAAACGTGATATAGTGCTGCTACAGACTAACATCCGTGGTACGGGGGCCCAAAAGAAATGACTGGCCAGTTGCTGCATCACCGGAACAATTGCGTAGTTACCTGGTGCTCCACTGACTTTACAATACACATCTGATTCCCTTTATTACTTTCGATTTCAATTTTTCTATTTACTAGAATTGATACGATCATATTATTTATTTTGAAATAGATTGCACCATTAGTTGCAACAAATAAATTTATTCGAGAACTTTTTCATAGTAGGTAATTTTTACGAAAGACTAGTATAACAGTTAATATTTACACACTGTTAAATAAAACAAGAGCGGTCTGTATAAATGCATTCTGATTTAGATTGTCTACTCGCATTTCGTTTGCACTCTATATTTCGGGTCTTTACACCCGAAATCGAAGCGCTCTCATTTGAATACGATAACTGTTGATCATGTAATTTTAGCTGCAACCACAAAATAAAGATAATACAGAATTTATAAAATGTACGCTCTAACTTGTAGACTACAAGTTAGAGCGTATTCTACGTGACTACGTAGAATACCAAGTAAGATGAAATATGTGAAGAGTTTTAAATACCAAGACACACTAACTATTTTAACACTTATTCTACAAAAACAAAAATATTCAGGCGCGTGTACCAGATTTCTATTGATGTAAGAGAGTAGGATTTTTTTGTCTCATATACTTCTTTGCTTACTTGGCAGTACAATTCTGATTTTGAAGTAAAAATATTTAAATATTCAGTCCAAATTCTTTAATGATTATCCATATATACTTAAAATATTTTATGCGTCGACCATCTGCTTATTTACCTCCGTTCCTCCTCGAGGGTTGAGATAGGCAACCCTTCCTGCGGCCAGCGGCTACCCTCGGACACCAGTTTTTTATCGCACTGCAAACAAGTTGCCTTAATGAGAAATATCGGTTACGGAAACACTCGTATAGTCCAATATTTGATTGTCTTTTAGTTTTTTCACGTGTGTCACGTCAAACACGTTACTAATACCAGTCTTGTTGATCAAAATATGTTTTAAATAAATGGATCTGCAATTTATTTATTTAGAGTCATCAAGTTTTGACGACCTCGGTGGCGCAGTGGATAAGTGCTTGCCTCTTACCGAGAGGCCCCGGGTATTCGATCCCCGGTCAGATCATGATGGAAAATAATCTTTTTCTGATTGACCCGGATCTTGGTTGTTTATATGCCTATATAAAATATAGTATCGTTGAGTTAGTATCTCATAACACAAGTCTTGAATTTACTTTGGGGCTAGCTCAACCTGTGTGATTTGTCCTAATATATTTATATTTATTTATTTATTAAGTGACCACAAGTGGGTCAAGTCTCATGGTTTTAATTTTGTCCATTTCTGTGTTAAAGTGGATGGATCTGCAATGTATATTTATTTTTTTACCTAAAATATAGTTTATTGAATAGTATTACGTTTGTTTAATTTTTTTTTTTAAAACGCGTATTTTCTACAACAATAATAAAACCAAATATAATACCAAATATCCGGAACGTGTGGCAGAAATATTTGATCAAAAGAGTTACAAGTGCTAGAGTCAATGACTGATATTTTATACCCATTGGAATTAATGATCACAATGATTGGGACTTGGAGAAAAAAATGAAATGTGTAAAGATTATCTCTCCACGGCACAAAAAGCGCCAAGACCCCGTTATCACTGGACACTTTTGTAAATGGGTTGTGTTTTGTAGCCAATTAAAGCCAAAGGCGGCCGACGTCCGCAATAAATCGCAACCCTACACAAAATGTTTCCGTTCCTATCGCTGGCCTGTCTGTTGTAAAAACCTTTATGATTTCAACAAAAAAATACTTTTTTTATAACATTTATATTGCTTGATTATGATCTCAATCAGTACATTTTGCGAAATTTCTATGTATTCAAACCCGTATCGATTATCTGCACTAGATGAATTTTGATGACGTGTTTTTAGAATTATTATAGAAAGGTCTATAATAGAATTATTATAGTCGTTGGCTCTTAATAGATTCCTAGTCAATAAGTCATACCTAATAAAATGTTGGTCTTCGTAGCATCGTATTGCGAAAAACGATGTGCTACGATTTTTGCAACAAACAGCTACACCGTAGCATCTAGGTGCTACGCCGTAGCGGTTACATTCTAATTAGAAAATTTTTGCACTAGCTATTTTTATTTTAGTTACACTATCTAATCTAACCGAACCCCACACCGGGCTATTATTTCCCCTAAATTGTATGCGTTATGCAACGAATGCGCATTTCCTTGACGTCTTGAATGTGGTGAATTAGAATTAACGAGGCCCGTCCGTCGGAGGGCCGCTATTGGCCACCGGGCCAAGCTGCACTACAGTTGCAGATCATGCCGATATAAGCCTACTTTACTTACATCTGCCTTTACCAGCCATATTTTGGCCTCCAACCCAGCAGTAATCACCTATCTATGTATGCATCGATCGTTATAATAACGCTTATTTTAGAGTTTGGTTATGCGGTCACATAGTAAAGCTTAATTAATTATTTACGATCATAACTTTTTCATTTCTTGACGGAATAGTTTTGTATTATTTTAGGTAATATAATTTGCAACGAAACAAACAAGATTTTTGATAGTTTATCATCTATTGAAAAATAATGCTCTATATCGGATTGGTCTTTACGGTTTGTTTTGAAGTTTCAAAATAAACTAGAGACATCCAAATTTAAATTTCCACTACAGACGATTCGGATTCACGAGTAATTTACATGGCTAATGGTCTTCGAGAAAAATCAACAAAACGCTGGCCTATAAAAATAGATATAAATTTATCATAAACCTTGAAGAAAGGTTGGCGGCAAATGATGCGCGCATTATTTTTATTGACAAAAGTGAATTTAAATATATTTATAGATTACATGTAAGTAAATGTAATTTATAGATATATTTAAGTAAATGTAATCTATATATATATATTTAAATTTTAAAATTAGGGCATCACTCCTCTGAGTATTTTGCGACAAATATAACTATAACGTTGTAAGTACTCATATCGAATCCCTTATGCCTATTCAATTTTTTTTCAGTGGCTTGTAAACAAATACATATTGCATTCGTTTTACACACATAGAATGGTAAGAAATTTGCAAATTAACAATAAATTGTAAATAATATGAAAACGTGAAATTTACTTTCACAAAATACAGACACAGGTAGATAAATCTACATAAGTGAGATTGTCCAAATCGAAAGGCAAAAAATGTTGAGGATTGCATTATATCCACAATAAATCTAATGACACGACAGCCTCTATAAATATAATCGAGACAGGTAGAATTTTGAGCTAATGATTACTTGAGGCACAGGAAGTCGTATGTGGATAAAATTTTGTGATGAACTTTGACATTTATGCGAGGGGTATTGAGTTGCTTTTAGACTGATGTTTGTGTGTATATTTCTTATGCAGTTGTGAGGGAGGGGTGAGGGGTGCGGGTGTGCAGTCAGAGGTTGCTGAAAGGGTTGTGTGGGAACGGAGGGCACCTGCGACTGCACATGGTGCTCGCCCAGTCAGTTTTTTGTACATTCGCGCAGACAGATCAGTATAATGCAGTTTTTTACTCATCTATGCATATGTTAGCTACATGAATTACTGGCAGTAAATGATGACTTCCATTTGGATATCATATGGTAAAAATTAAACATAAAAAAATTGTTTTGTTCTTGCGGATAACTATTTAGAATCCCGATTTATTTTTAGATTTTTCTATAAATTTGTGTTTAATTAAACTATTCTTTAACTAGTCTAGTCTGGTCTTAATTTCCATTTTAAGATAGGATATGAATATCTGTCTGATCAACATGAAACAAATTAAGAAGAAATGTAACTTCACTAACTTTCATTTACTGAAATATTTATTCGCCACCACCAGGTACACACCACGTTAGAATACAAAACAAAGCGAACTTTTAACGTTGTTATTGACATCACGATGAAATGTAATTATTAAGGGTGGGTTGCAACGTCAACTTTAACGTCAACTTTAACGTGAGCAGAAAAATGCAAAGCACACCATTTTGTGTAAACGTCAGCGGCGCGCCTGTTGAAGACATCGTCAAATTTGACTGTGCAACTCACCCTTAATCATAAATACGAGAAAGGGGGCGGTTGCGAACTGTCGATTGCAACTGTTTGCCATGACATTATCGTGTTGGCGTTCATTCTATGTTTCGCGTTGTAGTTTCTTTAACCAAGATATCTAGACCTTTGATAGCATGTAAATTCTCCTTCAGTCAAGTTCTGGCCACCGGAATACAAGACTTGCATTATTGAAACATGGCAGCCGTTACCTTAGCGAACTGCCCCTAATTTCCCCGTACAATTTATTCATTTTGCAACACATCGCCTGTCGGCCTTTTCACCCTTCCCTGTCGGCTCACGCGTTCTCGTCAATGAATTCTTAATGAACTCATTCGTTTAAAGGCCGCCAAATTCACGTTGCCGCTGGTTGTTAAGGCGCTAAACAAAACACAAGCACGCACTTTGCATGTACTTCCCTATTAAAGTTGTGCCAACATATTTTTGTAAAGTCCTTACAGGGTTGAAGTCATTCAATCAAAATGTAGGTCATTTAGTAGTTGACGTTCAATGTTTAGGTTTATTTATTCGAAATAAGAACAGATTACCTACATAATACGTAAGAGTAATGAATGTTTATCTGTTTAAATGAGACAAGCTACAAAGGTATTTATAATTGAGATAACATGTTGCTAATTTTGTTTATGTTTTATTCTGATCGAAAAATAATACATTCGATCGTTTAAGCATTAGTATTTCAAACGTTAGCATATCAAAAAGCTAAACCGTGTTAGCGAGTGTTAATCGGATGGCTTTTTTTGCATAAGCGGATAACCCTTCAGCATAGCACTACCTGCGAGCACCAGCGATAATGCGTTTATTGTGCGCAAGCGCAACTCAAGTTGTGCAAGTAGGGCGACCACATTATCCCTGCATAAATAGGACGAAATGTTTTTCTTGTAAATTATAAATTATATTAACTTCTAAATTATATCAGAGTAAATTACATTAGATTCAAAAAAATTAAATTCAACCAAAAAATAACCTCGTATGTTGAAAATATGTATCCCTAGAATTGTTATATTTTGCTTCCATCAACACAATAATAACCGCCCAAGTATTTTCGAAGACTCCATGATCAACGAATTATATGACAAAGTGCTTATCTCAGATAATAAATATTTGTAAATATATTGAATATGACACGAATATTTTTTAAATAAAATACCAAAGTAATAATAAAAATAATTTAATATTATTCCATATTTTATTAGTTCACGAGAAATCATGGAAACATTACAAATCTATAGCATTATCTGCGCATCACAATCGGAATAAAGAGCAAAAAATGCAAAAGAAAACATAGTTTTTTTTGACAATTTAATATAGGTCAGGTGCAATACTCAACCCTTTCTAAGCGTGGGAGTGTTGGCTGGAAGTTTTGTGCAAGGTTTTTTTGCTTATCGAAGAAGTGTTTGCGACAATTTGTTCCCACATTTCTGAGAGCAATCGGGAAGTGATGACAGCTAGCTATAGACATTATTGAGACGACCGTTATGGATTGTGCAAAAAAGGAAAGGATTTAAGCAAACATTTTTACCGTTTGGCGTAATTGACAGGTATGGATATTGTGTTACGAGATAAGCGAGGAAAATTGTGTCATATTATACATATATATAAGTAGTCATACCTTAATATACTATAATGTATCTATGCATTATGATTACCTGTGCAATTATTAGGTAACTAATTATCACCAAAGTTTATTTTTGCGGTTCAATCATTTTCTATAAACTTTTTCTTAAAGTTAAATGGAGATTATATTACGAATTTCACAATTTCTTAAAAAGTTCTGGCGCACAACATATGTCGATTAGCCTTTAATGATTGATAATGATAGAATCGTCATAATGACTTTGAAGATCGTTTTTATCGCTGCCGAAAGAGGTAGTAGTCAAAACATATTTACCGGAAGAATAATGAGAATTCGCGGCGGGGGGGACTTCCGGTAACATTCGCAGTGAAATGCTGCTTCCGTTGCTGTCACAGACTACTTATTAAGCACAAAAAGATCACTAACATAATTATTATTTTATGTTGTGTACTTAGTCGCTTTTATAGGTACAAGTTGTATGGTTGACCCAGCTATATAGCTGCAAACGATTTATTTTTTAATTGAGATGCTGGAGACGTGCGTTCCGTTATTTTTTCAATCATAAAATTTAATAGTTGATTTACCAAAAATTGTCTTTTTTGCCCAAGTACAATAATATTTATGTCTTTGTATGTGTATTAACCAATTTAAGAAATAGAATTATGTTAAAATTTCACCGTAAAAATATAATAAGTACGAGTGTTGAATTGTTGACGCGCAAATTTTATTTTCCATTTTTTTCTCGATTTTTATGTATATTTCGTTAGGTATAATTTAATGCTTTTATTTCAGCAATATATTTTACAACAGTCCAATTAAAACTAAAATAAAACTAGACAACAAAAGGTTGTTGTCTAGTTTTATTTTAGTTACATACTTATTTATTATTTTAGGTAAGGACCTAAAATAATAAATAAGTATGTAACTTATGTAGTATATAAATAATCGAAAAGTTCGCCTAGTTTTTACCGGTGTCAGAGTTCAGCCCTGGCGTGAGAACGTATGTGGCGTCAGCACGCTGAAACGCGCAGGGGAGTTTTTGTTCAGGGGTTCAACGACTCTGTGCAAACGTTCCTCTACGACATTTTGTGTTTCAACAAATTTTAAGCAAAATTACCACCCGACAAAGGAATGGAATCTCTTTATTTTAAAGATTTCACGCTTAAACATTAAACTGGAGTTATCATTGTGTATCATATCATCAATGATATTTATTTTAAAATACAGTAACGATACTTGCAGAATAAGAAGCGTTTGTTTTTGAAACCATAATCCGATATAGTACTCCCGTCTCCATTTCAAAATAAACTTATCACATCGAGTCACGGGACTGAGCTAAGCAGATTTTGCGTTTTTGTTCCACTTTTTGCACAACATTCCCTTTCACAAAAAGTTTTAAGCCTCTATTCGCTACAAACTATATTGTTTACTTTAGTGACAAAGGGAAATCACTGTCCTTGGGCAAAATTAATTACAAAAATATAACTAAGTAAATACTTACCTAGACAAACTTTTATAAAACCGGAAGATTTTACGAGGTACTTATAATATAATGTGATCAACACGTCTTCCGTTGTTTGAATGAAAGATTAAATCCAGAAAATTATATATAATAATTTAGTTTGGTATAACTTTCTTTAACTGGGTATGGTCAGTACATTATAACAATTTCCTGGTTCCTTCTGTTGCCCGGTGCCCAAGAAACGCTTTTCTACTGTTCCCTTTCTATTGCGCACAGGATTCGCATCCTTAGTTGCCAGACTAGTGGCATGTATTATCTTCCATGGCTTGATGTCGTCATATCGCCATACGAAGTCTTTGACGTCATCAATCCAGCACTTCTTTGGTACATAATTCGATGGTTTACGCAAAACATTGGCAAGACGGCATTCGTGGAGGTGGCACTCACGAAATTCTCAAATAGAATAATATTAATAATAATAAATACAAAATAAGTTTTTTTACCTAATTAAACCAATTAGCAGGAACGTGTATAAAAATCAGATGAACTTTATTTTAAAAAACCTCCTACCATATTGGCAAAAGCAAAAGGTACGGCAGTGTCTCGTCGCGTACAGTTATCCCGTCCCACGCTTTTGCACAATTTATTCCCCAAAAAACTAAATTTTATAGGACCGTCTACCTGCTCGTGTGGCTTGCAGAATTTTGATACCTTTTGTGAAACATTTTTTGCCTTAATTTGTGACAATTATATCGGTATATGACTTTTTACCTGCGACTTTTTTGTTCTCGTTTCAGATTCCGTCGCGTCTGACATTTTGCACGACCGTTTGTTTTCGTGAGGATATCTTCGGATTTGGGTTTACTGTTATTTTTAGAAAAAAGTTGACTTGAGAAAGATTATTTGATCCCATTTTTCTTCAGCTTTACTCGTATGAAGGACTTATTACTTACAAATACATTTTAGCATTTAATGAAGATAAATCACTGCTCGTGTCAAAATGAAATAAAATATATCTTTACTTATAATCTATATTGATGGTTTGTCCAGTCTATCCAGATATCTAGAAAATAGTAACAATATTATTCAAGATAGTGCTATACAAAAGGTATTCGTTCCAAAGTTCCATCGTATAATTTATTGTGAAGCATTTTTTTTTATCTCATTTTTCTGGTCACATTAAATGGTTATAATATAAGCACCTATTTTTATAATATACTAATAAAACTATCCTATGTAATAAACTTTATATCCAACTAAGCGTCTTTCGCAAGGTTTAATCGATTAGGGACGATCTATTAAAAGAAAAGACTCCAAAGATTGTCCAGGTAGAGCGATGATATTGCATTTATCAGTCTCTTAGTGGCTGTAAAAAAAGATTTCTCTGTGCATGTGCCATTTAAAAAGAAGACGAACAAAAAAAAGGTCGGCAGGCAAAGAATGGCGGGTGAGATCGCGGGAAGGGTTAAGGGTAAAAACTTATAGTGAGATAGGCAAAAAATTATAAAAGTTGTTTTATAATAGTGACCCTGAATGTATTGGTCATTAAAACTATTGCTAGCGTCGTTTAGTGCTAATGTAATTTTAGTGTCAGTTGTTAACGAGTGATGTTGACAATTTAAAATCATCGAGACTTTATATAAGTCGGGCATAATTTTTTATATTTTTTAATATCAAAGTTACGTATTTTAGACCAATTCACAGCAGCATCACTATTTACTCTAGAGTACAAATTGCAGGCAATAATCAATTCTTTCAGGTACGAAAACAAAGCGCAATAAAGAGGGTTATTTTTTACGTCGCTTTCACAACATGTGCAATGTTCATTCGTTCCTTTGACCTACTTACACACTTCCTTTGCATTAAAGGGTTAAATTAAATATCCGCGCGCGTATTATATAAGCAAAAAACTACCGAGATTAAATTTTGATGGAATTATTGTTTATTTTAATATTATTCACTTCCTCCGACAAAAACACATATCAATTACTATTGCAAATACATGTTTTACTGAACCAGAATACTTACTCCACTTTGGAATTGATAAGTACTACTGGCTTCACTACCTACTGTTGCAGTGTTTGGTATTCTTCAGACGACCTACGTCCTATTGGGAAAAATTGAGAAAATTCCTGCTGGAATTATATGGCTGCTAGAGTTACTGATTAAGCTTTCTTTCTTTTTAAGTGTGTTCATTGCTAACATTGGTGCCAGAATTTATTGAAGTCGCCTAAAGGCAACTGACATGACTTTTACCTGCCTTTTTGCGATCTAGCCTTTAACTTCATTGTGACCGTATGGAAGATGAATAGGAAGAAGGCAGAATGTATACCTAAGTATAAGAAGTAGGTCTTGCCATGACCAATATTGTGGTAGATATAGGTATATGGAAGAAAAATATTTAAAAAGAGTCTAAGCACGGGATGTTCTGAAATTCTAGCGCTTTGTAGCTATGACGTGAAAAGTGCCTGCGATTGTCGAATTTCTGAATATGTTTTAATGGAAAATGATTTTATTTCATAAACAAATGGTTAAGAAAAAATGTATACACGATTTTTTTAATTTTAATATAGTTCAACAGACGAACTTCTGTCCAAGTGATGACTGATGAAAAAATTAGAATGAAAATAATATTTAATTAGTTTGTAACTACGTTAGTTTGTGTGATTAATGAATAAGCTATTTCCCAAATTTATATTTTTCATAACTTTTAATATCCTTCAGTTTACTGTAACAGTAGAATATAAAATGTGTGAGTGATATTTTTAACCCGGACATTCGGTAATCCTAGGGTGGTTGGCGCCGTAGGTGTTTCGGCGTAGTGAAAGAGTTGACAAACTGACAGCTAATTGAAATACGCCCATATGCAGTGTTTTTTTCTGCACTCAACTGGAGGGCTAATCTCGCGAGGTTTGCCATCCCCTCGATTTTTTATATTTTTTTATTGCCACTTAGAAAGGGGTGGAAGAGAAATAGCTTGTTGGTATTTGGAAACAACTTTTATGATTGTCGGATTGCGTTTCCGTATAGGGGTAAAATATTAAGCAATTTATGTTTATAAGTATTAAAAAAGGTTTCAATACTAAAGTCAATTAACAAGCTAGGTGAATAATGAGTAAACCCATTACTCAATATTCAATTATTTCAATGTGCGTAGTAACGAGACCAAATTTTAATCAATTTAAATATTGAAAATATACTTAATATTGTGAAAATACATTACCCGTCGTTGGTTAGATTGAAGCTCCATCTAATCAAATATTTAGTAAAATAGCCATTTATTTTCCCTATGATCTTTTGGCGCCGAATGGTACCGAAATAAATATAGCGCAAGATAAGTTATCCTGCTAACCTCGGGATCAGTGTTAAAACAAACACGTGTTGGGGCCGTTTAAACTGAGATATTTTACACGGAAGGGTTGCACCATCCGCACATCCCTTCGCGCAAGTCCCTGCAACTAATTTGGAGTCTCATTGGAAGCACGCTCTAACGGCCATTCTTAATAGAATTCACCCCTCGCGGCTATGTTTTTCTACTTCCGGAGCTGAATGTCTTTGACGTTTTGACAAACCCTATTGTCTTGCTAGTACAAAAACTGCGCGTAACTAGAACTTCGATCAGTATTGAGTCACCAAGACCGCATGATGAAGAGGAGGTTTCATTATGGCTGGAACGTTTATATGTATGAATTCACTAACACACATGCAGAATTTTTAGACCACATATATACATCACCGAAGTGTAGATACGACAGAAGTATATAAAACCGCTATGGGATTCGCACATAACATGGTAAATAGATAATGCAGGAGTGGATAATATATTCGCGAGTGGCGGTCTGTTCGCATAGCCTCTCGGAGTCTAGACCGCCTCCCATTGGCCGGCGGCGCGGAGGGCGATCCTCCTTCCTCTCGCATGATGCGATTCGCGAACCCACACATGCGCAATTATCGGCGAATCGTGTCCTGTGTTCCGTACACAGAAACGCACACATTTATATTATTTAACGATCGCTACACAAGTTATGTTTGCTTCTGGTGGTTATATACTTGTAAATACCAGGAGAACATGCTTTATATGTTTATGATTTGAGTTTTATATACTCATTAAAATACAGAGGAAATATTTGTTGTTATATTATGTACTCTGAAATTAGTTTTCTCAACGCTGATTGGTTAAGATCGAGGCCGCTATGTCAACATAGAGAAGTTGTTTTGTTGTTTTGTATTGCAAATTAGTGTTACGTGATAATATTAAAATTCAGGTGTTTGTTCGTGTGGTCCATTCTCTAGTAAATCGTTGGATGCGATAAACAGCATCGGACCGGTCGGACGGCATGTTTCGTTGGGTTTAAAGCTGTTGAATGCAAACACGGGTCTTTATCAATCGATTCACACGCATTGGAACCTGTCTTCGCATAAACCGGTAAAGATTTGGAGGAAATTCAAATAAGATGTCCATTTATTTATTTAGATAATGATTGCCCTGTTTTGTTTTAATGATCAAAGCGGGCGGTAAACTATTTCAAGTTTAAAAAAAAAGTAAATTTAAAATGTTTTCCTGAATTAATTCCATTAGGTAAAAAATATTTGATAAATCATTTGCATCAAACTGCATAACGGTCGCATTGCAATATCTGTGAGAAACAAACATATTGAATTGGTCAGTGCAAAACTGCCCACTGGGCTAATGATCGACTAAACAAAACGCAGACAAAGACGGGCAGAACAAAACGCTTTTTGCACAATACCAGCCATATTAATTACCCTTCTCGAGAATTCACAAAGGGTTTAATAAGCTTAGAGTAAATAAAAGAGCCGTAAACGGGGACTGACCGCTGTCCAGTGAATGGGTGTTGAATGTGGCTGGAAAATTTGATGTGACGTTTAAATCATTAAAAATATTTTTTTTTGTTCTAATATTTAGCTAGCTTTTTGTAACAATAAGTATGCTATAAATACTAAATACTTTTTTTTGCTAAAAATTATTATTATTTTTGTTGAACTATAGGCTTCTTATCTATTTAGGGTTTCTGGCTTGATGTCGTCAATGATGATGTGGGTGCCAATAGTCTGACAACTAGAGACGCAGGTGACCATGCGAAGTGAAGACGACAAAGTAGGAAATTGGGCTGCGAAGCTCAAAAGCTGTGGACAAAACAGGGAATACGATCAGATGAGAAAGAGAGGTTTCTTATCTATTCGCTGATATATATAGATATAGATTCTTATAGATTCGCAAGATTATAATTTAGGTTCCTCTTTTACAGTTTTATACCTAAAAAGCATTATTTTAAAATAAGAAAAATCAAATTCCACATAAATTATTGATTATCCGAATTTGAAACTGCTTATTATTTAACTGCTAAAGATTTTATCTGTACTTAACAACAATTCCCACATTCAACGGCCAATATCAAGGTTAGTGTGAACTTGCCATTGCCAATATGTTTATCAGCGGATCCCTGGGGAGCGACTGGTCAAGCGTGGGTCAGAGGTGACGAACGGACAGACAGACCCGGTTCTATCATTGCTTAGTAGCCCTTCTTTCGCTTTTAATTCACTTTGCATAAAATCAAAAGATCTTTATAAACATTTTATAGAAGTTTTTTATAAAGTAGATTTGCTCTTTTACAAAATTTTAAAAAACCTATAAAAAGGACAAAATGTAGCATAACAACTTAGGGTTGTGAGACAGCACAGATAAATGAAACATTTTTTAATGATCTTATCGAAAAAAAATTGCCAATAACCTTCTATAAACTGCGCAATGTGCAATGATAAGGAAAGAGTAGTTGGTAAAAAATGTGCATAGATAGGTACCTATTCGCGTTGTTGGTTAACAATGGAATTAGAATACAGGTGTGGGGTGAGCAAGGCAATTTATTTTGCAAGCAAGGATCCACAGTGCGAAGTGCGGACTAGCCGTTGGTCACCCCTGACCGCTGACCCCATGGGACTGAAAACTTGAACCTGCAATCATGACATTGAACTTTGTAAAAAAAATGATTAGATATGAAAAAAAGTTTAGCATTTTTAATACAAATGTTACTGTAAAAAAAATTATATGTATTGATTGATGTGATTATTTTTGTTAGTTTTAATCAATTATAATTTAGTTTGTTTTTTTATAACTTAGGTATGTTTTTATTTTACACATTTGGATCTAAAGTTATATTTTTATTTAGAAGAATATATTTTATTTTTCTTTCAGATACAAACGGAATAATCTATATTAATTACACTATTACTGTTATTCATAAACACACAAATAATTCAGTGTTAGTAATCGTTATGGAACATCGATGGTGTTAGTGAACGATTTACGCGCGACTGTTAGATAATGTTATAAAAATGAAATCTAACAATTATTCTTTATTTTCCCGCAAAGAATGAATTTCTCAATAAAAAAAGTATTGTATTGACCAGTCTCACGGCCACCAAATTTATTCGCAACCCCTTCGAAGGTCCGTTGGTCACCCTTGACCGCTGACCTCATGGGATACAAACTTGCGATCCTGTGATGTGCCAACTTGTTCTATGACATTGATTTTTTATTATTATTACTTTATTAAGAGAAATATCTCAGTATTCTTTGACAAATTTAATTAACTTGGGTATCTGAAAGTTATGAAATGTAACTAAAATGCGAGTTTTTACGTGACTTTGGACCATTTATCCAGCTATGCTTGGATTTAAGTCATGGCCATATATTTTATTTGACTAAAAATATAGTTTTTTTAGAAATCATCTGGAATGAAATATTTCTTACATAATCAAATATCTAAAAATAATTTTAAAAATGTCTAAAATAAACACATGACAACTTTTTCTTGCATTAAAACTTTTTTATCTTAATTAGGTACTTTAGCTAAGTTATTAAACCATGAACATAACGGAAAAAATATAAAGACAATTTTCTCGAATCCATCCTTTTGTTATTGAAATCGTGATGCATTATAGTATTAATCCCTCTTGTAGCGAACATCTGTCTTCCATGCAGGTTGCGAAAGGGTGCAGTGTGCAGTGGTCGAGACTCACCGTTGGTCACCTCTGACCCGCCAACGACCGGCCAAGGCGCTGGTCACTGCTCATAGGGACTGGTATAAAGGAACTCAGGATTATTGATGATGATATGAAGAGGGTTTTATTTTTAGGTTACTTACCTTAAAACATCACTGGTGACATGAGACAAATAAAACAATTCTGAAAACAAAATCGAGATATCATCACCCACCTTCATCCTATTTATTAATACTTTACCCTATTTATTAATTTCAAAACACTTGGGGAATATATAGTGGATAACCAAGAGTAGTTACTTTTGATCCAAATTTTCACAATATGCGTAATCGGAATCGGATACATATTTCATTAACATTCAAATGTTTTTTAGCAAGGGCAATAAGGCAGGTACTTGGGCAACAAAGTTGTGAAATACCTAAAGGTGAATGCCATAGGGCCTTAAGTAAAGGAATCTAATTAACTCGATTAACATATAAACAGGTTGGAAGTACTTTATGAATGTAAATAATTTATGTTGCGATTTCTAAGTGGCCTAGGGTCAGTGCAGTGGCGATTTCGCAACTTAAACAATAAGGTTCAACGATCGCACTGACACAATTCGATCCTGTTTCTGATATGCTTGACTAAATATATCAAGTAAGTATATATTTTAAGAATATTTATCTGAATAGAAAGACCAAAATATTTCCTAATTGCTTGGATTGCGAAGTTACTACGCTATATATCAATACACAAATATGTAACTACGCCACAGCCGATTCTATTACATATTATAGGTTACGCAGCGGTAAAACCATGATACACCTAAACTTTCCCCAGGAAGCATATATATATATTTTCCTTTCATCAGCACTTGATCACAATCATAATATGTTTCAGTATACCTTTTGACCATGTACTTTATTGTGTACTTACATTGTTATATTACTGATAAAAAATTATACATAAATTTATATTAAAAAAATGGTAAGCCCTTCTGGCATAATAGGGACCAACACTGTTTGAATGTGTTTCTTTCGGCATTTCTTCTCAGCAGTGGTCGTTCCGAAATGCTAGTAGTTTGTAGCTTTGGTAAACATAATTTAATTTAGAATATGACGTGAAAAAGTGCCTGTGAAGGCCTAATTTCTGAATAAATGATTTGATTTTGATTTTTTTTTTGAAAACCGTACAAAAATCCGTCCCAAAGTGTTTGATTTTATCGCGTTCATACAGACAGACGCGACAATAAGACTTCTTTTTGAAATGTGGAAGGATTACTGAGATTTTAAATAAATATACCACATAATATATATTAATGATTTCAAGTTTGATTCTACGATTACAATTATAATTTTGCTTACAAATTATTTTAAACTGTTGTGCTACAACATAAACCTACTTCCATCAAATAAGTAAACAAAAATGTTCTGAATTTAGACGAAACATTAAGTTTCACTATGAATAGCCTGCAGACCGTAATTCATGTAACACAACACGTGATCAATTAATCGGAAGCCAGGCGTGTCGGGTGAAGTAACTACATTATTTAGAGTTGTACTGGCAGCCTGAAATAGCTTGTCACAGGTTTTCACGACCCGACCGGAACTAGTACGTCTTTTTATAATATTTTATTGGGCTTCAATCCACAGATGTAAACATCTTTAGAATTTAATTTGTAGTGCAGTCAGCTGTTCTATAAGAGTAAAGATTACTGATACTGCAATTAGCCATATATTCATTTGCTTTTATGATAACTGGAGAGCAGTTTTTCATACAAGCTTTTCTTTTTTCGCATTTTTCTTTATATAATGCTATCCCAAAGTGTCATGCTGAGAAGAAATACCTACCTGTTTTATGTTTCAATTTTTTCATGACCATTTTCAAGAAAACTCCTTACCTAATCTTATCAGGTGGCATAAATCAGGATTTATTCCACCAATCATGCAACCATCCTAAATGTCACATACAAGATTCCTTCGACTTTCCATATCATTTTCCTAAATTGTGATTCTACATTATTATTTTCTGATGTCACTTCTGTATATTTCGAGGCGTTCTTCAATATTTTGATAGTATTTACCGGTCGCACTAATAAGCCGCATCGCGCACATGTCTCCCATACGCATTGCCGGCATTGCCGCCCTCACGTGGGAAGTAGGAAGCCCCAGTCTTTTTATTGGGCACTGTAATTAAGGAAACCTCCATCATAATTACAGGGGCGATTGCTAAATATAATTGAACTCTTTTCATTTTAATCGTCTTGTATTTCATCCGCTTTTCAGTTTGAACAGAAGGGTAGGGTAGGATATAAATTGAAAACGAAATTAATTTGTCACAAATGAAAAGATTATGAAATAGATTCACGCTGATATTTCAATAAATTCAACACAAAAATACAGGAAACACTACGCACATTAAAGGTTATCTATCCTGCATGGATCTGTGGCGTTAATATGCAATTAATTTACGTTACTAGATGTGCTGTTGTTGTTGAGAGTACCTACTTTCACAGCCCGTAGCATCAGTCATCATTTACCAACATTATTTGAAATTTATTGACAAATTCCATAGTACTTCTGCCAAGTGTAAGTATGTACTTTAATAACTTTTTTAAACAGCTTAATAATTTTCACGTCAATTGTAACGAATATTGTTTCTATAAAGGCCTTATCTCTTGTTTTCGTTGGGTTGTGCAGCTAGCATTGTTTCATTAGCATTTGCTTATTTGGAGGCCAATTTGCATAGTCTGATAATACTATCACTGGCCTACAAACATAAATCGTTAACGTTGACCGCGGTCAGTAAACAGTTTTAATTTCTGATCAATTTTAGTAAACAAATTTGGCATATTTCCTCTAATTTCTATTTAATTAACACAATAAAACTTTTACCTACACATGTTCATAAGATAGTGCAATAACATTTACGAATACAATTTCATTTACAGGCAGATTTTCAAGTATCTTCTTCTTCTATTGTTCTATGTTCTTTTAATGCGTTATTCAAAAATATTTAATTTAATTTGTTCAATCATAACTTTGCAAATATTTAAGTAATTACATTTCAATAAACCATATCTCATAACGTTAAGAATCATACCATTAAAATCATATTTGCGTATAAAATCTCATCTTCAAAGAAAAAAGAATTTTCGACATAGCAGCCTAATTGTCGTTGAATCCAAAATGCCTAGTAAGACGACTAAAATAAAATATATAAAGAGCTAGCATAAAATCCTGTATAAAATCCCGACAGTGGACGTCACAGTGTTTGGTTCCGGCGCGGCGTGACGGTACTTGTCGGCGCGGGCGCAGCGGCTGAACACGCCGCGTGTTGAGGCAGGCTCGGCGCCCGACATCGTGTGTGTATGTACCGTCAGCAATTACTTTATTGTTGAATATTTTTTACTGTTCTCTATGAGTTGCCTACAAACTGGTTTATATTATCACGACTGCCAGTCTATATAGCTGAGATCTTTCCTTCCAAAGTATTGATTCCTCGGTTCTCAAATTATAAAAACACAGAAATCCACTAGTATTGTCGTTACAACTAATTTTATCAGGATGGATTTAGGAGGTTGTAGCCAAAGAAAAGAGGCCTATGCTCAGCAATGGGCAGAAGGGCTGAGATGATGATGATGAATTTTAATATGCTCTAAACAGAATATTAATATGTTTATGTTCCAAAAACGGTCTCAAAGGTAGTTGGATATTAGAAACGTCCAAATTAACCCAATATTCTGTCGCTACTTTCCGTAATGAGTCAGTCTGGTAAATAGCCATGTACTTTGTATATACCAAGTAACGGGAAGCGTGTTGAAGTGACGACCGCCGCGTGCGCATCACCGTCGATTCTATCCGATGTCTGATGCAATGTCTTCATTCAGACAACCGATAATCATGCCGCGTTGAATGAACTGTCCAATTCAATTGCCCAAAAGTATTATTGAGAGTATTGGTTTGATTGCTTAGATCAAATATCTACATAGTGACTTTCTTTTGCCAATGAACATTTTAACAATATAATTCTGAATTCACTTTTCTGTGCTACTGTTGTTGATATGTTTTAATTTGTCTCTGAGTTTAAACAATTTTTTCTTACCAGATGTACAAGAATATTCTGAAGAGTTTGTACTTACATTGCCGGCTATGCTCAAACTACGTAGACAATGGCGTATTTGTATTATTTGTGTTCCAATGATTTCTTCAAAATTCGATAGGTTTGTCTAAAACCAATTTATGATACATGGTCCCACCCATTTTGCCCTGCTCGTGTTCAACTACACTGAAATTCGTTGTCCCATTGCTTAGTGGAAATAACGCACTTGTAAAAGCTGGCTTCTTTCTGAACTCTTTTAGTGGGTGTAGTATTACTATAATGCTTACCAGTCCAGAATTCATACTAAGCTATTTCGTAACGATTTCTCATTGTAGATGATTTGATGCAGACCATTTGAGGACTGTTTTCGTCCAACTCCGATGATTTCAATCTTACTAAGTACCTATGCTACCATCAAACAAAATACTGCTATTGCAATAGAGAAAATAGGACTGTTGTCATCCACAAAACAAACACGACGACACAAACGGGTGACTAAATAGTTAAATCCGGTCGAAGTCGGTTAGCGAGTTTCGGCAGGCGGGGAGGAAGGACCAAGGGCCGCAGGGGGCGGGAGGGGAGGGGGAGAGAAGTGCAATGTCCTCCGCCAACATTGCCGCGAGATGCCTGGAGTCTTCCCTATCTACGTGTCGAAGTTTTTATGGAAAAATTTGGACGCCTTGCTCGAGCTTCGGGGAATCTGTACGGATATCATAAAGATTTTGGTCGAATGAAAGTTGGATTGAACGTTTAATGTACTGGGATTCTGGGAAGTCAATAATAAAATAAATTGTCATCGTCAAATTTCTATTGAAATTGTTATCCAAAATTTGTTCACTACGTCTTGTGTTTCGCGGCAATATTCTCTATATAAAAGCTATGATAATAAACAGGGAAGCCCGTACATAAGTCCGGTCTGTTTACCAAAGAGCGACAAACTTGGTGGTTTTAATTAGTGACAGTTGGCAGTGGCGTCCCTCCGCAGGCGGTGTCGATGACCAAACCCAAGGGAAGCTGAAGCCATAAAAATGACCACCAACAAGCGGGGGTGAATCCTGCTATTGTTTTACTTGAGCTATTTCATATTGTCGGTAATATGTAAAATTAAAAACTTCACGCGACAAAACCAGACAAGAAAACATGGAAGGAAAATGTATCATTTCAGTCATGTGTGAAATTAATGAAATTAAATTGGTAGGAGTGAGTGAGTTCTATCCAAAATTATAATAATTTTGGAATGAGGTTCGATTGACCCCGAATTCTGAATCCTGAATACTTACAATTTCATACGTTACTTAATTTTTAAGTATTCTTTTTTGCACTAGTTGGATTAATCAAACATAACCAATCATTACATTAATAAGTTTTTTTTAAATAAGTTATTTGGTTCAAGATCTTCATACTCATGATTAATATCACGATTTTGTGCGAAGCCGTGAAATAGTCTCAGCTGGTACTAATAAACGTTATGAAATTAAGATAACGTAGGCATGCGCATCATTAGCGAGGTGCGTAATTGCTGTTTGATAACTAGGACTTGTTATTGTAGCTCACATCTTAGCTCAAATTTATCTAACAGCTCCAGGGATGATTAAACATTTTGAAAAATCTAAAAGTAAACCTCTTCTTGCAAGTGGAAATGCAGTAACTGCTTTAGAACATAATTAAATAAAATAGCTGTTGCTACGTAAGTAGGTAATATGAATAAAAAAGGCAATAAAATTATTAAAATTCTCAGTAGAATTCCAAATGTTTCAAAAAACAGCAGCCAGTCAGCAGCATTTACGTGTGCGTCTGCGTGCAACCAGCTATTTATGATAGATCTCGATGTTCGGGAATATTCTCGATGGTAGCGTAGTAAGTAGCATTTGTAAGTTACTCGTATCTATAACAGAGATGCGAATGGACGTAATTTACCAATCTTTATCGCAGTTTGGTGACTAACGAGCGGAGCTCGCTTCGCGGTTTTATCTTACGACGTTTAATGGAGTATTCGCAATTAAGAATCGATTAAACTGTCCAAGAGTCACGTTTGCTAACATTCGAAATGATAACAAACTCTTTGTTCTGTTATTGCATAGATTAGTTGGTGGTGCTATTATTTGATTCAGTTTTTGTGATACTAGTTAATGTCCTATTTTTTTTTAATTGTGTAGGTGTAAGTATTTATTATGCAAAGCGTTATGTGATATAATTAGGTAGTGACAAACTTAGGGGTGAATTTCTAAGGCCTTCACCGATAAGTCAGTAATAGAAGTACCGATGGGCGTGACTCGCGAGGTTTTATGATGATGTGAGCCGAGGGGTGCAGAGGGAAGGGGGGGAGGAGCCATGCAGCGACTGCAGAGTCTTGACCTTGGGGCAGGATCGAGCCGAAGCTCGCGGTCCCTGACCTGACTATTTCGAGTGGCAAGTGCGTCGGAGCCGCGCTGCATGCAATGTGCATACCGAAATAACCGCTTGGCCGAGCGCTCCGCCCGCGCCCACGCACCGCCCCGCCAGGATGTCGGCCTTATAGTCATGCATGGCACGCCTATCACGCACCACCCGACGGGAACGAGGCCTGTTACTTCTCCTCTATACAATAAACTCCTTGTGAAAACAAGCCTTCGCCAGATTATATCTGGACGTACCACTCACCGTACTTGATCACACAAAGCCTATATATAATCTCCAAAGATTATAGAACTTGAAATAAGAATACTCAAGTTCCAAAACTTGAGTATTCTTATTTCAAGTTCTATATTGACAAAAGTATATTCTGATTATGACTGCTTTTTACATTAATTAACGGTTTTATTTAGGCGGTTAATTATTCCGTCCCAACAATTTCAAGAATACCGGTAGAGGCGAGATGGATGTCTTGTTTTAAAACGCGGATAAAAAATGGTTTAATGAGTGGTGTCTGCGATAAATGTCTACTCGATAGTTTAATGTGAGGTTAGGAAAAATGGAGAGAGCGCGCCTCGCCTTATTTGATGGACGAGGGAAAGGGTCCGCTCAAGGCTGCAGCCGATGCACTTTCACGAGAAGTGGCACGGAATTATTATGCATCTATTAAGCTGCAGTTGCATTACGGTGAGTAAAGAAAGCAGTTACTACGCTTTAAAGCTGTAAAGTTATGTAGTTAAGTTCAGTAAGATATGTTATCAGAAAAGTCAACAGTTTGCCTGATCTCCTTATAAACATGATATTTATAAAAAAATACACACATAGTTAGATTTATACGTTTAACATTCTATATGTGTTCGTATCGTTATATTCTGTATGTGGTATCGTACCATCCAAATGGCTGAACCGATCTTGATCTAGTTTTTTATTTTTAATCTTAATCGGGAATATTTTCAGCTATGTTTGAAAATCGTTTGGAAATTAGCACTTCTCTAGCAGATGAGATCCTAACTATTAAACACCGTCAGGATGCTAGCAACTTCGGACTCAGGGGTTTCTTAAATTTTCTATTTACTTTATATGCCTTTTGAGATATGGAACATTAAAAAGAGCTGTGTCTGTAGTGGACTGGTACCTTTAATGCGTCAATCGCTGTCACGACACCCACGCCAGAACCCCTTCTTAAGATCTCCGATATACGTGTTTTGTCCAGAGTTTCTGAGGATAGCCACGTTTCGTTTATTGCCTTCGATTAATTTGGAATATTTTATTGCGTAGAAAGCCCAATACCGTTATACCTATAATAATTATTAGTTAAACGTATAACTGTGGTATTTTTCTCTTTCATAAATATATTCCTTAAAGATTTTGTAGTACAAATAAACTAGTTTAAGAAATATAAGACATTTTTCAGATGCAATAAATTGAAACAAGATTTTTTTCTAATTTGTGACCTATTAAAAAACTATATCTAACTAAATGTAACTATAACTACAAATATGGACCCTTTCATCGTAAGAAAAACAAGTAAGCGTGTTTTAATATATCACCAATTTTCCTTCAAGGTATTTATCCGCAACCAGAGCGTTCTAAAAGTTCTTCAGAATAATTTCAATTCCGACCTTCCTCGATCGACGCACACAGACACGTGTGGCGACGAAGGGCGTGATGCGCGTGTGTGCGTCGCCTAATCTGCTGCGCCCGCGCCGCGCTGCACTCAAGGTCACTGGCCAGTAACGATGACGACGCGGCCCATCGACTCAGTTTTAACATTGTCACTATATCATATTTTTTTTATTTCTTCATGTTTACTGATAAGTATCTTTCGATCTATTCCTAAACCAATGCTGTACGTGGCTAGGTACTTCATTGTACTAAAAGCATTAGGTATTAATTACATACCTTATGTCCCTTATTCCGTATGGACATCAAGCTATCCTTTAATCACAGAAATCAGATGGTTGTTTACCAGTACGCGTCATGAAATAATGTAGAGCCGCTCTATATTTACATGCTGATTGCAAAAACCGACTCCAAATCTACTCTATTATGAATTAATATTGCATTTGGTCAAAATTACTTCAAAATTATCCCCAACTTTCATCTTCATTTACTCACCACTCTTTTCTCTGTACTTATTAGCAACGGTAAAATAAATTATAGTGTTAGGTACTTCACCGCATGGAAATTCTTGTCCAAACAAGTGATGATTGAATCATGCTATCAATTGAAGGAGGTAGGAGATATGGCGGAGACAGTTAACGATAGCAAGGGCGAGGGTGGCGGGTTCTGGCGAATGGTTCCAGCGTCCGGGAGCGGGCAACGACCTGCCCAATCTCGCCGCATTAGCATAGCGATAGCCGCGTCTACTCGAACGTGCATCTTACGATTCTATGCACATTTTTTGAGTTACATTTATACGTTTTAATGATTCTGTGCTTAGCTAGTCCAAACCTAGCATGAGTGCATTTAGGAAGTCATTTTATGCACAAATTAGGCTAGATTTGTTTAAGTTGTATTTCCCAGACTTAATCATATTTTTACGAATTTTGATATTCACCAAATACATGATAAATCTATTAGTTTTGCAATAAGTGCTTTTAAGAAAATTTGTTGATGATATTTTGTTGTTGTGTAACCTATTCTAGTAGTAGTAACTTAGTCGTTCATTTTAGTATTATATACTGTGTTATAGACAAATATATTCATAATAGTATTTTTTAAAACTGGTACGGAAACATAAAATAATGTGAGAGTCTGCGGAATGCGGCAAGAGATGGGGATATCATTCGGAGCCACATGTGATAAAGAGATCAAGTTCAAAGGGGCAAGCTGCAACAGACGAGATGGCTTGTTTATTTGTTTTCTGTGTAAAATATCATTTGTGATAGTGATAGTGGATACATCCTGAATGTAAAAAACATATTTATGTCAATAGTTGAACACATATGTAAAGATTTAAATGTTATTAGGACGTGTTTTACACTCAGCAAGCATGCATTTCAATAATCAGACTTTTGAACTCGACTCAGAATTCTTTTTTCCCAAGTATCAGTGTGCCAAATCATATTTGCCATAATTTACTAATATTCGCAAAGGAATCATTTACTAAGAATCCATAATTAGTTTACAACTAATAATCGGATTCGGTAGCGGCGGGCGTACACAATAATGGCCTCATTGTCGCGCTGAGAACGACCCATTGTAAACAGATTTGCATCTATTTGCATACAGTATCATTATGCTCTGAGCAGCACTTGTATTCGCTCAGCGATCCCTTTGTGGACCGTGTTGGCTTGTTGGCCCAACCCTCGCTGCAACAATACCGCCCTTTCGTACCTGCAAAGTCATTTTTTTTAACCGCTTTTGACAAAGTCGTAAAACTGGCCATTGCGTAATTTTCCGCATTGTGCATAAACCCTTTCCGTTTGTTTTTATTATACCCCTTTATTTAACCTCCAATGTTGTAGTCGGCGTCTTTGCAGAGTTCTGCAATATTGACGGAGGTTGTAAAATAATAAAAATTGCGCTATTATCCGCATAAAACGTGCTAAAGGGTTGCAAGACAGGGTTTCTCTTTTATTAGAAGCGCTGGAATGACTGAGGACCGTAACGGTACTACAATAATAAACCTTTCTCCTTACATGTGACTAATGGACGATGCGGCATAGCAGATAAGTGAAATGTATTCCTGCGGTGCTCCTTCATATAACAGTCGTATATCATCATGTGAAGCATGCAGTGGTATGAAGTATGAAGTCTTTTAGCTTTTAAACGAAACATTGAATTTTAACGAAAATGTAAAGTTTTTTCTCCTTTTAAAAAACCATATAATGGTCATGAAAATTCGTTTTAATCCAAAGCTATACGATTTATCGGAACTGTTTAAAAACACCAGTTCATAAAAATTAATGAATGCATACATGTTTTGTTTTTAATATTTCTACATTATCTACTTAAAGTTATTATGTATGTAATAGAATATACCTACCTACTTATACGATTAATTTAACTTGTGTTTGTCAATTAGGATCACAAACCTATTGCAAATATATTTAAGTGATCATGTTATCAGTCAAGTAAAACATTCACATTTTTTTTTCTTTTTTAACATCTTGCAAGGATTATTCTGTAAAAACCATTGTGCAACATTTGGCGGTATTGGAAAAAACGTAACTGTTTCTAAGTAATAAAACTTTCTAACCTCTCCTATCCGTATGGCGCTTATTTTCAAAGAGGCCGACATTTTATATCATAGTTTGCAAAGGCACCGCCTTTATTGCACTGAACCTTTCTCCGACCACCCAGATGTTTTGCGCAAGAGTAACATCTCTTATCAACAACAATGGGGCTTAACGGGCCTTAACACCTTTTCGCAACAAAACACTGTTATCGCTTCAAAAAGCATAGGTGCTCCAGGTGAGTTATTCAATGAAAGCTGTTTCAAAATCGATACATTACAGTTCTCAACTAGATAACATTCTTATGTAATATCGACAAAACAAATGAATTGATGACTTCATTACAAACATAATACCAAGGCAAATCCCTATTCTAGGATAGTCAGATATGTAAAAATCTATATGGTTGTCTTTATGATTGTAACTTAAAATTTTCGTATTATTTCAGTCCATTTGCATGCTATTAGTGACCTAATACAATAATAACCGTTCGCTTATTAGTTCCTTATCACAGCCATCTCCAATAATGCGTAATAGTACGTAAAATATTGCCTAAATGATATTTGAATGTTGACGTAAATGGGCCCCAGAGAAAACAACGGCGGCTTTCATCCATCATAGGCAATCAGATATATAGAAAGAAACGCCTGTATAAATCGCCACAGTCCATTACGATGCCACCACAATTTCAGTGGAGGACATAGAAAAACATTTTACTGTTTGACATGGCCGACGCAAATGACAAAAGTCAATCTACACATCAATCGCCAAACATTGGAAATTCGGGAGGTAGCACGCGACTACTCAATAATGCACGAAATATCGATGTGGGCCATCGCCACCTACCACCGTGCGTGGACACCACTCATCCCTTGCCCAACACCCATTTTAAAATAAAGAGCATTAGATAATGTGTATTGTACTTATATTTTCTCGTTACCTGTTTTGCTATACCTCACAGTAGAAGGTTATACAATTGCAAGCTCACGTAATGTTAAGGTCAGACAATGTATGTAACATCTTATGGGTTCAAGGAATTGAAGCATACGAATATTCACATGCTGTTGTAAACCGAAGTAACGTGTTCTTTTTTTCATTTTAGACAAGCAAGCATTTTACTGAATATCAAAAATGTGAATATTCTATCGACATGCGTAAATCAAACGTGGCGTATCAACGTTAATTGCGTTCCCAATAATAGCTTCAACATAGTGTATGATTGAAGGCTACCTGTCGAGAAACGTGGGTATGTTGATTTTAGTGACACGGACACGAGGCTCTGGCCAAAAGCCTGTGGGTGTTGGGGACAGGGGGTTGCCAAATGACACGTATCAATTATTCACACTAATTTCCCTGCCACATTTGCGTGTGGAAGACAAATAGTTGCCAGCCGAACGCACCGAGGCCGAAGTAAGCCTAGTAATTACGAACACTTGACTTGGATCCTCGTTCATCATTGATACACTTAACATCTATCTATTTTCTTGTAAAATATTCACGAGAATTCTTTGCCTGAAACTGTATTTTGTCGTAAATGATTTCACATTTACTATGTACCTATTTGTAACATTTTACTTTTATCGAACAGGCATAAATGCTCTTGTAGTGCCGGCAGTTACTGGTGTATTAGCATCTATCAAGAATACTAGAGGTATATTAAGTATTATAAAAAATACTGCCATATATATCTGTAATCATAATTGTTACCTATCTGTAAAACTGGACTTGCAAAACTGATTTTGCATAGAGGACACGCAAATGTTATCTTATCTTTCGCGAGTACCTAGAACAGACATGTCCAATCGCCAGCTCTCTTCACCAGTCATCCATAAATCATTTGCATTATATGGTTAATACTGGTAATGTATCAAGTCTTAAGTAACAATTAAACTTTATACACAAGTGAATAATCAGCACCTGCTAATTAACCTGCATGGCAGGCAACCTCATGAAATTCCATATCATAAGCAATCAGATGCAGTCATTGACAATGACTATGCCGGCATCAGATTAAACATGCTTATGTCATATTCCTTCCAACCGTCTTTCGGACGCAAAAACCTTGCTTATACATCGAGGGATACAATAATTTTAACGAGTATTATAATCAAGTGATAAGGATAGTATGGGGTGGAGAGGCGGGTTGCGGCCCTCTCTTCAATTATTCACGTCGCGTATTCTGGTCACGAGGACGACCACCAGCATGCTCCGCAACTATCAATAAGTGCCTTCAAGGGGTTCATTTACGAATTAATGGAATAAAAACAGCCGATACGCGTCCTAGATCCCGATTGTCGTAATCGAAAAATTTACCTACAATATGTCCATAAATTGATTAATATGCTGAATGAATATGCCTAATAAGAACTTATTTTAAAGGTGCTTAGTGACATATTGATAAATACGAGTATGATATATATTATAAAAACTTTTATTCATACTTATGATACAAGATTTTTTTTATATAAGAACTCTACTAAATAAATGCAGTGGCATTATATATGATAATTATACAGATTTCTCATTTTTCACGTTCTCACTTACTTGTGTTTATCTCATAATATGTCTACATATTAGCGTTAGTAGGAAACCTTGGCCCCAAAATCTGTGCGTAACCTCGCCAACCATGTTGAACAATCTGTTTATGTTAAAAATATCGCAACTGAATAGATAATGTTTTGTTTTTGGCTCTTATTTCCTTCCGAATACGCTTCACTATAATGTTATATTACCTAAATACTTTGTTGTGTCATTGAAATAGAGGTAGAGATAACTAAAAATGCCGTTTTGTTTATTGAATACGTTTATTTATTAATAGATTATGCACATAATGTAGACAATATGCAACTTAGACTGTAGATTAAATGAAAAGGGTTTGATTCTTGAAACTTATCTCATAAATTAAGCGCACCGTTTATCTGTACATTTTTCGACGTATTACATTTTTTTGTGTTCTTGAAGTCTGTATTTTTCTTAAGTTTGTGAATGATACCTACAGTTGGAGTTGGTAGGTATATCCGATACCAGGCAGTCAGAAGCGTTATCTCTAGCCGCGGGTGTTATCAATGTGTGCGAATTGTGAATGTGTGGTCGCGAATTGGCCCGCCTCTCGCGAGTCGGTCGCTGCCAAAATATGACTCATTCGACTCGATGATAAACCATCGAGTTCTGTGTATGGGTTCCGCATCTCAAATAAAAAAAATAATATTTTTTATTAATCAATACAGTTCGGATTACTTAGTTCCGTATCATGGCTTGACGAATCAATTTTGAATGATTTATACATTTCTGTATCGTAATATGCACAAAGATATAATATCTTTAATTAATATGTGTTTTTAGTTATATTTACGGTACCCTAAAAAGTTATGTGCGCAACTCCTTTTTTTATGTACTTCATATTAAACAAAGTAGTCGATGAATACATAAACATTTTAAAAATTCTTGGTGACTTATGTTTTCCTAGTATTAGTTCTATTGAATGTGTTGCAAACAGAAAACATTTTATTGTTGTGACCCATTTTCCTATTTTTATTTTATGTCAATGTAAATTATTATAATTATATTTAATTCGCACCCAATTTCATTAAATATTCTAGACCAGTTATTTCATATGTTCAACACTAAAAAATTAGTTCCTAATTGGTTAATCTTACTTGATACTTGACAATATCTACAACAAATTAATTTTATATTTAAATTATAATTATAAACACAATTCAAACTGTACCCTCCATGGGATTATAAATAAAATTTGCACTCTCATTTTTGCCACAACAATAACACCTCTTACGGTTTCATTATGCCCTAGTACAATTGTGCGAAATTGACGTAACTCCGTGTCCGCCCACAATACAAATGTCATTTTTTGCCTGCGCACGCGCCTCTGCAAAATATCCTACAGTCATTGTCGTCGTAACGCTAGCTGCACAATAAAAGTGCACTGTTTCTGCAACGATGCACTTCTTTGTAGGTCGGGGATACCCTTCATTCATGTCTCGGATTAGTTGCGAATTGAGCAGAGGTCTTTGTACCTACTTTTACTGATTGAGTAATCGCTACTTGTGCCTGTGTGAAGGTTGTTTCATGTTTATTTGCGATTAAGTAATAAAGTTATATAACTACGCGGTGTGGTGGTAGTATTTTTCTGGTTGGTACGTAAATGTGTTCATTCATAGTCAAGTAAATTGCATTGACAAGTTTTCTTTTAGTATAAGTATTGGTACCTAGTTGTCTTAATCTAACAGATTATGATTTATGTTAATATGTTGAACACATTGTCAAATTAGTTTAAATTTATCATTGTGTGAGCAAAATTTATGTGCAGTATCAGTTTTGGTGGCCATTATCGTGGCTTCGGCGCTGTTATCGGGCGAACGCATTTTATCTGCGCGTACGCACCGTGCGTGCGCATTGCATTTTGCGATATCCCCGACGCAGACCATCCATGTAACACGTTCAAACATTGCACAAAAAATATTTTATACTTTCGCAAACATTTTTTTTCTAGTCTTTTAAAAATGTTGGGAAATATGCGTAATGCAAACATGAAGAAAGTGCAACCTATTATTGCATCGATTAAATCATATAAATGTTATGCTACGCGAATGATATGTGTGTGCATTTTTGTACATACTAATATAGATAATATTACATTCCAAGTAACGATAACGCTATCAATACAGCGAAATGAATAGACCAGATAACGAATGTGTAAAAACTAATGCTCGATCTTCTTGGTAAACTTTTTAGCAGAAAAATCTGTAATAATACTATTCTACTGTAGGTATATAAAATATGAACGTTTGGATTGAGAAGCTTGTTGTTCAATGATGAACCATACTATTCTACTGTAGGTATATAAAATATGAACGTTTGGATTAAGAAGCTTGTTGTTCAATGATGAAAAATTTACGAACTGATGGATTTTGTATATGGGTAGTATACCCTAGAATAGTACATAAACCAGTTTTCATCTTGAAATTTTCGGGAAAATCACAAAAGTAAAGTTCCAGGAAGCCGCTAGTTTATAATAAAGTGTATGTAAAATAAACATAATAACAGGCTTTAGCGCTTTACTTAATGCTTGTTGAATGTGGATGCTTGGGGAATCTACGAAGGGATCAAGTGATATTTGCCAACAAAATGGTCACGGGCAATCTCTCCGTGATATAAAAATGAGAAAAGGGTTTATAGTAAGCCTTTTGATGCGGGTCCAATTGGGTTTGGACAAGAGGACATATTTGCCTGTTTTTTTTTTGCTATTATACACGTAATAAAACTGTCAATGAAGTTTATGCGTAAGTAATATTTATTATTGTTCTCCAATTTTGGGGATTGCGGATTTTTATGATATCTACTCTAGACATATTTATGGTGGCTTATATAACAACACCATATCAATACTTATGCTATGCTTCATCTAATGGGAATACATTGATTTACTCTAACATTTATTATACTACAATCCTACGGCATTCCTTATAAGGCTTTTTTTATCACAGTCTCCAATATTACATTATGAAATCAATAAAAATATAACTACTTAAAATCTACACGAGAACTGGTATAACAGTATTTTTAACCAATAATGTTATTCATAACTAATTACACAATGCCCTCACATCGATGTCTAGTTACAGTGAAAACAACCCTAAATGTTTACCCTAGTCGACAGGCTCTCAATAAAACGAAGCAATTATAATAAAAATACAATTTTGGCCACAACCCCTGCATCGCGAGGGGTGTTTGCAAATAAAGCGACCGTAAAACTCTAATCGAGTCGGGTTGTATCGACATATGCTGGATGACAACATGTTGGTGAATAGTTTGAGTCCCAGTAGCTTTAACACTGCTGTTAATTTCACTCACAATATTATTAAAAAATGAATGTCTACTTTAATAAGTTTTACTTTAAAATAAATAGTTTTTAATATTTCTCAAATAAGTTGGTACATTTTCACTGAGACTCTCACAGATCCATTACATTTTAAAAAGATTATAGCCTATTTTGAGCATAGTTTAAGAATTCATTGATTATAATTTTCACTCAGACATAGCACATTAATAAAATCAAAGTATTTATGTCATTTTAACCCTGGCGTAGATTTTCCTCATATATATCTGTCAGTCATCATAATCATAAACAGGCATTTAAACGTCCCCACTGCTGGGGCAATAATCTTCTTTATGGATGATCCAAGAGATGGTTTGGGCCACGATCCAGCTTGCGGGCATAATGCGGATTGGCTATATCAGTATTACCCACGAATAAAATACATGCAAAAGTGAGATTATTTACATATGATTTTTATTTCGTAAAACGTTGCACACGTGGGAGTTTCAAAAGCTAATTATACCATAAAAAGCATTACTATTTTATGATAAAACACATAAATATTGACAAAGCCATGTTTTGCATGTCGCGCGGCCGCAGTTTGCCGTGGACAAGTTTATTGCGAATGATACCTGTCATTACTTCTATCGTGATGTCCATCTATTCACACCGTACACTGAACCATAAAATATTAACTATACAGATGGATACACCATAGACTTACCGGTATAATCACAATATGCAACATATTAGTTATCAATCGCTCAAATATATGGCTATGTGGCAACATTCCAAAGAGTAATGAAAAATGTATAATACCACATTTGCCAGGAGACATAATTAAAAATGGATTTCAGAGAATTGTCAAACTTACAAACACAGCGGAAGGCAGGACACATATAGCATAATAAAAAAATAATAATAAGGCCGTTACATAATAAAATCCAGGGTATGGAAGGAGAAATAGAGAAGAAGAAGATAAGATGGGAGAATGATCTCAAGTTAGCCATTGAGTGAGTGATGCTATGTCGTAGTGTCATAATAATATAACGTATGTACATTGTATAAGCAATGCAAAATTGAGGTGTCATTTTCAAATCGACTATAATTTGCGCTTGTACTGACCGCTGTTATTATACACACGCGGCGGAAATAGCGTATACCCATAACACTATTGATTTGCTAAAAAATACCGGTCTGTCGCTTCATACTTGTAGGGTAATATTGCTTTTGTACTGCATTTTGTACTTCTTTTAATTGCAACTTCGAGTATTACTTGCATTTCATAGGTGATTTTTTTTATTTACCTGTGTTTAAATAATATGATATAAAAATATTATTAATTATAAGACCAAAATGTTTGTTTTCGAATATAAAAAAACAGTTTTGTCGTATATAAGTTGAACTAATTATTGCTACTCCACCAATAGTTTATATTTGATTGTTCATGAGAACGGATACATGTATGCTTTTATTTTCAGGAAAAGATTATGGGTATATAACGGACTTTAAAATGACCTTACATGTGCTCTAGTATTTATGAATGTAGTACAACTAAATAAAGCAGACACTGTCATATATTTAGATCATTTAAATATTAGTATTACGACGCTTATATTGTAACAATTTTCCAATTGAATTGGTTTGCGTTGCGAAAGTTTTAAGAATTAGTAGACATACGAGTTTCCACTCGCCATTTCGAAATCGTGATTTTTAAAACATTGAACTATGTCAACAAATCGTAAATTAGAAGGTAAAACATTATACCTCATTAGCGGTAGGCGAGACTCTATTTTACACAACCACAGTATAATTTATTGTTTTCTTAAACTCTACATTATAGTAATTACCTACTACAGTATATTTTTATATACTATTATTATACCTTTTCGGTCAAATAAAGGTATTGATTCATTTTGAGCTGCAAAATAGGGTCACAAATTTAGGGATAACCTAAGGAGATTCTGGTTCTAGCACTGAAAAATTAGTTTAATTACTGATCAAGTACTTATTACCGAAATATAAGGTAGATTGGTCAATATACCTAATCGCCTACGAATAAGCCGGGCTGCGTGTCCACAAAATACAAACGACCACATTTTTAACTTTCCAATGCATTTTAAGAGTATCGAGTCAGTGCAACGACCAGCGGACGATCTCTCGCGCTAGCAGATCGAGTCCGCCCAAGGACGTCCACTCCCGAACAGCCTCCGACGTCACCACAGACCTTATTTCAATACCCTCTAGCTTCAAAATCGATTGACTCCAAGATAATCCCCGGACCAGTAAGAAAAATGATCCTGTATAAAAAAAGTAAAAGAGTTGAGCTCGCGGTTGTTTTATTTTGTTGGCGTGGGCAAAGGCAACATGGCCGCGGGAGAGCGAATTATCTTAGGAAAGTTTATACAATGCTTCTGTCACGTATCAAAATATAAATGTAGTTTATGAACCAAAAAGTTATATCATCACAAGTTTCAGATAAATCTATGAGTAATTGAATGAATAATTTATTATGTTATTCTTATAAAATAAAGACAAAAACTTGGCAACTTTTAACAGAAACTGTAGAAAAGTTCGTTACGCGCCACTTTGCCTACGAGGCAGGTGTTGCCGATATTTTGACAAAGGTACTTAGCAGAGCCGAACATTTTTCAAATTTATAGGTTTTTTTCTACACTCTACCCTATTGACCCATTTATGATGTAGTCGATGTTATCTACTGGATATTTGACATTTGCATTACTGCCTTCTGAAATATGACTGTTATCTTTTCATAACGGTGTTAATGTAATTAGATTGACTTTAAAAAGGAGTAAATTAGGTAATTATATTTGAATAAATTAAGCAAAGGTAAAGCTTATTATTAAAAAAAGGAAGTGAAATAATCCTGAAACAAAACAATTACCTACATCAACAAACAAAAGCTAGGCCCGCACATATATCACGCACTTGGGTTCATTTCGCAACCATTACATAATGCGTAATAAAAGTATGAATGTGAAATGAATGTTCTTCCCGGCACAATGGGAGGAAAGAGTGTATTGTTTCGGTCCGGGGAGTTTCGCTACAATGAGTAGCATCCGGGGTCGCCGCGCCCGGTCCGGCCCGCGCTATGCAGTGATCCCAGTTGTCGTAAGTCAGGAGACATTGATATTATCTAATTTCTTCGGATACAAGTTGAACAAGGAAAATGTGTACTAGAGCTATTGATATATATAAAAAAATCTTGCATGTCTAGTATCTTTTGCTAGAGCACATCTATTTACTTACCATATGTGCTCCCCACAATATGTTCCACGAGACAATACGTAGAAGAATTTTTCTGATCTCAGATTTGTTTGAACATGTTTGAGATACCTTTATTTTGTAGAAATATAAATTATGTACATACATGTGAGAATATGTTTGAAACCTTTGTGTAGAACGGATACACTTTTAAAAAAATATTGAAATTAAACAAAAACGAATTAAAACTGCAAAACAACAAGAGTATTCAACGATGTATCTTTCCACTGCATTATTTAATTGTCTCTTAGTTAATACTCTAGATAAGAGGGTAGGGGTGCCTGATAATATAGAATAATAAATTCGGATCGGGCGCGTGGCAGGATGCTGGTGACAAATGACTCGTCCGAGCTGCGCGTAAAATTACAATTATCTCTTTATGCGACAACCCTACCCTCATTATGCAAAGTTGACTTTAATTGTCATTAATACGTATACATAAACCGCTGGTAATAACGACTTTAGATACTTGTTTCCTATTAGTGGTTATTTGCAAAAATATACACATGTAGAGTATAGAGGTAGAATTTAAAAATACATATTTCTAATTTGGTAATAGCGTTCTTAGAACGTAGTTTCTAAAATCAGTGCTTTTGATTAGTTATTAATTAGTAGAAATATGTTATTTATTAGTAGAAATATTAAAAATCTGGCTCTACCTATGTCTTTCCTTCTCTAAACTTTAGAAATTTGTATTTTATTTCGCCTAAGAATATTTGGAACGTGAAATTTCATACATCGTTTATCCATTGTTTCTGTTTTTAAATATATTAAGTATTCGAATGTATATTCTGAAACTTCTGTGAAAGTGGAAAGGTGTACATAAAGAAAGAAGTTTTTTCATATTTATAAAAGTTTCAATTCAATATAATAGTGATTAAGATTCTAAAATAAAATAAGTAACTATATAAAGTCACAGAACCCTAAATAAACTCGGGGTTATGAGTTGTATAAGTATATATTATTCAAGCTTCGTGCCTGAATTACGTAGATTCGTGCGTGCAACAATATCCGATCGCTTTGAATCCCTCACTTTCGGTTCATCAGACTCGTCAATTTCGGAACTCAACAAGCCACCATGCGGGATCGCATTATTGCTTTTTTATTAGTTTTTTTTATCTAACCCCCGTCGTCTCGCAGTTTTTGCTGCGCGCGCGTCGTGGGATAGGTCGCGGTTCCTCTCTGTTTATGCTGGTATTAGCATAATGCCACTTTTGTGCATGCATTGTCACTCAATTGACAACGAAATTTATATCAATGTGAATTTAATTTTATTCCTCAACAAAGTTTATTGTACCTGGCTTTCGCGCGAATTTTGATCAGGTCTAATTAATAAACAAAGCATCGGAACCAAAGGTCGGGCCAGTTAGTTTGACAATAGAACATTTGCATCTGTTTGCGTGGTAATCGCCGAATTATAGTCCGCTAACGGTTCACCGCTGATGTCATGGCCGAGCACACGACATTATGACATTGCAAATTGCTACACTAACTGTACTTACCTCGTACTTTTGTTTAATGGGCTAAGACCGCGTATTAATTACTATCCTAATGCTTATATCTTAAAGCACAGTACAGCAGAATTGTGAAATTCCCACAGTGGTTTCTGTTATTGAATTGAGAGTAGTAGAGAGCAGGGTCCGTCATCGATATGCAAATGATTGCACACTCGACTGTCGAGTGCTCTTACAACTCCAATATCGATGACGAGAGCGACTCTGACATTTGCTGCCATTGTTTCTGATGGAGACTGTACTGACTCATGAGAAAATTATTTTTTGTGTATTAGAAGCAACCCTATTTTTGATATATAAATACTGAATAACAAACTTAGTACAAGTTTGAATTGAGTTTTTGATATCAAAACTAAATAAAATTAACTGAGACTATATTATTTATATAAATAGATGTGGAGTATTCAGTACCAAGAAATTCATTTATTCAATTCAAAAATTGTAGTTAAAAAAACTTGTCTATGTTGAAAATATTGGGAGAGTTTGGGAGCACATTTATCGATAATGGTCGTCGATTGATTCACTGTTTACCCTTTAATTCCCATCGATGACAACCGCGTGTCCCGTATAATAATAACTGTTCGATAGATCATGAAGATTGACGCCCTACCATGGTAATCTATTAATGATAGCCCGCAACAAACTAGGGAAAAATTGTGTTATTCTCACTAATGACATTAGTGCGAAAGTTAGTAACGGGTATTATAATGTGATCTTAGTTACTCGTCCACACAAGTTGTAATAGATAGATTTCCATTAGAGATTTGGTTACGTATAGAATATAACTTGAAAGTTATGTATAACTTCGGTAGCTCTTGAGAAGGAAAGAGCTTCAGTACTTTCTTATTTTTATACTCAAATCTATTCTTGAATGCCCTCTTATTCTACATCATAGAAAACCTATTACCTTCGTACACAGTAGTTAGTCGGTGCAGATGAATCATTAAGTGAGTCACAGTTTTCCATTTTAAACTTGCAGTTCGTAAAAATCTCGTCAACACATTGAAGCGAAATTCTAGGTACTTACCAGTAAAATAATGTTTTTAGGTAACTTAAATTTTAACAATACAGGTGTTGGAACCTCATTTTCAGCAAAAAAAAAAAGCTTGTGCCAGCAGGCTCCGCTCTTACATAGCTATTTGTTTTACCTAACAATAAATTAGAGTTCACTTCATAGTTTTTATTTATAAAGTTATTATTTTGTTATTATTTTGCTTTATTGATTCCGCATATATAAAGCATCCATTATTCCACCACAGTTTTTTGTCTCGGCTCACAGTCACAGTATTTTCAAATAAGTTTGTCTGTTTTGAATTTACCCTCGTTGCTACAAAAGACACATTCCCCATATTTGACGGAAACAGAGGCCTAACAAAAAATATTGCACACAGCTTGGTCTATTTTTGAGTGCATTTTGCGCTATTTTGGCGTTCCCTACACACCGATGTGTCAATGACCCCGTTTGGCTGCGTTGTTCACGCACTTTTGGGAATTTTCGGGGCGATTCGTTTGCAGGCAATGTGCTAGTTATTTTGAGGAGTGTCCTATAACTTTCAGTTACGGTTGTACCGCTATTACTGAAGCCTATTGTTACACTTATGATTTTTAGAGTATTTTTTATTTTTTTTAGAGTAAAAATTTACAATTTTGAATGAGTATAATGTAATATAGGTATAATGTAATGTATAATGTAATTAACGAGTGTAATCGTCCAAATAATTTTCCTAATTTACACCATCTTTATGTTAGGAAATAGTTTATTCATGTCCTAGTGAAAATTATATACTTAGTACAATAATTAGTTTGACATATTGCGTTTCGATAGTTTAGTTTTACGTTCAGTTGGAAGATCAAAGTACTTTAAAATACATAAACTAACTAGGTTACGTATTACTTACTCGTACTAGTAACGAGAGGACCAAGAGTAGTATTTATAACTTTATAAGTTTAAGTATCATAAGAACCTTGAAAGGTTAACTTTACCTAATCGTATAAAATTAACTTGTACGTAGCTTTATTTATTTCCACGTAAATTTATATAATGTAAATGCAACTAAGCATATTAATTCGATTTTTATGATAATTAACGAGCGAACCAAAAGAATTGTTGATTTCGATAGCACGACGCGAAGTTCAACGTTAGCATACAAAGGGCCCAGTGCAAGGCGAGGCAACATTTTTTATAAACCGAAATCGGCTTTATTATATCGTCTCTGTGCGACGCAGCGGCGCGGTCGTGGCAACACATGCGTGTTCCACATATGATGCGCACAGGCACTCACGCACACAGAGGCGGTCGCCCTCCTCGGCGCTGCAATTCGTCGGCGGTGTGCGTCCCGCGCCCTCTCGCCCGCAAGCAATTGCACTGCACTCCGGCACGCTGCGTGCGTAAAAAGCGCACGCAGGAGGTGCGGGGCGGCGGCGGCGGAGTCCGCGGTCGCGGCTGCAACCAACAACCCGACAGTCATCGCCTGACGCTCGTAAGAGCACGCCGCCCCCACCCAGGGCAACTCGTAGCCCGACCGCGCAAATCAACCCCCGACGTGCTACGAACTTTTACTGTGCCAGTGCTATTGTTTCTAATGAGTTTTAAGGACATTTTTCTTCCAACTTACTCACGTGCAAATTTTGGAAATTTCTAAATAATAAGGGTGAGTTTCACGAAATTTCACATTATTTATTTAAGGTCTCGTAGCCGCGCTACGATTTTCGTAGCGCTCGTAGACAGCGGCGAAGTTTTAAGATCTAACAAAACAAGTGAGTATTCGTAGCTTCAGTGAAAATTTTATATTGATCAGATTTGGATGAATTTAATCTTTGGTGTGTGGAATATAAGGGCTAAAATATGCAATGTTTTGAATTTATGGGCAACAGGAAAGGAGGGTCACCGGTGTATTCGCTTTCATCGGTCCCCTAAGTTCGATACCTGCCGAATAAAAGGTAAAAAGTCAATTTGGCAGTGAGGAAGGGCTTTGGAGCGTGAAATGTAAATGGGGAAGGGCGGTGCATTGCATTCAGTCGAGCAGTAGTGGCGAGCGACAACGTCCGTGCACAGTGTAGCGAGAGCGCGCGCCGAGTGCTCCTCACACTGTACGGAATCCGTGCGGAATCAGTTATCACTTGATACGTGGAGTCTGTGATGCGCCGAGATGTATCCCGCGTCTACATGTTTTGATATTCTGCCCGGTATGTATCTAGTGTTGTTTACTTTGATCTGTTTGCTATGTGAGTGACTGCGTTCTGTTCTTAGATTTAAGTTTGATGGTCTCTGATTTATGTAAATAATTTTTAATTTTAGATATTATTTTTTAAAAGACTTGCAATATTATATTCATTTCATAAATCAGTTGTCATGTGTTAATTTTTAATTCATATGAAATTAAGTAAATAAATTATTTCTAATTTTAACAGTTTCAATAAAATTTTGCAAAATCTAGGTAAATGATCAGGTTAAACATTTCGGGGAAATTTAAAAACTGTATACTATGTATGTATCACAAGTTTTGTCATTTTCATTAAACTCAATGAATAAAAAAATCAATGCTAGGTATCTTAAAATAAACCATTCATTACGTTGACTTAATTCGCATCATGTAACGCTTTATGCATTTTTAATCAGTGACTAGTATCGATTTTACCTTATGCGAAGCATTTAATGTAGCTTGCACTTGAGAAATCAATTATGGTATTATTTTATTCCTAAAATATAAACTAGTTACAATATAGTTTGTAACACATATAATATAGTTATATAGTAAAAGTATTAAATAAATATTGCTAATGTTGCTAATTTCTTCCACAGAATCACAACTTCGAAAAATGGGGAGCAGCGAAGGCCAACAAACGTTTTGCCTGAAATGGAACCACCATAAAACCAACTTGGTGGAAATCCTGGAGGCGCTGATCAAGGTCGAGACATATGTGGACTGCACCTTGGTGGTCGACGACCAGGTCACCTTCAAGGCTCACCGAGTGGTGCTGGCCGCCAACTCGCCATATTTCCAATCTATATTGGCCGATGTACCAATGGACCACTGTAGCATACTTTTCCCTGGCGTCAAAGATTTCGAAATGCGCGCTCTTCTGGAATACATGTATACAGGGGAGGTGAACGTGACGCAGGCTCAGATCCCGCGCATCATGAAGGTCGCTGAACAACTGGAAGTGAAGGGGTTGTTCGACATGACAGAGCTGCGCCGGCGCCCTGGCTCCAACGACCGCAACTCGGCGACGTCTCCGCCGCGCGTCGTGCCCGCGGCGCCCTCCAGCGTGTCCCCGCCCGCCCCCGCGCCGCCCTCGCGCTGGCCTCCTCCACCCGCCGCACCAGTTCTCTCATCAGCTTATGAATCTGTCGATATGAATCCTTTAAAGCGAAAGAAACTTTCGAGCATGCTCGCCACCCGGGACACCCCCATCTTGAGAAATGTATTAGCTCAACACACTTCCATAGATTCTTCACAACCGATGTCTCTAGTTTGTCACCCGGTCAATCAGCAAGTTCCTCCTCGTTTGCATTCAAATGGATCTGCACATGAGTCAGACAGAGCCCCGAGTCCCCAACGCCCGTTCGACTACCGCCCCCGCAGACTATCCTCGCGGGCGTCCTCTCCTCACTACAACAGGTCAGATCGATCAGAAGATGCACATTCCCCGTACACAGAGCGCTCTTTCGAAGATGACAGTAATCGCAGTTTCCATCCCTCTTCGCCTCCTACTAATTTCCAACAAGACGTTCGAACTGGATTGGCACCTTATGTTCCGCCACAACAAAAACCAGAATGGAAAAGATACAAACAATACACTAGGTCAGATATCATGTCCGCTATTGAATGTGTAAGAAATGGAATGAGCGCTCTACAGGCTTCGAGAAAATATGGTGTACCTTCACGTACATTGTATGATAAAGTAAAGAAACTAGGCATTACTACCAGTCGACCAATGAGCCGTGGAGTGAAAAGAGAAACCAATGGCGCAGCATTTCCTTATGGATTGAGTGGAACAGGAGGTGAAGATGGATCACCAGCAACACCGCTGATTGATCCGTCATTTTTGCAACAAGCTCTAGAGGGAGCTACTAGAGACGGTGGACGAGAAGCACTACACGCCATGGCCTTAGCAGCGGCCGCACATGCGGCTCTCACCCCCCGGTCCCCACCTCGATCATCATCAGAGTCCCCGCGGACGCCCCCGCCAGACGACGATCACGTCGAAGACCTATCTGTTTCGCGTCGCCGGGACATAGAGCCCCCTTCAGGTGTGATTGTGCCCCCCCGGAACTTTGCGTTAGATTGTAGTAGCGAAAGAGATTGAACGATCCTCTGTCATTGGAAAAGAACATTCAAAAAGACTGACTTAGGCGTACAAAGTTAGAAGTAAGTACTGGTAGGAAGCGCCGCGCGCGCACGCCACGCTAACCTGGCGGTTCGGCCGGGCGATTGCAATGGGCCCCGCGGCCACTCTTATTCTACCTCTTTCTCTATTTATTTTCTTGCGCCAACAGACCTGAGTACGAAATAAAATTTCCGTTCGATGGTAGTTGGTGCCCTATGTGATTTTTGTTTTCTTTCTTCTTTTTTTTTTGTTTTATAACATTTACGTGTCTGTTAATGGAATAGCGATGTAGGTTAGCTTTAATTAGATGTAATGTCTTGGAGCGGTAACTGAACAGGATCTGGAGACAGTAAGGCAGCGCCGGCCACGCCACCGCTCCTCGTGCTGGTCCGCCTAGAAGTTATTGTGCAATTTGTTGTCCGCGACTGTGATGTTTATAGACTGAAACGCCGCTACTACCTCACGCTCGCTACTACAGCTCATCTCTAGTCCTCCGCGTCGTGCTGACCCGGACAGTCTGTAGGGACAGCATCAACAGTAGGTCGGTCGTCCATAGACTGTCCAACAGGACAGTGCGACGCGTGACGCTCATGTCACCGCGAATAGCGACTTATCTAGATACCATTTAAATTACATTGTGTTCGAATATTACGGGTTACTATAATGATTGCCATAATGAGTATGTTTATCGTTACATTATAACTTAGTAGTGCTCACTACGTCATAACCTTCATAATTTATTTGCACAAGCACGGTCGTTCTTATTAGATTAAGGAGATTTCGTCTATAACACTTAGTAAAATGCTCAATGTCTTTTTGTAAGTAGGACTTAAATTTTAATGAACAGAACTTTTGTCGCGATTCGCTGTTATACGTAACTAAATCAATGGAGCTAAATGTTATTATAATAAGTTAGTATATATTAGTGCGAATGTAATAATTTTACACGTCTTTCTAATAAGATACATCATAATATTTTTGTTGTATATTTTACACTACCTATGTATTTTAATGTATAGAACTGCATACATATGATATAGGATACAAAGTAGCACAGAGTCTTCGTTGTAGAGTGTGGTCAAAGAAAATCACTGCAATCTGCAATATCCTTCACAATGACATTGTTAGCTATTGTTTTCCTCTAGCTTTTTGGTATCTACTTTCGTTAACTTCTAAAAAATATAACTGTTATTTTTATAAATCTGTTTAAGTTAATATTATACCACTTATTAATTTTAATTGCTTGGAAGACTGATTTGTTACTTTAGTCTAGTTGGAAAATGCCATAGATACACTATCTAATTTAGTAGGTATGCATATGTAAAATTAATTAAGTTGAATCACATAATGGGGTGTGTAGAAGCTACACTTGAGGTCTCACTGTGTTGTGCCTTCGTTTTCTTCAAGATGTAATTTTAGGACATTCCAGTAGTAGCACTCCCGTGCTAGTGTTTATGGCTAAGGCATGATTTAAGAATTAGGTAAAGTTTCGGATATGATAACATATCATTGTAGTGCCTGCCATGTTTAGTCTTTGTACCTCACAGTTTTGTTAAACCAGATGTTATGTAATTATATATGTCCCACTTTTGTGCCTATAGATATATTATTAAGTATGATGTTACGTACAAGTCTTGATTTTTCAGTTGTAAATGCAAAATCGTTTTGTACTTTATGTAGTTGGCTAATGTATCGACACGACTAAGTTATATTAGATCGAGTATGTTTATCTCGTACCTACATATTATAATAAGAACTCTATATTTACAGATAATATAATGTTACAAATATAAATTAAACGTTTAATATCTATTAATTTTCTATTCATTCTTGCAACCACAATACTATCAAAGCCCTACAGTCAACAGCGACCCGTGCCTAGGTGGATGGGAATTATGCGACAGGAAGAATTTTTGCAATGGATTAAGAATAAAGTTGATGCACTGTTGAATGAAAGCAAATTTATATTTGCCGCTGTTTTGTAAAAGTAGTATAGCGATTTATGATACCCATCAATAATCTATGATCTATTGTTGTTAATATGTAAACTTCTAGATAATAAACGTACCTATACCTTTAGCCAGGAATAGGTACGTTGTGTGTTACATTCCACATAATGAATACGAAGAAACCAGGACAAGAAATAATTACAAATAATAAAAAAATACCTATAGCTGATTTTACTTATTGGCAACTTGATTTTATTCAATTGTTAAAGATTTAAGTATGTATGTTAGATTTTAATGTAAGTAGTACAAAATGAAAAGTATAAAATGAAACAGATTTTTCAGAGTAACAATATGGAATCATATTGTTGTTATAGGAAAAAATCCAAGAGGCCAAAATATGTTATGCATATGTACCTAAAATGCAATCCAGAATATTAGAATATCAACTACTTAATCGAGGATAAGGGTGCACAACCGTCCATGGACAACTGGAACCCGATAATAATTACTGATGAGTTGTCGACTTTTTAAGAAGCGATAAGTAAACCATTTCTTGAAGGCCCCAATTTCTTATCAAAAAATTAGGTTTCACACTTCATTTTCCAAACTAAATAATTCTACGTTATTTGTCTACCACCACGGGATGCATCAGTTATGCTTAACATCAATACAAAGAAATTATAAAATACAAAGAAATTATATATCCCAATGCTAAAGAAACTCCATCGCTATTATGCTAACACAAACCACAAGGGCCATACGCAGATCGGTGAGACGACTGCAAATACATCCGGGACCAAGCGCTGTCCACCATATACTCATAATAATAGATAGCACGAGGAGCTTTTGGTCACCCTTTCAATTATCGGCCAGAGCGTTGCGAATATTGTGACTATAGCACCTATGCCACGGAACACTTTTTTCTGTGTTCAGTGACGACTACAAACTAAAAAATAGCCTACTATCGCCGAATTCGCACAAATGCCGACGTGAATGCAAGAACATTGCGCAGCTTGTTTGAGAGCTTTTATTTACTGCAATGAAATACCAACAATGTATGCCGAATTCTCCAAAATTTTGCGATAATGTATAAGCACCAGCTAACCCTATCGCCGAAACCAGCCAGATGCGAATGCACGAAATAGCAAAATCTGGTGAAATGTTTGCCGATAACGTGGACCCGGCATTCAAATCTTACTACGACCTCTATTATAGATTTATTGTACTAAAAGTTACTTCTTTCCCACAATAGGTGTCGCGCCAATTATTAAGTTACTTCCTTTCAAAAATAGATGTCGTATCGTATCTGTTTTATGATAGCCAAAGAGATGACGATAATTGATTTATTATTTAAGCATGTAGCTTATAGAGTATTCAATTTCAAACTATACATATTTATTATTGTCTTATGCCGGCTTCACTGTCGTCGGACAGTTTGCCAGCCGGCCTGATAAATTAAATGTCTGTGCAGACGGCGCGCGGCGGCGGCGGATTACCTTTCGCTACAATATTTTTTTCATGATTGAACGCATCGCAATATGACGTAATATCACACCACATTTCCCAGCCTTGCGATTGGAGGAAAACATCAGCAGATAAATGTCAATTGTCAAAGTATCTGAACTGAACTGTCAGAAAAACGTAAACAAGAAGACGGGGTTTCAATTTGTAATTTTATTTTTTTCAATGTTTATATTCAATAATGGAGCAAGACGAATTGTTTTCGAATTCAGATGGATTTAACATTCGAGATATTGCTGAAATTGAAGGTAAAATTTCTTCTGCGCAATTATTTCATCATTAGTAGTTGCCTGTATGTTACTTACGCAAAATTTTCTTTACAGACTTTCTAAATAATTGTGATGGAGATTTTATGAGAAAACTTGAAGAAGAATTAACCTCAGTTGACAGTGATTCTGGATTACTCAGCGTAGACACCTCAATTAAGTCCGAAAGCACGTCTCAACCTCAATCGTCTCCATATTCTAGCAATCCTGGAAATCCTCTATTTTCTCAGTTCTCACATACTGTGAAGAAGTCTCCACAAAGTTCGCCCAGTGCGAAATCAAGTCCTGTTCAGGGAGTGTATGCTCGTGAGGAGGGATACACGTTGCGTCCCAAAACAGAAAATACGTCAGCACCAGATGTAAATAAACATGGACGGAAATTGCCTACACAGACTCCCATGATTGTACAACAAGTTGTACAAAGTCCTCTATATGTAAATTTAGCCCCTGGTAGCATTCACCAACTTGCGGATGGAAGAGGCTCCCTTGTTCAGTTAGATGGAGTTCAACAAGTAAAACAAACTAACAAAAATCAACAGCCCAACCAACCTCTACTCATTCAAAGCAATGCCAAAGGAGTCACTCCTTTGCTTCTAAAAAGTGATTCAAACTTTTCTCCAGTGATATTGCAGTCAAATATAATTAACTCTGAGACACAAACTTTGATGTATACTAATGCTCCAGTCCAAGGTAAACCGACATGATTCTTATTAGAAAATAAAATAGGAACATACCTTCTTATTATAGTCATTATTTTGATTATAAATATTACTGTCTATTTTATAATGTTCTATTAATTCCTTTATTTTTATTTCAGCTCAAAACATAATATCTAATGCAAAGTCGGAAAGCAGACCTATTCATACATTCTTCACCAGTAATAGCGGACCAGCCCTACTGGCCACAAGTATACCAGTGGTGCTTGAAGGAGACAAGATAGCTCTCAGTCAAGCTCCCAATAGCGGGCCTCCTAAGGTCAAAGAGGTTAAGAGAAGTGCCCACAATGCGATTGAAAGAAGATATAGGACAAGTATAAACGACAGGATTGTAGAGCTTAAGAATATGCTAGTTGGTGAAGATGCTAAGGTAATTTAGCATATTATCCTAGTTTATGCATGCTCCAATTCATATGGTTACATTATGAAAGAGTTTGGAAAAGTTGCATAAGAAATATTTTCTCTTATACCTAAAAGGTGCAAAGTTATATTTTTATGTTTATTGGGAATTTGAATCCATAATAGATTGTTATAGATTTTATGTATTTTTGTATGATGTTACTTTTTCCTTTTTCATAAATTCAGTTTTTAAACAAAAAAATGACATTGTTTTTTTCTCTATATTAAACAATACCTAAAATGTTGTTGTCAAATTTTCAGTTAAACAAATCGGCAATATTGCGAAAAACAATTGATTACATTAAGTATCTACAGAATCAGAATGCTAGGCTAAAACAGGAGAACATGGCTCTCAAGTTGACATGCCAGAAGTCTGGAGTGAAGGAACCAATATTTGAGGGAGGGTATACACCTCCACACAGCGACATTTCCTCTCCGTATCCCTCACCACATGGTTTGGACAGTGATTCACCATCCTCTCCAGAATTTAAGGTACTAAATCTTTCTAGTTCACTTTTGATGGATATTATTATGTGCTTGTTCATATTTCAATATTTATTTTAGAAACATTATTTTGATGGCAAGTTTTATGTGTTTTATTTTCTAGGTGGAAGAGAAGTATTCTAAAGTTGTTATGGGTATGGGAGACCATTCACGCTTGGCGTTATGTGCGTTTATGGTGGGCCTCATAGCATTCAACCCATTCAGCACATTCTTTGGAAGTTTCTTGTCAGAGCCCACATCTGGCGATTTTTCTGCACGGGTTGAAAACAGACGAATTTTGGCTGATAAAAACAATGGTAAACTAGTTTTAATGTTTTTTTTATCACTTATGTAATTATTTAGCATGTAAACTTAAATTTTATTTTTATGTTTAAGTATTTCAAAGTTCAATGAATGTTTTATTTTAGGTTGGATAGATAGTACTGGATCTTTAGCAACATGGTTTTTCAACACTTTCTTTATTTACCTGGTGAACTTTATTATCCTTGGAGGATGTCTTGTAAAGTTGCTGGTTTATGGAGACTCTGTGCCTAAATCACAATCCAAAGAGGCTGGATTATTTTACAAACACAAACAACAAGCTGAAAATTTTCTTAAAAAGGTACCTACTTGCACCTACGGAATCTAGATTCTATATGACACCACCCTATTTTTGTCTGTTTTATATTTGATTTAGCTTTGTGTACATTTTTGTTTTAACTATCATCAAATCATGCATCAGATTAAAATGTACATTTTTCTATGTAAATATCTAGGATGACATCACCAATGCTCAGTTGGAGCTCCATAGAGCGCTGGCAGTGTGTGGTAAAAGCGTACAAGCCGGCAGCCAAGGCCATGCAAAGTATTCTGCGCTGATAGCTGCCATCCTCAGGCAAATACTGCAGCGGTTGCCTTTGGGAGGCTTCCTTGCCCGAAAAGCTGGTGATTTGTGGAGCGACAGGTATATAATTTTTCAAAGAATATTTTATATTGAGAAGGTATTTGAGACATTTTTTGGATGATTTAAGGTTTTTTTAAATGCTAATAAAGACTATAACAAGAAAAATTAGCTTCGGTATATATTTATTGGTTTCGGCAATCGCGACGAGTTGCGAAAGGCCATAGGCTGCTGATCAGCTTGCAACCTCTTTGATGTCATGTGGCCAAATTACCCTTAGATTTCTGTACATACACAATTCGATACCTATACAAACAAGTAGAATAAAACTACTGATTTATGGAAAAAAAGTAAATTAATTTGGATCAAGAGCAGCTTGATGATATTCCATGGAAATTAAATAAATAAAATAAATGTAAATAGCTTCTTCTTAGCGTCGACTTGGCTAAATCTGTGGCGTCATACAAGTCCTTCAGTGTGCAGGTGGTGCCGGAAATTCATATTAAATCAAACATTTTCAGTCCCGCAAGAAGAGCAACTCAGCACTGGGCAGCAGAAGTGGCGGGAGTGTCTCACCGCCTCGCACAACTGGCCATTTTGTCCTCGGACCGGGGTTGCAGCGAACGCATCGTTCTGGCGTTGCAAGCTGTCAACTTGGCGGAAGTGGCGGGAAACAGGCAGCTTCTGGCTGACACTTACGTCACGGCCGCACTGGTTTTCAAGGATTACATTTCAAAGATTGGCAATTGGCTTTGCGGGTCAGTATATTATGCCTTGCCCTTTTTTAATCCATGATCGGTAGACAACAATAGTATTCCCAAGAAACCGTCCTTGGATCCGTCAGACAGGTTGGTCGTAAATGATTGCAAAAACGTTAAACAATATGTGAATCGCAAACATCTCAAAAATACGTGAAAAAATAAGTGTAACACACATTATGTTGTTTTTGAGACCATGCTGCTAACATTGCTACTGAATAACCCATCCAGACCATAAGCGAATTGTTGCAATTGTATTCTGTGACTGTACCTCGTTACATATTATAAAAGTCATATTGTAAAGTGTCGCATCTGTATAAATAATTAATGAGAAAAGTTTAGGTGTATAATTTTAATGAAATAAAACTGATTCAGGTACTACTTACATCGCTGCCGCGTATCGTGCACGGCGTGGTGGCAGCAGCCGGGCGCGCGGCTGCGCTGGGCGTGCAGCGCGCGCGGCGCCGGCTTCCTGCGGCGCCGGCGCTGGAGCTACGAGCGCGCGCCGCCCGCCGCCGCGCTCTTCAGCCGGCTGCCCGACCCGAAGGACCCGCTGCTTTATGCTATGAGGGTATTTGTTTATTTTTCTTGTCTATTCCGAATGGCATATATACATTTAGTATTTGTTTATTCTTCTTGGTGAGTCGAAACATGATATGTAGTTTTGTCGCACCTATCTGGTGCATTATTAGTGTTATTGCTGACCTATGTCTAGCAATAGACTCTGCTAAAGAAATAATAAAAAAATTACTACTTTCAAACTAGTCAAATCAGATACTTTTTTCTAATGTCAAAAATAAAATGTTATATGAGCTTATATTATGACAGTAGTGGAATGTGACGCCACGGATTGTCGAGTCAAAAAACATTTTAATATACTTTAATGAGACCGAAAAAATAGTAAATCTCGTATTTCATAAAACTAATAATGAAATTATTGTATTTTTAATTTCATTATTGTATTTGGTTATTTAATTTTTATTTTATACCCAGTCGACTATGTAGAACGGGACACCATAAGCTAATAAAAAAAATGTAAAGTGACTATTATGATCGTCTTCCAGACCTACCACCTGGAGCTGCTGCAGCAGAGCCTGCAGATGCTGCTGTGCGCGGACGCGCGCAGCAACACGCGCGACGTGCTGGACCTCGTCAAGATGATCACCGCCGACGTGTCCACCGACGCGCCACAACACACTGGTCGGTATCTCATATACCTTGTGTACCAGAGTTACCTAGTAGAATATTACCTGGAATAACACATAGGATACTTTTATCCCGAAATTTCCACGGAAGCGATACCCCGGGGCGCAGCTAGTATACTATATTTTTCACGTCGATTTCGAAATTGACAATAATATTGAAATCATTTTTATATACGTGGATGTAAGCATATGTTTGTTTTTAAGTTACTGGTCATTTAAAAGATGATTAGATGAAGATTTTACTTTTTTGTTCTAAAGCATTTTACTCTGGTATGAGATTTTATTTTATGTTATTATGCAAATAATAAAGTTATTTAATACTGAATACTATATGAGCTTAAAATCTAATTTAAAGCTGGTTACAACTATGACAACCTTTACGAGCATGAGGGGTGAAAAACACTTTGCTATCAAATAATTTACCTGTTTATGGAGTAGAATATTTTAAACGTGTTTTATCCAATGTTTCAGGTTGTTGGGACCCGGTGATGGAGTGGTGGGCTAACATCGTGGGTGTGGCCGCCACCTGGCTGTTGGCTGACACCAACATGGCGGCGGAAATCGGGAATAGACTCGACATGCTGCCCGAGGCTTTGGCTAATAGCGAAGATCCACTTCCAGGGTAAACCATCTTGATCCTTTCCTGGACATCATACAACACTGAATCTTTTATTGCACACTAAAGGCCTGACACAGCTTCGCTCGCGTAAAACCATAATAAATTATACACCTACCTCACTATTTAAAAGAGGTAGGTATCACACTATTTAAAAGAGATAACAATTAAACTTTTCAGGCGGTGAGATTAATCTCTAATAATCGGCTTATCAGCTTATATTTGATAAAAAATGTTTTATGCATATCACTTTTTAATATTTCGATATCGAAAGATATAAAACTGCATCTTCTCGAAAAAAAATCCTACTGCACTTGTGTCTACATGTACAGTAGGATTTTTTAGAGAAAAACTTTTAAACGGAGAAGCTTTAAAACGGCCACCAGTTAAAAATAAAATGTTCGCGGTCGTTTAATGATTGCTACACAAGTCAAATTTAAATACTTTGTGATTATTTTTTTATTGACACTTTTGTTAAATGGTTAATTTAGCATAAGCGTCTTACCAGATTCTGGTAAGACGATAAATATGTTCTTAATAGAACTAGTGAAACACCAATTAGAATTTCATATAAATCTTATTCCCATACCATAATAGCTCGTAAAACATATCTTGTAAACCTTAAGCCGCTCACTACTGACTTAATTTCGATCCAAAACAAGACTAATCAAATATTAGTCTATACATCTCGGCGTTCTCACACAGCTGTTAGAAATGCTAGTCGCGCAATGTTTAATAAACACGAGCGTATAAGTTTATAGTTATCATATTAATAACTATTGTCTGTGCGATATAAACATGTGGTGTTGAAAATATAGCTATTGTGCCATTATTGTAGGGCTCTACACATGGCATACAAAAGCAGACGCGGCTTGCTGAGCCTCGCACACTGCAGAGATGACAAGGCTGTCGAGCGGACGTCTGCTACCATACTCAAGGTATTTATTTCTTATTTATTATTATTGAATCATTTTAGCTTTAGTCGATATTCATAAAGTTTCCAAACTTTTTACAGAAAATGCGATTAGAATGTCCTAGTCGTGGGATGTTTTAATAGGCATCATACTAATAATAAGTTTAATAAGTTTCTTACAGTCTGTTACTTCACATATGAGTACAGAAGGTATTTATCTAGAGATCCAACTAAACTGTATTATCCAATTACCCATTCAACATTATATTAAAAAAAATTGTTATGTTATGGTTATAAAAATATTCAACAAGATTCCAAAATTCATACGCGAATTGCCATTAAATCATTTTAAAAGACAAATAAATGGCTTCTTGATAAATGTTTTTACACAATCAAAGATTTTTTGGATTGCAATGACATTAATTAACATACATGTAGATTGTAAGTGACATTTTATCTTAATTTAATCTGATGTCATTTTATAGTTTTCTTAATATGCCATTATTAACATTTGCATGCTGTTGACAACGGCTAAGTAGGCTTGTTCTAAACCATTGTGTGGATATTGTATTACCTACCCTATTTAAGCAAATAAAAATGATTTGATTTAAGTGATGTCGAAAACTGAGAGTATTTAATCTCAAAACTTAGTAGGTTTTGTTTAAGGTAACATTATTTTCTATTATTGAATAACATTATTTTTTTTCTAGCTATAAGTCCCACTACTGGACAAAAGCTATCCCCAACGTATTCCTGTCCATCGTTTTCTCTTGCCATTTCTTGCAACTTCATAATTCAAATTTCACTTTTTTTGTACAAAATCCACACAATCTTTTGTGTTTAGAATTGTTTTTAGACATAACCAATAAGGCGATTTCAAAGTTCCAGGGACCATAAATCAGATTTATATAATATAAATGTGACCATTTTGCCCAATTAGGTTGTTAATAAATAGTATAATCAATCTTGTTTATAAATATCAACGACGACCATATTTATGTGACTAACAATTTCTGTATTGTCTAGATATGCATCTGTTGTCCATTACTATAATATAAATAACGTTGTGCCCAGGTGTGCGATATCGCTGGAACCAGACTAGCGGACTCGCTGGCGTATTATTGCTGTCGGAAACCAACCCAGTTAATGATGGTAAGCATTTTAGTACTATTATTTTATGTTTTATTATAATTATTATATATTTTTAATTTAGATTTCATCTTTGAACGACCTATATCTAACAAGATGTGTAGGCGCTTTTTCTTTTGTATAGGTATGTATTTGCATGCATGAAATACTTTATTTTGCAAGTTAAATGTTAACAATGTGCTTTCCAAGTCTGAATGTAATAATGGTCACAACGGCCACGTAAAGCGTTTTTAGCAAAGGTTTATGACATTTTTTTATTCAGCATGTGTTTGGTTGCATTGAAGAAGCATGAAGACTTGACTACTGCGTGAGTGCATTGTAGTTGCATTGCACCTGTTTCCATAGTTCGTGCAATATCACTACAAAGCAAATCTCGCTTTAGTAACTGTCGTCGCATAGAAGATTTTTTATTTTATGCTTTGCTGTTTATTGTGATGTTGTATTTTGGATAAAATATAAAGAATAAATTATATGGCGTAGCGTGTAATCAAACCAACAAGGGTTTATCTTTTATTATAAATAGACAAATATATAATATTACGCTAAAAAGAGAGTCAAATTAACCGTGCAGTATGATGGACTTTTAATTCCTTTACTCCTTCAAATCCGACAGCTCGATCTGCTAAGAGCAAACCGCTCAAATTAACTGCTCGCACAATAGTGGATTACCAACTTTGACGAAATACAGTCCGGCAGAATTAGAACGGCTCAGCCCGGACACCGCTTTACTGCACAGGAACGGACTCCCTAGGTGAGGGTTGAATAGCTTGCTTATATAGCTCGCCATCCAAAAAACTTCGATTGCGCGATTCAGGATTTTCTTGTCTAAATTAAAAATTTTGTTTTTTTTTTGCCTTTAATTTGACATATTACAATTTATCAACGATTTATTGAATTGATTGTAGCAAAATAGGTGAATTCGATCTCTTAGTCATTGAAAAATTAACGTATCTAGTAGGTAACGGTTTTTCGCTGCAGACATAACGCCACCTATTGATAAATTTTCATGAACTACGTTTTGACAAAAAATTGTTTTGAAAAATATCTCTTCAGAATGATTTTGCATGCATGGTAAAAACTATAGAAAGCTTTTATTTAGTATTTCATTTTATATATTACTTGATTTGAAGTATTTACTGAAATTATCGTTCTAAGCTCCAAGCTCAATCACTGATGATAATTGTGCATCAACTTTTATATTACTTATCCAGTTGGTCTGGACTTTTTAAAAAAACAGCATAAAATTATAGCAGGAATATTTTTGAGAAGCAATCATCACCAACACTCAGAGATATGGGGGCCCTGATATTATTTTCACAAACATTTCAAACTGAACCTGGTACTTATTGTAATGTTATGTAACTTATTGTATGGACATTTCAGCCTTTATTTATTCGACATGTTCGTTTTACATACTTTTTATATCTTACTATGCTCTTAGACGTATTAACCTTGATTACTCCATCGTAGCCTCATGTACCCTAAATAATAGAATGTGTGTGGTTTAGCTGATGCGGATGTTATGCAGCGACTGGGTTCTGGAATTACGGGCGGGCGTGGGGAAGGCGGTTTTAAATAATGTCTTTGACTTATTATGTACCTATTTTTGATTTACAGTTGATTACTCTATAAATGTACACTAATTGACAGCTCAATGTGTTTGGTGCAGCTAATGCAAGTGTTGTGTTGCGACTGGGTGCTGGAAGTAAGGGCGGACTTGTTGGAGGTGGTTTAAATAGATCCATATAGAACCTAGTTATAGAGCCTTACTATGTACTTCTATCTTATTAAATTTTATTTTACAGTTGATATTTCGATTGCAGCCTCATTTACTCTATTTTTTATTATCATTAAGTTATGTTGATGGAGTTAATCCCCCAGCGTGTCATGGGACACATAGGCCTCTTCCAGAATCTTCCATTGGAGTCTGTCCTTTGCCTTTCTTCTCCATAGCACAGATTACATAACCATAGTGACCCACCCTGCTGTGATTTTAATGTCATCTTCGGAAGATAATATGTACTCTATTGAATAGTAGATTAATAGAATGTGTGTGGTGCAGCTAATGCAGGTGTTGTGCTGCGACTGGGTGCTCGAGGTGCGGGCGGGCGTGTGGGAGGCGGCGGACAGCGGGCCCGCGCCGCCGGAGCAGCTGCGGGCCTTCCAGACCGACTTGCATTCGTTGAGGAGGCTCTCGCAGAATTTGCCGGTACCTCTGCACATTTTAATATATTAGCTTTAGAAATGATCGAGGTCAGGCGTGGTAATAAAAAAAAATCGCACAGATTTAATTAGCCCCAAAGTAACTTCGAGGCTTGTATTATGAGAATGGAATATAGTATCCAATCCCATGATTGAATATTTTATTCCACAATATATATGGATAAACATCCAAAACCAATCTGAAAAAAAAAATATTTTTTTTTATCTTGACCGAATTGGGGTTCGAACCTGGGATAGGTTCGAATCCAATCCGGTCCTGTGTAGCAGTCTAGCATGTCGACCATTAGGCCATAAAGGTTATAAAAAATATGTATACGGGAAGATATAGTGGTCTTGTTGTAGGGCGGCGACGACGAGCAAAACTAGTAACATTATAGCCTTATTCTTACATATTACAAAACAAAGTCCTCTGCCGCGTCTGACTGTTCGCGATAAACTCGGGTTTTTCCTGCGGTTTTCACCAATAGATATTGTGATTCCTGAGGAAGGTTAAGGTGTATAATTTACTATGTTTTTACCCCAGAAAAATCGGGACGGGCCGCATGTTTTGAAAAACCATCAACGAGATAATAAATTAATTATGTGTATTTGTGTGTCAGTGGGTGACGTCCCGTGTGTTCCTGCACTCGGCGGTGTGCCGCATGATGGCGGGCGCAGCGCCGCGCCGCACGCAGCTGCTGCTCGACGGCAGTCTGCGGCCGCGCCTCAATCGCTCTTCTATCATCTGTGGGAAAGGTAATGTTGTATTCATCGTCATCATAGAAATAAAGCAAACACGACCTATATACTTTGTTCTTGCAGTTGTAATTCGAATGGCTCGAAGTAGGTAATTTGTGTGTGAAAATTACTTTATACCATCACCACTTTTGCCTCCTGTATGCTGGCTACACTGGGTGTTTGTCAACCGATCTTGACCATTCTATTTGGTGTTGCAACGGCAAAAAAAATTAGTTCTTCAAACATCTTCACTTCCTTGACCGACGCATCTACAAGTATAAATGTTCTATGTTTTATAACTTACGTCGTTTATAACTTTCATAACGCAGAGCGCGTGGTGGAGGGCGGGGGTGGGGAGGGCGAGCGCGCGACGGCGCTGTACATGGCGTGCAAGCACCTGCCGCGCCGCGTGCTGGCCGCGCCGGGCGAGCGCGCCGGCATGCTGGCGCAGGCGGCCGCCACGCTGCAGCGCATCGGCCACCGCAGCCGACTGCCGCACTGCTACCATCTCATGAAGTCGTTCGGCTCGCTCCCCGCCGCGCCTTAGGTATTGTAAATAGATAAGACTGCGAAATAACGAACTACAAAGTCACAGAAAACTTCTCTTAAAAAGTATCTGTGGTTACATTAAATCAGAATTTCAACATTGTTATTATCTCATGAAGTCCTTCGACTCGATTACCAAAACAACGCTTCGGTATACATCAATGTTTTTAGTTCCATGTGATGGAACTGGAGAGAAAAAAAGTGTATTTTGTTATATTAAATGAGAATGTCAACACAGTTACCATCTCATGAAGTACTTTGGCTATCTCCCGGGTGTATTTGCTAATAATTTGCGATGTGCCGCTGAGAATTCTCTATTGTGAGATTTTTTTCCCTTGAGAATTTTTACAGATTTCCAAAATTTACGATCTTAAGAAAATATTAAAACTTCTCCTGTGTAAGTGTGCGTCGGATGACCTCGAACAAATATCTAATACAAAATTTAAAACAACACAGGCGTTACGTCTTTGTTTGGTTTTGGCTCTGTTGCCAATGTTTTTTAATAGTAATAATAGAAAGCGAAGATTTCTAACACAAATATGTTTTTGGCCGCAATCAATATTTTGATAACTTAATACTTTATTATTCTACGTACATTGATTTGAAAGATCACAACGTTGGTTTGTTTGCTTCTAATTGAAATATTATTGAAAATTATTTTTTTGCTCTCAGTTTAATTAGGTTTTATTATAGTGTAGTTTTATATTAATATAAAATTGATTACCACGGGCAAAGCAGTAATTTTTAGTGTGATATAATTTTGTCAGGACATATTTATAAAGTTTCATTTCCGTAGCTACCGTCATCCATTTCAGTGTTCTTGTATGTGACATCTTTTGTTAAGTTTTAAGTGTAATTATTCGAGAATAAATGTAATATTAATTTATGTAAGTATGGATTAGTAATTAAGAATAAATTATTTTTAAGAGGTTTACTATAGTTGAATTAAGTTATAAAGCAGTATATTTTGCTCTGATGTTTCATTTCATATAGTGTTACTGTTTCTTAATTATAAATTAAGAATTAGCTTTGAGAAATTAGTTGTAAGATATATGCAAATAAAATGTTTATTTGTTAATACAAAATGATATTTTCTTTTTTCTACATATTAGTCATTTAGTGGCAGTTTTATAATTTCTTTCTTCGACGTCTTCGACTTTCTTCCCGTCTTCGACGGGGTCATGTTTTTGTAAACCTTCGGGAATAAATTGTCTAAATAATAGGAAAAACTGCATCAAAATCCGTTGCGTGTTTTAAAAGAAGAAACTTATCTTCTTTTGCACAGATAGAAGACTTTGTTTTTATACTATGTAGCGATGGTAAAGTTTATTATTTTAAGTCACATATCCACATAACCCTAAAATAACCGAAATGCGAACCGGATGTAAATAGAGAAAACTATACACCATATCTTCCATTCTGCTATTACAAGAAAATGCGTACCTATTAGACATGACATCTTTTAAGTTTATCTCTCATCATGTGCCCGGCGTAATCGGACACTTCGTATGAGATTAGCCGGATTGGGTTGGTCGGAAGTTTGTGGATCTTGCTCGTACGTCGTGTTTTTCTTGGCTTTCGGCACAGAGCTTACAAAACTTAAAATCCGTCTCTATGGTACCTTTCTTTTCTTCCGCGAAATGCAAAGATGTGAAATCAAATGTCACAAATAGTATTTGACGTTGACAGTGATAGCAGCCACATGGTCTGATTGTTTGTTGTTGTTCTTTTGTTTGATCGATCGATTTTTGTAAACAAAGCATAATATACAAACCCAATTAAAAACATATTGATCGTCTACTTCGACCTCGTTGGTAAAAGTTATTATATTCGTTTATCAGTCATTATTAAATCCGCATCTTTCATTCTGTTTTTAGAGATACCTAGTAATTTAGCTACACAAGTCATGGTAAGGGGTTCATATTTTCGTTCCCAAATAACTGTATTCTAGAATCCATTCTGATATGTATTTATCTAATTAATTTTAAGGCCACTACTGTTGCTGCACAAAAGAAAACTGTAAGTTCCAATAATGCACCAACGGGCGGTGTCCGAAAAAAATCGGGCCCTAAGTTCGAATTGTCTGAGGAACAAAGAAGAGATATAAAAGAGGCGTTTGATTTGTTCGACACTGAAAATACTGGTAAAATCGATACTAAGGAGCTTAAGGTGGCTATTAGAGCCCTTGGTTTTGAACCTAAAAAAGAAGAAATCAAAAAAATGATTGCTGAAATAGACAAGGGTGATGGAAAAGTATCATTCCAAGATTTCCTTGAATTAATGACTGTGAAAATGGCTGAAAAAGATACTAAGGAAGAAATTATGAAGGCATTTAAACTCTTTGATGATGACGAAACTGGTAAGTTTTAACACCGTGAACTAGTCACTCATCTCTTGTAATTATCATATTACAAAGAAGTATTCCTAGTTACTCATGAAATATATATTAGTTGTCTATGTTTTATTCACAGGGAAAATTTCATTTAAAAATCTGAAACGAGTAGCTAAAGAACTTGGTGAAAATTTAACAGATGAAGAACTCCATGAAATGATTGATGAAGCTGACAGAGATGGCGATGGAGAAATAAATCAAGAAGAATTCTTACGTATAATGAAAAAAACAAGTCTCTATTAAAATTTAGGAATCACAGTAAAATGCATTATACATATAATACAATACACATAAAATATGTCATGAGTGTTTAGTTTTTTGATTTCAATATTTTATGCTAAGTTATGACAAAAATGTTGAACGGCTTATTTTCCAAAGTATCAACGAAATAGTAAATAAAGAATTTAAGTTTAGGTGTATTTAATTATACTTGAAAAATATAAAGATTGATCATAATTTTTTTTTACTAATTATAGGAAAACTGTGTAATACATTCTTATTATTTATTTGATTGTGTGTTTGTTAGTTGCAAATTTATAGTATTTAAGTAAGTTCAGCACAAAACCAAAATATTATATTTGTTAAGTTTTCTCCCACCTATTGAAATGTCATGATTGTAGATGTTAGGTAGTTTTGACTGTGTTATTTATATTAAATGTTCTGTACCCATAGTTTCTAGTATTTGTGAAAAGTAATTTAATAAAAGCTAGCCAAAGATATACACTCCAGGTCCATATGCCTAAAATTCTGCCAATATAAATTATTAAAAGATTTCTTGTTCATGATTGCCAATATTTATTACTTAAATTATCATAATCATATGCACAGCATGAATAACATACAAATTAGAAAAAAAACATGTTTATGTACATGTAGACTCAAAAAATGTTGTATTTATGGAATGTTCCATAAATGAAAAGTTGCTAAAGAGTTTTAAGAACTAGGGGCACTTTTGAATCAAAGACATTAAAGTATTATAATTTGGTTTTCCAACTGAATTGTGTAAATGTAGACAAAAGGTAATTTATGTGGCACATAAAATTTGTCTCAAAGTAGGCTTTCAAAATACACATTTGATTATTACCATCTGTAACATATTGATCACATAACTAGTATCTATAAATTTAAATGAGATCTTTTCACATTTTTGAATAATTCAAAATACCTAATTGTAAAGCATACCTATAATAAAATTTATGGCACTAGTGTCTATACTTTTACTGAATATACATTAATATGAACACTATAATTCTAGACACTAGTGCCATTGTCACATTTTTATTAATTCATTTATTTATTAACAAAAACTATTAATGTTTCCAAATAATCCTACCCTAAATGAAGACCAACACAGTATGTGTTTTTCTTTGGAATTTCTTCTTAGTGGTGGTCCTTAAAATGATAGTAGTTTGCAGCTTTAATAAATACTATATAATTTAAAATATAACATTAAAAAGTGCCAGTGGACCCCAGCAGGCCTACTAGCAACTTTTACGGAACAATTCAAATGCAGCACATTTCAAATTAGGAACCTGAAATCAATTGCATTAGTTTTAAAAATCAACTTGATGGTAAGAATTTGCTATGCAGATCTGTTTAGGTCCTGAACTGGATTGCATTAAGAGATGATGCTAAGCCATAAATGTTTTGACAGGAAACTTTTAGAAAGTATTCTATTATGATTATACAGTGTAGTCACAAACACAGACAGCCCATTGTAAAATCAAAACCAAATCTTCAAAATTTTAGAGAGTGTAGTCACAATTTACTACATGGATTTTGATGGCCTCTGTGTCCTGTTTAGTAAATGAAAAACATCTAACATAATTGTAAAGATTTTTAGTTTTTGCTGATAAAACATGATATAAATGTGATGGTGGTGCTAGTGTGTGGTGTGGGTATTCAAATGGATGCATGCAAATGATTCTTTTGAAATAAAATAACTGAAAGAAGCAAGTTTAGATAATGTTTAATAGAAAAATTGTATAAAAAGGAAGTAACACTTAAAACTAATACATATAAGATTCCCTGTACCTATATAGCTTTATGCAGATCTTTCAATCACATTTCCTTCAGGCTGTCCAAAGTACGCTTTCTCACACATGTCTACAAACAGCCCAATTTCAACCACACCTGGAATCATTTTGATAGCAGAATTTACTTTCTTCCAATCCAGGTCTTGATTTGTGAACAACCAGTCCAAAATAAAGTTTCCATTATCAGTAACAACTGGACCTGCCTTTGCAACTGCACTTCTCAATTTAGCTTCTCCACCAAACATTGCCACAATCTTTTCTCTAATAGGCACATAAGCCATGGGAATTACTTCTATCGGAATACCCTTTTTGTATCTGTCTCCCAGCTTTACAGAATCCTTAGTGTAGTCTGCTATCACTATGAGTTTTTTAGAACATGATGCAACAATTTTTTCTTGCAATAAACATCCACCTCCACCCTTTATCAATATCATATTAGAGTCTACTTCATCTGCACCATCAATAGTAACATCAATTACTGGATTTGTATCCAGCTCACCCAAAGTGAGGTAATGTTTTAAGATTAGTTGCTTAGCTTGAAACGATGTCGGTACACATGTCACCTTCAAATTTTCAGTCTCAACACGTTCGGCTAAACGCTGCACTGCATACACCACCGTTGATCCACTTCCTACACCGAAAATGCAATCCTCTGTTACATAGGTATCCACAGCCCTATATGCCGCTACTTGTTTCGCTTGTTCTAGAGACATTTTTGAATGCAGGCGACGGACGACGTAATTATTTGAACTGTAGTAAAATCGCAGTGTTTTCTTGGCAAACTCTGTGATCCACATGCAAGGGATTAGTATATTAATAGATTTCTTTTAGCTTACTGTAGATACTATGTTGCAAATTAATTAAATGTTGGGTCTTATTGGACTAGTCCGAATGTCTACAACTAACTAAAAAAGTAGATAATGGGTTCCTAATGATCAAACATTTTTAAAAATTGCAAGGAAATGGTTTGTTTTTATATTGTAGCTTGCTTGGCGTGGCGGCCACATTGACCCGATGACCGTATTTTGACATTGACGTAGGGTTGCCATAGCAAACTTCTAGACTTCCTTTTTAAAAGCTTTTGTCACATTTCTTTTCTTCCTTGCTATTATTATTATTTTGCAATATGGCTTGGAATCTGACGCTGCTATTTATTGCAAGCGCGGTTGCAGGCGCTCTATTCAGTACAGCAACTCCACTTGTAACATAGAATTAGATTATAGGTATAGTAGGTAAGGTAGTAAGCACAGAATATAAGAACATTTGTAAACTTATATCTGTGGTAGTATGATACTGAATGGTAAGCGTAGCCCGTAGCCGCATGAGATTAGAATAACGAAATTCCTGTGAAATATTTTCTACTTACAATAATAATATTTCAATGCATGGCGGTTACCCAAAGAATTTATAGTAGTTACATAACATATGAATTTTGTTTTATAGTGGTTACATAACATATCAATTATACTAGCGGCTCGTCCCGGCTTCACTCGGGTGGTATAAACAATAATAACCTATTCTCAGGCCTACTTATTATATGTGTGGAGCCCACAAACAGTTTGAGTAGAAAACAACGCGACGCGCGCTCTGTTCAGCGCTCTCCCCACCACCGCGCGAGTTGCGCCGTGATGCGAATTACGTGTGCAGTATCATGTTGTACTATAAATATATGTGAATATTGTAAAATAAATTATTCTACTACCATTCTTCTCATTGGCATTTTATTTCGAGTAGTCTAAGCACACTACAATTGGTGACCCCGACGTGATTGAAAGCAGCCTTCGCCATCATCACACCCGACGTGATTGAAATCAGCCTTCGTCATCATCACACCCGACGTGAATAGAAGCAGCCTTTTCCGTCATATTCTCCAATCTTCAGCAATCACTCCTCGCACCCTCATTGGTCTCAAGTCAGCAGCAAGCAGTCACTCTCAGCAGCAAGCCATCACTCATCTTCAAGGGCATCTACAGGACCATCGCAGCCGACGCAACGCGCTTCCTGGTTCTGGCACCCGCAACTCTCTTCGACTTCAGTGACGCCGACCCACCCTGCAGCCCACGTCTGGACGCGCGCACTCACCGGCGTGGCAGCCATGTAGGGACCGGTGCCAACAAGTCATATTCCGCTCACGACAGTCTCGACTCACCGCAGACTACGAGCTCAACCTACGCATCCCGACTCACTGGGACATCGAGTAACATGGCACACACGAGAAGCACAGACTGCACATCAAGACTTCATCAGACCTTCGGTCTTGGGGAGGAGTAATCTACCACGCCACATGCACAACGGCGCAGATGTAAAAAGCCGACCAAACGCAACTAATAACAAGCCACCCAAGTGATCCAGGACACTACAGACAGATGGCACACCCAGACCGCGCAGACAGTGCGTTTTCGATTGGAAGCATAAATACAACCTCCGACATGACACCGTCGGAGCCGTGCGGTTCCCTAGGCGCAACACCTAGCCTGGCAACCGACCGCCTCAAAGGGAAGATCTTCCCTTTGAGGCGGTCGAGCATAATCACCTAGCTCCCGCTACATATGTATAAACAAAATTTCATCAAAATCGGTCTTGGCATTGTGTAAAAACTATATTTAGGAAAGTAACGAAACCTAACTTTAGAAGTTTCACAAGTAATTTTTGAAATATTCCTGAAAACTTCCAAAGTTACGGTTCACAGTAATTTGCAACTCTAACCTATGACAGGTATATTTACTTCGGCATATTTTATTTCAAAAATTAAAAATATCTTCAATTTATTCCTAATTAGAATAATAGTTATTTTCCGTAAAACGCGAACAAAGTCGCGAGCATCAGCTAGTAAAAAATTGAATTTAAAACAATGAAGGAAAATTTTAAAACTTTTATTCAATTCAATATGCAATTAATGTTCTTGAAGAGTAAGTTCTTCGGAAATTTTCCTCAAAGATTTTAACATATCATCTTGATCATAGAGTAGTTTTTTGATTGTTGTTAAATGCGAATTAAAATTAAGATTTGTAGATTTATCATTACAGTTTTGATCGTCGGATGATAACGTGCTCTTCTTGCTATCAAAAGTATATAATGCAGAGCGATTATCGAAGTCTTGTACACCCGTTGCATTCGAACTATTTAGTTTATTTGTTTGAATTTCAGAATTTAGTTTCATGTTCTGTGTTCGCAGGGAGACCAGTTCCTCAGTGAGTGCTTTATTCGAGTTTTTTAACACGCTAATGTGAGTACTAAGGAATTTATTTCTACGTTCAAGGTTTATTATTTTTGAACGTTCATTATCATAATCTGAGTAATATTCTCCGCAAGAAACAATAATCTCTTTTAACATTTGCGTAATGGGTATCTCTTTATAAGGTAAGTTACGCATTTTCTGTAACTGTTCATACCCTAGGTTTATATACATTTCAATAACTTCTTTCTCATCTCTTAGATTTTGACCTTCAGACTTAAGGTCTTCGATAACTTTGGCATTGTATATATTTTTTCGTAGAAGACATTGGCACTGGTCTCTGGATTGTTCGATGTGTTTAGTCAAGTATGCAGTTTCATCTTCTTTTGCTGATATAACTGCATTAGCCACAACTACAAAAATAAAACTTACATAAATTGGTTGTCTAAAAATACCTTATAATACCTTCTATATTTAAATAAAAAATATATTTAGGTACTTAAACTATTCTCACGTATCTAAGCTAAGCTACTACTACTATGTATCTGTGGTAGGTACCTATGTGTCTTTAGCGGACAGTAAACAAGAAACAAAATAAGTTTAAATACGCTACGGAGTTAATTAATCTCTCGAAAAAAAAACCATGGTTGATATTTAATCTTTCAGTGGTTAAGTGCTTTGATTTTGAGAATCATAAAAATATAAAAAGACGGCAGGAAGGGATATTACCGCATGCCATTTTCATATTTTTTCGTAGTTTTTTCATTTCTTTATTCTTCATAGATAATTGCGATTTGACCATGATCATATTATCTATGTCATCACTGTTTACCTCACGACTCGTGGTGAATATTTCAGTATCCTGCGGTTTACACAATCTGTAAATGTTACATTAAATATTAAATTATACATATAGGTATGATGGTTGGGGATTAATAGAAAGACAAGCTGCTTCTCCTCCCACATGTATTGTAAAAGCTAATCAAGGGAAAGTTAAGGCTATTTAACTGGAAATTCTTCTTATTAGCAATGGGCAATGGACTAACATCATATTCTTATTTTAAAATCTCAATTCCACCAATAATCCCGTTATTTAGTTAAACGTGGATTTCTAGTTTAGTTTAGTGAGTAGTTCTTGACTTTCCGTCTACCCCATAAACTTTGTTCATTGTCTACATTATATATTTTTTTGTTAAACAAACCTTTTCAGCTCTAAAGCTATTGAAAATAGCGCATTCTTCATATCCTGGTTTTCGATTTCAACAGGAAAAGAGCTTTCTAACATTGTTCATCACAAACAAACATGAAAAGTCAAAGCACACACGATCAATATTTTTAACACACATTGTGCTGGAAACCATAAGATTTTATTTATTATTTTGTAGTTTTATATAAATTCATATAATCATATTTTTATACTCATATAAAATAAATAGGTAAGCAAAATTCAATAATAGTTTCTAATAAAGTCATTAATTTGACATTCTCAAATGTTTTTAAGTAAAAAACCTTTTTCATGTCAATGAAATCAAAAACGTTCTAAAATGCTGTATTGGGTAAAGTTATAGGTATCTAATTACACTTCTGTGGATATAGGGGTTCAATATTGTTTAACAGTTACATCCATCGTCCATCTCGTCGTCGTCGTGATGAAATCGAGGCGGTCGACATTTTGTGGCACATTGACTTCGTCAGTCTTCACGGCGACCAAGATCGTTCTGCGTTCCCATATAAACTCTATTGTATATTTTCACTAAATATATTCCTTAGAATTAGTACTTTTATAGTTGGTCTTTTGTTTGAAACTTCTATTTCGTTTTCGTGTTTTTTGTACTTCAGAACTTTATTGTACGAAAAATAGTTACATAAATAAAAATGAATACTAAAAAGATACATGTACAACGATAGAGTGTATGCTAGTTAAAAAGTGTTATTTTCATTTCCTCTTTCGTCAAAAAAACTCTCTAATGAATTTAGATTAAAAACTCTAAAAAACTTTCATCGATAGCATGGTCATTTAGATTATATTCAACAAAGGTAAAATAAAGCGACTATAGTTTTGATTATCAAGCTTGTGCCGATAGTGACGGCCCTGTGCTAGCCAATTTTCCGCCAAACGCCCCGGCGGCGAGCGGGCTGCTATTTCGTTTGTTCGCGAGACAACCGCGTCCTGCGGTAACCATTTCACGCTCGATTTCTGCTCCACCACTAAAAATAGGATGTATCTTCTGAACAATCTTTTGTATGGGGAGAGAAAATTAGATAGAGCGCGCTCTCTGTTGTGATGTGGACGAGAATATCAATTTATTTTTCCGTCGAACCGCTACGAGTGCTACGGCGTATGTGACGATTGCTACGAGTGCTACAAACACGGCGGCATTAAATTGGTGAAAGAAGATTTTATTTTTATTTCGAATACATTTTTATGTTGCTAATGAATTATATTAGCATAAAATTACTACACACACTACACTGATGCTACGAGTATATAATTAAATAGTGTTAATTATATTTTTATTCTAGGAGCAAAATTGGTCTGCTTTCTGAGGACGTCTGTGCGATAATTTTTTAAAATTTTGTTGTTATTGTATATTTTATGCACTGAAATGTGTTATGTTAAACTAGAGCCGGGTGATGTTCAGAAGACGTGTGTCATCTATTTATAAAGTGAAGTGAATTCATTTCACTGAGAATAAATTTGTCGAAATTACTCTGAGAAAAAAGATGTTCGGAACTACCGGCACAGCAAATTGGCTGTGCAATATAGGAAGTTGATGAATGAAAATGATTCACCAATATATTCTAAAAGGATCCCGATCTTCTTACTTAGCTGTTATCCGCACGGTCGGTTTATTTCAATTTCCTTCATAAAAGACGCTATTCTCGGATTTGAAGTAGATTTATCATGCTCGGATAAAGCGGGCACTTTTTGTGCTTTTCTTGTGCCTGGATCTGACCCGAGATCTGTCCACTTAATGTGAATAATGGTGTGCGATGGAAAACGAATGCGAACCCGAACAAAAGACAACAATACCAAGCGATTTTAAGATTTGATACAAAGATTTCGTTGAGGTAATTTATATTTATGTACTCATCGCTGGAGATATTGCGCGTCAATGTATAGTCGACTGCTTGCCATGTTACGGTTATGTCATGTTATAGGTTTCATACCGCTGAAATAGCGGTGAAGTTAAAAAAATAGTAGGTAGATGTGACCTTGACTTCACGCTTTTCTCTAAGCTTATAAAAGAAATGCTTCAAAATATGGTTAAAAAAATTATAGCTAATTTGTATTCCTAATACATTACATTTTTTAGCCTGCTTGCTATTATCAAAAAGAGTAATATATCTGACATATATAATATAGGGCATCGAACATTATTATTGACATGAAATTTTTAATAAATATTATAATGTTTCGAATCATATTTACCGCTAATTAAAAGTGAGGCTAGTCAAATACGACGATTATAATATAAGCAACATCAATCTATTAAAATCGCTACGCTTCCTGTTAAACCTAAAGACATTAATATCCGTCATAGAGAATCGAGACGGAGTTATCTGTGGAATCCCAGACGTCCTCAGATAATCGATTCCTTGAGGCAAAGCCGAGACCAGGAGAGATGCACTCGAGATGCACCGGGCCACGACTCTCTACAAGTTGTTTGGTATGCATTATGCATTTCAAAAGCCTTATAATTTAATTAAGAAGTAAACGGATGTGAGGATGTCGTCAGGAAAAGTACTTGACAGACCGTGAGCTAATTACGGCACCTATTTAGTTAAGTTATTAATACTTATAGTTTCAGTAAAATGTCTGTCAATTTAGTGTCCATCGGACCCACGGCATAAGCTAAATGCTTAGGCATAGGTAAAGCGAGTAGATCTACTATTCTCAGTAATCGAGTAGTTGAAAGGTATAACAAATTTGTATATCAAATTTTGTACTAATTCTGAAATTGGATAAGTGCGTATAGTCCAAAGTCCAGCAGTGGAGGGATGCAAGGAAAGCAAGAAGTTGACTTCTTGCTTTACTTGAAAAACAAAAACAATCCAAAGTATTTCAAATAAAATACGTTTTTTTCTTTCAGGCATACAATAATGTTTGCTCCCATCAATTTCCCAAAGCGCTACGTCGCGAGGAGATCGCGTGGGATCGTGTCGGCAACGGGAAATTGGCGCGTTATGTATCAATAGGATCAGGCAACTGTTGCTGTATCTATATGTCGACACTGGTTATACCTACTTACAAATTGCTGATTCAAGGTTAATATTTGGTATTAGAAAATAATAACTTTACTTCTCAGATAAAACACAAACACAAAAATATACATACAAATTATAGATAAATAAATAAATAAATATATATACACAGAAATATTGAATCATCAATAATATATGAATTCTGTTTACTAAAAAAGGTACTAACAGCAATTAACAGAGACCCCTAATATTATTTAACTTGTACAATATTAGTTTTCCTCATTTGTTACGCTCATTTCCCGTAGCTACGTCAAACAAACTGAGCAGCCGGGAATGTTTTTATGAGAATAGTTCCATTCAGCCATTGTGTGCTGATTTGACAGGGGTACATGAGAAGCACACCCTAATTTCCGCGTAATGGATTAATAGACACGCTATAAGCCAGGAATGTAAAATACGGTACGTTCGGCTCTGATTCGGGTTAAATGTTAACCTTTATATAATTGTTCGATTAGAGCAGAGCAGATCAGTTTTGTTTTTATCATAAATTAACCTTTAACCAAATTATCGCCCGAATATTTTCATTTTAAACAAACATGTTCTTAACGTGTAGATAAGAAGCAAGCAACAGATTGCGTCTTATCGTTTATGGCAAAAAAAAAAATTATGTAATTTGTTATAATGCTACCCACAGCAATAACAGTCGCCCAAAGAGTGCAGTAAGCCAGAATAATAAATAAAATTTACGTGCGCACATAAAAATATACATATATCAACCATGCAAGTTGAGCAACTAAGGCGTTCAGAACCCGGTTAGTGAACTTTATACAATCTAATAAGTAGATAAGTAGAAAAGATTGACTAAAACGTGACACATTTTTTTTTCTACATTGTAATGTAGCATAACAATATAGTAACCACGCCTCAGTAGTTAGTTTCTTTTCCAAAGCTCTGGCACTAATGTTTATTGTAAAGGCAACAAACAACCCCCAATCAAACTAACGCTCGACCGCCATTTGTCTCGCCGAAAGAAATATCGCGTTCTTTAGTGGTGCTGTATGTGGCCATTACTGACTGAGCACCAGAATATGAGGGGATTTAACACAACAGCTGCAGATTAGTCCTAATTAGCATTATTTTAATGCGCAACTTGCTTTTGACATTTAATAGTACTTTCCATAAAGCAGTAATACTTTTGACTTCTAAAATATCAATCAATCAATCAATACATTAATAAAACAGAAGAAAAAAAACCTGTACATTGAATATATTTACATAAAAACAAAATTAGGCGAGAGTCATATTGAAAAAAGAAACTCTGTTTGTCTGTTTGTACACGCTAATCTTCGGAACGGATTTGAATGAAACTTTTTTGTTATATAGCTATTAAGTCTGGGCAAAATATAGGGTATAAATGATTTTGAAAACTGGAACACCTTATGGAGAACAGTGATGGTACAGCTAAACTATAGGAAATATAAAAATGACGCCCTAACAAAAGTTGTTCAGTCTGATGAGCATTTTTTGTTGAGGTAAAAAAAATTGAAGATCTAGAATACCTGATACATACCCACGATGGTCCAAATAAATTACAGGAAATATAGAAATGACGCCCTAATAAAAGTTATTCAGTCTGATGAGCATTTTCTAGAACACCTGATGCAAACTCATGATGTTCCAGCGAAACTATAGGAAATATAGAAATGACGCCTTAACAAAAGTTGTTCAGCCTGATGAGCATTTCCTGTTGATGTATAAAAATCGAAGATCTGGAACACCTGAAGAAGAGTCATAATGGTCCAGTTAACTATCTGTACAGTTAAATTTCGCTAATAATTATGACTCCTTACCAAAAATTGAAGTCGCGGGCATCAACTAGTACCTAAATATATTTTTTAATCAATACTATTACAAAATCCTGTTGAAGATTTATTGACAGGATCGAGTCCAATCCAGTCTGATTTCGTTTATATAAATTAGAGCCAAATAAACAGCATTTGAGTTTTAAACAAAAAAAAAAAATAATCCCGTATCTACATTGAATAATGACATTAGAACACTCCCGATTATTTCACCTTTCAAATAAAAAAAAATACTTAGATCAAAATTTGTTTATCTGCTAAGATGACACTGAGTGTAGTAGTTTAATAATTGGCATCAGATTATAGATTATAAGTTAAAAACATCTTGCAAACCAATGTTAGCAATTTAAATCAAGTTTTATATTAAACAGCCCAGTTTTCAAAAGGCCTTAAGGAAGCTCAATCGCAGTTGGAACGTTTGAGTTAATCCTGCTTTAATAAGTGTTGATGCGGCCGCGGTCGGAGGGAATCTCATTTTGTTAACTTCTCAAATTACTGACTTTTATTGGAGGGCACTAATTTTCATTGGAAGCCGGATTAATTTGCGGTAACATCCCGTTGTTTAAAATACATTTTGATTCACTGCAAAGGTAAAAAAGCTATGAAGATAATACTAAAACTTCAATTGTTCGTATATAATGTAATCATCGTAATTTAATAAGTAAATATAAAATATTTTTATTTTAACCGGACATACAATGCATAAATTATATATCTGCGGACTTTGTGGCTATACAAGTAACTAGACTTTTACTTATTGAGTTTGGTTTTCTCAATTTTTTTTTAAATATTTATTTATTAAGATACACATATAGACAAATTACAATTTTGCATTTTTTATACTTCAGCGCTGTACATCACTGCACAAGTAAAGTGCCCAAATTTAGTGTACACAGCATGATCATCTAAAATGAGCCATTAACAGAATATATTAGTACTCAGATACATAACAAATAAAAGAACGTGTTTACGTGTTTTTATAGAAATTCAGTTATTTACTTGTTAATGGAGAAAACGTACAAAAAGTAATTTATATCAGATTACATATATGTGAGACGTAGGCACTACGCTCACGTCGTGAAAAATTTACGAACAATGTCGATTGAGTTAATTTTGAGCGAATCGCTTTTACGGGCTTTCCTCAGTTGCTGTTACAGTTTATTTCACCCTATGGTATCATCTCTACGAAATTGTTTCCGGAATCCTTTTGCCGCTCTGAAAAAAGGAACCGTGGCGTATCTCGGCCCTCGTTATTTATATGTATCAAATTTTTGGCAGGTATATAAGAAATCATATAAATATTTATATTAATAAAGATATATATTGTATTCATCTATAATTTAGAGAAAAAAATATATTTATTGTTTAGAAATTTTACATACGAAATACAAGGAGTTAAAATAAATTTGAATAAATTATCCATTAATTAGGTATATTAAACAACTAAAACTATTATTTCAATAATAAAATAGATATTTTTGATATGTTTTCACTTCTTTGTTTTCTTTATTCAGTTATATTTCACTAGTGGTTTGAAATGGGTAAACAGTGAAGCGTATTACTCACTATCTGAAACAAAATCAAATATAACTGTATAATCAACAAATGAGGGAGGTACAATCAAGAACAAAAGTGTACTTTGCAGCAATAAAACCGCGCGGAAACACAGGTTTGCTGAGGTTAGTTCTGCGCTCTGCAAAACTTAAAATAATTCGATTTTGTTTCTTAAATTAAAGGCAGCTGCACGTCTGCAACGTTGTGTTTATTTTGTTCGCAGAGTACTTAAACTTTAGCCGTACACTGTGACTTTTAAAGAGCTTGCCCCGGGCCACATATAAAGTTAGTTTTATAATTTTATTTCAAATAATTCGTAATTTTTATCAATTATATATATTGTTTTCAATATAGCGCAAATTAAAGTTTCATTAATAACTTTTATATCGAGTCATTATTATATTTACCTTAAAATGTAAGAATTGCATATTTATTTGAACTGACAAACATGTTAATCCGAGTATAGCGCTATTTCAAATTATTTCAGTTGCACCTATTCAGAACATCCATCAATCCCAGTGCTGGCAGCATTAAATCGCTCGCAATTTATCTGTTTCCAAACGGCTCGAGACTTTTCTACTCAAGTGTACCGTGCGAGATACCGGGCGCCGGGCGAGGAATCATTTCCGTGGCGTCAATCACGAGTCCCGTCGCAACCGGACGGTACATACGCCACTAATGAGTTCGAGTACGATCGCCTAGATCGCCACTAGATTGTTTTTACACGTTATAGTTAGGTACAGTTAAAGCTTCTAAAAGTCTCGACCATTTAGGGATGAGTGAAAGAAAGTGGATATGATTGCATACATAATACCACAGTATATAATGAGTACGTGTGTAAGACAAAATAATGTGCGGCAATATAGTATTTAAATTCAACGACAGAAACAGATATTTTTATTATCCGATATAATTGTATTACTATTTAACAGTAGTTAAATCATTTTTGATGAAAATTAACACGCACATTGTTAACAAAATTAAACACAGAACAAAATATAATAGTTACAACGTGTACTCTTGCATACCTAGTGGTAAATAAATATGAACATAGTTTAAGCACAAACAAACAGCTAAAGTGGCTATCACCGCGATAATGTGACGTGTGAGGGGGCTATAACTTCATTGTGTGAAGTTTTATAGCGACATCGAAAGATGGCCGCGAGTGGCCGGGCCAAGTCGGAAGCATTAGGGTTTCATCGGCCATATTTTCCGGCGGGCTGAATTTTCACCGAGGCCGACACGCCTTTGCACTCAGACGCCTGACGATGGAGTGGAATTGTGTACCCTCCTGACGCTCCACACCGATATTTCCACTTGCTTTCTCGGACCGATACACGGATATAGATTATTGTGTGTGGCTAGTGACAATTTTTATGGGTTACAAGAAAAATATTTCCAGACAAAATTAATGAATAAATAATGAATAGCAGCAACATCAAGAAAGATTGAAGAGTCAAAAATTATGTTTTTTAAGTATTACAATAACTTTGCTTTTTCTAGGCAGGTTAAAGTTAACGTCGAAATTGTGTGATGCAACCGAACCTAAAGCTTCAAAATTAACGAAATGCTTTTTCGAAATTTTACACGTATAAGTTTTTTCAAATAAATAGATATTTTAATCAAACTAGTACACAAAAGGAGTCTAATACTAATGACACGATTTTTAAACAACATCTTTTTAACTTATTCTTTTGATGATAAAAATAAAGTTGTTATAAGTTCGGGTAGCTTTCAGCCAAATGACGCCTTTGGGCATCTTTTTCGCCCAACAAACGCCCCGTGAAATTGAAACAGACTGGCTCATGCATCCCAGGAAAATTTCCAACACTTTTCTTGTTCACACTTTCCACTTGTGATTTTTCTTACCTTGGAGTTAAAACCGTGTTTTATATACGGATTTACTTCTAAGGTGCACAAGTAGAGTAAATAACAAAATCTTATTGTACAAGTCGTATTTTCTTACCGGTTACTGATACGTTCTTTTTAAAAACATTTTCTTATATTTAAAAAAATCTAATGATTTTATAAAAAAATGGAGACAACAATGTTTAATTTAAAATCAACAAGTTTTAAGAATCTAAAAAAAATTATGGGGTCATGTGTAATGAATACGCCTATGATCTATCAGAATTAGAAGACCCTTTCGCTGTCACCCGTATGATAGATGTGCGGAAATGAAGATCTTTTCCCAAGAGCGTGTGATACTGCGCAATCGGTAGATGGCACATAACGATGAGTTACTTTGGTACACTTATATTAGGTATAATATAAAGAATTATAAGTACCTGTCTGTGTACATACCGTTATGTGTACCTGTCTATAAACGATTTTTCAAATTAACTAAATCCATGTACTTAAGTACTATCTTCTTGTGTATCAATGTTAGTTAGTTACACTTTCAGATCGCAACTATCTATAACTCCTACTCGGATATACCTACCTTAGGATGACTTTTTTGAATATAAGGAAAGTAACAAATAGCGGTTTTTATAAAACATATAAATAAACCATTAACATTAATCATTTAGTGCACCCTATCTATTTAAAATTTTAAATATGGAACACGCGAGTCATCAGAGGTCTTCTCACGATTTAAAAAAAAGCTTAAATTGTTTCATTATTTTATTTTTTATTCGTGTTTTTTTCCCTAATAATGTCAAATCTATTTTTAATTTATTCTTTGTACATGAAGACGTAGGTAGGTAATTACTTATGTTTTTTTACCGACTGCCGAGTGAGATTTCGCATCTCCCACATCCTCATACACTATTTTCAGAATATATGCAAGTATGAAAATATTTTTTTGATAATTATTCTGAAAATTTTGAAATGGTAGGTGAACTTACATTGAAAGGACGAGTAATTCCAAAACAAAAACATCAGACTTACTTTTACAAATACAAAGATAGTAAAAAGAATTGTTTCTTGTTCTGAGAGCCGTTAGATACGTTTGGAATAATTTATTACGGAAAGGATTTTAAAAACACATATTGCCCGAACCCTCGGATAAAGCTGTTTTAAGAATATGTGGGAAATGTTCCAGGTGATGCGGGCAAAATATACTTACTATGAATCTACGAAGAGACGCGAAGTATTATTATTGAAGATTTAATGGTTTATATAGGTTGTGTCCTCATATTGTCCTTCATATACGAAGAGATCACGTCAAAATAATGTAATATTTTGCACTTTAGGAAAATTTAGTTTTTAATATAATAGTATTTTATAATTAGAAAATTTCAGATTCGCTACTAATAAAAAAAACATTCTAAGGAGAGAAATAGATGGATTTTTGAAAATGAGTACAAGGCTGCTTGAAGGATTTGATCCAAAAAGGCATTAAATTTGTCTTTAATGATACATTTGAAATAAAAAGGATTTTACTATATACCAAGATATATACCTAGGTATATAAAATTTCGAACCATCCGTAGTAAATGGGTATCCGTACCTACAGTCAGTCGCTATTAGAAATTGTTAATAAAACATTACGGTCTAAATATCCAGCCCGCAATAAATGTGTAAAAGCGAGTTATTATTGACAGAGTCATCGCGCACTCGCTCCGTTGGAACCCATCCCATCGCTCACCCAACGTCCTTGGTAACCGATGAACGCGGAAAAGCAGCGTGACACGGCATGAACTTTCAATATCAAATATATGCTTTATTTAGATGTAGTCCATGTTGTTACTGTAATCACTTATACAAGCAACGCGTCGTGCAGCGTTTTATCGCGCACTTAGATCGTCGGCTTATTGAAGCCCATTGCACCGCTATTGTGTTTGCGGAAGGCTCCGCGCGAGAGTCGATTGCCAATCGAAAAGGGAAAAACTGCTGATTATTTGCTAATCATTCCTCGATACCATAAACAACATTTCTTAGTTTTTCTAATTTTCAATAAATTATGCTAAATTCTACTACTTACATATATTTATTTATAGTTTTATGATAACGTTTCAAGATTTTTCTATGAATAAACAGCGTTGCTTCGTATCTATCTAATTAAAATACAAGCGTACCATATAAATAAATATGATGCGGCTTAAACAACTGTGTACGTCCTGTGAGAATGGAGCATGACTAGGAGTGAAGTAATTGCCTCACATGCGACATACAATAACGATGGTACAGAGTTCCTATATCTTTTAAATTATACTGGTGATAAAGCAAAAACCCTTTGATTGTTTACGATCTTAACATGATAATGTCTAATGTGTACTGTACATGTACTTGTTGATTATGATTACAATTAGCTTTAGATTAGTTACTTTTTGACGGCGCGACAACAAACTTATGATGACTTGCTTGATGGTTGCATAGAAGTTGTTTGTCTAACGGAAGCTACAATCTATCTTAAGATATTTTAATGTTTACCTTAGATATTTCGCGAACCGTATAATACCGTATGCTCCACTTCGCAATTGTATAATACGATTCTGATCAAGATTCTGTTTAGGTTCCCCAAGATATATTTTACAAATTCAAATTTTAACGTGACACAATCATCTCATACTTCAATCTTATTGTCAACACTTGCACAAATTCCTACTCTTTGAGCACTTAGGGTTTAGGGTACACTATCTACAGTTTTTCTTCTGTACCTTCGTTATTGCGTGTGAGTGCGGGATATCTGCCTCGGATTAATTAGCCCGCTCACGACCTGAAACTTTTAATCTTTATAATGTGCAGAGGTGGGCTGCTACATACATAACTATGTTACATGATACTAAAATAAATTGCACTACGCCACAAGATTGGAAAAGGTTTTAGGGACAGTTTGTTTTGGTTGCTGGAATACTATTATCATTGAGGATCTATTAGCTTTAGTTAATAAAAACAAAAGGATTAAAACAGAATTTTATAAACGTACTTCAATCCTGTAAAAATAAGTGTTTATTCCATATTGATTAGTGTTGAGTATGAGCAACCTAATGGCGACAAGGCGACAAAGGAATTCAAGAAAAAGATCGTTCTGTTTTTTGGATACCTTTGTCCAATTTCGCCTGTTTATTTTACTAAAATATATATTGGTATTCCAATGTTTTCAATCTCCGCGATGCAACCGAATCGATTCGGTTTTGGTCGGCGACGCTCCGCGAATACCGCATGTAATCGAATACGGCATCGAATTGATGACAGTTTTGTTTGTAGAAATGGAATTGAATAACTAAATTATTTGCAGCGTGCTCGTAGCGCGCCAGCATTGGCCGTCACTCCCGCGCTTTAACTAACTAAAATAAATGATGCACCACTTAATTCTGTGGTTAATAATCGTGAACATGACGGGTTCACTGAACTGGGTACTGTTTATTTTACACTTTTTAGTAGCGGAGTTGGCGGTGCACATTTTATTTACTTAGTGAATGTCATAATGTTTCTATTCCTCAGGTTGTAGTCCGGCCAATTTCTTTTTAGAAAAAGAATTTTTATCATTATTATTTATATGTTTATTTATCTGTTCCAAATTTCATAAAAATCAGTTCGATTTTTTAGCCATGAAAGACAAGACAGAAAGACTTGTATTTATAATATCAGTGCGGATTAGGGATAAAAATCTTTGATGGTCTTTTCTGTTAAAACGAAACTAAGGAGACAAGTAGAGAGCAACGCATTTAACTTGGCTACAGTACAACTCACCGTGGTCTTAGCCATAAATCGCTTGGACTGCCCTCTGCGGTGTTCGCATAACTACCGCCATTTGTTTGCAACATCTCGGTTAGCTGGTTACACTGCTTCGAATATATTTAGCTAAGTAGAGTGAATAAAATAATCATGTTATTGCTCGTAAACAACGTTAAATTTTCGCAACTTGATGATTTTTTAATAAAATATATCTTCCATCTTCCGGTTTTAGTATACTCTCAGCTGCTGTCTTCTCTTAATAATTCAAATAATGTAGGTAGGTATACTATTTTGTAACTATCAACCTTTTTATTCCTGACCTTCCTATAATGTGAAAAGGTAAAAAATAAATCCATTCTTCTCCACGTGCGCTTAACAACAGAGCTTACCATGTACGCATATGTATCTCCTAATTAAACTAACAAAATAATAAAATAATAACTAACTAATAAAACAACAACAAAATTGGTTGTGCAACGATGCAATCAAACTATGCACTTTGTTTCAATGCAATGCAGTTGACCCTTCAGATTGCAGGAGCAAATATAGGTGAAGGATGGCAGCGCCGGTTGACTCAGCTCTTCATTCGTCGTGTTGCGAGCGTTTGTTGTCGCAGGCACCCTGTGTGGGTACCCTGAAACTGTTGAGAGAATAAAGGTTAAGCTCGTTAGATTCTGTCTAACGCTATTTAGTCGTACCGGTGGGCTAGTGATTGCGAAATTTAGTTCTATAGGTATTAATTATAACAAGTGTTAAATACCAATAACCTACGTTAAAAGATCTCGTTGTTGACTTTGCTCTTGTAAGGCAATACATAAGTTGAGATAACAGAGGTTAAGCGTATGTATAAGTAGTAATTAAGTAAATAAATCGTATTGCACTAACAGTTGTTAGGCTCAAAATGACTGTGATGGACTGGAAAGCAAAAAAAAAGGTTAAGTTTTCTTTTTTGCACGGTTTTATTACGACCAATAGTTGAATCCGTGATATGTTTATAAAAAGTATTGTACATTTCTAATTTCTCTTTGCGTAAATTTTTTTTGGACAATTTTATTAATACGCAGAAATTTGAAAAAAAAAACTCGTGACGACTATCGGTTATTGCATTTACTGTTACACAATCTAATATTGATAAATGTATCAGATACTAATCATAAAACCAACGGGACATATATAAAAATATTTAAACTGTAACATTATAATATCCAATGGCCTTATTTTCATCAGGAAAACTTTTCCTTTTTTTACCGGAGGAATATACACCAAAAATGGCACATTGTTATTTTTAAATTCTTTCTCAAACGTTCTTTGATTTTATTACACTAGCAATTTAGCATATCTTATCATATTATTGTAGTATTCTGTTTAAATGTTCTATAATCCTGAATAATTAAAAATTTCCCGTCGTAAAAATTTATAAACGAATCACTTTGTTATATCCCGAATCTTTTATAATGACCATCAAAAAGTGCCAGTATTATGAACATCTCCGGCGTACACCTATTATTTATTTTGTCGTTGAATTTATCGTCACGAAATTCAATTTCGTCGACGACAGTCGAACGTCCTTTATCTATGCACAGAAGGCTCCTTTATTTGATGGGCTCACGGGACACTGTTGTCTCTTTCAAGCTACAATCAACTGGAATGTGGAAAAGTATGGATAAGTACGAGAGTCCAAATAATTGATGTACACATTTTATTGAAATATAATTTTACAGCAATTCAATGAAGTCAATTTATGTGGTTACATAAATGTTAATATTGTAAAGTACTTAGTAATTATTATATGTACAAAGCTAGTGCCGAAAACATCAAAGAAAGTTTATCTTAAGAAATAATGATAAATTAAATCTAGACAGACAAAATTGAAAGAATTTCTATCAGTTTCTCAATTAAAATACGCGTCTCTGTAAAGCTAACGTGTTGAATATTCATCACATTTAGATAGAACAGCGCGATAGACCCACATCAGAAAAACATCAAAAATGCATCAAGCGGAAATATCTGTCTACATTGTAAGAGCGTAAGCAATATTGCGTCTCGCGGACCGTACTTTATTGGCTTAGCCTATGATTTACATTATTTGAACCTTTAAATATTTTTGTAAAAAAATATTTGTTCATATTTAGAAAATAGCGATCAAGTTACAACAAAATAACGTAAAATGTTTGTACTTGGTTGTACTTGATTGATTAATTCAGTAAATAAATAGTAAATAATACTAATCAAATTTACCTAAATTCAGTAAATAATACTAATCAAATTTACCTAAAAACAAATAAAAATTTGTATTGATGAATAAATCGAATGTTATAATTTGACTAATCACAAATAAAACAAATTTGGATTTAAGTACTTTTTGTATTATTTAATTTTCTTGATGCCGATAGGTACCGTAAATTAGTTACAATAAAATGAATTTTGAATATGGAATTTTGAACAAGCAATGCTAATTTGTATAGATCTATGCATAACTTAACTGCTTACACCATATTTGTGTGAGCAGAATATTTTACGAGTATTTGCATCGGAGAATATTACCAACTCGTGCCAGAATTCCAAACGGCTTAGCGGGTTTGTTAGTGTTCGTCTAATTTTGTTCGTTTGGCTGCGGTTTTTGAATTCTATGAAATTTTATACATTTATTTTATACATACACTATGCAGTAGTTTTTGAGCTTATTGCGAACAGACAGAGAGACAGACGAGGCTGAGAACTTTGTTTTATAATATGTAAGTATGGATATTTGCACGTACACATTTCATAGGGAAAAAATAGCGGATGATCCGTTTGAGTTGGTCGGAGGGAAAAATACAGATAGAAAATATGTAAAAAATTCCATTCAGCTAGATTTCCAAACTCGTTAATAAAAATTGACGAAAACTTGGATAACACATTAATTTGTGAAACTGGCTGGCAACAAGTTACCGCATCGTGACAACAAGTTCTCACAGCCAGTTAATGAGGGATCGTCGGCCTTGCGCACCACAAGCGTATTGTTTAAAGCAAGCTCGACTCTTCTAAAACTGCTCAAGAAATAAAAAATATACGTATTTGCTATAAAAAGAAATCCCTTTATCTTTAGAAGATACTTATTACTTATAATGTCACAGCAATCTGCTGCAACGTTATAAATAATAGGTATCTCTCAATAATAGATTTCTTCTATTGGTTTAAAAAAAAACAATATTCGATTTGCACCTCGACCTTTGACGATTTTTATTTTGACGACCTCGGTGGCGCAGTGGTAAGGTTCTTGCCACTGAACCGAGAGGTCCCGGGTTCGATCCCCGATCGGGTCATGATGGAAAATGATCTTTTTCTGATTGGCCCGGGTCTTGGATGTTTATCTATATATGTATTTGTTATAAAATATAGTATCGTTGAGTCAGCATCCCATAACACAAGTCTCGAACTTACTTTGGGGCTAGCTCAATCTGTGTGATTTGTCCTAATATATTTATTTATTTATTTATTTGCAAGTATTGAAATTCGCTATTCAAATTAATAATACAATAAAATGCAAGTTATAAGTTAAACGTATAAATAATAAGTTATCTGCACTGAACATGTTTCCATATTATCATCCGTTTTGAATAAATATTTCTGTTGCTCTTTCAATATTGTTTCGCTGTAGGACAATATCGTCTGGGCCGCGGTACGGCGCGCTATTCAGAATACCCCCACGAACATATGTGCATGCCCCAATGATTATTACTTCTTATGGAGAATGTACACTTTTTTCATTACCTGATTCAAAAATTTGAAAATTGTAGCACAGAAATACGTTACAAATATTTTAGAAATAATTTGTGCCTATGGCTTTTGTACATAGGTATATCTATTATATAGCTATTTCTAATAAAAAGACTGATAGTTTTACTTATATTTTTATATAAATATCTGATTTTTAATTCCATTTGTAGGTGTATGACAAAGGTAAGTAAATTAAGTTACAATTAAATTACTTCAGCATCCAATTTTGTAACAGTGAACGTGTTAATAGATCAAAAAACTAGCTTTATATAATTTTTAAATGTTTTTTTATAAAAGTGGCATATGATTATTAACTAATTTTGACAAAAAGTAATAACATTTAAATAATTAGAATTTTCCCACATTTTTAAACAGTTTTATAAGTTTCAAAATTGAAGTTATGTCGCACACAAGTCTACAGGGCACTTTACCAACCACCTTTAATTTATCAGTTGGGGCAGGTATTTGTAAATCTTGCACAATGCGGCGAGAGGGTTGATAAACTAATATTAACAGGCACGTACCACCGACCGCAGGATCATGAAAATGTACCCCTATCTACCCTCAAATGGATAACTTCCATGTTAGCGCCGTATACATTATTTATTACATTAGGTTATCCTGTTTACGTTGGCTAAGACTATAGTCAACAAATCGTCGGCAATTACAACTATTATCGTTGACCATTTTATGTTCTGAGACATTCTTGACGATTTAATAAATTTTATTCAGATATAGTAGTTGAAATGAGGTTATTCGACTATAAAATCAATCAATGCATGTAACATTACTATTATTAATGAATCTAGTAGATAAATTTTAATTCATTAGCGCTTAACCGTCCGCCGTAAATCTAGGAATGCGGAACTTCGGCCGGTAAATCAAAGTGTTATGCATTCTAGTAGGGTAATAGGGCTATGCGAACAAACTGGAGGGTCGTGTGAAGTGATTAAAGTACCATTTCCTAGAGTATCAGCTGTGAATTGTCGTCATTAGTCATCGATGAGGGACGAAAAATATATACACACCTACTTGCGGCTCCTCGTGGATTTGCTTCCGGAGGAATATTGGAATGAAAGTATCGTATGTGCTATTTAAGATTATATTCTACCCATGTACTAAATGGCACGCAAATCCGTTTAGTAGATTTAAAATGACCGATTAACAAATAAAGTGATACATAACCAACAGTGGGATAGTGGGTTTACAGTAATCAGAGTGCAGATTGAGAAAATAAGGCTATCAAAACTTATGTAAACTAATGTATATAAAAAACCTGCGTCATGTTTTACAAAAAAACATGGTCTCCTTCAAAAATAATTTCGAATTATTATTGTGTTCGAATTTTTAATGCAACTTAGATTCAGACGTCTACAAGCTGCAGTAACACTAATTTTAATGTAAATGAGCAAAAATACCGCCCGAAGAAGCAAAAAAGTACCTACACGGAAGAGAGCTGTGGATGTGTTTTTGTTCCGAGTCAAAACTGAAACTAAAGGCACTGAACAAAGTAGCATTAAATTTACGGTAGAGTGAGCGTAGCGCAAAACTCGTAAAAGTGCCTCATATGTCAATACCTTTTGAAATACGGTAATGGAAATGCGAAATAAAACAGAAAGCAAAGTATGATTAGTGTGTCCCATTGTCAGAGTTTACTGCCCGCCTCTGCAATATCCATTCCGATATGTATTCAAATAAATAAACATAAACCCAAATTAAGTTTTATAGAGCTTCCCGTAAAAGTTAGTTATGAAAAGTGCATCAGAGCAGTCATAAAATTTGACATAGATATATAGCAAAATCATATTTTATCTTGTGGTAGATATTTAAATTGATCTCGAAAAATCAATTCACATAAAAACAATCATCCACTCAGAATCATTTCATTGATACTATTTACACAGTACGCCGAAAAAATAAAATAAATATTTATTTAATTTTACAGCCTACGTTGCTATTTGTGAGTTTATGCACACAACATATGTACATAAATCAATAATACTTTGTCTAATTTAATTCTCGATTTTTTTAATAACGCGAAATGTTAAACATTGTCTATTTTATTAATTCAGATTTATACCATGTCAGTATTCCCTCAAAGATGTTTAACTTTTTTCAAGCCAACTAAGACAACCATCGTTTTCATAAGGTTTTCGTTGCATTTTATCATACAAGTTTTAGCTTATAGCATAAATATAGAAAACCTATCGCGATCATAAAAACTACCTTATCTGTGAGATGTGAATGAGAATTGCATCTTTTTTTTTTACATCGACTTAAACAAAAACCTGCATGAACATGAAAGAATAACAAAAAACGTATAGAAAGAGTAAATTACGTATTTTAAAACGTTCTGTCAGTTTTTTTCGACACAGTAGTATTGAATTTCATATCGCATCTCAAAGACTTTAAAATGAAAGATAGATTTCGTGTACAATCTCCCACTGGCTACGTGATCAGGGTGGCGACCGCAATGCCGTCCGTTCGGTGCTCATGTGAGATTAAAAGTCCGTTGCAGTTGTCTGCGGTCGTTCCTGAATACACATGCACTCGATGCACTGACATCACAAACTAACGAGTGGATAGAAAAGATGTATTAATATAAATATGTAATATTTGTGGACTTTGACCTTTTACAGATCTATTAAATAAATAAAAGTTAAAAAATCTAGTTATGAATATATAGTAATACAAAAATATGAGATCGTACAGCATACGAACATATTTATCAGTTTGATAATAAAAGTATAAAATCACTAGCTGTTTCCAGTGGCGGCAGATAGCACTGTGATGTCTAAATATCTGTCCTCTATTTAATTTATTACTAAAGGTACCTTCTCGTTATGATTAATGTGCCCCGTATTCATCTAAAAATAAATGTTGCCAGTGTTTTGCACGTTTATTTCAAGTTCCACTTTCATTTTGCCAGTTTTGTGGGAAATCAAAGCATAGAAACGCTACATGCTCGTGCAGTAAAGAATTGATGAGATGTATTGCCAAGCGCAAAAAATCTTTTGTTTGTAAATTATTTTCATTTTATAAATTTTTTCCACTATGTAATAAATTATGTATTGAATTTTTATGTCTTTGAGGTAGTAAACAATTTTATATATTTACTACCTATTATTTTCGGCATATAATAAAAAAAAACTTAGTTGAAATGACTTGCCAAGAACACCTAAAGCTAATCGTAGCCTCAGTAGCTATGATTCCTGTTGTCGTAACAATTTCGTACTACGACTTTACTTTTACGAATTCAAAGATGTCCATAAAAAAACCGTTAAACATGAGAAGATAAAAAATGTGTTAAGTATTTAAAATAGAACTTATATTAGAAAATTGTTAACTGTAACAACCCATGTTCGTTGCTTCGGTATTAAATTAAATATACACCATTGCGAGCCAGTTAAACAGACAGCTGTTCTCAAGGTGCTGCCGAGATTTATGGCAGTAGGCCGCGACCACTAACGACGGGGCCCGGCGGGGCCCCGGGGCCCGGCGCGGGGCCCCGTTGACTGATGCCCCACATTTGTTTCCCACTGATTTACTTTCCGCATTCGCACACATTTGCAACGACTACCCGCCAATTTATTAATCCTTTGTATTTATTAAGTTACTCTAATATGGTAGCCGATAGTGTTGTTACGAGGAATATAGTTATTTATTACTTTATTTTTTATTTATATTTATAACTAGGACAATTCGTTTTCAATTTTTATCATGTACAAATGACCGGATGCCGTTGCGCTGGTATGGACTGAGGCGAGATAAAGAGCAAGGAAAGAAGAGAACAAAAGAAGACTTTCTCATAGTAATGAAATGACTGAACGCTGAATGATATGATTAAAACACAGACCTATATATGAAACTCAAAGATTAAAATGTTTGTAAAAAATATATTAATGAAGTCATAATGTACTTCATGAATGTGACATTGGTTGTGCAAAATCGAGCAAAGGACGACGCGTTCACCTCAGACAAAGTTTTCATTAGGGTGAAGGCAGCATAAAACAATTCTAGTACAAAGCTGTAGGAGGATTTCGTAGGATTATATCAAATGTAAAAAACATACTATTATAGCAATGTAAATTCGTTGTTGTTAAAATATTACCAGAAAATTACCTACAAACATCTAATTTGACGTATAGCAAAAAACTATTTTTTTATATTACAACTAGCCTCGGTAGCCTATGTTTGACCTATTATAAATTTCTGCAAAATCAACCCAGGGTTGGGCCCTGAAAGCGAGGTCGACAAACAGACAGACTATTGCATTTATATTATTAAAGCGAAAAATTAACGAAGAAATCGCGAAGAAGCAACCTTGAAATCCAGTATACAATCCATTTTCCAGAACTTAGGTATAAATAAATAAATAAATATATTAGGACAAATCACACAGATTGAGCTAGCCCCAAAGTAAGTTCGAGACTTGTGTTATGGGATACTAACTCAACGATACTATATTTTTATAACATATACATATATAGATAAACATCCAAGACCCGGGCCAATCAGAAAAAGATCATTTTCCATCACGACCCGACCGGGGATCGAACCCGGGACCTCTCGGTTCAGTGACAAGAACTTTACCACTGCGCCACCGAGGTCGTCAAATTTAATTTAGTATAGAACAGATGATTTTTTTTTGCGATTTAGGAGTTACTCCCATACTAAAAGTTGTTCAGAATCATGGACTGAGCATGTAAACAATATATTCACAACAATATAGGCCATGTATAAAAAGTCGCCCTTTATATATGTATTTTTGTCACTTAGAATTGCGGTATACATCACATGTCCAGTAAAGCTCAAACGTCAAATAAATATAATTGTTTATTTGATGTATGAGTTTTAAATTTTGGATGCTTTAAAACAACAGTTATGAAGCCTTATTTCCATACTGTTAATATTTCGGCGGCATAAGTTTGCGATGAGTGTACGAGGAACGCTTGGTGCGATACTGATAACACAACAAACAAGTTGTTACAAACGTGTTTAGTTTTAGTTATTGCTGCGAGTTCGACGCTTTAACTCATTGGTCTAATAATGAAGTGGAAGCGGCGGGAACTGTAATTAAGCTCGGTTTTGTAGCATCCGCTCCCAGCGACTAATATCTCTGTACTGTATGTGTTGCGTCTATTGACAATGAATAAAACTTTATTTATAAAACTAATTACTCATTTAGTTTACTTTAAATAGGAAACAGGTTGTTTTGCCAGAATGTTGAAATTTCTTCCATTACTGCGATCCATCGTGGGACAATTTTGGACAAGGCCTCGTCAAAGTGGTACAAGATTAAATTACGTGGACGCGTGGATGCTGGCCGTTCACTAGCATTTTGTGTTTTTTTTCTAACATTCGTTTGGTGGATGTCAAACAAATCTGTAAACCGAACCGGAATTGCTATTTTTTGGGGATCCGAATTTATATCCGACTATGTGATTTATAGAAAGGTGTGGCTTTGGTATTTTATAATTGATCGATTCTAGTAAAAACATGAAAAATAAAAATCTTATCTTTTTGTAACGCAAGTAATGCTAATAAAAAAATATATGTTGCATATTCTATTAATTTTTCTACATAACGTTTGTCTATAAAAATCACATATAAAGTAAGTATAACTAATGCTTCAAAATATTTTTTAAAAACAACAACGACACTAGTTTTTATTCAAAGTAAGTATCTAAGGAACGCAAGTGTTTCACAGTTATGTAGCTATGACTTTAGAAGTCAAATAATGCACGGATTGTATGTTACATAACAATGCGAAGTGAAAACTGGCGGTTTAGACTTTAGCCGTATTATACATACTTTGTCTTTGTAGTGTGTCCGTTACACGATGTTAGGCAAAGGGGCAGGAACGGGAAGCGGTTTATCTGAGCTCCGGAACTCAGGAAGACGTACGCTCCGGCCGCGCTGGATTCCTTTAGGCTTTACATTCTTTTACGAATGAAGTCGTTCTTTTAAGTAACCTGCTGGGAGGAATTTGAATACGGAATTACTGCATGTTGGCTCGTGTGACGTTTATTCTAAAGTTTTTATTTGCCAAGAAATTAGGTTTTCGACTTGCCCTATATGTATAAATATAGAGCATATTATTCATTCAAACTAAAATGTATTTGTATTTTTGTTTTTCTGTTTATAATGAATAAACTTAAGAATTATTGGACCCATTTTAATAAAATTTGAGATATATGAAAAGTTCAGGAATATGCTACTTATGTTTAACCATAATTGAGCGAAGCTGGGACGGGCTGCTAGTATGGAATATGTTTGTCTAAATCTTCGCCTTGTATGTCGTAAATATTTTTTAACAAACGAACTAGTAGTACATATATAAGTCCTTTGGAAATTATATAATTCAGAACGATGTATTAACGATGTATCATTATATTGTTATCTTTTGAAAATTCGACTGTTAACTTCCATTAACGATCCCTAAAAGTGCAAAGAAGTGAAAACCACAACTCACAAGGTGAGCGTAAATGTCTACAAGAACAAGAAATACGAGAAAAGCTAATGACGCTATTTCCCGTGGCCGCACCGCACTGCAGCTACTCCAAATATAATTTTCAAGGTGTTCGCGATAGGTAACACATAAATTTAAACCGCGATAGTAATAGCCACTGTTGCTTCCCTTTGATTTAGTACCGGAGAGCCGAGGAGGATAAATGACCGCGACTGAGTGTAATGTTTTTGAAAATAATATATCTATTTTTATAATCATTGACTTTGTTTTGAGAAAATATAAGTTAATTTAGAGAAATCATCTGAGATTTTCAGAATTATTTTTTATATTTGTTTTGGTTTTCCATACTGTAGTAACAAAATATGAAACTATCTATAACAAAGTGAATTTATCCGAAAAAGATTTTGCATATTCTCAATTAATAATAAATAACTTAACTTCTGGTATTAAACATACGTTTGAATAAAAAAAAAAATTCTTTGATTTGTCCGTCCAAGACCGAGTTCCTATAATCAAACTTTGTGTTATATTTACCTTTCCAGAATGATTTTTAAACAAATTACCATCCTTCTGTGAACGAATGTGCTGAACATATCAGAATGTTAATATTATAATTGGCAAAGCTGAGTGAAATTGGGTCTTGGAAGTTCGTAAATGATGACGTAATGGATCGACGGTTATTCGCGTGGGACACCTGAACCTACAGCCATCTACATAATACATCTCCAAATTGCCATATTATTAACTATTACTGCGTTAATTGCTGCAAAAATGTCCAATAGATACAGGAATTTGGAATCTTTTCTTCCGAATGAATGACTGACTGGTATATGGACACAAAGCCTAAATCTCCTTTACTTATATATACCTATATAGTTGGATATATAGATTACTGTACTTTCTTATAACTATAATACTTACTAATGTAATACTTTTATATATTATTATTTTATCTATGGGTGATACTCTATAATTACTCAAGTATTTGTGATTAAAGTTTGAATAAACAATTTGTTCAATCTCGTAATTTTCCCCTAAATTGCTGATGTTTTTCTTACTAGTATTTTGCGCTGTATTTTCTTTAGTGTTTTAGTTCTAAGTGCTAATGTATTAGAATTTCAGTGTAAGAAGATTTCGCTTGGCAAACAAATACTCCGTGAAATTAACTACGCCGCGTCCAGGCCATTTCGGACGCCTCGCTTTCTTTGCAGAAGATGTATTGTTTCTGGAAGTGGCCATCTATTTGTTCGAAAACATATTTTAACTTTATGTTGGTACTATACTAACTTTATCTGAAACATATTTGGCAAAGTATGAAATATAAAAACACACAAACACACACCTACATACAAACATGAACCCAGAAAACATACAATTTATTTTAAGCCAGTTGTGTAAATATGTTGTACTCCTTTAATATAACCTATCAGTTTAATATGATAAAACTATAGGGTTTCGAAAGATCAAAGGAATAAAGTATAAAAAGATTTGATTATATTGAACACTGGAAAGCATCCATAATTTTGCTAAAATATTTTTTTATTACTAGAATTGTGCTCAGAGGTCATATTGTTGTGAAATGATAAAATAATTGTCAGAATAAAGTTCTTATACAGAACAAAAATATCATTTCAAACAAAAGTGAAAAAATTAAAAAATATGAAAATAATTGAGAAGGCACCATATTATTATTCATTATTTAAATTTAAAAGCCCTTTCCGAAATCTATAATTTCACGATTCATTTTCTCGCCATAATGTATACGGGGGATATTTCTCGATGTGTACAGTTGAGAACAAAGGATGGCGGGTTGCGAGTAAGAATAGTTGTTAACACGTTACTAACTCTTGCTAAATGATAATTGCTACTTGCTCACATTGTTGCTGAGCAAACTGCTAATCTGACTATACTATTTAAGAGAACTTACGGAACGAAATAATATTCTCATTATAAATAGGTTGCACTGTTGACAGGTTAAGTTCACTGTTGTGTAGGCGTGGTACAGAGTCGAAAAATAATATCACTTGTCCTTACTAGGAGGAACAGCTAGTTACTAATGGAATAGCGAATAGTTTGTAAGTAAATTTTATTGACACTCAAGGTAACTTATTCAAGATTAAAAATTGAACTAGTAAGTATTAAATAACTTAACTCTCTCGGGTGTTCTGTGTAACTCCAAAATGTCAATACAATCAAAAAGCAAAGCTTACTTAAGATCCGCCATGGCCATGTTTGGCCATGGTTTACAGCACATAATGCTGTGCCACACTAAAACAACATGAACATAGGAAGCATACAAATGAAATTAAAATGCTGTGATGGGCTGCAAGAGTTTCGAAGCTCGATGAGTACATTAGAGGCATCTTTAAAGAAGCACCCATCGTAGATAAGATGACCGAGGGCCGTATGCGGTGGTATGGATATGTAATGAGGCGAGACGGTGAACACGCTGTACAGAAAACCCTAGCTATACCGGAAAAGAAGAAAGGAAGAGGATGGCCGCAGGCCACGTGGTGGACAACCGTTTCCAAAGATATGAACCGCGCATAGAATCATTGCCAGACAACCCAGGACAGACTGTCCTGGCGCCGTAGAACGAGGATGTCCGACTCCAACAAAATTAGGAAGGCATCGTAGAAGACGAAGTATAGAATATGAATATACTTATGAAGACGAATTAATATTCATATAAACACTGTAATAGTATTTCATTAAATGGTTTAAATAAATAAGAAAAATATCAATATTTTCATACGCATATGGTTCCATTCCATTATAAAAATCGTACTTTAGTCATGGTGGGGAGAAATGACCGCTATAAATTAAATCTCTCAGGGACTGACCCGCTTACCACTTTAATTAACTTTTCAACCAGGATTTATAAAAAAATGACTGCTCTTCTTTAGGAAGAGTGCAACTTTATTTAAAAATAACACTTTAATTTCTACTTTCTGAAGTTACTTTGATATATTTTTTATAAGTTGGATCAATATATAAATTCCACCATCCCATTAATTAATATTAATATTATAAAGGCGAAAGTTTGTAAGTCTGTAAGACATTTTTTATGAATTTTCCCGTAGGATTTTTTCGAAAGTCAATGGCTCTTTATAAAGTAAATGGCGCTACTGTGTATAAAATTAAAAATGTATTTTATAAAATAATTATATACAACGATAAATGATACGCGATGGCGTGAAACGGGAGTGGCATCATCAATAATCGAAAGGTCCCAGGTTCTGACTCACGTATGTAGTTTAAAGACTATCACTAGCTTCCGATAAGGAAAATATCTTGTGAAAAACTAGTACTCCAGTTTATGGTTGATCAGCTAGTGTGCAAAATCGACATGGAAATGGCAAACTGTATCTATTTTGCCGTCAGGATTGAAAATGTAAATCATAATTTGTAGGGGCATATAACACACGATTTTTCGTAAGAACTTAGATTATCTAGTTTATCCGTTACTTTGAACGAATATCATTATACGAGTAACCTGGTGAAAATGAGTGGAGAAAATTGTGTGCAATAGAAGTACGGTACTATGTTGTCACAAAAGTAGATACTTAACCAATGCTGTTCACATTAGTTAGGTGCTGGCTGGAAAATTTAATCGTACTTTACTCGTGTATACGAGGCCTAAAATCCTTATAATGTGACTCCTACAAAAATATAAATATCCGTAATAAAAATATCGTAATATTGCACCTGCCCTTAGATTTGACATGGGTCGACTTGCATGTATCACCTTGACGGGCCGAGTAAATTTCAGTCGCCTGAATAAATAATCGCGTCATTTTTGTCAGACAAATTCGTTGCCGTCTCATATGAGCTTATGAATAACCAAGGCAGGACCATAACAACCTCTTTTTTTCATTCGGATATTTGATCTTAGGTTACGAAGTAGTCAAATGTTTTCTCGTTTAATTTTGATGCAGTTTTCACTATATACATATGTATTGTTTGTACAGTCTATTAGTTTGTAGTACTTAAACCTATACAACATTATTACAATCGCCGTAGTTACCGCGTTGTAACTTGACATGCAGTTGTTTTTATATCAGTGCAAAATCAGAGCGGTTGCTTTGCAACATAGTCGTAGATTATCGTCGTCATTGTCAAACATCAAATACTGAAACAGACTTCCATACCGGTCATCAGTACAGAACCTCGCTGTTGGTAAACACGGAACTACTTTCAAACAGAGACGTTTCGGCCAAGGCATTCTAAAATATTAGGTGCCAGCACGCGACTTGGCAATAAGTCTGCCGCGCCTAGCTCTAGATAACAATTATAAATCTTACTAATACTTCTTACTGTCCACACAGACAGACCTGTGCTGTTTTATTTGACGGTTTCTTTAACTAAATCTTAGTAGATATCGATCCGGTTTCAGTGTTACAAAGTTTTTAACACTTTAATTTAATGTTAGCGAACACTCTATGACTTCTACTTTATGTTGTAGACTATTCATGAAAGTGTTCATTTGGATTTCGTTTTAACTTCAATAAACAAAATTATAGTCTATTACATTTAATAAGATTAGAATCTATAACATAACAGAATACTCTCGAGCAAATATCTTGTAGATAAATTTTAACAAAAATGAAAATACGATCCTTACTTAACCAGAAGCCATTTCACATATTTATCTAAAAGAGCAGTGCACATTTGATATTCCAACAAAATTTATCCCAAGGATACATATAACAACAATGCCCGAACGGCAAGGGGGATAAAAAGTATGACGTGCCTAATGTCACAGAATATTCGCATCCGCGTCGTGGACACATCATAAAGGCATCAAGAAGCCATCAGAGATGTAACAGGTTGTCCCACACACAACATTACTTATGCTTTCAACCATTTGCCCAAAAAACGACACTCTTTTTGCATACTTTACATTTTGGACTAAAATATTATAGTGCCAAAAATGGTTAACTACTAAAATAAGCTTCGAATCAAATGTAATTAACTATGATTGAAGAATGCGTAGATTTGATTTATTATTAAATACATTTGATTTTATTATTTATTAATTAAAGAAAAAAAAATGGATTCTATACCTAGATTTACACAACTTCAAACCAAAATTTAGTCGAAAATATTCAGTGTGCACTATCACAGCGGTGCACATCCAATACATTAATTTTGTGTTCGTCCCGGATGCACCGGAAGTGTTCGGCGGTGACGCATCCAAGACGAGCCGTTTTCCACTCCCGTATCAGTTTAAAGACGACTTCACCGATCACAACGTCTTCTCGGCATAAAAGAATTTTCATAAAATAACGTCGTATTTGAAAACTGCGGAACATACGAGAAAGCGATTTCGAGACATGACTATACAACATTACTTTGTGTTTGAACTTCACAAAGCAATATCTTGCATACAAATAACAATTGTTTCTGAAACACGACGCGCGACGTTTATTTATTTACGTCATAGATTTAGATTGCGTTCTTATTTCATTGGAAACTTAGTTTTTGTTTCAATAAGCTAATTAGATTTCAAATGACACTATTTCACATTAATAATTACATTAATAAACATTAATAATTAGTTGAAAAAAATTAATTCCTTTCTCATTGTAAGCTTTTGCTCACAATATAATTAGGTATTATTATCAATTTGTGTGAATTTTCCAACATTATTCGTTAGTGTGGAATTATTCATTTAATACTCGTTGGAAAATTTAATGTGAACGGTAACATGGTTATTTGATATTTGTAACTAGTTACGTAGGTATGTGTAAGATCCAGAAGTCCCTGCGGGCCCATACGCATCGATTTTCTTAGACGTAATGTCCGTAAGTTTCGTGACCCAAGTTAAATAAACTTTATACGGTAGTAACTTTTTGGCGCTATAAATCTTTTGGGGACTAACTGTTTTCGTTCCCTAAATCTTCGTGGTGGTTAGATTACGGTCAGTTCGTAAAAAGTAGTGAGATTAAAAGTTTTTCCGTTTGTTATGTTTACCGAAAGAGAAGAATGATAGGTTTTTATTGAAAACCAAATTCTATTCAAAGTTATAGCAGCAGATAAAATCCGAATTTTACCATAGGTAGACCTTGGTATACAGTTTGTCTGTATGGACGTCTCACTCTCATTGATTTCTGCCTCCAAACAAATGTATACTGTGTTGTATTTTGGTTTGAAGGGTGAGAGATGCAATGTATTTAGGGTACTTAGTATTTAGGGTAGTGTGGCAAAACATCAGAACAAAGAGCCGATTTTGTGGCGTACAAAAAGTCGCCATTGTACGCGTGTTACCTCTAGTGTTACAGGTAACACATATATAGGCTGCGGTAACCAGTTCCCCTCAGGTGGGCTACATACCTGTTTACCTGCTTGGTAGTATATAAAAGTGTGTATTACAAAGATTGAAAAATCTTTGTGCTTACTACATCAAAATATTGTAAGTGTTTACTTATTAATTTTAATGATATGACCAAAATCTTGCTGAGCAGACTTCTTAGTATAAGTGCGCTTCTTAAAACGGTCTATGGAGTGGGCACAAAGTTCACCTCTCATGATAATCACTCTCCGGACCCCACTTCACCTCTCATGGAAGATAAACGAGATTGCTTTTTTAGTTGAGGTGTAGGTAAGCAAATCTTATGTAGTTGACAAAATTTGAAATATACACAAAATTATAAGAACGTTCCAAGAAGTTCCATTAAAGTAATAATTCAATACTAGTGTAATTGTTCGCTAATTTTTTCAAAATACATTTATATGTAACTAGAGAGACCATTATTCATATAGTTGAAGTGTGGAATAAAGCACGTTGATACATAGCAGAAATAGACGATAAAAGTGGAAATCGCAATTGAATTATAAGTATCTTCAATAAACGAGAGTGCATCCATTATATCAGCCGATGAAACGACCATGTCTGCTGAAATTTGAACCAAAAGTACACTGTAATAAAGACTCAGTCTACTCTCTTCTCAATATTGAATTATTTATAAACATTCGGTTTTGAATGTGAATTGAGAAGAGTTTTGACACCAGCTATTGACTGCATACTTACGACTTCTGCCTGAGTGATGGCATCCTTTGTGTGCTTGCCTTTTGTTGGTTTTTGTTATAAATTAACTTTTGACTTTTAGTAAGAATAACTTTCTCATATTTTTTGTTGCAAATTTTATTTTTCTCAAACATTTATTCGTGCTGATATTAAAAAGTTTTATTTTATTTACTTTACCAAATGCACTCGAATAAAGTGCTTAAAAATAATTATCTTGATTGATACGATTTTTAGAAAATGAATATATGCCGTACCTACTCGTATATGAATATATGCCCTATATTCGAAACAATCCTTGATTTAGAAAAGATTCAGCGAAAATATAATGACATTATTATCCATGCCTCTGAACATTTATTCAAAAAGCTGATAACAAATTACACCATAAAAAGTAAGCCTTTTTATTGTTTCTGCATGCGATATAGCTAATTCATTCAAGGAACGACCGGGGAGCAGCGAATTCAAACAATTCATCTTTCAGACGGTTTAGCGCGAAAAAAATCCGTTACTTTGTCGGGTAAAAGCAATCTAGCAACCGCGTGCGAACACGGCCAGGTGTTCATTCATATTTTTTTCATTTCTCCGGCTATAAGTGTACGGAAATTTTCAGATAAGTATTTGTAACACACATATTATCGCGACTTGTACTGTTTAATATCTATCTAATATAGCTTATGTTTAATTATTTAGTGATATAATATCGGTGTGGTATCGTGGTAGTTGTAAGGATTCTTAGAATCCCAAAATATAATTATCAAGATATGTACAAATAGTAAGTCATTAACTTATTATTTTCTAATAATGATTTATTGATTAATTTTTTAATAATGTAGATTCATTATTATCAAGTGCGTGCATGTGCCCAAAAATGTGCGTTTAAAATATGAAACAATAGATGAAGAAAAATCGAACCACTTTCAGCAAGTCCTTGCAACAAGATTTGTTATTCCGTTGGAAAATAAGATAGTCACAATCAAAGCAGATACGATCAGAGCACAATCCATTTCATCATTTGCATGCATACCTATGCTCGTAAACAAATCCGGCGCGCGAAACGAAACTCTATGATCGAACGGACCACAAAATTCAATTACGTGGCAGACAAAATAAAAACGTCCCGGCCTGTAGCGTATCGTCGATTTGTTTTCGCTATGTTGCTGTGCATCACAAAATACTGAGAGTCCCAAAATGCCGCAGACGTAAGCTTTGTGTTTTTCAGATTAAAGTATTATGTGAAGAAATAAATGTTATATAAGAAAATGACTGAAATATTCTATTACTGTGATTATCTGTTTCAAATGGGTAGGGGCATCTGGGGATGTTGACTGACGGGTGTATGAGTCAAAAGTTGGCTAAACTCCTCTATTCAGTTTGCGCTGACTATGTTTTTCGCAATGTTCAAGCGGGTGTTAATGATGATGTGCAGGACGATCAAATGCCAAGAAGCTGTGTTTACGTATTTTACTGCTACACAGAGTTATTTCTGTACCGCACTGTTTCGTAAACGCTGCTAACTTCGCCGATGTATCCGTTTTGTCACCAGGCAACTTGAACCATGCCAACCTCGTTGACGTTTAATAAAATTCTAAGGGACGAGTAAAATCACAGCTCTTTACAATTTGGACATATGACAGACCGAAATCGTTCCCGTCTAGGGAGGACACTTTTGTTCACATTTCACAAAGTTTAATTAATACGTAGGTAACGAATAAAAGCCAGACGTTTGTTTGACACGGAAATTAAGCGTTCGATTTTAGAATATCATAATATTTTGTGATGACGGATTTGTAAAATGACTTAATATTTTAAAATATGTAATTTTTTTATTAACTTTGACTTTAGATGTTGCACTCAACGGCCGTTTTCGCTCGTTGATCGGTTTGTACAGTTGTATTAATTCTAGACTTCAAAATAGATCTAGACTCTAGGTTTTATAAAAATAAAAGGTTATATACAGCAGTTTTTTGGCTGAGAAAATGACGAATCTAAGTTCCCATGGAAAACGATTCCCGCATTAATTTGTTGATTATTATTAGTATTATATTAACCGGAATATTTTAGTTTTATTAAATTTAACGCAGAACAGTGGACAAAATTAGCCACTTTTTGGGTATCTAGCCAAGAAGTATGGCGCAATGACTTCAAAAATTTTTTAAAAGAATGGCCTGAGTTTGCCTTTGCCCAGCAGTTTGCCAGCAGTGGGATACATTTTAAATAATAAAAAAAGTAAAACTGACCACATTTTGGCGTGCAAGTAAATATAGTAGTTATTTATTTTTAAATAGTTGTTTACAAATAAAATGTAAACAACTATTTAAAAATAATGCTAAATAAACAACTACTTTAATCCTCGTTTCTTCAGAGATACGAACCGCATAAAACGTTACTACGGCTCACGTATTGTGAAATACGTCAAGAAAATAGCGCAGCGAGCGTCGGCTGCTGGCAGAGATAATGTCCAGAAATGAATGCTGAATTTGGAAGTGCCGACTGATGCTTAATCTTTTAAATATAGTGGGAAAATTATAATGGTCGTGTTGTCTTTCTTCTTGAAAGTATTTATGAAAATATTTTAAAATCATAGATACAAAACCCCACGCGGTCATTTGAAAAACAATATTCTTTCAACAGAGATTTTTTCCTCCATTTTTAATTAATTTCGATTGGGATGTAATGTTTTGATCACTACTATTATGAACACAAGCATTTTATGAATTTTCTTGATTTATTTAAATACAAGGACAATATTCTTTTTTCAGTAATTCCGAACAAAAATATGCCAAACTAGATTGTTATATATACTGGTTGAGTTAGTATTCCATTATTCAAATCCGTGTCATCCATTCGGTACAAGATTATGAGCACGGATTAATTGTATTTTACACTTGAGCGCCTTTAGGTTTCTTGCAGTCGAAGAAATATACCGTGAAATTAACTTCTGGATTTAGTTCGCGCTGGACACCGCTCAGGTACGAAAGACAAATGGCATCGCGGCACGAATTGTACCGAGTATACTCTCACATGATTGGAACTTCGTAACTTACACTTTGACTTAACGTTTTATTCGTTGTAGCATTTTATTCACTCGTACTAAATTTAATTAAATAATTTTGCTGTATATTACCACATATAGACGTGGTAAACAAATAAACTTATTTTTTGTTGTTCTTGTTGACTTGAAAGATACTTTTTTTCAAATGCCTTTTGTGGTATAACTCTAATGACAATTAAAAATGATACGTAAATAAAATTTGAAAATAAATCTGATGTTTTAATTTCTTACATACCTATGTAATAATATTTATGAAATTATATTAATTATTATGACATTTGGCTATTTAATTGATGACCATATGTTAGAATTATGTGCGATAGTGATAAATTGTATCATACCAAAGTCTCCGCTCCGCGCGCATAATACTTTTGAATTTGGACTTTCCTTGCTGTAATCACAATCTACGCGTAATAATTTTGAACTGGAATTTAAAAAAGAAAATAATCTAAATGCTAAGAAATATAAAAGGGATTCACAGATGTTAGATTTAAAATTCTTAATCTGAACGTAAACTTTCGTTATTGAAATTAAAATCTGCTCAGCTCTAAGCGCTCCACCTTGGTCGGCACATGAATACTTTACGTCTTTGCGGCGTTCATAAAAAAGACAATTTCCCTTATTGCCGCAATCTGTTACACATGTTCGCGGGTTACGTCTGGAGCCGCTCATAAACGACAAAGTAAACCATAATTTATTGCACAAATTTTGGGTCAAACATAACACTCATAAATTGCTTAGGAAATTATTTGGACTAACCAATGCCACTTGGAACAATACGTTACCGTTATCGTTTTATGTTAGTTTATTGTAGCTAAAAACTCAATATGAATATGGTTACTGATTTCACAATAGATTTCGACAATAAGGTATTAGATTAGGTAACTTTCATCGATCATCAAATAAAGTATATAAGTAAGATTTTTATAAATAATTTTTAAAAGAATAATGAAACGAAACAATGTTTGAATCGAGCGGGAATTGAATCCATGCTCTGTATATCTGAGACAGTGCTTTTAACTATTGAGTTATCGAGACCATACCAGTAAGGCCGAATTAATTTATATCTTTAGGTCTTATGCCGACGATCAGTATTTTCATTAGGGAAGAGTAGGTACTCAACTAATCAACAATAAATTTTATCAACCATCTTTAAAAAATACAATATCTATCTATCTACAATACTTCGATTTATTATTTATTAACTTTCATTCTTATGAGTCCAGATGAGATGTATATCTTACTTAGTTAAATTAATAACTGATGCAATACAACATGAACGATGTTGATACTGCTTTGAAAAATTCTAACCGAAACTTTTGAAAGTCTGACACATAGCTCTTCTTTTATTCATGCTCTGACATGTGGCGCTCCCGTTGTGTTCAGGCTTTCTTCCTCAACAAAATAAACAACATTTGCGTCGAGTTAGGTCCTTTGAGAGACTGCTCCCAGCACTAATGTTTTATGAATGAGTCCTTATGCTGTTACGACTATTACATGAAGATATTCCACTCCGCTATCGCTTAAGTTTTATTCGCTACAATAAATGGTTTGATGTTTAACCTTTTTGTTCCTTTTTTAAAAAGGGTATCCATAGTATGGTCATGTTAAGCCCAATCTCTATATTCGTTCTCACACAGATTCTTAAAACATTTTAAGATCATCCCCACCATTCAAATTCGTGTAGGCTGTTCCCTTTGTCATGAAAACTGTAGCTGTCTCTGTCTTACATAGAAAAAATGCGGCGTTTTCCAGCTTTTCGGCAAAACGCCATGAAAAGATATATGAGCTTAAATTACTGTAATGTAAAAGCTTAAATTTCCTTGTGCCGAGATCGGGACGTAAAGCTTATCGGAACTGCGCGAAAGCACCTTGAAAGCTGCGCCTGTCCGAAATGTTACAATGTAATATTTTTATATGCAACATATAACGTTAAGTAAAGGGTATCGTTGGATTATATTCGTTTGTACGCAGTTAGTGTTACGTCGTTATGCTGTTGGGAAAGCGGAGGAAAACTTGGAAGGTAGGCGAGCGGGAATTTCTATAGCGCGAGGCTCAGTCGCTCCGCGCACATGCTGGCGTGAGGACGGACTCGGAGCCTGGCCCTAGCGCGAAATGGCGGGAACTTTCCGATAACTTTCGTACTGCAATACGTAAACAAGAATAGCTCAAGATTAATTAGTAAATTTCCTTATATTGGCATAAAATTTTGATGTGAATTAATTGTTACATAAAAGAGGATTATTTCACTTAGTTTTCAAGTTATATGTGGTTCAAATATTTACGTCTACAGTTTCTTTGTGGCGTAATATTCAGTACGTATGAAATTATTTGATTAATTCTATTACTAGTGCGTATACTATGATGAATGCTTTTTATAAATTATGTGTTATGTGTGTTATTTTTATTTATTACTTAATAAATAATAATGTGCGTTTAATAGTATTCTATGATGAAAAAAAAACTTCAGTCTATGATTGAAATTATTCTTGTAAAACTTTTTTTCTTGGTTTTTGTAATTTATTGACATATAGGAAGTAGAAAAGTAGGAATAAAGTCAGATAAATGAATATTTTGCTTATACCTATGCCAAATCTAAATTTATTTTACCACTCTCAATGTGTTTATTTAGAAAGAAGCCATGAGCCATGAACAAATAATATTGAACTTCTAATGAACTTCTAATCAATATAATTTTTAAAACCTAATTTTCAATAAATAAAGTAAAAAAATAATGAGTAAGAAACTAAAAACGTCAATGCACAAAATCAAAATAATTAAGTAAATAAATATTTTTATGAAATTCGTCAATATATAATGCTGTTGTAAAGGTTATTAATTATAATGTAAAATAAAATAATGCGCATTATAAATTAATATAGACAAGACATAAGATATATAATATACTTTCCAATAAATTTGTTTCATAAATATAATGTTTTTGCAATAGAAATATTTTCAATTCAAAACAATCAGTTTACAGCAGCAGTTATCGGCATATTCCAGCTTATAAGTCGAAACAAATCCATGTTTAATGCAAACAAACACTGACAGTAGAAAAGCTGAAAAAATAATATTCGGGCAAATGAAAATTCCGCGCGGTGCATCGAAGCGGCGAGCGGGGCGGCGCGCGGGGCGGTTTTAATTCCCTTGACTGTAGCGAATCGGCGCATGTTTTTTCATTAAAACGCATTCAATATGACGACGACGTAGCTTTGAAAAAGCGAACCTTTTCAAAAATATTCCCCTGACATTCCACTCCGCAATGAGAGCATTCCATTCATCGTTTTGTAAGGTTAAAAAATACATTTGATGTGATTTTTTATTTTATTGTAACGGTTACAACTGAGTGTCTTTAGTACTTATCTTTACAAAAAAATCCTAAAAATTGTATCGTACCTAATTATTTAAAAAAATACACATAGTGACCCCCAATACTACATGAAATATTTTTCTTAAAAATAATAAATACATATTTTAATAATCGGTATTAAATTTTAAATAAACGGAAGAGCAAATCAACGTCACCGACTCGCTTTTAACAGCTAACGGCAACGTAACAATTTTGATCTAATAGTTTTAATATTCGTTAGAACAACATAGAAAAATATAAAACAGCACCGCGGCCTTTGGCCTGTTTCGCTCCACTAACTTTAGTTTCGCCAATTTTACGTTCCATTTAAATAAGGGAACAGTAAAAGTAAATTTATGCTTCTGCATACTATTTAATTAGCTTTGAATCACTTAATAGTCCTTTACACTTTCGATTGCTTAATTACGTTTTTTTATTGATTTGAAGGGTCACGAAATTTTGATGACAAAAAATTGCCGTATAAGTAAAATAAAATACTGTATTTTAAATCGAATATAAGTATATGTTAAGCGCGTGAAGTTCAATATAACTTTATCTACTTTAATTATAGTTAGGTGACATTCGGGTTGCCCTGAAGTGGTTTGTTGCGGTCGCAATGACACCCTCACTACTCCATTAGTACACCATGAAGCAGGGTTAATGACCAGTTTGCGTGATTCCGCTCCACTTTACGCTTATTTATACGATGAGGCGAACAAACCAGGGCCGACATTCGAATACACGACTGGCGACATATCAAATTTCGATTATCAGAAGGACTGAATGTGAACAATGCCCTTGATGCTTTCAAAACACCGCTTCGCAAGTTACTCCGGTTTTCACTTGTTTTATATTTTAATTCGTTAAACATATACATTATAGGATAATTGAAAAATTTTGTGTCGTACGGGAGTCAAAAGGCTGAGGATATAGAGACGTGGAAGACGAGCATCTCTCTTTTTCCAATTGACCAATGTATCTAAATTGGAAGAAAAAAAAATAGACAGTATAATAAAATGAAATAAATAAATAAAAAATATTTACTTATTTATTTCATTTTATTATGTTCATAAAACTTACAGTAAATATAACTTAATTACTAATATAAAAACATAACTTAAACACATTTAACAAGTTTTTGCTTAATGCTTTAAAACGCTAGTTTGTCAAAATAATGAAGAAAAAATAATCAAGAAAATAAATTTAAGGAAATTTAATCTATGTCCACAATTTTCTTTCATATGAAACTTAATTGTAATGTATCATATCATATTGCGTCGAATAATTACATCAGGAATATAACCATAATTATACCAATAACTCTTTGTATTGCTGGAAGTTGTACCCGAATTTATGATTAAAATATCTGTTATTTTGTAAACTTTATAAAGAGCTTTTAACGCAGTTATGCTAACGATTTGTTCCAGCAAGAATATAACTGATTTTTAAACAAATTCAGTAGTATAACGTCAAATAGATATATAGGAATGCACAAAACAAAACTAAAGGTCAAAAATACGACCAGTCGAATATTTTTATAAATGCGGGTCAAAAATGTCTTAGATCGAAATAAAATGTAGTAGAATAGCAATAAAGAATCAAATATATGGTTCAATGTTCAATTGTCTTGTTTCAGATAAAAATTATGAAGTCTAATTCCAAAAAATATACCCTATTAAATTCAAGATAAATTTTCTCAATTTCACTAAAATGAAAAGACTCAAAGAAGAGTTTGAATGCAGCAAGGTGTCATAGACAATATCAAATGTTCATCAGAAGAGTTCGTGGCATAGACAATGCACAGCCTCCGAGCGGCTACAGCGTCGGCAATATTACAGATACTGCTATCATTATCAGGTAATATATTAATGAGGATACTACAATTAACATAATTACTTATGTTTATAAAATTAGAAAAATAATGCTTGATTGATAATAATAAAAATTCCGCCTCATATGTATGATCAAAACTTGCATGCTTGTATTATAATTTATTAATAACAAAATAATATGTAAAATATGTACTTAAGTAATGTTATTATTATATTTTATCTTATGGATCCAAGAACGCGCAGATTTTGAAATATATTTAGTGAATAAATATTCTTTGCAATAGAAAGAGACGAGTGGATTCCTTAATATAAATTGGTTTTAAAGGATATTATTTCGATAATGGTTTGTCTAGAACTAAGCTTAAGAAGGCGAATTATATACAATCATACATAGCTGCAAATATGTAACGGTTCCTTGGATATTTGACTAGACATTTTGAAGGACATATTAAAGCTAATTATCATTTTACGTTGGTGATCAAAAATGTATTTGTAACTTTTATATTGAGTATATTAGAGAAAATTATATAATGTTTTCCTTAAACACAAAGTCAGTAAAATGAAAACAAAAAAGATATGCTGTTGCAATTAGCGTTTCATTGCACTTAATGTGTGAAGATGGTTACCCACCACGCAAACATTTTGCATAAAATTACAGACACCTTTGTTTTTTAAATAAAATAAAGAATTTACAATGCAATAAAGATATTAAAGAACGAGATATAATTTTGTATTCGATGTCAAACAGACCTTTATAATGGGTTGTAAGGTGTATAGATCCAGAAGTACTTTTATTTTCATTGATTTGTGGAAGTTGATTGATGAATAATTTTTATTTGATTGAAAATCTATGTTTTAAAAACTGTGAATTAATTTCAAAAATAGGGATAATAAAGAAAGCACTCTGTTAAGCACTAGAGCGAGACATTCGTATACTTCGTTAATATTAATTCCGTCGTTCAGGAATAAATTAAGTTACAAAGTATATCTATATGTTTGTTACTAAACTACTGAAATTAGCTCTAAAGCGAACAAAATGAAATAAATACAAGAAATAGATATTTCCCTCATCGATACAACAAAGACAATCTCGTATCGGCACAGAAGTCGTAGCCGTCGGACGAGCGGAAACAGCTGCGTCGATCGCGTGATGTTTGCCAATTTATCACTAAGCTGATTATATACAGGGTGTTCTGTGACGTGTTTTATGACCTTGTTTGCTCTCCTCCCATTGCTCCACACTCCTTTATTTACACACCTTTTAAATCGAAGACAAAGGTCCCGGCAAATTTTTCCGTCAACACGTCGCGGAAGGCTTGTAAGAAATTCCTGCTCATTTTTCCACCCTTTTTTATACATTCATTTTGGATTTCGAAAAACGTTTCATTGTTTAATGTAAATATATAAAGAAAAAATATATGAAATATTGACAAATATTTAAAAGTATTTTATTTTCACCTTGGGACGTTCCACTTCCTTCATTATACATCAAGTAATCGCCATTAAAAACAAATTTCATACCCTTCGAGCGGAAAATGGCTGAAATTGTATTTAAAAGAATATTAGAAGAAAAACTGCAAAATTCCAATAAATTCGGTGTAAGTTAACATAGTAGGCTCATAATTTATGTAAATCCGATAGTGGAGATGCGACAGCGCTGTCATCCGCTGGGACGGGCCTAGTGTGTGCCGTCACCATATTATTTGGAGCGAAACGTCTCTAAATACGGGAGACTAATTAATTTAAATCTGGGATAGAAACAACGCATTGGTAGATACGGTCAACCTAAATGCTATTTTCATGAAATTGAGCTGCACCCTGGGGATAATAAGAACCTTGTGTGCTATTTCAGATTATACCCGTGTACCATATTTTATACAAATCCGCCCAGTAGGTTTTGGGTGATTGAGTAAAATTATGACTCGCATACAGTCTAACTTTCGTATACATTATACATATTTTTAATCAGGAGGCAGGATTTTTCGTATAATTATTAATCAGGAGTATAGAACTGATGCAACTTAAACTATATACTTCACTTCTTTCGTACCTCTTACGACATTAATCGTTTATCATTAGTTGTTTGAAGCTTGTTATGAATCCTAACCACATTTGCGAGTTCTTTTCGCCTATAACGCTCTCTCTCAATTATATTAGTTACGAGTATTATTCTATTAAGTTCGATTCGTTCGTCACAATACGATAGATCGTATTGTAGAGGAACTTAATGGACTTTATCATTTCTTGTTCTGAATCATTCAAAATTGAAATTTTGATAATACGAATGTCTAATTTACTTAAATATTAAACTCAACAATTTCTACTGCTTTTTATAATCTCCCATGCATAAATTGCATAAAGTAAACAGACGTAGGTACAAAACACGCTGCAAGTTGTGTTTTCTGTGCGGCGCAGGTGGTGCGCGCCTAAGCCTTGTCATAAAATACAATAAGTATAGAAATATGGCTCGGTTGGTCTAAATTTACCGTTTTTAAGTGATATATCAATCGACTCCTTAACTACATCAGGGTCCAAGTTATACTTACATGCTTCCAACGTTAATTCGCACATACGTAAATTCACGGCTAAGGTTTGTTGCTACACACATCTTCATTAATCTTCACATTTATATATTTTTTTGGAGAATGGACAGAAATTGTACTATCGTATAGGAAATTGCATTAAATATTTCCTTACTTACTATATCTTTCTTTAAATTTGGTTTTTATAAATTTGTATTCTGTTTTTCATATTTTTTGTGTCTCGATGGCCTAAGGTTCGCGCTCTAGGCCAGCAAATCCGCACACGACTTTAATTTAACTTTGCTCCTCGACATTGTCTTTGTGTTACTCAAATTATGCTTAAATCAGTCTGGAGATACGTGCACTCACTCATTGCGGCAACTATTTCTTAAGAAAAATTAAATGATCGAGGATATTCATCTTTAACGTCGAGAAATATCCCACTAGAAACTGTAAGAATTCTCACAGAAGAGCACAATTTCTCCTTGTTATTAGGATTACATCCAGTATGAGTCAGTTAAGAATAACTTTCCATTGTTTTAATTTATTTAACAAGAATTGTAGGTATACGTTTAGATATTATCATGGTATAAGATGAATAGCGAGATCAAATAATATTCTATCAATGTTAAGGTAAACTTCCACTAGTTGTAACAACACAACATTGCTGAAATTGCACCAGTAAACAATTCAGAATCATACTTGAAACATATGTATCTACCTACTAAGAGAGGTAAAATGCAATAGTGCAGAATTTGCATAGGTTTGTAGAAGTTGCCCGCGTACTCCTGTAAACGATACGAGTTGCATACTAACATCACCACTCATGGCATATTTAGATTTTGGATCTAATTTTCGATAACATAAAGATCAAGTTTGTGTGAATAAAAAATGTTGAATGCACAACCGAGATATACTGTTTAGTATTGTGATATTTTAGTTTGCAAAAGTTCTTTTCAGATATTCGTTCAAGTTATTTTTTATGAAAATTAACAAAATGAAAAACTAGAAGCCATTTCACTTAGGTATGTAAATAACCCATAACAATTTTTTACTATATGGCAAAAATAAATAAATATTTTAAATATATATTATGTCTTTACATATGAAATTGGCGTTTGGTATAGGAGGAACAAAAAGTCGAATATTTTTTAATATAATATATTTATTTAATCAAAGTAAGAACCATTATTATCTATGCATTTTTGCCATCTCACAGATAGTTTACTAAAAAACCATTCGGACGGGAATCAATAAAATCTTTGAAGGCGGTTTGGACTGCCCTATCGGAGTTGAATTCTTTCCCTTGGAAGAAAATGGTAATCTGTTGGAGCAAGGTCCGGGGAATCTAATTTGGTAGTCGTCTGTTGTGCAGTGTGTGGTTTAGCGTTGTCGTGAAGCAGCAGTAACGTGGAGCGATTAATCAGCCTCGGTTGTTTAGCAGCTAGCTTTTCATAATCGTCTGGCCAGATTTGAGAAAACTGTAATGAACGACACCGGCACTAGTCCACCAAACGCTTGCAAATAACTTTTTTGGGTCAATTTTCGCTTGGGGCAGGATTTAGCTGGCTGGCCAGGGTCCAGCCATTGCGATGAGCGTTTCCAATTATCGTAGGGAGTCCACTTTTCTTCACAGGTTATGATTTGATTTTATTGTGCCGGTTAAATAATGTAACGCAGCAGTCGACACGCGTTTGCCGGTTTGCTTTACTCAATTCGTGAGGTACCTTTCAAGTTTCTTAATCTTCGCAATTTGCTTCAAGTGGATTAAAATAGTTTTATAACTAACACCGAAGCCTGAAGCTAACTCGGACGTGGTTTGCGATGGATCCGCTTCCACAATAGCCTTCAATTCTTCATTATCAACTAGGGTCTCCGGCTGTCCACGAGGCTTGTTCTGCTTGGTCGAAATTTCCAGAACGAAAACGTTGGAACTAAAAACGCACTGTTGTGTTTTCTTTTGCGACACGACCGCCATACACATCATTAACCCGTCGAGCCGTTTCCGCAGCACTGGTGCCACCATGAAACTCGTACTCGTAAATAACGCGATATTTCAAGTTTTCCATTTTGTAAATTGAGTGACGCAAACAGAAAAATCAGAAGAAAAAACAAAACAAATGAATGACGGTTAACGAAATACAAATACATGTGTAAATAGCTGTATACATTTGAATTTGGAATTCCTAACCAAAGAGGAGAAATTTGTGGTTAAAGTGGCCAGTACAACAAAACGCCAATTTAATATGTAAGGACCTAATATTTATTTCGTTCTCCGACAAGAGCCTAACTGAAATTTTGATGATTTTATTGAAATACACAAAAAATTTAAAAAAAAATCATCTGTTTTCTGCAATATAGTTTTTATTCTATTGTTGCACCAGCTGTAGCCTATACCTATCTGAATTTACAAAAGCTTTATAAAAAGGGTCATGCATGAGTGGATATCAATGATTCCGTAAAATTGAGTGCCTCTGCTATATTATCTATATCATATTAAAAGTGAATTCTTTTACTAGTTTTAAAAATATTAGAATCTTAGGAAGGTTATTAACCTGAAATTGCATTTAATTGGATAAAAAGCTTTTGAAACCAGAATGTACAGGAATGTACATACATTTACAGTAGTATATTTTAGGATAAAGTTATTTACATAAATACCTACCCGACTATACTAGAACTAGAACTACATCTACTTGATTGTTATGAACCTATGGTCAAGCCAGATATTTTTGTGTTTATACTAGATAATAAATACCACATTGTTACTACAAATGAAATGAATATTCCATTCATAGTGGCTGAAGATGAGTCAGCGATGGCTGGTGTGTCAAACTGTTTCACATCTGAGTTCCGCCGGTATAATGGAGCAATTAAATTATCCAGCCAATACTGCGGATAGAGCTGCGTACAGAGAGACTTCTGTGACTGAGATGATAATTCTGGAAAGCTTTATAAGTATTATATCATATAACTTTCCAATAATTAAAATCTAAATATTTTTTTAAGAACTAGCGGCCCGGCTTCGCTTAGTATCTCTTGTTAAATATCACGTGAAAGACCGTGCAGTAGTTTTACACGAACAGACAGACAGGCAGACGCGGCAGAGTACTTTGCTTTATAATATGTAAGGATATAGAATAATCACTTTGATTGCTTGAGCTAAATGTTTTCTTACATAAATACTTTTGTTTCAAATTTATAAAATGTGAATATTCATTATGCTTATGCATAGACAGTAACGTAACGATTATTATTGAAATTTCGCGGTGGTGGTGTAATGGTTAAGACGCCTGCCTGTGGATTGAAAGGTCTCAGGTTCGAATCCTTCTCATGCCACATGAGTTTGTATACCAATCTGACTCATGTATAGTAGTTTTCATCAACTTCTGGTAAGGAAACCTGCACACTGGTTGATTATTAACATGTGTGTGAGATGGAGAAAGCAATGGCAAACTACTCCATTACTAATGAGAGTTCAGCCATGAAAAATACGACTATGAAGAAGATTGAAATTTCCCCACCAACAATATACACAAAGTCTCAATTGAGCGACAGCGAATTTTCCACTTGGAGAGGTTCCTTTGTCACTGAACATATTTCATACAAGTACTGAACAGTGCCAGCGCTCTATATGTATATAATGTCGTTCATTTATTTATATGTTTACAAGTATCATATTTATATTTCATTTCAATAATATAGCTTCCTTCTGGTGATTGAATTTGGAAATTGAGTATTTCCGAAGATTACCCCCTACGCACAAAACTTTGTGTGTAGGGGTAATCAGTGTTTGTAAGTACAAACACTTCCTCTAGAAAGAAATAATTTATATAGATATATAACTAAGAATGTTAAACTGACCTTTTCTGTTTCTGTTTAGAATAAATGTGGATGCAGAGTACCTGCAAACCTAAATAATATTTTAATTTTATTTTCAACCATGACATGACATAACATACTCATTATATTTCGAAACATATATGTTCTTGACAGTATTCTTGCATGCAAGTCTCGCCTCTTGTCGTATTCGTTATTATTCATGATAATATATATAGTTATAATCAAAAGCCAGTTCGCAAAGCAATACAATTAAAATTACTCGCTTCATCGACGCTTTTGTGATGCGGGTGTCGAGTGCACTGAGTGCAGCCTTGCCGCACACGCCGCGCAAAGAACATCCGATGCACCGTGAAATTGCCTATTTTCCACGTGATTTTATTTATTTATTTTATTTTATATCCCAAGCCATAATGACATTTAGTTATTTCTATCGTTGTATTGGAATGTCTGAAACAAACATGTGATAGATATAAAATTCACTTATGAAGGTAAATTTGTATAAGGCTTATGCAGCCTCAATGCAGTGGATTTTTGGGAGACTTTATTTGTACTGTTTTACAGTTTGTATGTCCTGTTATTGGAATTTGTATTATTTTAATAAGATATACATCATATAAGTCATCTTCCTCGCATTTATTTAATTTAATTATTAATTTTTTAATAAAAATTAAATCAGTATGTTACTTTATGGAATTTTCTGTTTATAGTGTTCTGACACCCTGATTCGAAAACTTTTTCAAACAACCAAACAACAAACAAAAAGAATCAGTCCATATTCAATCTTTTTACAAGTTAAGTTACATTATTAATACAATTATTTATAGTAGTCGTATTAGTGAGGTTACTGGTAAATAAACATTTTAAAACACATAAAATCTGCTGTTAATATCCAACCATTCGGAAATTCCACGAAACCCTTTGCAACCCACATCGAGACACAGTGGAAGTCCCACCTATTTTCTTGAACATTTATGAGCTCGCACCATTTAAAATGAGCGGCACAATGTGTCGCAAGTGCATCCTGTTTAAATGCGTCGCTGCTCTGAGCAGCGCAGTGCTGCACCGAGGTAGGGTCTCGTTTGCTATGCACGCTAACAGATATATCATTTGGTTCATTCAAAACGGAAACTGATTCATTTCCGATGCATGGTCGGAGCTCTTTGTGGAGTTCGTCGGCGGCGAATTGCTCACGTTTTCAACATTTTGATTGCGACATCAATACTGTTCAGGTGTTGTCGATTGTATTTTATTCCGCTTTATAATTTGCGAGTTCAAAAAAAAATCTAGAAACAGGAGGACTGCATAATATACTATTGCTTTGATACTTATGATTATTTATGAATTATACTTATGATATTATTTGGGTATATATGGAACTAATTATTCTAAACAGTTTTGTTTTTTTTTTTGCGTTTGCTAAAATTTAGTGAATTTTGGTTTTAATCATGACGTGATATTTTGAACCAAAATTCCTACGTTCCATGAGACGAGATCTATTCTCAAATAAACAGACAGCATATTTTTTATACTCAACATGCATAATATGATATAAAGTATTAATTTTTTCAATCACTCCTGATAAGCAGCTAACGTCAGAACACGAAATAATTAAAATTAAAACAAGCACAAGGGAAATGATCTGTGTTGTTGAATGCAAGATGCAATATGAATTCCTCTGGGCACAGTGATGCGCAGTCGAGAGTTACCAAGGAACAGATGCTGACTGGCAGTTCCCGGGCAGGCACTCTCGCACACGTAGGAATCGCGTCGGCGAAATGCAACAATGCATAGAAATTCAATCTGACATTCGTTTCCACACTCGACTCGTTTCGCAATATTTTTGTCTGGGAGTTAAGTGTTCTCAAGAACAAGAAAAAAAAAAATTATTAGAATCCCTTTTCTTAGTACTGATGCGGTAGTGGGTCCGATGTGAAATAAAAAAAACATTTAGTTCTTTGATTTGATTACCTGAACCAGTTAGTTATTTGACACTTCATTAAACAAAATAGCTAAGTCGACCTAACTTTTACGATATTTTCTAAAATTATGACTTAAAGCCTCATAAAAAACTATAGTAAATGAGATACTTACCGATTCAGTAAAATTTTCCTAACATATTTTCATTGCGAAGTTTGGTAATTCATACCTGCGCCGGCCACAATGTGCGATGCCTCAGGTGTTGTTTTCGACGGTAAAGTTGCTCTAAGCCGTACTGAGCTGTACTTAGTGTCCATGCAGGCTCCCGAGCTCACTTAACGTTATCCCTGTTCTCAAAGCAATAATTATTAACCTATTCAAGTATTCAACTTTCATAATTTCATAACACCTGGCAAAGTTTTCAAATGGACTGTTTTCTTTCAGATGAAACACAGTCGGTTCGGTAACTTTGCTAGGTTCAGGCTTGTTTCTGCTTCTGTATGCGTTGAAGCCCAGGATCTGCTAAAATTAAACCCTTTTTAAGATACGGCTGTGATTTTAAAACCGACAACTGTACTTCTTTCTTATGTCAACACAACAACAACAACAACACACAACTTCTGTGGGAATGCTGTTGTCACCTGTCAGCTGTTAAGATTTTTAATCCCTTAATCACCTAGTAGGACATCTAAAGGAGCATATGAATTTGTTGAAAAATAATTACTTGTAACTAAACGGCGCCAGTAGACTGTGAATCAATATTGTGAATGAAATAAGTGAAAATGTATTCAGTTGATTCAAAGTTCGTTGAGTAGCATTAAAAGATTAAAAGTCGACAGTTCGCTCGAGCTGTATTGAATCGGGATTGGAAACGATCTCCCGGCTGTAGGTAACATATACTTGCGATGCAGGCGGCGCGTCCGCGGCAAACTTCGCCTGGCGAATGCAAAAATTTAAATTAAAAACATAAATCAGGCGAGTATCGAGTAAGTTTCCAGATCTGTGTATTTCGACTGCACGCTTTGGGCTATGTATTCTAGTATTGCTTTTTTGTTTATTGGTTGCCTTTGCCTATAATATATTTCAATTATAATTGGACTCTGTCAAAGTATTTTTGAATAGGATATAAAGCGCAATAAAACGCGCTGAAATAAATATAATTAACAATTTCCTTAGGTAATAACTATGAAGTACCTAACCAAGCCATCCGTTCACGTGGGAGGAAAATCTTGTTATAAGAAAATGTACTTGAACAGATAATTATCGCGAGGGAATCTCGACTAAGTATTTTTGAATTAATTGCTTGAAATATTATGAGTATCATAATCTTAATTAAAAGAAGTTTAGGACGGAAATTTTAATCTTTTAAAAAGCCGATTATCTTACGCAAATCTTTGAAATGACTTTTAAGTATTTTAAGATTTTATTTATAAATGTTTGTTTTGCTTTCAAGAACTTTGTGTGATTTAATTTGAATAATTTTAGTATTAGGTAGGGTTACCATGGTACAATGCAATACTGAAAATATTTAAATGCACTTTAATTCTGGTTCACGTGATCTGGGTCGTTAACCTCAGAAATATTTGCAGCAATGTATGGTGACGACCAGGATTATTCATAATGAGAGCGGTGCAGACTTAATTAGATTTGGTTTGATTGCAGCCGTGAGTGGCGTCAGCTGGGAGGAATGGTGGACCTACGACGGCATTTCAGGTGAGCGCTGTTTCATTTACTTGCTGTATGATGTCACCGGCATAATATGTCCGACAAAGGTACCTACTGTAAAATAACATTAAAATCAAGTCATCTTACATACTAATGTAACTAACTATAGTATAGTTGTTTGTTTGTAATAATTGTATTGCATACCAACATTACAAAAAAATCGGCCAAACTCGTGTCGGGCTACGCACAGTGTAGGGTTTCGTAGTTAACTACAACAACCAAACACGTGCGAGTCGGATTCACTGACCGGGAGTTTCATATCATGCCACCAGTTTTCGAAGTTTTATACTAGAATACAGTTGGTCGACTAATAATTGGTAAACTTACAAAAACCAATTTAGGTGTGATAGTTTTCTTTCTAATTTCCTTATATATGAGTAGGTACTAATGCAGTAACAGTAAAGTGTTTATAAAATTAATAAATATGTAACGTTTTAAGTCCTAATAACAATCGTTTCGTTGGTAGAGAGGGGGGACACTCGTCTCTTAAGAAAGGAAACATTTATTTGCCAAAAACATGAGTATAAATATACAAATTGTTGATAAAATGTTTAAAGCATTAAAACTACCTATTTTGCCAAATATAGGTATGCAAATATAAATAAAGAGGAGCATGCTATCCACTACAAATAATAAAAAAAATTATAATAACTCGAAATTCTGAGTCTATCATTAATTTTGTGTTCTTTAAAAAGCTGCAGAAAATCGGCAATTTAAAGCTTAATAATTTACTAACGGTTTACTAAATCTAATGATCATCCCACACCTCTAATCTTATTTGAAACAATACCTAACACTACAAATAGGAAAGATTTAAAAAAAATCATTCCCAAGCTCACGTGTTTTGTGTTCCTTAAAATTTTAATTTTTTCAAGATTTTATTTGACCACTTTGTCATCGTGATTACTGTGTGGTATACACACCAAATTATATTATTATAGTAGTACTAACAGTTTTTACCGCGGACGGACGGATGCACATCACATCAATCATATTATAACTCATCAAATCAAATCATCATCCACTGACCGAAATTTTTCAGTTTACTATTAATATTAATGTACAAAAGATTGTACTGCCAAATTAATATAAATTAGTACTAAATCCAAGTTCGAAGAAATACTCAAAGGCTTCGCTATATTCTATTCTCACGAGGAATTCAAAATATTCGTACTTAGGTATAAGTTGATATTCATTAATTAAATAAGTTGGTTAATATTACTGAAATTTGAAATAGGAACGTTCCTATTTCAAACTTCAGTAATATTAGATCCAACGATTTGTTCGATTTACAAAGCGGTATAAATCAAAAGAATGAGGTCCATGTGAAAAATTCAATGCATCGACACACAGCCGCGCCAAACATTCGTTTGTGGGCCGTATCAATTTCTCTGCGCCGATAACATTTTTCGTTTTACGTGACACGGAATTTATACGGGCGATTTATCATGCATTCATATTACGTTACTAGCGAGGGTATGTTATCATGTCAACTTTGTTACTTATATTCCGATATCTTCTTGTCTTCATTTTACTCGTATGCTGTGTTATTCGTGTTGTATGAACAATATGTATATTATTTGTGTAATTTATTTATATTTCGAAATATCTTTTATTCGTCACATTTTTTATTATACATAATATTAGTTTAACCTAAGCTACTTTATACAAAATAAATTAAATCTAATAAAAACAAATTATTTACAAAAAATATATATTTATATATACAAAAATGCCAGTCCCTGCAATTCGTTACCTCGAGGTAGCGTGCCCAAAAGGCTGACAGCATTGCCATGTTGAATGACAATGCTTAATCTCTGGCCTAGATATATATCAGCCTTTTGGTCACCTGTTACCTCAATGGTTTTAGTGGAGATGGCCTTGTATAATTTGTGGGCTGAAGTCCCACGGCCTCAATGTCTTATTTATATAAAGGTAAATAAGATTTTAGATTTTAGGTGACAATATTTAAAGAAAGATATTAGTATGAAAGCTATATAATATTAGTATTAATAAAATACATTAATAATATACAACATATAAAACAATATAATAAAATAGAATACTTTTCACAAAAAAAAAATCTTTAAAGTTCTCTTAAATAATAGATACCTTATCTTGTTTACAATTTTACTTGAGTATTCAAAGCATTTGCTTTATTGATTCATTTTCAATTCTTTACACGATTCTCAAAAAAATACAAATTTCCCTTGTACTTGAAGGGAAATTTGAATTATTTTTTATTCAGTGTGGTATAGTTATATTATACGTTATTATTACCTGCATATACTTTATCAATTTTGGCAAACTAACTGTATTTTGGCACACAGAGCCTTCAACTAACGTAATCTGATCATTACATCGCTGGCAGTCATTAAAAATGTATCAAAAGTCCAGCGCGGGTAAGTTCGGAAAGTTAGCGAACATTGCGTGAGACCACACGGCCCTGTTCTCGTGGAATATTTAAGGATGTTAATGATCGCATTATATGTTTTCGTATGATTTCGTACACTTATTTGTTGATATAGATTTAATTCTTAGTCTTCTTCTTTTCGAGTCGATATAGCTGTTTATAATATGAGAGCAATATATAAATGGCCCCTTTTACCTTGGCCACAGGAAGAGGGACAGTTATGGCACGAAAATAGGTGAATAAATAGTAGGTATGTTTCTGAAAATGTTATGATTTGTCCAATTGTGTTTGAATCCAATTTTCTGCATGACGCTCTCCAAAGGACGTTGTTTTTTCTTGACTAAATTAATTTTACTTCCCATTCGAGTAGTTACCTGATGGTTTTCGAATATTTAATTAAAATAACACTAACTGATGAAAGAGACAATTCTGTAAACTGAAACAATTTTTACATATTAGTTTAAAGTTTTTAACTATTTTCAACAAAAAAGTATTTACGTGACTGGCACGCAATCGATTATACATATTGCAACGAAAAAAAGGTTATGTAATCAATTTCCCGAACTTTCGTATAGAGCCAAAACAAAAAAATATTTCGCATTAATGGAAAGTTCGCTTAGCGCGTGCCATAAAGTGGGCGTGACCACAACGGCTGCGCCGGCTTACTCATGCAATTTTCAAGGTCATAAATAATAAAAGCGTGAACGCGATCCAAAGCACTTTGGCTACTTTCCGCACTTCGCTTCCATATTGAAATACCTTGGGATAGTCGATGTAGGTAACTTACTTAACTGAGTATAAATTGGTATGGCTATACTGTTGGCTCTCGTAGTTTTGTTATTATTGCCGTGGTGGTGTAAGTGGTGGTATATTATTATTCGGTTCTCTTGTTCTTTTGCATCATTGAAACAAAAGAAAAAAAACTGTTTCCTTTTACCTTTAAAGTTTCATACTTTATATTAATTAATTTCATATTGTAAAGTTAAAAGAAAACATTAAAAAAAACCTAAGTATATGAAAGTAAAGTATTAAGTAAATTATTATTTTAAAAATATGTATTACCTATAGGTACCTATGTCTGTATTGTATAATGCATAGTAAGTAAAACAAAAGAAATCCGTTCTAATTTGATACTATTGCATGCCGACAAACCATTAACTAATAAAACAATTAGCAGATTGTCACTGAAATTAACTTCCTAAAATCACGTTACACGAAATTATGGGATTCTTTTAACATTTCTAAGTAAGAAAATAAGTCGCTTCCATTATAATCGGTTTAAAAAACCTTAATTGTAGTATTTTAAATTTATGACTAATTTTTTCACAGTACAGTTATACTAACAAAAAATATTACACACAGTGTATACTATTGAATCGATACCATATGTGCCATATTATTTATTTAATTAAATTCTATAAATTAATTTCCTTACCATTTGAAATAAACAAATACAAAGGTTAGATATGTACCAAATTCTCATCCCGTGTCCACTCAAACAAAGCGTTCTAATTCCGACTGGTTTCCATCGCTGCATTGTTTTCATCCATAATGAATATTAAATCGTTTAGTTTCAAATGCCATCCTGGCACTTCATTAATTTGTACGTACTTTAATAGCAAGTTACATGCCATATTCGAAATGTACAGCAGATTATGTTTTATGGACGCTCGTGCACGTTCATTATATCTGATGCAACCGAAATTCGCTGTTAATTATCGCCGTGACAATGGCTTATTACAGTGAACACGTCGCATTTTGTTCGGATATCAAATGGACGATAATGAACTATATAAATTCAGCAAACGGAGATCTTTTGAACGTTATCCACATATTAAACAATGAATAAAGTATCGAATAATTTCCGTTTTAACGATTACACGTCAGCTTTTAAGTTTTTGTATTGTTTTAGTAGGTATATTATTTATCGCGTAAATTATTTTTAAGCAACTCTGTGAATGTTGATAGACGAGGAGAAACTATAAAATAAGTTTCTGAACAACGCAAAAACGATAAATAATTCTGATAATGGCGTTAGTAACCAGTAACTTCAGACTATTAAAACTCAACATATAAAGGAAATTGCGGTGAAACCATATACTGTTCACTCCCAACTAATGAAATGATACTTCAAATATTTCGAAGCGTTTTTCACTCAAAGGTAGTTTTCGAATGCCATAATATAAAATGTACTTACTAAAAAAATATTATATAAAGTTTAGCTGTATTATTGAAGGTGCCGGTTTCCATCTCCGGTCAGGTCTAGAAAGAAAATTATATTTTTCAGATTGGCCTGGGTCTTGGATGTCACAAGTCACACACATGTCTCAAACTTACTTTGGGGGCTAACTCAATATGTGTTATTTATACATATATTTTTATTTATGCACAACAAGGTCCAGCGTTCTGGGGTCTCATCAACCCAGAATGGTCGCTCTGCAACAAGGGCCGGCGGCAGTCTCCCGTCAACTTGGAGCCAGACAAGCTGCTCTTCGACCCAAACCTACGCTATTTACACATAGATAAGCATAGGGTGAGTAATCAAGAAGTGGGCCCTCAGACCACACGCACATAAGTAATCAAGCCAAAATTTTCTTTCATAGTTTTAGTAGGTACGTATTGTTACCCATTGGTCGATATCCAAAAACGTCAAAACAGAGCAATAATTAGAAACACAATATCACAGTTCATTGTTAAAACTAGAGTCCACGCCACTACTTTCCCAGTTAGTGCATTTTTTTAAACGGTCTACACTCCTGAATGGTTTACTTTTCCAAAAGGTCTTGTTATCAGTAATATATCAGCCTTCTTTCGTGGTATGGACTCAACCCATTTTTTTCACCAGATAAATGGGTTGATCACCAACACGGGCCATTCGGTGATCTTCACCGTGGAAAATGAGACGCGGCACCACATCAACATCACGGGAGGCCCGCTCTCATACAAGTACCAGTTCCATGAGATCCACATACATTATGGCCTGCACGACCAGTTTGGATCCGAACACGCCATCAACGGATATTCGTTTCCTGCTGAGGTTAGTTTTTAACCGACGATCACATTTCTGTGTATCTGTGTATCTGTGTATCTATGTATATGTGTCTGTCCATGGTATCGTAGTAGCTGAACGGATGAGCCGACTTGATGTAGTTTTGTAGTATATTTTGGACATGCGCGTTTATCCATGTATCATGAAATATAATGTGTTTTCACCTCTTTTGTGAACACTTATTTAAACACTCGACATCTATTTTCTATATCCAGCCATTTTCTTCTATATCTAAACTTGTCCGCGAAATTAAATGGATTATCCAGATGTCTCTGCTTGTTCATTGAAATTGAAAAAAATATCATAATATAGTTTTTTTTTTCAGTTATAAAACTTTCAAACAAAAGCTGCTTAATTAGGTGAAAATCGTTAAAGTTCTATGTTAAACAAAGACTTGCGGTTAGTTCCAACTTACAATCGTAATTATTTAATCTGCTCAATGCGCATAACGTTCTGCTCCCGTGAAGTTTCACAGAGCAAACATCTCGATACACGAACAGTAATTGCTTGCGCACGCACTCATGAATATCAAACACAAATCGCGGTTAATTACCTGCCAAATTACGTATTTATTATATGATTGCCTCATGATTACTTAAGGAGATACTCGTTAAAAATGTTTTAATAAAATATATATATTTGATTATGTTTGATTGAAATTTCGTTTTGAAAATGTTTATTGTCAATAGTGTCATAGATAAAAGAAATATATGGTGTACGTACATGTAACTTCATGATCGCTATTGGTTGTAGTTTCAAATTTCATTGAATTTTATATAGGAAGTAGCTATAAATAGTATTTATTTTATAGGTACCTATTTATAATTTCTACCTATGAGGAATGTGTGCAAAAAACTCACTGAAAAAAACTCAATTCACTAAAACGAAGAGCGAATGAAGACACGCAAAGTAAATAGCGTAACACAAGTGAATAGGCAAGGTAAATCTGGGATAAACATGTAACATGATAAAATGTTATCGTGTCTTCGGAGGGGTCTCCAAAGAAAGCGTAACAGATGTTTTTACACGCATCGTCCGCGCCGCCTTCCTCGAGATGCTCAAATCCCAAATGTAATCCCGACGAACGACTGTGAGCTAACTCAAGCATGGCTCCTGTTTATTTATGTGACAAATTCTCACGCAGCCACGTTAAATCCGAAATCATGTGTCTACTCTCGTGCGGTTTGCTTTTATACACCATTACGATTACCTTTAAAAAGAAACTCACCGCGCATTTCTTAATTCACGATATATTTTTAAAAGTAAACTTTTGAAGTGTAAACAGTACATCACATAAATCTAATATAGATATACGATTTCCTTTTGTTACAGATTCAAATATTTGGTTTCAATTCGCAGCTTTATTCCAACTTCTCCGAAGCTCTACATAAAGCTCAAGGAATTGTTTCAATTTCATTACTTTTACAGGTAAGAAATGATTTAATCATTCGCATGAATGGACGATAAAAATATTTGAAAGTAAACGAAGATCTTCTATTGTTTTTAAAGGAAACAAAAAAGTGTGGCGTGGCAGTAATTTGATGAATAAGTGAATTGCAATTTTTGTAAAGACGCGATTGCGCTTTCATGTAATGGATATTAGAGGCGAAGTGTTATCGAGTCGGCCGCACCTATTCATAGCCTCAACCTTATTCCGACCAACTGAGCGCAGTTAATTAAGGAAATTGGACTTTTCTGTGCCCTGTTGGATTAGCCGTTAAAGCTATTAGTACAAATTAAGAAGTGACTAAATGAAGGTGGTAAAGTATATCGCCAGTCACTTGGAGGGATCAACACAACAATGCACTACGGTTTCAATTAATTGCCGTGTGGTGGGTGTGTTTTATTTAGTAGCTTCTGATGAGTTTGTGCAAACTGAAGGGTGTGACTTCCGTAGATACAGTTAAGTGAATGCTATGGGCAATTTAATTAGCATGATTACGACAGCGTTATTTATTTACTGCTCATCAAAATAAATTTAAAGTATTAATTACATAAATTTTCCATCGCATACAAGCGTCTCAAAAAATTATTGATAAAATTAAATTATTAATAATAAATATTGTGTAACCCACTTCTAGTCTTTCCATTTGAACGTTGACTATCCAACATGATTCACAATAGTTTACATTGTAGGGATATCTTAAACATTGAATGTTAACCGCTCGAACGTAAACTTGTCTCGTAAATAAGGTTAGGAATTTCTTGTGTGGGACGATTCGATCGTTTTATGACTTCCCTTAATGAGGGGTCTGTCCCTCAGATGTTGCGCCCAAGGGGACGTGTTTACCAACGTTGTCATTATATTTCGCACGTATAGCTTTACTTGAATAGTAAGCAGTTTTCTTTGCACATGCCCAAAAATAGCGCATCCTCTAGACATTGTACATCAAAGATCACTTTAATAGAGAAGTTTAATGCGAGAGAAAAATAAACCCACGAAAATGATATAATCGAAGGTATAATATTTATGTTAATGAGTTCATTTTTATTATTGTTATAAGTATTTTACCATGTAATCTAGACAATGTGAAAGGAAGAATTATTTTTTTTATACATCCCTTTCGGAGTAGACAGAGCAATGAGTTGCGAAGCTCGAAGGTAAACACACTGCGAAACACATTTAGCTGTACGGCGGGTTTATTGGTGGTATTGAGATTCAATAGTAATATGTTCCTAGTCTATCACCTATCAAAAATCTTTAGTTAATAATCCTTTCCCTTGATTAACTTTTAGAATCTGCACATTCTATGTTTTTTTTATTTCTTCGCAGACCACCATGAAAGATATATATCTATATATACCAGTAAAAGTTGTGTCAATCGATAGCGATACCCGATTAGCGATACTATATAAGACACAAGCGGAAAGCTAGACGGTTCGATGGCACGATAAATGCTTCACGTTATTTTTCATCTTTACTCTACTGACTTTCATTCGTGTTGCAGCTCGGTGATTTATCAAATCCGGAGCTAAGGATATTGACAGAGGAGTTAGAGAATATAAAATACGGGGGTAAGTCAAGGCGCCACAAATGGCCACTGAATTTCGAAGCGATATGGTGGCAAATTATGGAGGCAACAGATCTATATATGCTTGTAAGAGAAGTATTATTTGCAGTGTTTATATTATTATTCTCGACAGTTATTCTCTTTGTAAACGTTATTAATTTTTACAAAGCAATAGCATTTGTTAGCAGTTGTTAGGAGTTCATTTATGAATTCGTTAATTTAAAAAATACTAAAAGTGGAAACACAGTTGTTAATATTTGTGATAAAATACCTTGATATCTTTCCTTCTGTACTTTCTTTATTTTATAATAGGTTACCTATAAAACTGTAATATAGATTCTTCCTGCGGTTCGGATACTAAAACTTTGCAATAAATGATATTGCGTTGCAATTTGCTTGGTTCCGAGCCAGTTCGATTCTGTACCATATTACTATGGTTACCTGTATAATCTTTAAACAGTTAATAGATATTTTATTTATAATATTTTGAATCTAGATATCTTTATATCGAATAAAGGTATTACTAGAAATCTTAAGAAAACTCTTTAAAATAAATTGAAATGTGAATAAATTGTACTGTTCGCATGCTAATGTAATAATATTTACAGATAGAATTCACAATATTCATTCATATATATCTGTTGAGTTACCCTATGACACTATAACTACACGGAGCAAAATCGTAGCGAAAGTGCTACGCGTCTGCTACGATGTAGAGAATTTCGTAGCTTTGCAGCAGCAGCAAGTAACTTTATGAGACGTATCAATAATGGCATAAACGATTAATGCCATGGTGAACTTATGTTAATTGTAGCACTAAAATAAAGCACTATTGTTAGTGCCACAGTAAATGTTTTATAACTTTTTTCTACCAACCCAATTATTATGACTTGTGTAACCGCAAACCGTATTTATCCTGAAGCGAAACACAAATATGGCAAAATGTGATATTAGTAAACTAATCAAAGCAGCAATTCCATCAACAAGCAATTAGGATTACCTGATTGCGTGTTATTGCTTCAGAGTACCAAAATAGCTTTATCCCCTGGAGGCAGAGATGCCGATAAACGAGTAGACAAAACAAGGCCTCGTTCTAGATAGAATACTGTGGATAGTTTCTATCATTGTAAGTGTGAGTCTAGTATTCTCAGAATGTTTACCTCAAGTTTCATGCATATATACGCAGACATGAAAGATTGAATAAGATTCGCATGGAAGGCAGAAACCATAATGAATGACTTTTTAATGATTTTAAGGCGTTTGACCTCATACGAGGCGACTAAAGGACACAATATTCTAAGCAAAAATAGCATTCCTAAGAAGGGTAGAAGTCAAGCGCGCGGCCGGTTGTATTGTTGCTGTTATTATTTACGTTGACGCAGGCCTACACGGCATCTCAGTCCCGAAAGGAACCAGGCAATGCATGACAGACAGAGAGAAAATTTAAGGGCATAATGCTAGTTATAGATAATTTCAGGATAATAAATGTATAAAAGTATGTATTCCCAGGCGCCGAGATGCCGGTAAACAAATTGTCTGTGCGGGGACTCCTGCCTGACACAGACTACTACATGACGTACGACGGCTCTACCACAGCGCCGGCTTGTTTCGAGACTGTCACGTGGATCATCATCAACAAACCCATCTATATCACTAAACAACAGGTATGGACCATATATCAACCAACCAGTCTGTATCACTAAGGCGTCCTTCGCACGAGCGATTAAAATTATTTCAATGCTATTGTCTTTAAAGCGCTTCCGACATAAATACCATTGGACATTCATCATACAATGTAAAGCTTTAAATGCGATTAAAAAACGCTAATGTGCGATTAGATACATGGAAAATTGTATGATTTATTGCAATGCTTCTTTGAAGTGTGAACGCAGCCTAAGATTCTGGAGAGGCTGTGCATTGATAGTGCCTATAAATTGTGTTTATATCAAACTTTATTGGCATTGAATAAATAACTCAATAACAAATAACAGATAACAAAGTTACGTACTTAAGATCAGATATTGTTGATTTTCAAAGCGAATTGTTCAGCAACTGTCGGACGAACTACAAAGTTCGCGGCAATCAATATAAGCGGTCAGGCTGCATCCGTTCAAGTACCAAGTTCACTATTTGCATAGCACGCCTATTTGTTCCCGAGACTTGCACGGATATACGGGTCATGGAATGTGTAAACATTCCATGACCAAAAGTAAGACAATATGAGAGGCATTACCAACTATTGTTCTAATTTATATTCTTATAGTCGTATTCCTCATAGCTGAGGGTTGTGGCTGTTATGAGGATATATGGGAGAATTATATGCGTAAATTAACTATGGGTTTTTAATACTCGTCCCGATTGTTGCGAAATTAAATATTGTGAGATTACTGGTGAGTAGTACTTACTTCTGTTACATAACAAATAATGAAAGGATAATAATGAAATTTTGCATGGACTACAACAATTTGATCAAAATTTGAAATCCTAGTTGCTATATATATATATAGCAATAAAGTCTGAAATAAAATTATATGTTGATTAAACTTAATGAAAACAATCGGTTCCAGCAGCGCTAATTCAGCGAATTGAACCGCGCTTGAGGCCAGCGTAATAACATTTTCATTTGTGCTCACGCTACAATAAACAACTCACGTCCCTCGCCTTTAGACAAAGACTCCGCCGTGAATTATGTACGTGTTAAAAGTAAACTGAAAGTGCCGCGTTGTGTGGCTGTTATTATAAATCATTGTTTATGTTTTCCGTTTGTGTTGGCGGAATTAAGTGCTAGTTTACTTCTTGCAATCTCGCGGTGACTCCATCATGTGCTCAGTAATGCGGTATATGGTAATAACATCACTTGGCTAAGAAGGTTACTTCCCCCAAAGCACTTGTGAGAGGAGGATTTACTATTCTGTTTCTACGTAAGAGACTGTTTGCATAATTTTGTAATACATGAGTAGATATGTATCTAAAAAAAATATTTTTCTTATATAATAATACGATTATCATGTCGAAAACAGAACAGAAGTGTAACTAAATGTATCTTTTTATCTGACTGTAGTAGTTAAAACAATTTAGGTACAAACAATCAAAACTTACACTAACTTTCCGCTAAACGAGTAATTCAAAGTTTCTTCAGTGGAAAATCGAAGTTTACCTGGAGTCTATAATCAGAACCAAATTGTTTAATATAGCGTAAACAGCGATAGGAATGAGATAGGGATCGCGTGCACGGCGCCCGTTAATCCCGCAAACCTACTCACTGGGCCACACTAGCGTAAAACGAAGAAATTTCAATCTACTTGCAATTGTCAGGCCTCCATACATGCCCTTGCAAAGTAATTGCAAAAAAAAAACAATAAGTACAAACGTCTGCTAAATTGCAGCATATGCAGCACGAAAACTTTGAGAAACTAGTTTTTAAAGACTTAAAAACTAGTTTCTCAAAGTTTTCGTGCCGAACCCACTCTTTGTATTATTTAAATTGGCTTGATATAACTTGCAAGAATGCTCTAGTTATTGTTGTTGTTGCGGTTTTCAAGTATCTGTAAGTTTACTCTCTTAATATTTTTGTTGTGTTTAAAATACGCTCAGTCGAACCTGGATAATGCTAATAGTGTTTTGTTAAATAACAATATAACAGACAAATTAAAGCCGATACTGCGGTTCATGTTGCCTATTTATTTATTTATTACAAACCCACTCACTGCACTAACACTCGCCCAAGGCGTGCAGTGAGCCAGAAGTATATATAAACAATACGACAAATCGTTCTATTATTAATAAATGCCAAGTTTTGAGTGAGAGAGAATGTGTACATGGATGTTTGTTACTCAGTCTGGTTAACTGAACGGATTTAGATGAAGTTTGATGAGGAGGGGTGTGTACCCTTCCTGCTCGCTTTAGAGAACGCTTTTTTTATTTATATTGTTATAAACTTATCTACCCATCGATGTTGAACGAGGTGACTAGTAGCTTAGGCAGTTGACAGACAACTATAACATTTCCAATTACTATATATATCAGACAAGCGGCTGGTAGTAAAATCTCAGCTGAAGGTTTAAAAGCTGAAGCTTTTTTTATCGCTGACCTCAGGCTTCATGGCCTCTGCCCCGAACGCAACCGGAATGTCTGGAGATGAGAGAGAGAAATTTATAAACTTGAGAGCGCTATATGATTTAAAGTTTATCTATCCGTGTTCGTGTGACCATCGATCTCGGATGTAGTTAAAATTCTGTGACGCTGCAGTTGCACGGGCTGCGGCGCCTGATGCAGGGTGACGCGCGGCATCCTAAGGCTCCTTTAGGAAACAACTTCAGGCCGCCACAGCCATTGCACCACCGCGCGGTGCGGACTAACATCGACTTCGATTTGAGCAAGGTATTATCAACCTTATTCTTTAGCAAACTCAACATATGTGCTATAATTCATGTAGAGTTAAATTAAAGACGCTTTGGATTACATACAGGTACAGGATAACAATAATAAACGCTAGTTACTAAGCATTACACTCAATTGTCGAGTCGTTTTTGACGTACTAGTAGTACAAGTACTTAGAGAGTGTATACGCCATAAAAATAAAAAATAATTTTAAAGTTATAACAGTTTCATAAATAAATAGTTTTTCATAAATAAATTTGACCTAAGGCTGGTATAAATATGTACTTGCTATAAAGCATGATTCTAATTAATTAGTAACTATTACAATTTGAATATTTGTATCACGTACACACATAGTCACGCTCTGTCTTTAGTTTTTCTTGGACTAACAAAATATACGTTGCCTTCTGACATAGACTTGTATGCTATTTTTAACTTTATGCCAATAAATTTAAAGTCGTTTATAGCAAGTAAATGTTTCAATATGCAACATTAATATTGAACTGTTTTTGCAGTACCCCGGGAAGACTTGCCCGAGCATGCACCGGGACATGCATTACAAAGGTAACCTTTTTTTCTCGTTATCTTTAGTCTCGAGACTTTTAACTTCTGAGTCTCATAAATATAAAAAACAATTTGATATTTTCAAAATAATATAGTCTTCTTCTTCTTTTCTTTTTCCTACTCTACTACTACTGAGAACAATGTTGGGCATTTTGCTTCGAGCAACATTAAGACATTACCTATTGTGATGTGCGCACACGCCTAGTACCTCAGATTTTTTAAATTTTTGTATGTGTACAGTATGTTTTCTTCCATTTAGATCTGTCACTTGCTTTTCTGTTCTATAACGGAATCTATCCACCACATTTTTGGTTTTCCTTTATTCCTATTAAGAAAAAGATAACAAGAAACAAGTTTCATATATCTAATTTATTTATTGAAATTAATATAAATTCTTTGTTGCAGCCAAAACTTGGACACAGTATTGAAAACCATTTAATTTACAAATGGTAGGCATTCTAAACTTAATAGTTGCTATGTAGAAAATATATATATAATATAGATTTTAAGAAATTGTATATAACTCTTGTACAGTTTACTAAGTATCCTGCTTAAAACTTGAGCTACAAAGTGTATAATATTATTAAGTAGATAAGTCGCTGTAATTTTGACTTGTAATGTATTTGTAGTTTCACATAATTGCGAGTAGATATTTAGAAAATTTATTGTGATGATAATTATGTTACTTGATATAAATATACTGTTGAATTTGTTATTTTAAAGGCCTCCTCGGGTAGAACATACATACATATTTTCGGATAGATTGTATAAACCAAAAGATTGGTTTAGCAAGAATAATATAGGTAATATTTAACGATAAGTTTAAAATATCATAACATTAGTAAAAATGTAAAAGATTTTATATACTAGAAGAGATGAAGTAAGATGCTTTGCTATCTTAAATGTTCCAGTAGAGATTTTGTCAATAAGTAATTATTTTGAAAATATTGAACGAATTAATATTTAAACGACATTCACTTTTTTATAGTTTATTGATATATTTTAACCTCTAATACATATCTAATGTTCGTAACTTTATTTCTGTATCTAATATAGTAAAATTAAAGTTCAATAATGAAAACAATTAGAGACATAATGGATCATATCAAACCCTATAAATATAACTTAGCAAAAATTGTAGTAAATTTGTGTAATATTTTAGAACTAATATTGCTATATTGCGTCGACTGCTTTAAACAAGAAATTTCTGTAAGAGACTTATTCGGTTGCTACCAATGTAAAAATGGTTTTTCATAATCATTGTATTGTATATCGCCTCGCTTCTTGTAAGAACTTATAGAATTAATAATATTATTAAAATAAAATTATTATTAATTGCTGCTAGTTTATTTTTTTTAAGTTTATAATGTGAATGAACATCGTAACTTTTTTCTTTCCTCTAAGCTATAAAAAATATAAGCAGGTAAAAATAATGCAATGAAATCTTGAACAAAGCGAAGTATTGCAAATACGACTACCATACTCAATTTGAAATAGACTCATTTTCCATTCGTTGGACTGAATCACCACTAAATAAAGAGAAAACTCTTGATATTTAAGCGATAAGGTTTAAAAAACGGATATGCGCTTACGTTTTTCTAATGCAGCGGAATGGAACCATCCGTTTTAGTGTTTCCTCTCTCTTGTTTGAATAAAAAGCTCATTTGAATGCTATAAGAATCGAAATTGCTCTCTTTTTCGCTGTAGTAACTTAATTTAATCGAGTTCTATCACAACGTCCTTTACCTTTATTATCGGTGGGTGCTCGTTATAATGCGAAGGTGAAGGAAAAATAGAATTATCCTTCTGAATTCTGAGATGATTATATTTTTTTATTTGACGACTGGAATATAACTTTATTTATAAACAATACAACTTTATTTTTTATTTTCAAACAATAGCAACATTTTTTAGGTTAATACAAAATTGTAATTCATTTTTATAAAGATGTTTGGAGAATTCAGTGAAGACAAATTTTGTTTTTCCGGTTTTAAATCCTGCTTATATATATACAGAGACATGAAATGAAGATTGCTTGGAACACCGCTCTAGTGTGCGAAGAGGCAATCTTCCTTTCAAGAAAATATCAAGCAATGATTCATACCTCGTTCCCGCCTTAGGGCCACTTAATTCCTGCCAGGCTCGTTTAGTTCAGCTCTAGCGGAAAAGAGCATAGTCTCTTTGTGATAAGGGCTCTTTTGCGAGGAATATTATGTGTTAGAGACACATCACTCGTCCGTGTTTCCACATTTTAATTATTCGTTCATCGGCTGTGCTTTTACATCAGTATCGTTAAAATGCCTCATTTTGCATGCAATAAAATTTTAAAGTTCTTATGAAAGTTTCTTATGTTTATGTAAAAAATTAATGAAAAAATACCGTTACTTTCACCGAAGCAACCTGAAGATTAAGATATCGTAAAATAAATCGTTCGATTTCCAGGGCCGGATCTAGACTGGCGTTATTGGAAAACTTTCCACCGACCAACGTTAATGGACTTACACAAATTGAGTTCATCACAAATAACATAATTGAGCGTAGAATTGCCTTCGCTACTTGTTTTAAAACGACTATAAATAGTAATCTACGTTGATTAGAAACCAGCGTGATTTAAGTATAGTATCTATTTATATGAAATTATATATTTCACAAAAATATTTTATTTTCTATGATTAAGCTAATACATAAAATAATGTGATGAAAAAATTTTTGATTCTAGCGAGAATAGAACCTACGCCCCTGTTAAGTCTGTCTAATAAGTTATAAAAAGGCTAGAAGTTATAAAGGACATGTAAAGTACGTGTATGAAAAGTACATGCCAAATGGTCTGACAACTAAGAATCGTGCGAAGTGCAGGTAAGTATATAATAGTAAGAAATAATATAATATAGTAAGAAAGGAAGAGAGAATTAAAACTTCCTGTTCTATCTCATAAGAATATATGTACTTTTATTTGTCCCGTAGTTTGATGAAAAATGGAACAAATGTATTTCTACAGACTATCAGACGAACGTAGTTCATAATTTAAGTTATTTCTATTTAGAAGTTTCCTCGGAAGAAGAGGAGTTATCCCCGGAGTATTAGAAAGCGCGGAAATCTAGTTGAACGTTAACTGAATCATGTTTATTTCTTCGCTACATCTTTCTGTTTAAACGGCCTCAGGGAATCGAACATAACAATAAATATAACTTGAATATTTCCTTTCCAATAATGTATAAATAATTATAGATTTTTTCGTGTCGACTTAATTGAAAGAAAGAAATACTTAACAATTTGGACAACATACTACATCAATTTTTGTATTACTACAGTAAATTGATCAAATTCTGAAACTTGTCTGTATTTTGCCATTTCATTGTAAATATTTCTGGAATTTCATTCCATTGTCCATTCCTAATAATAAATGTACTAATATAAATATTGAGAAAATATTGATAAGATCAAATTATTCACACTTGTATTTTTTTATATTCAACATATCATTATCATAAAAGTCGAATTGCCTTCAAAATGCGCACTGTACGTTGCACTACTTTGAAACTTTAAACTAGACATCTGGTGCAGAATTAGGCGTGAGGAAAGTTGGTGTCATTCATGTGCAGCAACTAGCATTTATTCGTCTAATGCCAAGATTTTATGGGCTGCTCGTTATTCCATTAATCGTGGTTTACCAGCACTTTATCCTCTCGATTTACGAGTAAACAGTTTTAAGCTTAGACTTTAACGCTAAAAGGCAATTTATTTGCAGTCTTCATTTTAGTTTTATGTGACTTTTGTTTAAGATGTTATATTGATGAATATAGTTAAATTTTAAATATACTTAGATAAAAGGAATGAATTAGTTAGGTAGCCAGTATAAATAAATGTTATCTCAGGTATGTAAAAACTATCTGATTCAGAGAATTCGCACCTTACCTTATTAAGTACAGAGTTATAAATCAAAATGTCTATTTTCGATAAAGGCAAATACACTAAACGTTCGAATACAGACGAGCTCACACTCGTCTTGAAGAGTACACTCGAGCTCACTCCTGCTGAGTGTTGAGCAGACTGTGCAAATATGAGTACACCTCGAAAGATTCATAATACGTGAATTGATTTGACAAAAACATTTCTATTATTGCAGTTAAGGAAAATGTCAAAGAAAAATAATTTTGCAGAGGAGATAGTATTGACTTTCTGCTCAATCATATTGGAATTTTAACGATGGAGAATATGAATAAATTATATGTATACCTATAAATCCGTTAAATCAAAACATTTTGCAACAAAAGTTGCGTCATATCACAACAATCAAGTTATCCTACATTGATTTTATGACGCAGCAATAGAGGTAAATTTGAATTTGGGTAGCTTGATTTGCTATAAACTGTACATTGTCGTTGCAAATAGTCTTGCTAGGTACTTTTCTCTATTCAATAGCCCACTGGGAATCAAACATTGCGTCGCATTTTTAAATTACGTGTTATCTAGTCGAGCTGCAGCGTTTCCAACTTTTTATTGCAGTGAACTAGGTTTTACCTGAGATCGTGACTTGGTGGCAGAAAAGTTAGTGCACTTATTTGTACAAGTAATATCACCAATTTTCTAAATCCTTTTCGCTATGTCAGCTATTTTAAAGCGTTAGGAAGCAAAGATAAATATTGCGACGTAGTTCCGTAGATGTTAACTACTGTAGAAATTACTAATTAATTTATGTATTTTTTATTATTATTACTGGCTTTGTCCGTGATTCACTTGCGGGAATAAGTTTACTGTTCCGGGATGAAAAATATCCAATATCCTCCCCAATACTCCTAACGAAATATGAAATATGCAAAATATCCATCCAGCTAATTAGTTGTGAAGAGGTTACAAACGAACAGACAAATTTACATTCGCATTTGTAATATTATTTAAGATCATGACCAGGAAGACAAATATGGGGAATTATTAACAAGGTATATGGTGATAATTTTTGTAAGTTAACCGACAAAACTTCAAAACTATTACTATTATTTACTAACGCCTTAAATCTGTATGTAAAAAAACCCGAACACTACATAAATACCGCTTTAGCATCCCACTGACTCTTAACTTGGCCGGATCCCGCGGGAGGCGAAGTTAAAAACAGCTTTCACCGGCCGTCGCGTTTGAATAACTTCCACTCAAGTTTTATTGAACTTGTAACCTTCGCCTTTGATATATGTACCCGACATCTGTACCCTGGTCGAAGTTAGTGCAATCATAAATTATTCAATCCTCTATACATACCTAGTACACGTCGCCCCCCGATGTTGCTAACTACTTGATGTATGGTGGTTCGAGCTACAAGGAATTACTTATATATTAATTGACATTAATGTTCGCAAAATCTCTTATCTGATCTGTCATTGTAATAAAAATTTAATTGTTCGTTATTAACCCTATTTTACTCTGACACAGAGTCTCATTAGAGTAGATTAAAACACATATTTTGAAATAAAACGCTCATTTACTGCATGAAATTATAAACTGAAATTAGTAAAGGTTGACCGAATACAGGATAGTATTGAAAATTGAAAAAAGAAAATATGAGTAGAAAATAAAACTATCTACGCTTCATAGCAACTTTTCCGTTACTTGTCAACATAAATACAAGGTAAAGTTGTAAGATTCACGTTTCACTAAAATTTTGAGATAGGTAGGAGTAAAACACATTATAATAAAACATACAATTTGATTTATGTGTGGCTCAAATATTACGTACAACGCAAGGGTGCATTCCGCAAAGGTTAATAACATTGCATGCTCAGCTCTACGACGGCTACGAGGTTTGCTACGAGACTGCTACGTCGTAGTCGTGGTGCTACAGTCTACGACGGGCGTGGGAAGCGGACCGTATGCTATTACTCGCTACGTCTTGGCAAAATAATGCATGTAACATGCTAGATACATATTTTCATTTGTCTTTTTGCCTTTCACTCGAATTTATGAAAACTTCTTATTTTTTTCGGTTCGGTTTTTTGTTATCGAAACCAGACGGTTCAGAGTACTAATTTCAATGACAAAAGTGAATCAGAAAAAAAAATGTTTTGAAAGATATATAAAATATCAGGTGTAATTAAATGGTAATTAAGCCAGGCAATGGTTTCAGGTGTCCATTGTAATCTGACGGTGTAAGCAAGCCGGCAGGGATTCGCGGTCCCTATTCTGGCCGAAACGCTCCGTGCGATAAATTGAGTTTTTCCCGTAACGTTACTCCGGGGACCGTTTGCTGCCAATCACAGCGCGTGACGCTCTCGAACCAAATTTATTTACACTGTTTGTTTCACTTTAGTAATTCAAGATTGGTTTATATCATGTCGTTGTTTTGATAAATTGAATATATTTAACATCAAAATGTATTTTATTTTATTTTTTGTTCTATTTTTAATTCAAAAACAAAGTTTTTCACGTATGTTAACTACGCGTAATGATACGTTATGAAACAGGATAATAATGTTTGTAGATGCTGCATAATATGAAGACTGAAATTAGGTGAAAGGAATTCTTATTACAAAATCTTATTACAACTTCGCCAATGAGTTACCACATTAATCATAAGAATTTTTATACAGATGTTTGGTCTTTGGCATAGCTATAGCGAAGATAGTTCCTGAATAGGGCCGCAGCGCCGCGTGCGCCGGTTCCCACGGCCGCCGCAGACATGCGACGTTTATTAAGCTCTTCGCGTTTTTGTTGCCCGCCGGGAGATTTATCACTTTTAATTATTTCTCATTGTGCGCCGACGCCATTCGTCTGAGCGCCAAAATTATTATGCTCACAGGTAATTTACAGCGCAACGTCACGTGATTCATGGCAGGAAAAATTGATTCCTTTTGTTGAAAATAAGAATGCGTGCAATTTTATTATCTATACTAAATTGAATACGATCAATTGTAATCAATTTGGATTTGGAAATTATACTTAGTTCTTTATTTAAATTTTCTGTTTAGTTAGATTTAGTACGCAGGTATGGCTTTCTGATGAGGAAGTTTATTATTGTTCAAAGCAGTGGGCCAGGTCGGTTTATACGAGAACCGCAAATATATATCTCCAAAGCCTGAAAAATACATTGAATTTAATCAACATCCATACAAATATTGTAATCTGTCTGTCTATTACACTTTCACGGTTAAACCACGGATTTTTATGAAATTTGTGACATATATAGCAAATAACCCAAGACTGTAATGGGTGGAGCTACGGGCAATTGCTAATTAAAAATAAAGTAAAAAAAAAAAACATCAACCACGCCTACAGAAAACAAACAATTTCATCTAAATAAAAAACATGAAAACAAAAATAAAAGCACAACCTCTCTGTACAGCAGTTGAGCAAATATCAATGGGAACGAAATTTTTGTTTTATAAACATGTAGCTTATAGCCCTTCATCGGTATTCATCGTGGCGGCGTGGTTCATTAAAATGCGACGTACAATAAACGCCCGCCCGCGGGACCTTTTGTCACTGAGTGAGTTTTAACCGCATTTCAATCTGGTTGTGTTTCGTTATTATTTCCCTCATTGTTCCTGCTTACTCTCCTGAAAACTGTAGCTGGACTGCTACGTCATATAGGTTAAATAGATCAGACACATATCGATACATACGTTTCATTTATTTTTCTATACTTATATTTTTTATTACACATCAAACAGAAACACAATTTAACCAAATAAGATAACATTTTGTCTTCTAAATTGACTATGAGGTGTTGAGTTTAATAAATACTAATTTTGCAGTCTATAAATACTTATTATATACATTATATTACTAGAAAACAATACTGGTAAGCCCTTTAGTCATGATAGCGATCGATTCTCTTTCAATAAATTTTATTCCGCATTTCTTCTTAGAAGTAGATGTTTTAAAGTGCTAGTAGATGGTAACTTTAATATGCAAATACTGTATATTTTAAAATTTTACACGAAAAGTGCAAGTAATTATAAATGAATAAAAATTTTAACAAAGTTATAATTTTGAACTAATTTCAAAATCATAGAGAATAAAATTATACTGTTTCCAAATCGCCCTAAAATATTGAAATACCATTTTTCCCCGTAAAATATTTTTAATCTACCTCAATATTATAAATAAGACCTAAGAAGTTAATAGGTTAATTTATAATACGTGGTGCACGGTGCTCACGCGACGACGCCCAGGCTGTGTTCGCTATATCTATGACTCCAGGCTCCGCCCACTATTTCCATACGGCTATGAGAGACTATAAATTTATGTGGACTATCAGCTAAATACTTTGGGATTTATAATTTTATGCAGGTTGGAATTTTCTACCAGGAAATAGATGGATTTGAACTTACTTTGAAAAAGTAAATTTTATTGTATGTCTGTTTGAAATATTGCATATAATTTTGGGAATTTTTCATGTCTGAATAAAATACTGTCCAGTGGTCAAATAATTAAAAACTAATCACACGTGCAGACTAAAGGGTATTGATAGTTACAAAGAGCTATTAAGCTTTTAAAGGAGACAGACGGCTGGTTTTGTAAGTCGTATCAGTCTATGAACTAAAATTACTACAAAAGTTCAGAGTCTGAAATGTTTATTAAGAAACAAGTTAACTGCCCTCCATTATTTTAGTCGCTGCAAGTAACTTTAGTTGTTACTCATACATAAAATGTCAATTTTGTGACGTAGCTGCTTGAAGGCGTACGGGTTAAGATATTTCCCCGAGTTCAGACACGGCCCATTCAAAAGGCGCTCTAAACGGAAGGATACGAGCCGTAAAATGGGATTTCATGCATGCGTTGGTTTGTGTGAACAAATATGTACGGTTGACAACACGCAACCTTTGCCAATAACCATTTGGATGGAGAAAAAAATCATTTCTCATTTCTTTTCTGAATGAGATTACCGCCACTTGACCTGCGGTATTCGAAATTACGCGTTTTATTCCAAATAATATAATATAAATAATTTATTTTATTTATATTATATTATTTGTTTCTTTTTTCATTAGTTGTAGGGTAGTAAAATTTTTGAATATGAGCGTCAGAATTTTATACGAGGCATAAATACATTTCATATTCTTAGCTAAATCAGGTTGCCATTACCTACATATATTTTCTTTTTTGATATCAAGAACGGTTGGCAATCTGTTCTTCGTTTCATACTTATTTTTCTAAAAAAATAAAATAAAACAAATGAGCGTACTTGCATCGCAGATTCATACCGCGGGTGCTATTCTCAGAGCAATCAGCAACACATACGTGTGTCTCCGGTCCCGAGTGCCCCATAGCTGAGTCGTTTTGAATATTGCATTTAGCGTCATTTCTCCCTCTCACACCCCTAGGCGACACTTGCAATTTTTACACAAAGAAAAATATGTACCACGCGTTATTATTGTGGTCTTTGACCTTTTGTAAGGACAGGACAAGAGGTTTATCCCGTTGCAACTTTTGATTTCACATTTTCATATTCAAAATATATTGATGTTAGCTTTTAATAAAAGTTGTTTGTTTGAAATATTTTTGAAAGACGTCAATGAATTCTAATTCAAGTCAAAAAATATTAACAATACTTTTAAAAAAATGTAAATCTTAATTTTGTAGTGATCACGATTACAAGAAACTCATAGCAGAAATATGGACAACTCTTCTAATTATTTATTACTCAGACAAATAATGTGGGTAGTTAGCGCCGTTTCATTCAAACAATAGATGGTGTTTGCATTTCGATTCCAAACAGTGGTAATCTAAGTTACTGGTCGGATTGCGGGTAACTTAGTCGGAACTGGAGCTAGGCGTATCCATTTAACTAATGCACTGTCCGACTATTGGTCTTGGTGCAAACGAGGCACTTTGTTCTGAGTAACATATTAGCTCCTCTTGAGGAGCCTTACCGCTCTGTTTACTTTTTGTTTTAGTTCTCAACTATGCCGACTGCGTTGTGCTCCAGTGAGAAGCCGTGAAATGTGTTAGTGTATGTCTTAAATATATTATTTTCCCGCTGTTACGAGTCAGTTGTTTAGTTGGTCTGTTTGTACAAGGAACTACGTGTCACCCAGAATTTTCTGAATAACAATCCAGTAATATGTATTCATTCATGGAACTAAGAGAACCTTTGGGAGTTCTAGTATCTTAATAGATACTAGAACTCCCAAAGGTTCTCTTCGGTTGCGATCGAGACCTCTAATATTACTAATAATACTAATGTATTATTAGTAATATTACTAATAATACTAATGTATTATTAGTAATATTAGAGGTCTCGATCGCCTATTTGTTACTGTTAAACTTGTAAATCATATACTACCTTTATTTTCACAAATTATATGGCCTTTTATGATAATTATAAGCTGATGAGCTGATGCACCTCTTGGATCTAGCGTTTCTACCCCAAAAGGCTCTAAAATACTAAATCATTATTATATTAAAATTACAAAACCTTCCTATAAAATGTCCATCATTTCCATTACCTGTTATAAAGCAATTTAGTAGCGCGTAGTTCCAATGCAGCTCTGGCAACGTTATTAGTACCAATTAACATGGTAACCTCAACACATGTATGACCAATTAAATGGAGTGATACCTCTTCCATTAGTATCTACCCGCCGTTGTTTACATCAATTAACCAGCGTGTTAATTTTAATGCGCGCATATGCGGCCCATTTTGTATGTATGTATGGTGACTTGTTGCCGCTGCGTGTTTGTTTTAGATAAAATGTATCATAGTAATGAGAAATTGAGAACTGTTTGATATTACATATTTTGTATAACATTTAGAACTATAGCAGGAATATCTATTTTGACTATACAAGTTGCATAAAAAGTCAGGAGAAATAATTGAATAATTAAAGAATATATTATGATCATTTTTCACCCGACTAATTGATATAAGTTTGATTTAGGGTGGGTTGCGACGTTAACCATTATTGTTAACTGTAACGTGCGCAGAAGAATGCAAAGTACGCCATTTTGTTTAAACGGCAGCGGCGCCCCGGTTAAAATCAACGTCAAATTTGACGGTGCAACTCACCCATAAAATTGAGAAATGGCAAAAGACGAACGATTTTAATCTTGGAAAAGTTACTTAACAAACTGCCATATATTTTTGCTGTAACATGGTTTTATTTTATTGTTTGTGTTATCAGTAAAGATTTAGGATTTCGAAAATACCAGATGGTGTGTCGAACAATATACATTTCTCAAGGATTTGCTGAAATGCAATTAGTTTAAAAAATAGCATTATCAATGTAGTTACGAGGAGAAATGAAACTGCGTCGCTGTATGGGCATTAAGGTTGGAATGCAATGCCACAGGTCGTCGTTTTTACGCTCCCTTTAATGTTATTCTCGCCTTTATGACACTATAAAGACGATACCGGCCACTACGCGTAATGAAATCTTGTGTTCAATACCCGTAGATAGTGCCTTCGCTATTAACACCTATTCAACGTCAGACATTTTTTTTCACAACATGCTATCACGACTGTAAAATCTCGCAGTGAACGGTTAAATATAGTTTTTTAATGTGGACAATAATAACAAGGATTTTATATTTTCAGGAGGATATTAAAACATGTAATCAGTGAGTTATAACTATACTATTTTTACCAACTGCTAAAAACGAAATGATTTTTTATAACTAAATTGTTCAGATGGCCAGTAACATCATTTATCCTATTAATATATTAAATACTTTGACGTAAATAATAATAATAATAAATATCAATTTTGACATTAATTTCAAACGTTGCGCGTCGCCGCTGTTTAGATAATAGGTGTAAGTATATACTACTTATGCGTTTTTCTGCATGCTATGAGATTTTTTATGTCAAAGTAGACTGGTGCAACTGGCCAGTTATAATGTATGATTTTAATGTATGAATTTAAAACACGTGGTTCTCGCTCTAATTTGATCTAATAAAGTTTATTACAGCGCTATGTTTAGATTTGGGTTATTATAGAGATATTAACGTCGGTATCCACTCCGCAGTGTTAACACTGCGGCTTTGTCAAGAGCCCGCATGAGGTAATCTACTACACACTGATTGAGCTCCTAAGTATCATCAACCATTATTTGCCTATTAGACACCAACATATTGCAAATTCAACACTAGTTTACATAATAGCTTTCATCAACGTTGTGATAGATTGTTTTGATCATGTCAATCAAATAAAATTATTTATTCAGAAATTATACTTTTACAACCAGTTTTTTACCTAAAATTTTATATTATACAGTAATTTCTCGAAAAGCTACAAACTACTGTCATTTCGAAACGACCACTGCTGAGAAAAAATTGATTTTCCTTTTGTAATATGCGTAATTTTCTCTAACGCCATCCATTAAAAAGAGAACAAAAAGTATGTATAGTCCTTAAGCGCTAATTTTGTGATAGAATATACAAGAAGGAACTGATAAATTAAAACTTTTTTAAATTACTTCATGTAAGAAAATTTCATACAGTTTCTCAATAGCCCATGAATATAATAACAAAAATACAAGACATTTAAAAACATATATAAATGTTATTAGTACTCATTTAAACATATTTTTCATATATTTATAGATTGGTATATTTGCAATGTTTTTGTAAATACTTAGCTCAACAGACAGTCGCGTTTAGAATTCAGCATTTGGATTAAAAACGAGCTAAAGTGTGATGTGTTACTAACATCGAACGTTAAAAGACTTCCGATGTATCAGTGTTAAATGTGCCGGTACAAGTCGGAGGTGATATTGTCGAACACGTCTCCCTCGCTAATCCGTTAGCGCGACGCAGAGCAGAACTTCGTCTTCCGATTTAGCGAGAGAAACTTTTTTAAATTTTATTTTTAACACCTATTCTGAAATTCTCTTTTTAATCTTAACAGAATACAAGCAGGGTATAACTAGCCTGCTTGTTGTCTTTGTGTTCTATTTAAAAAAAATTACCTCTGTAGAAATAAATTAACACTTGTAGTGTAAAAATGAGGTAAAAATCCATAATAATAAATGTGGGTGTGTGCGGGCAACAACTAGTGGTTGGCCCACAATATAATATATTTATCAATTTATTTATTTTAACCTTATTTTTTTCAACTAATAGTAATTTTAGAGACAGTTAAAAAAGTACCTACAATATAAAATATCGAAAGTAGCGTCTATACATTTCGTACCGGTTGCAGTATTTTCTGATCTTTTCTAGATACAGGATTTCTAAGTCGACTTGCAGTAATGCTACGTTTTTACTTGATGCGAGGATAATAGAGACGTGACATGAATATACGACATTGGGACAGGGCGATGAACTAGTTATTTCAGTTATACTTTTTACTGTCACAGTACAGTACGTTGAAATAAAAGGAGAACACTTTTTCCTAAATAGAAAATGCAGAGAAGATGACGATGTACTAGCTACAAGTAATTTGGTACTATATTATGTTTTATTTCATTTTGTTTTATTTGAAACATTATGGAATTTAAGACGTTTCAAACATTTATAAAATTTCACTAGCTTTTTTAGATTAGTACCACTATACTGTATTCTAAAAAATGTTAATTTTTTTAAATGTCTTCTATTTATGTAGATGGGATGCTGATTAAAAATCACTATGTTGAATATGAACTTTTTTTTGAAGCGAGAAAATGTTGCCAGTATTCTTCGTAAGCTGCTTTTGATAAAAAAAAGTGTTTTAAGATAAATAACTGAATATCATATTACTATCTATGAATAATTGTAGATGGCATGGAGATGGCAGTGAGTTCGACAATAGAAAGTTATATCTGTTGTCAGTAAGATGCAAAAAATCCATCCTAAAGTTACTTATTTGTAGAAGAACGTTAAAGTTTTGGGCGGTTAACTTTTCTGGTCTCTTACTCATGCTAGGATTAAATTTTGAACTTCTCCAGACTATCGTCGTGAAGTTGAAATGAGTTGGATTTATACAGTGGACTTGTGAATTTAAGTTTAAATTTGTTAGTGAGGGAACGTTTTATTTATAGATGAAACTGTTTCTCGTAATTAGGCTTTGATTTATTAATTTTAAATAAGTTATATGAATTTGTCGTTACATTAATTTGCACTTGGGAAAATAATTTAGGCCCGCACAAACTATAGGCGGAAGGGTGTCATTTTGTAGTTTATATGCAGGTGTGTGCATGAGCTCGCCACAAACTGCTTTCGTTGACTGATTGCATTATATTCAAGAAGAATCTGGCGGTAGTTATATTATTACTAATTCGCGTAATTGGCCATTTTTATTATTATTAGTGATAACTAACAATGTTTGTTTATGTGCTCTACTAACTCAACATTTTATTGAGAATGGCAGTTATTGCATAGAATATTATAAGTTGAGCTAAACACAGCAAAACAAGTGAAGAGCGGCGGACGGCAATCTTCGTTCTATTATGTAATCGATTGCTGATGTTATTGCCCAAGTTTCAGCTTTATTGATAGAGTTGGCGAAGTAATTCCGATAGACACTATGCTCAATATTGTTGGACATACGGAATTAATAAAATTTTCTCTCTTGAATTATTATCAGAACTTTCTGGGATCATTGAGAATATTGTGTGTGTGAAAATGACCGGATTTCAAAAATATAAGTATGATTTTTTTTAATAATGCAAGTTAAATATAAATATATAATTTAGCTAAAATTAATAATATCTAAATCTTTAAAGTTTTTAAATATGTTAATTGAAAATGTATTAAGAATGTTTGATATTTTTATTTAATAAATAGATACATGTTATGGTTTCTTAATAAAGGACTTTTTAATATAGATCAGAAGGACGACAAAGCGCAAACAGTTTGAACAGCCGTACAACACAATATAGGGTGTATTGCATAATGCACATTTTGGCAAACATAATAACTTGTTGGATGCTCTTATGCAGCCACTTACACAGACTGGACTTAATGCCCGTGAACACGCCACAGATTTTGCACATACACTTTGGCAAGATAAACAACTTATATCTCTAATAAGGATCAACGAAATCTGTTGGCGATCAAATGTGATGGCCGTTTTTTTGTTTTTAATAATATGATATTGTATATTAGCTGCGGCTCAAAAGGCTCAAAGCCACACGATTTATTTATGTTTTTATATATAAAACCATCAAATTCAGTTTCAAGTACTAACGAGTTTAAATTAAAAACTTATTTTGATTTAAATATGTTTTCAACATCTATATTAATAAATATATATTGAGTTTCTCAATGTATTCAATCAGATGAAGGAAACCTGAAACCTCTCACTCGCCGGTTGATTATCAACTTGTGTTCATGCCACGAGCTTTCATTCCACGTAAAGATCGCGATCTTCAGCCATGACGAATATGACTATGAAGATGAGAAGCTAATTACGTAAATCTAAATATGGTTATCAATTGCCTGATTAGTTTAAATTTAATTGCGGATGATTGCGTTGCTGATTGTATTTACTTATAACATATTAGCGGCCCATCACGGCTTTGTTCGGGTAAAACAATTGAGAAGTAACTATGTTATCTCTGAACGTTTCGTCTATCTCTGTGCCAAATTTAATCAAAATCGGTCGTGTACTTTTTGAATTTATTCATTACAAACAAAAAAAAATACATATCTTTTTTCTCTTTATAATTAATATGGACATGGATAATGTGAATGAATAGTGAATACAAATCCCTTTACAAATCTCCAAATTATAAGATTTTTTTTTTATAATAGGAAAATCAAAAGAATCGAAAGGTAATCGTTTTTAAAAAATGTAGCGTTGATTTAAAGTCGACAAGAGGAGCCGGACATTTCCTTGGAGGACGAAATCACTGCTTCCTTTTAATCGTCTTGAAGAAAATGGCGTCGATGCATTTCATCGGTTGCTCTAAAGAATTTCTCTTTTTAATATGAGCATCGATTCCAATTACAAAAGATCAAAGAATCGCCGCGCGGCCCACTTCGTCTTTGTTCAAACGAAAGATGAATTATTCAGAGAGCTGGAAACGTTTCAATTGGCCAGCTATAAAAAAGGAGACGGTTCGTTGCTTTTTCCACTAAATTAAAAATTTCTTTATTTTCGTTTAGTGGGTGTTTCGGAATATTTTTGATTTTGAATACAATTATCTACTGAGAATTTCGACAGTTATTGTGTTAGAATCGTCCTGGTGAATAAGAAATTAGCAGTTACCGAAAGTAAATTATAAATGTTTTATTTTATTTGTCTGTATAAATTATGAAAGATTTGAACCCGATAGCAAGCTACACTGCTACACGTTTTACCCGAGCTTGCAAAGTACTATAAATAAAGACAGAGTATAGATAGATACGTTGTCCGATTTATATTTTATTTCTCAGATTGAAGTAGGTAGAATTCATCTGTACAGTCATTATGATGGCTTACAATGAATTCCTGTTACACTTAATTTCAACTGGTGCGTCTTTTTCCTAGGATGACAAAAATATGATGGCTATAAAGCCATCATATTTTTGTCATCGTTAACATTATTTTATGATGTTTTGTTTTTCAATACACTCGCAACATACCAATATTTTCAAAATGTAACAAAAACATATTTTAATAATATTGTATGTTTCTATATAAAAATATATTGCAAAGGTGTCTTTCGTGGAATACTTCAAGTGCCATTTATATTAGAGGCCAAGTTGGAATACGTCAAAAAACTATTAAATACTTATTATTATTTATACATAGGTATATAATAGCACACAACAAGCAGAAGTGACTCTGATAACAGCGAAGCTTAAAAATAACTGGGTATACAGAATATTTCGTGTTAGAAGTAATAAGAACCCTTGTAATTTTTAACAAGAGCGGATTTATGCTGGCGACACCTGGCGGGAACCCGTGATTGAGAGAGCGGGCCGTACGCGAATTATTAAAGCGTAATTTATGCTTGCAATTTGTACGTAACTTGAATTCGTTTCTTGTGTCATTCATCACGGCTGCCAGGGCCGATTAATTTCGACAATCATGTGAAAAACGAGTGCGTCCCTGTGCGTACAGCCGAGGCGCGATAACAGCTCGGTAATTTGTTGTATGTAATTGACGTCAAACGTTTTTTTTATTTGTCTCTGTTTAGTTCTGATAGCAACAGCTCATTAAATATTTTTTTGTTAAATAATCTATTAGGTGTTTCGCGATTGGTAATATCTCTGTTGATATATATGTAGATATTAACAGCTAGTAGCAATATAAAAAATCAACCCTGAAAATGTCCTATGTTTGTGAATACCAGTCGACGTCACCATATAATTAAACCAAAATAAGAAACATTCGTGTTTAAGTTATAAAGAAAAATGTCATTTTTGACATAATGTTGTCAGAAAGATCTTATTGCATCCGATGCATGACAAAAAATCATGTCTGTGCAGTAAACCTTTGCGGAGTTCCCTCGTCGGGAGCCGTTCTTAGGGACGACTCCCGTGCACCTTAAGGTCAAGCATATCATAATAAATGTCATCCAAACTACACTACACTAAAATACGTACGCAATTTCAGCTCAATCGGTAAATGATATCTGCTTAAAAATTCATTTACAAGATTCCACCCGAACATAGTACAAGGTACTAGACTACGACGTAAAAATACTGATAAGTTTCCGTTGTGACGTCACCTCCGCTTCCGCCTTCCGCCGGACTACCCTCGTTAATTTTATTTTAACGCCTCACTAAATCCATTTCTTCAACATGTTTGTGTTTTCTTCTTATCGATTTGTGGCTATCGGTAAAATGTGCAAGTTCACTGGGTCGAAAAGAAATATACTGTTTGAAAAATAAATAATAAGTAATAACATATATAATTTTCATTTATTGTCGTTTCGTACATGAAAGTAATATTTATATGCATACCTAAGAGATCGTCACTTGATAGAATTTCATATATAAATATAAGTTTTGATAATTTTGAAATTAATTTGTAATATCATATGAATTATATGTTGGACTATAAAACAAAATAGAATAATCTTGTGCAATCTCGGCTGATGTTTTATTTCACAGATTATTTTTCTAACAGTATATATCTCATTTCGGTAAGTTTTGAATAAAAACTAATTTTCCACGAAATACCTTATCAGGCGACTGTAAAAAAAATCTTGGAATAATTTCAGCAATTATTTTTGATGCATTAGTTGTGCCCACTGGCTGATAGCAAAAAACCTAATTATTATTCAAATCAAGCCCCTTTTGTTCCTTCATGGGCTACAATAAAAATTAAATTATACCGAATTTTATTATCTCCCTCTTCGGGCTCATAACTCAGTAGAAATATTCATGAAGAAACTTCTAACTAAAGATTTGTGATTGTTCAACTGATTTTTTATAAAATCCAATTTTTGTTTCTATTGTTTAGCATAAAATGTATATGACGTGTGACTAGTTATAACCAGATCTACATTAATATTGTATACTCTTATGGTTATGCACTTGTTCTAATCAAAAATTGAAGATCCAAAAATTTAAGAAAACATTGGACTAAAAACTCCAAAAGAAAGTTATTTAATAAAATATATAATTTTCAACTATATTTTAATACGAGTCAAAAAAATCAAAGTGGAAAGTGCTCATGAACTTTGTACTTAACAAAGATTTATAATAAGGGACATACAGATAATAATTTCAGTAGAAACCTTTGGAAGTGGCAGGTGAAGTGGTCTTCCCGTAATTTTCTCAAGTACACGCTCAAAATTGAATAAGTGCTCTTCTATCCCGAATTTATAATATTCCTTCCTAATCATGGATGTATATAATGGATTTATTCCGATGGTTTTAGTATTTTTAAATCAAAAAGTATCCCGAAATAATTATTTTACTTTTGTCGCATTATATTAATTTGGTAAAATCCATATAAAAGATCGAACAAAACTCCTTATCCATCCACTGTCTTCCTTGTGGATGGACAAGGAGTCTCAATGCCTAATGCTTAATGAGTTGGCACCAGGGCCAGTGAAGAAGAGTTCCCATTCATTAACTGACCAAACTCATCTAAAAATCATACATTTATTTATAGTGTTCGTGCCGCTTTCATTGGTAAATAAAAACAGCGATAGGTTCAAGTGACACCCTCCAGATTTTGACGATGCTCATCACGAGGCGAGAAGTGCCTCCCTCTGAAAATAAAGATGGATTTACGAGTTCACAAATATATTTTGCTATTTTCTTTTGATTAGAAAGAGGTTATGGTTTTGACATTGGATGATGCGTACGTTGCTATGTTTATTTAAACAGCTTTATTATATTGCTTGTCGCATTTTCATGTATTCCTAGTAAACATGAATAATGGATATTATATTTGAAATATTTTAAAAGCTCTTGTTACCCTGAAATATGAATTTGTGCTCACACTATAATTTTGCGAGCTACATTGTTAATTAAAGACAAAGGTGTGCTAACGAGAGTGGCATAAGACAAGAATTTTGATTAGCTGCTAAAAATACTCGGTATGATGAGCAGACAGACAGTGAGGAGCTTGTACTTCGTTAGTATTTATTGTACGCCCGGAGTCAAGTGGGGCTTCTCTTTTTGTTGCACTAGTTTAAGGTGGCAATATGAATAAAACATGCTTTAATTTAGTAAACGTGATGAATTTGAGAATTTAAAGCAGGTGGCTATGTATTGCAGTATACATAGTTTTATATGGACATGTTGCATACAGATCCGTATCACTTTTTATTCCTTACTGATACGTGGATTGAATTTCTGAAATTCTGAAATACGAGTAGTAAGAGCTTGTCCATCGGCTATAAGAATATTCTTCAGCCTTCCTTCCCTCTTCCCGTCCTTACACGTGCCCGTATGTAATGTTCACTGTGGCATTAAAAAAAACAGACGATTTTCGTATGTTACAGATCATGGCATTATTATAGTATCCTAGTAATTCTCATCCCAATTTAATTTACTAGCAATGAATCTCATAAGTTGTGTGTGGCGCCGCTGCCAAAACGGCTAATGACCGCGTAGAGCATCGGCCGCGGGATCGAGCCAAAAACCAATTTGCTACACACTAATAATGTTGTTTGGCTATTCCATTAAATCCTGCCATGGTCGCCACAGATGTATGACACCTATGTTCTCTATATGTGGTATGGCTAATTTTTAGTATATTTAATACCGGATTCAAATATTTCGCGTTTAAAACCGAACATTAACAAATAGGTACGGAATTGGTTCATTTAGCAGACAATTTAAGTCATACAAAGACATAATATTGGTAAAGTCACATGTTATAGTAAACTTTACTAACCATGACTTTTTGTGAGAATGGTGCCTTCTTATGAAACTTGTGGAGTAACATTTTTTAAATTCAATATTTATACACTTACGCAAACTAACGTCTTTAGTTGATTTTTATTCACAACCGTAGTTGTGAATAAAAATTTTATTGATCCCTTACTTGCGGCACACCGAATGACTTCCACTTTTATGGGAAATTTTCAATCGGCACTAATTAAATCGTTTTTTGAGAAGATCGGACCAAAAAGTTCCTAACCCTCGAGAACGATAGAAATACACCTGGACTTTTGAACGCATATAAAAGTTTTCCAATTTACAGGGGCTGATTGGAAAATTTTCGCCAGTTCGGGTGTTAATCGAAGCCAGACTTTCTGCAGGCTTAAGAATGGCATTTAATGTAATACCTACTTGAAAGTAACACTTTAACTAATAGGTCGATAAAGTTAAACATTTTTCTTCAATTCTAACGGTAGGTTCATTCGATAGTTGTTTTGCTATCACTGGTGTCAGATTTTATTGAAGTCGACTAAAGGCACCTGACATTAGGTAAGCATATTGTGAAATGGATATAAGAAAAGATTTAATGATCTGATGATTTTCAAAATTATATTCTATTTAAATTTCTTATTTTCTTATCGTCATTGTGACTTTTCTATCTGTCAATAACTTGCTATTTTATTTTTACAGTGCTATTTTAATTTTCCACGTGACAATGAGCAGCGCCATTAATGTTGAGTGTCCATTTGTTATACTATTTCACAGATATAAGAACATTGTAATGTTCTAATATATGTGTAATATTTTAAATAATGAGATAAGTTTGAGATAATAAATCCAGTTTGAGATAATAAATTCAGTTTCTAGGTCTCTAGTTTCTGAGTAATTGCTTTGACTATATTTAATACCTAACTAGTTTATCTGGCATTGGCATTTCCGTAGGCAGAATCCCAGTAGCAGCTGTTCCATCGTTGACAAGTAAATCTAAGGTATTACAAGACAACCAAACCTATTTTGAATAAACATACCTAATAAGAGATTCATAAGTAAATTCATACAATTTAGTATGGGCTTGCTCGTGAATATTTCATTTTTATTACTTTTTATCCTATCTATATGGACATTCTTGTACATTGGTACATACGACGGTACAGTAGGTAGTGGAATTTAATTAACTGTTTACATATTGTGCAAAAACCTTATTTTAGTTATATAAACCTTATTTTAGATATTAGATAATAAATTATATTATCGATCAAGTTCTTGCTTATTGCTTTCTCCGATGTTAAACTAAAAAATTAATTTAGCGTAATTTGTTTCTTATCTTCCGCCGCAAGAGCATATCTCTGAAGAAAATTTGTAAATTATTCATGAGGAAAGTTTTAACGGGGACATGATTTTAAAACCGACATTTGTAAGTCCCGTTACGCAATAACTTTGTGGGATTTAAGGCTCTTCTTACAACTATGGATTTCAAAAAGACTTGTGACACGTACATTCTCCCTTGTATAGATTGTTATTTTCAAATTTTTCGTTTTTGAAACTTTGTTTTATTTACATTATTGGACGTTTTTACCTTATCAAAGGCATACATTAAAAGTGAGATTTAATTTAAGAATTAAGTAAATTGAAAATGCTTTTTTTTACTTGTTTTTTTGTTAAGAGAGTGCTGTAAAGATAGCAAAAGTTGATTAAAAAATAAAAAGTACCATTAAAAACAATATAATTTGTGATTTTGTTTTTCAAAATCTTTTCCATATCTTTAAAGACAGCAAAAGTATCTCAATTAACATGCTCGGATAAAACAAATATTTTAGTAAAGTTGAACACGAGCTAGACTCGGAAGGCGCACGTTTTGTTAGCTACAATAAATCAAAGCAGAATAAGAAAGCAAACAAATATAATGGAGAGTTGTAGTCATCGTTTATGTTAGGACCATTCCAGACATGCTACTGAAAATTTACTAATAGCACATACTAAAAAAATGAATTAAAAATACTTTGTAACTTCTTAGTATTGAGAGTTAAGTGAATTTTATTTTATTCATTGTCTCTTTATTTAAGTTTTTAAGATTATATTTATGAAAATAAAATGTTGATATTTAGAGGACGAAATATAAATCACAATCTATATACATAAGTTTATAAATTACATTTCTACAAAAGTCGATGCATATCCCGAAAATTTCGACAACCATAAAATCGCATTTGTAATGCTGGCATTACTATATATACGAGTAGACTATCGACAGTTTTTGGTTTTCTTTGCGTAATTTGTATAAACAACGCATACGAACAACGCATTCGCGTCAGCACCTATCTGTGTTTGATGAAGTATGTAACTGGCAAAGTCGCAGTCGCAGCCGATAGTCTGGTGTGTGGTGACTTCGCACGAATATTTCGCAAACACAGCGCTGCAATCGCTTTGCCGGGCGCTGAAAGTTGCTCCAACTTGAGTATACAATATAACGCGATTACTGGATATAATATTGATGTTGTTTTTAGCTGCGCTTCAAAACAATTCACTTCAGCAATGAATGCATTGCTGAATTCACTTCATTGCTGAAAAGGACCAGTATACTAGTGTACTAGACCAGCGTTACTAAGTAATGATTATTCAGTGCTATTCAATTCTTGTATGGTTCATACAAATTATCCAAATTCGTATTACATAATTACAAAAGTAACACAATCTCTATGTGACTATAAGATAAGAAAACGTCTTTACTTATACATATTAAAGAATACCACGAGTATCGCTATTACAATCGTAGAAACTTGGAATTTCATTACATGGAGCGATGTAAGTATATGTAATAAGAACATTTATATATTTTGTCAAGAAATCAACATACTACAAAAGTATATTTGCCCAACTTTGATTTACCACAGATAAGTATAAGGCATTCTAGGTACATTTATACCTAATCCCTCACTTGACCACGAAGACCAGGAATTCTATTATGTACACAGTGCGGTGACAAATTAAGTGTAATCACTCTATTCAGAAATCACGTAGGTATAATTTACAGGCTTCCTGATTTATATGCAAATGTGCTTATGCGACAAGCGATGCCAATTGGCGGCGCTACTATATCAATAGAAGTCTAATTTGCGTGGCAATCAAATTTCTAGTAATTATGCAGCATATAGAGGGAGAGAGAGAGAGAATTAATAAAATAAATAAATATATTAGGACAGTATTATAATAATTAATAATTACTAATTAAATATACATTGTTTTATTTCCTGAAAAATTACCCTAACATAGTTGAGCGCTACTATTATACTGTGCTGTGGGTCTGCTAAATGCTAATTAAAATATCAAGAGCTTAGCTGATCAGTTTCCTTCAAATACAATAAAATCAAACAGAAGTTTGATTCCGATACACAATACTATAAAACGCTATCAAAGTACAGGTACAATACGGCAAGGGGATTAATTTGTTGACAGCAAATTGGATCCTAATGAAGCAAAGGCTCTTTAGGTAAACAAGGCGATCGTCTTGCTTCTGTTTACATGATCCGACGGTTCGTTAGCTTTGTTCAAATCCAATCGCCCTCTCGGAATACAACTTGTAGTTCGCCGTTTAACTGTACAGCATTTGTATTAGCTATGTATTCAGCTGTTCAATTGGAAATTATATAGCTGAATGAATAATTGGGATGGATCAAACATGACCTTTAAGACGATAATACTAATCAGTATCTTTTGCTGTCGATCCATGCTGGTCTGGCGAAAGAAAAACATATAGTTAGTTACTCTTACCGATACTCCCGCTCAGATAACAAAAAAACTCTTCACATATACTGTTTAGAATTAATAGTATATGTATCTTATTATTAAATATTTTTATATTACTAAATATTTATATTTTAAAGTTTAAGTAAGTAAAAACACAAATAAACAACTTCCAGGGTTCTTCCACGAAAATCTCTGACCAATATGGCTTACGAAAGGTCATCTTCTCTACTGAATAAATAAAATAAAATTATAGCAAAATAATTATTAAAAAGTAGTGTAATCTAAAAGATAATGATTTCGTCAAATTTCTTATGAATAAGGATGAATATCTCTTAACTTGACAAAAAACAGAAACATTGTTGTCTACAGAACAATACATACATATTAATTTTACGGACAATAAAAAAACGTTTGCAAGTATCAAAAAATCATATTTTCATTTAATTAAGTACACGATTAATTAAATTAGTTTAAAATAAAACAAGACTACTCCGTTTGAGAGAAGGCTAATAATGAGAATCGTTGAAAAGCCAAGAAAGCAAACGGCTAAACGGAGCACAATGCCTCAAAACGGAAAACTTTTCTATTGTTGAATTAAATTAATTGCTCTCGCAATATAAATAGGGAATTGGGTATCCCGCCCCATACAAAGAGAGCAGTGGAAAATAACTGCCGATAAATTTTGCTTCCACTTCTATAGTTATAGACAAAATTAATTCGTTTTAAAAATTTGCATAAAAAATTATAACTACTATAGATAACTCACTTTTAGTACTGGTACGAGTATATTTGTAATATAATTACCTTTCGCTGCATTGCTGTTTAATTTAAAATTAGACCTAAATAACTAAACACCTAATATAGATAAATCGAAATCCAAAAAGTCCGTTTCAGTTAACTCCAAAACAATGTTTTAGAGAGTCTTGCTTGAGGCATTCCCCGTGCAAGATCTAATTGCTTGTCGAAATTGGCAAATTAATTTAAAATACGTGCGCGTTGAGTGAGACAGTCTTGTTTGCAGCACCTGCAATAAATTGCAATTAGGAAAGCTGTTGTGTCTTGTTATCGAGTTAGCAGCTCTCGGCGACTCTCCAGTCTGCGACGAATTAATAACGAGCTGTCATTTGATAAACTTAGGATACGTGAATAGTAAAAAGGTTTTCACGTAGGTATACTAACTTAATAATTATGTTATGTGGTGAGATTTTCGTGGAACCCATTTTTTCTAATTGAATACTTTCCGAATAATGTTGCAATTGCTAGAAATGAAATCGTTGTAATTTTTTTTTGTCGTTTATTCTTTCAAAACCACGTAAGATATTGTCGTTTAGAAACTAGAAAGTAGTCCGGTCGTCTAAAGTAATATTTCATCAGATTCATCCACAATCAAAGTTGCCTTTCTCAACATTCAAGGATAAAATAAACGCCGAATCTTTCCTCGTAAATCTGTCAGCAAAACAATTCGTACCCTTTCACGAGCAATAAAATGCTACCAAGAACAGAAGCAACGAAAAAAGTATCATAAATATAAGATTCATTTATATTCGTTGAGTCGACCCCTTGAGGGAAAAATTGGAACCACCAGAGAAAAACAATATAAAAATCCCTTCTGATGGTTATTCTTGATGTAAACGTAAATCGTAAAACTTTGGTTGGTAGATCCTCACTCATGACGTGTTACAAAAAGGGATTCGTACATCCACATGTATTTTAAAATAGAAAGTAGTAACATATCATAATAACAAAATTATGTATAATACGAAGTTATTCTGTGATAATTGTAAACGCAATAATTTTGCACTTGATTCGGTTATTTAGAATACGGTTAAAATATTTTTAATTTTCAAAAATGTATTTACCTACTTATCATTAGGTGCTGTTACGATAAATAATTAAACACAATAACACATCACATTAAATTACGCAAACAAGGCTTACACGGGCATATAATAGGTAATCTCATGTCATCCCTGCACTTACACGGCAGACAATGAGCAAAGCCTATCGCATGAATCTGTTGGGTGCACCTGACGGCGCCGTGACATGCCATTCTCTTTGTACGCGATGTAAAGAGCATTATACTGACGACAATCATCAAAACTCTATTATTGCTTTCACGACCAAGAGACGGGCCTGAAAATACCCAAAAACTGCAATTTTTGAGATAAACAAATTTTTAAAAGATATGTTTTTTCATGATTAAACGTAAAAACAAAAGTCAATTCATAAAAATCAATGGTTACATAAACGTTATTGTATTTTTGATAATCGAAAAATCTTAATATTCTAACGAAAACGAAATCAGATTACACAAATATAACTAACAGCATCAAAGCGTAGTTACATATTTAGTTAGTGTATTGGTCTGTAAAAGACAATATAGAGTATAAAGGAAACGCCGTTAGCGACGCGAATAAGTTTACACTTAGTTAATTAAAAGATTACACACGAATGGGTAATTAACGGGGGATTTCTCCCATCCGGTACGCAACGTCGGCAAATCCGCGTAGATACTGTATTCACGTACGCCTACCTACGGCGAGAGTCTGCTTTTACTGTGAAACTTGTCTTTAATTTTAACTTAAATAGTAGTGCAAAATTATATATGTTTTCTCTATTTATAAAATTTATATAAAATAAAAGACAGAAATGGAGCTATTTTTTTACGTGATAACAAGACAGTCAATGATTATGTTAATTTAACCTCACAATTCTGGTTGGCTCGTCTTGATTTTTTTAAAAGATATTAATGATTTGTTAATAAAATATTACAATAAACAGGTTCTCTCAGAAATTAGAATAGATCAAAGGCCATGAAAATCAATGACGTAAAGAGCCGGAAACATTCAATTGTTCGGTCGCGGAAGGGATTGGGGTTTTGTTGAGTTTTAATTTAAACTTGCTTTACTTTTTAAAAGCTATGCTGGAACTCTGAAAAACGATCATAAATTCTACACGTTTTCATTATTTTTATATTTGTAGTTAATTTACGTGTAATTTAGTTAATTAAATGAATTGATTTAGTACCTACCAATGAAAACTGATAATACTTTCTATGGTATATTTGGTACATTTTCCAAATAAAAATGTATATGATACTCTTCTCTTAGGACAAATCTACGCTGTAAAATCTTACCGTGTGTAATTTAAAAAAATGTATTCTTGGCATGTTCGATGGCATTATATATTTATTGACTAGCGGTCCAACCCGGCTTCGCTCGATTAAATAATATGATATATGAAAAAGCGGCCAAGTGCGAGTCAGACTCGCCCATGAAGGTTCCTTAGCAGCAAGTAACATAACATAAAAGTTATTGTTAATCGATTTTTGTATATTTTTATATTTGCGTTGATTGAATTAAAGGTAAATTGCGGTTTACGATTTATGATATATAAAATAAACTACTTACTGGATCTCGTTCAAAAATTTTCGGCGGAAGTTTACATATTAATGTACATCATATATTCTTTTGAGTTTTATCATTCCCTTAGTTTTAGAAGTTACAGGGGGGGACACATTTTACCACTTTGGGTGTCTCTCGTGCATACTATTTAGTTTAGAAAAAACATGATATTAGAAACCTCAATATAAAAAAAAAAAGTTTCAGTTGGCAGTTGACTTTTTAGGGTTTCGAAGCCAAATGGCAAAAACGGAACCCTTATAGATTCATCATGTCTGTCTATCTGTATTCTGTGAACCGCATTAAGATTTTACATACAATAGAAAATAAAACTTTGGTCCCCTTACATAGGACTGAAACTCAATTTTTTTATGTTATTCTTGAAGGTTTCGTCTACCACTGTGCCAAATATCATCAAAATCGGTTCTAGTAGTTAATCGTATAGGAGGATAATAAAAATATCAGGAGGTATTTATCCTGACGTTTTTATTATATTTACATTGAACCCTATTGATACCCAAATTAAAATGTATATTTAGTTCAATGAAATTAATCGTTAAATTATTAAAACCATTTTTACTTCGAAATTTAAAGACTACATCTGGATCTAAACTGCAAGAAAACGTAATAAAATTTAAAAGAACATCGGAGAGCGATTTCCTCCTCGCTCCAGCCAATCGAGCTTCAACACGTTTATGCATTTTAGCTTCTTTTTTAAGAGCGAGAGAAATGGAGATTCTTTAGTTTTTCTAATTGAAGCAGAAAATTCTTGTTCTTGTTAAGTAAATAGATGAGCTTATAAACTGTATAAAAATTTGTTCCATATATTTTAAGTTTTTTTATTTTTTTTTTACTAGATTTTGTCCGCGGCTTCATCCTCGACAATTTTTCCTTTGGAAAAGAAACAACATACAATTTCAGCAATTTTTTATCGCGTATTCTGCACGACGTGTAATCGTCTTCTATCTCTCAATTTCCGCCTACAATACGTATTAATTGTTAGGAAAAATATGGGATAGAAGCTTTACGACTACATCTCAATGAAACTATGAAAACAAATAGACTAAATCACTAGACTAGATCCCTTAATCATGTGTGATTACTGACGGAAAAGTATTTCTTACGTTAGTTTTAAAAAGTCTTTAAAATAACAGATGTATGCACTTAATGCAGATGCATAGCCAAATATAAATTCTAAATTAATAACATAGTATGTTAACATTTTTTGTAATACAAAAGATACCGAAGTAGGAAAACTATTCACCGCGAAAGGAATGCACAAACTTTACATTAGAGTGTTAAAAGCTGTTTTGAACTTACAACCCTAAGCGCTTTCTTTCTCTGAAGCAAAAAAGCAACGGACTTTTAAAACAGGAAGCCAACACTTCCCAGAAGTTAAGTGAAAAGTTAGCGGTCTCAGTTTTATTTTTATTTATGAACAGTTTAGTAGTTAGATCAACGCTGACTCAGTTTAAAATAAACATCAAATCGACGTTGACATCGTAACGGAGGGCTATTTTTGGATGAGAAAATTGAATGTAATAGATTCATAGGCCCTGTTAAACTTTCTGAAGTGGCTGTTAAAAGTGGAGCGAACACGTTTTATCGGGAAACGCAGGAGCGATGATAATGGCGGCTCATAAAGAAGTGGCTCGGTCGCCGATAGATTTCGCAAGTTACCAACTTTTGGGCTCCCACCGTCATTAACGCGTACTAATGCTACGGTCCGCGCCACTGACGACACTCTCGATGCCTTAATGCCACATCTAATTTATGAAGAAAATAAAATATCTTCGAATGTCGGACACAATTTTTCGCTCCGTGGCCGTTTTCGTATTCCGCGAGGCAAAGAACATCCGCTTTGATTCTGTGAACGTATTAGCATTGGATTTGAATAGAACAAACAAAGGGATTGCTCAAGACAGTGTGCTTTCGTAGGCGATTGTAAATTCAGCGTATCGTAAAAATCCGGACTAGAGGCACTGCGGCTAACGAAATCAAAATACACAGAATTTTGCTACATTTCATTATATTTGTTATTTTTCTAGATCTCTAGGAGGGTAGACATATTTTTGTATAAATATTTTAAATTATAAATTTATTTATTTGACCGAACTTAACCTACTATTACAGAAAATATATTCTAATACGACAGGTTAGCATTATTGATAATTTTAACTTAAATAACAAAAGCAAATCCCAATATGTTTATGGCATTAAATTTTTTGACGACCTATCGAACTTCGTAAAAGTTATAAACCAAATTTTTCGGGGTGCACGGTAGCTAATACCGAATCCATTTATCTTTTCGCCGATTTGCAATTGGTAATCCGGCAAAAGAGAATGTAATACTAGTTGCATCTTGCAACCGATAGCAAAACCCGGCGCAATTGTGAGGATTTATCAATATGGGCCGGCGAAGCCTCTGCATACTATAGTAGCTCCAATATTGCCATTTGCAGTCGAATGAGAGTAACTATACCACCATATCTGTATAAGAAGTTCAATAGGAAAAGCAGAAGAACAAGCAAGTCGTGTTTGGGGTATGGTTTAATTTCTTCATTGTTTTTATTGTTTTCTTTTTGGAAGATTTTTTATAAAGTTGCGACATTTAAGTAATTTAAAGCTATTTTATTTATTATATAAAAATATAATTGTTAATAGATATATGTCATCGCAATGTCAGTAAGAGTAACAAATATACATACAAACATGCATCCCCACAAACTTTCGAATTTATAATATTAGTTTAATGTGCGGTCTGTTATAGTATGTATCATATAGGTAACAAATGTCTGACATGCCAATATAACTGTTGTAGAGAAAAAATATTCGTTTTTATTATTTTTACATACAAGTATGTAAAAAAACTACCTTCATAACTACCTGAATTATTGAAAATGTAGTTATTTTACGATTTAATTTTGAACGAATTTGCAGTAAAATAATAAAATGTAGGTTTTAATGTAATTTTGATTATTATTGAATTTTATACAATACCTATAGATCATACCCGTTTAGTTGTTAATGGATTTGAGAGGGATTAATGTAATTTTGCATAGCTGCATGTTAATTGAGCTATTATGACTATAATATTTGTGGTCATTTAGGTTACGTGTGGTATTATGTTTGAACGTTAATGATTAAATTATACTGTTTAAAGCTCAGAGGTAATATTGAATTTATGAGTGTTATTTCATCAGTATTAAATTTGTCTGATGTATTATGCAGAAGAACAAATCATCAATAAATACATATAATAAACAGCAAAAAAATTGTACATTTAATCTATTAAAAAAAAATAATTTAAGGTGATGAAGAAACAGTAACAAAGTAAGAATTGAAAAAATGTTTGTCTGTCTGTTTGTCTGCTTGTATACGCTAATGATTTATGATACATAATAACATAGTAACTTAAGGCGAGCCGGTGGAGGCGGTAAAAGTTTAGGCCTAACTTTGTGGACTAATTTAAAAAATATTGTTAGATCAACATTTGAAAGGAAAATTAACTTTTTTTTTTTCACTTTAATGTCTAATTAAACCTGCGCTGACGGCCGCCATTTTTGTTCAACTTATATGCCTTGGACTGTACCTTTGTAGAAAGGAGTCAATGGGGTTCTTAAGAAAAGCATCACGTTCCTCTGTAACGACATTCGGTCATTTGGCGTCTCACCTTGGTTGCTCGCGAGGTGGCTATCATACCATCTCGAACGTTTATTTTCGGAACTATAGAGTATAAAAGTAGATTTTAAAAATGTTTGTTTTTTGTTTTTTTTATGAAGATGACATTTTTTGTTAAATTGATAATTATGAAACAAAAATTAAATTATATACTTGATGTATTTAAAAATAATCTTGAGAAATAAGATGTAGATGTATTTAAGAATGATATGGTTATATATACATTATACATGACTTAATAGAGCCTATATAGTCTTCTACACAGCTTCGTTGTTGGTAGGTATGTAAAATATTATATTTATTTCTTAATTTCTATGTAAACCGACTCTTATGGATCGATGCGCGCAGTAGTAGGTACATAATTTGTAACATTGTTTAGTGGAATCAACAAATCAGGAGAAGACTAGCGCGTGACAGACGTAAGTGAGACATTGGAGTCACGTAGCGCATTCAGCGCAGACATAAAGCTTCCTAATGTGGGGAACTGTCCAACTCTGGCCATTCTGCCGCAACCAGCAGTATCTACTTCTAAACTGGTTCCATTAAAATGGATTGCCTTTACTGTCTAAATAAATTCATTATCCTTTAACGCTGTTTTTAAAACTGCAGGAAAAACTTTTACTGTGAAACTTACTGGATCCCCATTTTATTATAATTCGAGTTACGTTAAGTTTACATGGATCTAGATTTCTTATGCCGGAGATAGCTAAGAGATATTTATTTATTCACTTGCTGATGCCTGCGACTTCGTTCGCGTGGCCGAACAATTTTTGCTAAGGAGTCAAAATTATTAGAGAAATTTAATTGTACAGGCAAAAGATACACACAGAAGATGCTAATCAGACTGAAAAAGTATACTTTCTATAGTTTAGCTGAACTATTATGACTCTTCTTCAGGTGTTCCAGATCTTCGATTTTTATATATCAACAGAAAATGGTCATCAGAATGAACAACTTTTATTAGAGCGTCATTTCTATGTTTCCTATAGTTTAGCTGTACCATCTACATCAGGTGACTTACATGACTTACATCTATCATTACAGGCTAACCCAATTCGATAGTGTAGCTTACAGAAAATCTATCCTGTCGGCGAATCGTTCGTAGATGAAGGGTTCTGTCATTTAAACGCCCTATGTCGAAACATTCTGTCGACGAAACGTTCGTAGACGAAGCAATTGTCGGAGAACAGAACATTAACAAATTAAAATTATGATATTCGTGTGAATTTGATACATATACATGCATAATTAGGTATAGTAAATATTTTCAGCTTTTTCAAAGTTCAATTCATCTTTCATATTTTGAAAATAATAATATGATTCACCGAATACCATTATTGTGGCAACAATTTGTCAAAACATCCCGCCTGAGATTCGTGGCATAGCTGACATAGGCAAAGGCGTGGAGATGACCGCGTGCCAGAAATGTGGAAAACATAGAAGTGCCACTTTATCTAGATGTATACTTTTAGACATGTACTAAAACACAAGTTCGTTCCGAAGATTTGAGAGTGCAAACTCTTCTTTTCAAGTGTGTAATTTTATTCAAGTCGCCTGCATGAGTTTTACGCTACCTATCAACATCTAGTAGCAAGTAGTCGCATACACACTAGTGAACTTAAACTGTCAACCAGTGTGCAGGTTTCCTCACGATATTTTCCGTCACCGGAAGCAAGTGTTGATTAATGAAAACTACTTATATTTTGACTCATGTACTCGTATAGAGTCAAATTTATATCCAAACTCATTTGGGACTAGAGGATTAGAACTTGCGATCTTTTGATCACAGGCGGACGATCTTCCACCAACACTTCAATACAGTGATGAGCATGCGGCTGACACTGTTGTGCTATACACTTCTGCAGAAGGTAGGAAGCCTTGTACCGTAGCTTTACTAGCATGATCCATATACCCTGTATCTCCATTTTTATAAATAAAATAAAAATAAATATAAAAGGCAAAATTTTACGATTGGATATGTAGTAATGCTAGAAATCAAGCAAGTAAATTTACTTTAAATATTATTATTATTTGGGATATTCATACTTATTTACGGATTAATTTTGCAATATCTATACTGGACTGACACCACCTGTAATTGTTTACTGATACATTACATCAACTACTACAAAATAGTAGACATCTAGCAGATAATAAACCAGAAAGATTCACGTATCCTTCTGTTCAGTCAGTATTTTAGACAACAGGCGTCATCCGGGCATCAAATTTACATTGCACGCATATTTGTGGACCCCAGTGAACCCACTCGACTCCGCTATGTATGACATCTGGAGCCGTGTTTAGGCATGTCTTGAGTATCTTGTGAATTCTCCTGCAATGCTTCTGATTATATGGAAATATCATTGAAGTGTCGACATTAAGTTCGTTTCATTATATTATTATCAAATTGGTTATCTTGATCTTAATGAAAATAAAATTTAAACATAATTAGAATACATCAAAACGAATTGCATCGTATTAAAGTTTTTCTATTTTAAAATAATTTGAAATCTAAACTTGATATCAATAGGTTTAGATTAATAATTACAATTTACATCATCTGACTCCTTACTAACTCCTTACCCTTACTAAGTGTGAAAACTAAAATTCAAATTCAAAATTCTTTATTCAATATATGATGGTATATACATTTCTTATTGGCGTCAAGACATAACTTATTGACGTCAAACATCACTTATTGACTTTACAATGTACAAAACAAACAGGAGGCTTTATCGACACATGTGACTAACAACACAACACTTACTTAAACATAAGCATCGCTCTCGACGGCAACGTTAATGGAGATAATAATTTACATAAACACATTTGCTCAGATTTTGACACCCCCACTATGCTTGACATATGAAATGTCTGACGCGAATATTACGCTGTATTTCCGGGGAATTACAGGTACATCTTGATGTAATAAGTATAGGTACATAACGACAGATTTGTTAGAAGATTTACATCTCTTGTTGTTTTGTGATACGATTACATATATTTACTTAGGTATAATTTTACACATCTAATTAATTTTAAATTTTATATTCTACAAAGGTCGCCAACATAATGGTCAGGCAAATCAACGTGAAATCCATATGTAAATGTAAACACAAACTACAACTATAAAGTATCTGATGGCGCTAAGTTATCTATCTCAAACAGAGCGCAAAGTTTTAATTCTTCTTTACAAAATAAACAAATTAAAAGTACACCATAGAACAGAACATTAACAAATTAAAATTATGATATTCGTGTGAATTTGATACATATACATGCATAATTAGGTATAGTAAATATTTTCAGCTTTTTCAAAGTTCAATTCATCTTTCATATTTTGAAAATAATAATATGATTCACCGAATACCATTATTGTGGCAACAATTTGTCAAAACATCCCGCCTGAGATTCGTGGCATAGCTGACATAGGCAAAGGCGTGGAGATGACCGCGTGCCAGAAATGTGGAAAACATAGAAGTGCCACTTTATCTAGATGTATACTTTTAGACATGTACTAAAACACAAGTTCGTTCCGAAGATTTGAGAGTGCAAACTCTTCTTTTCAAGTGTGTAATTTTATTCAAGTCGCCTGCATGAGTTTTACGCTACCTATCAACATCTAGTAGCAAGTAGTCGCATACACACTAGTGAACTTAAACTGTCAACCAGTGTGCAGGTTTCCTCACGATATTTTCCGTCACCGGAAGCAAGTGTTGATTAATGAAAACTACTTATATTTTGACTCATGTACTCGTATAGAGTCAAATTTATATCCAAACTCATTTGGGACTAGAGGATTAGAACTTGCGATCTTTTGATCACAGGCGGACGATCTTCCACCAACACTTCAATACAGTGATGAGCATGCGGCTGACACTGTTGTGCTATACACTTCTGCAGAAGGTAGGAAGCCTTGTACCGTAGCTTTACTAGCATGATCCATATACCCTGTATCTCCATTTTTATAAATAAAATAAAAATAAATATAAAAGGCAAAATTTTACGATTGGATATGTAGTAATGCTAGAAATCAAGCAAGTAAATTTACTTTAAATATTATTATTATTTGGGATATTCATACTTATTTACGGATTAATTTTGCAATATCTATACTGGACTGACACCACCTGTAATTGTTTACTGATACATTACATCAACTACTACAAAATAGTAGACATCTAGCAGATAATAAACCAGAAAGATTCACGTATCCTTCTGTTCAGTCAGTATTTTAGACAACAGGCGTCATCCGGGCATCAAATTTACATTGCACGCATATTTGTGGACCCCAGTGAACCCACTCGACTCCGCTATGTATGACATCTGGAGCCGTGTTTAGGCATGTCTTGAGTATCTTGTGAATTCTCCTGCAATGCTTCTGATTATATGGAAATATCATTGAAGTGTCGACATTAAGTTCGTTTCATTATATTATTATCAAATTGGTTATCTTGATCTTAATGAAAATAAAATTTAAACATAATTAGAATACATCAGGTTTACAGGTACATCTTGATGTAATAAGTATAGGTACATAACGACAGATTTGTTAGAAGATTTACATCTCTTGTTGTTTTGTGATACGATTACATATATTTACTTAGGTATAATTTTACACATCTAATTAATTTTAAATTTTATATTCTACAAAGGTCGCCAACATAATGGTCAGGCAAATCAACGTGAAATCCATATGTAAATGTAAACACAAACTACAACTATAAAGTATCTGATGGCGCTAAGTTATCTATCTCAAACAGAGCGCAAAGTTTTAATTCTTCTTTACAAAATAAACAAATTAAAAGTACACCATAGTTATTCCGCGGGGCGACTTCATTAGAAAAGTTTGTTACTCTCAAAGCCTAAGCTCCCACTGGTATTAATAAAGTTTTGTTACGAAGCCGCCGGGAAAAGAAACGTGTTAATTATCTAAGTCGGGACTCGGCCATCTGTCACGTGATCTCTCGGACTTCAGCTTCCTGTCCTAGTATTGGATGTGGTGAAATACGTCGGGCTGCTCCGGGATTTGGTTACTAAATTTATTAGTCAACCTGTAATAAAAATTGCAAATTGCAAAGGTACTTACTAAAAGTGTTTAAAATACGTCTGAAGTGTTCTCTTTTTCAGCCATTAGATTTTATTACTACTTAGTACACTGCAGTCAAGTATGAATTTATTATACTTAACTTATGACAGCAGTCAATGATCTCGTTGGTACTTCTTTCTTCTCTGTTTAAGCGAAACAAAAACACTTCGACGTCATTATTCTGATAAATATTTAACACACGTTAGCAAAGCGTTAATGAGATGTAATAATTTAAAATTTAGCAGCTTCCGACTGAAGACAGAAAGTTATAAAATTAGAGGCGCAATAACCTGCAAGAGCCACCCCATACGCAGGTGATAAATTTCACTGTTAATGCCTCCGCTAAAAATGAAGCAATTTGTTTCGACGACAAGAGGAGATGAAAAACATTATTTAACTGAAAGTTTATTAAGTTTGTATAGCTTCAGTGCGGGCTTTACTCGTAATGTTTAATAAAGCTGAGTTATCAATTTTATTTACACAGTGTATTTTTGAAAGTATTAACAATTTGCAGCTCAATATAATTACTTACATTATTAAATTATTAATAAAAATAATATTCAAGATTTATGACGAGTATGTGCGAACGATGAATGAAGACTTCATGAAACTAGAGTGAACCACATTAAGAAAATTAGGTACTGATTTATTCATACAGACTACAACTCGCTTACTAAAGCTTGTGTTTTTATATTCCATTAACCGGTTTTTTTTTTCACTTCCTATAATTAAAATCAATTTTAATGATTAATTTTTTTAGGGCACTTGAAAACGGCCAGTTGAATTGAAGAAATGTTACATAATCTGTGACAGTAATGTTTGCAAATCCACGATCTTGACAGGGGAAATTGAATCATTGGTGATTCTATTAAGGCGATTTAGGATGAGAAATTGATTTAGCTTAGTGAATTGTGGAGTTATTTGAAAATGAGTATATTTAAAAAGAATAACGATCGTTTTGTAAAGAGACCAATAATGTAAAAAAGACGATAAACTCATATTTCATAAATTATTTTTAGACTTGTTTAACCATTTTAATATCAATTTATGAAACAAGTAGTAGACTCTAGACTTGTATGATAAATTGAGAACATAAATTAAAGATTGTTATCTAAGCTAATGTAGTCTATTTCGTATTTCAGTACGTACCCTGCCTAATGGATTAAGCAGTTGTATTTTTATTACCGGCTCTTGAAGCTAAGGCCATGTAATTTAGTCACAGCGAGTCACCTGGGCCCACGCAGTTCGTCGCAGCCGGTACATGATGGCGGCAATCAAAGAAAACAGGCTAATTAACTTCCTACCCCTAAATATTCCTTGCCGAGCTGCTCACCTCTGCTTTTACTTCTCAATTTAACTTTCATAATTTAAAAGCCAAAGGATGCTTGTTATTTTATGGATAATTACGATAAAACTTGTTGATAAATAAATACAAATTTAAATGTTGGTGTATATGTTACCGGCTAAACCCGATTTCAGGATAAACTAGTTTTACCTAGGCCAGACTAATTCTTCCTACATGCGATAGGATTAACTGGTTTAGCCTAGGCTATACTAGCTCGTCCTATCGCATGTAGGAAAAAATTGTTTATCCTAGGCATAACATCCTAATAAACACACTCAGGTTAAACAGGAATACCCTAGACTAAATTAATTTAACCTAGTCTGACAAACCAAGGCTTTAAAATAGCATCCTGAGAGTGTGTATTTCTGCTAGGATAACCTAGTTCGGCCCAGGCTAAACTGGTTTATCCTATCGGGCTTAGGACGAACTAGTTTAGACTAGGCTATACCAGTTTATCCTATCGTATGTAGGAAGAATTAGTTTAGCTTCGGCAAATTCCAGGATAAACATCCTGGAATCGGGTTTGGCCGGTAACGTATACAATACACAATAATTAATAGCGGAACATGCTCGAAAGAAGCACTTAGGTAATTGACTATTTGTTATTCGAATAAACTTTAAATTAATCAGGAACTTTTTTTTGTCAATGAGATTCGATTTAAGTCATTATTTCTTAGGAAATTACTAAGTAGCCAAGTCATAAATAAGAAGCCGAATAGCAGGAATTTTGTTTTTTTTTTCATAATATTGAATATATTACAATTCTAAGAAATTATTTCCAAATTCCTAGAATGACTTACCTAAATATACGTAAGAAGATAAGCGCCATTCCCACGTACATCGCGATGCGGGCGTCCCTCCTCCACGGTAGGTGTTTGCTCTCAAATCAGTCGTTTAAATAAAACAGTTTCGTTTTTTTTCCCAGTCTCGCGAAATTCAATTCTCCCCGCTCTTGGAAATACGTTCAGCTACGTTTGTTTTATTCCTACCTGGGATTTTTTCAGTAGGTTAATGTCTGGACATAAAATGGTCTCTGAAATTGCATGGATATATTTGATTTATTTCTTTTTTCTACGAAATGAATCAAATCCATGTAGTTGGATATTTCAATTTTGAAAACTAGACATCGTCTAGGAAAGCCACTAGTAAGATGTAATAGGAGAAGGTAGATATACATTTAAAAAAATCAATATTCACAGAAACCCTGTTAGTGATAAAACTACACGATTTAAATTTTAAAAATAATAAAAAAAGAAACAATTAGCGTCTCTGATAAATAAACGCCTTTTCGTGGAATTTCTTGAAAGTAATCGTGTTGATCCCTCGTAAGCCATGAAAGATGGTTAGAGATTATTAAGCTTCATTTGCAAGCCCTCGGCTGTAGGATTAACTTGTATTTTGGTACTTTCCTCGTTGACACTTTTATACAGCGATTGAATTTTTATTTCACAATTTTCAAGTAGGTACTCCACCGACAAGAGCATCTAAATCGTCTTGAATAAAGGGATATAGAAGAAGTCGGTAAATTTTGCCTTGATATGCTATGAATTAAAAAAATATTAAACACTGTATTTTTCTCTTATCAGCATAAAATCAATGCACAACAAACAAACAATTAACGTATGCCAGGGTCCAAAGCACGTTTGCTGAAATTAACACAAAGTGTGTCGAGCCATGCACGTGATGGTGCCGTGACGCCCAAAGAGCTTTATATCAAAGAGCCATACTGCAAACATTTTTTAAAATTTAGTCGCTTTTCACGTCCACAGTTTTTCAATGAAAGGGATATGTAGAATTAGATTTCTATCCTTTGATGTTTACAAATATCAATCTGCGTTGATTTAAGCTCCTATTTCTGAGTTTTTATAAGCAAATATTTAGCCATGCTATGGCTTAAAATACGGGTAATTATAGTAACTTAATGACTAAATCAAATATAATTTATAATAGCTACAGTATATATACCGAACTTCCTCATGTTTAGTTACCATTTAACCATCAAAGGGCCGCGTTTGCGAGCAACAAAAAGGGAACACTATCAATCGCGGAACTAATTTTGTCCTGATAATCGCGGCAAAGCAACAAAATAGCAATTTGCTCGACGATAAAAATAATTGAGTTCAAACTGCGTGCAGGCAATAAAAAGCGTGAAAGCAGGTCCAATAGCCTTTAGATGGGGGGACGTGGGAAAAGAAGCACCTGGCAGATAGTGAGGAATAGAGCAGAGCTATTAGGCTCACACCACGTGGGCCATGTAACAACCCGTGCCATTCCAAGATGCTCCATTAGTAGAATTCGTTTCGAGTAACCCCGATTCGTTCGATCTTCATGTTGCGAAAATGATGTCGGTTTCTGTAATCTTATTGAGTTTTCTTTCATTTTGTCGCCTTAGGCATTGATATGTGTTAATGCTCAATGCTGATATATCCATTTATATATAATCGAATGGCATTGTAAGTATAATATCGTATAATATCTCTAATTCTTCTGAAGATGAACTAATTTTGAAAAAATGTTTGTTGTAATAAGATTCGGATAAGTATTAAATTTTTATAACCTATGCAGATTAAAGTGCAATAACAATATTAAATTTAAAATAAAACTGGTATAAATTTAAGCTGTCCCGTAAAAATGTAAGCTAGACAAACTCAGTGGTCCCACTAGAAAATGAAGACTAGTGTTAAGGGCATCTTTACAACACGCTAGGGAGCCGAGTAACCGTGAATTATGATGGCATTCTCTCCACCCTTATGAGGAAATACGACAGTTCTAGCTTACAGAGGTAGGGTCGACACTATGATTGCTCAAAGTTACCGAAACCGCGCTCTGTAAAAGGTTCATTTTGGCAAACGCCCTGGCCGAGAGCCGTTAGATTATTGTCGACTTTTATGAATTCGAGACATAACTTTGTCAAGAATAATCCGTCACTCTGCTTTTCTGAAATCTAAAATAAACCTCATCAAAATGTACTATTGGTGTGTTTGCTAATCGTATTTATATTTCCACGAAATATTATTATATTTCCATGAATCATTCAAGCGCAACTTCAACAGCAGAAAACTATAATGATCCCTACATCTTAACGTAAAACTTTCCTGGTAGGTATCAAAGTACAACTATTACATAAATGACTGCTTCAACATTCAGAACTAGAAAAGTCTCATTTACGCCACATGTTGGCAGAGGGTTAGAAGTGTTATACTAAGTTGCTTGTTTGTTTCTTTTTTAAAAGATTTATATTCCTTCGTGGATGCATTTGTAACAGTTTTGGCCTGCCCAAATGCGCATTGCTTCCTCAAATGTTCTTGCAGCCTTTACAGATGCAGCAAAAACTATCGGGTCGATCAAGTTGATCGGCATAGAGCGGCAATTACTGGTAACACTGAGCAATATCGGGCCATTTCAGGCCGGCCGTGATCTAATATTCATCGTCAGACGTGCCTGTCTACATGGCAAAGCATAATACGTAATTAGATACAGCAAATGCTCAGGGTCTCGTCGACTGCATGCATTATGCAGCAGTCTAAATTGAATGTGCAGTTAGTTGCGTGGATTAAACCCGACACATGCGTCACAAGGTCCGGGGAGATCCCTGATTTTTAAGAGTAAATACTTGTGGCTGATAACTTTCTTTCTTTTTGTAATTAAAATCGGTTAGCTCTGCCTTGATTAATCGACATGGTTATAGAAACGAAATATTTTCATTGAAAAAAAAAATAGTTTTTGTATATTCTTTTTTTTGTTTAGTAAAAGTATAGCTACTTTTTCTTCATATATATATCTAGCTTCGCCCTGCTTCCTGTGTTATTCCAGGTAACATTTAACTCCTGTAACAAATTTCATAACCATCCGTCCAACAGATTTTGCGTGAAAGAGTAACTAACATACACACATATATCCTCACAAATGTTTGCATTTATAATATTATTGATTTACATATTTTTGATTTTAAGTTACTATTCTTTTTAATATATGTTATAGAATAGCATTTTTTGTAGAATTTAGCTCACTTTGAAAATTGATATTTTGTTGATTAGGATTATTTTGATTTTCTATATATGTTTCTATGTATGTTATCTTCTAAGTATTTAGAAGATAACATTAATTTACAGTAAGCAAAAAAAATTTAAGAAACACAATGAATTTATATACGTTCTTAGATGTATTAAGCACGTCTAAATGAAGGTATAAAAATTCAATAACATGTAAATTTCTTCCCTTGTGTCTGAGCGGAAACTTTTTGAAGGAAGCTTGATGAAGCGATTGATTAAGCTGGCACAATGAAAACTTTTTTCTTGACTGAAATAATTTTAACGTGCCCAAAATATCTTTTTTATACCTGAATTACTCAAAAAATATTTTAATAGCATCTAAATTATTTGTAGGCACAAATCAATACTAATATTATTAAGATAAATTATTTTTATATTTTTTGCTTGCAATTAATAAATTTAAAAACTACTGGACGTAACGTTTAGGAGTAACAGCGATTTTTTAATAGTTTTATTCGAACGAAACTCTAGTATTCAATATAATACTTTAAATTTTTACTAGTTGAAAGATTTCACATTGTTGTTTGTTAACGATTACAATTTTTTACCTAGTAAGATTTTTTACTTAGGTAGATCATCAGGTCTAACTTTACGAATACTTATCTGTTGCGTTTATTTTTTAAATCAAAATATATCTTAAGAGATGATCTTCTGCCTCATCAACCATCTTAGCACCCTCGCAGCGTAGCACCAGCAGTATTTTCTCATAGGAGGCAACAAGATTGAACAGGAGTAAGGCGACCATAACTCACAGTTAAACGCGGCTGGAGGTAATCTCGGGACGTGGACTTGCACAATAATCCCGCTCGTCCATTGTTACTGCGTAATTTTTATATAGGGGCTTACGTGCCAGAGCGCATTTTAATATTTATTGTTGTCACAATTTCTTTTTTTTTAAATAAATGATGAAACAAGGATCATGAATCATCGTCTTATTATAAATATTTGAGGAGGATCTTAAAACTTACTTTTGGGGCTGAGTGATTTGTCCTTATATATATTTTTAAAAAATGTTTCTGGGATTTTAAAAGCAGTTTTCTTTTTCACAATTGAATTTAATTAAATTTTGAATGAAATTGAATTGACAAAAAAACACATTACAAAAATAATGCACTGACTTTCGAATGACTGCATACTTGTTATGATTTATAGCAAATTATTTCAATCACCCTAAAACACCAAAAGTAATATGATACACGATAAACTTTTAACAATCAGTGCAGACTTTAATTTTGAATGCCATAATTTCCGTAAATCTTAAAACCGTTCAGTGCAGTTATTGAAATCGTGTGCAAATATTAAATTGGAGCAAAACAACTAGACTGAATTTATTTTCCAATTCAAAGTTCATTCAGAATTAAGTTCTCAGCAGGGGTAGCCACCCCGCAGACAAATGGAATTGCTTTAGTCTACGCCTAAACAACTAGGAAGTTCATCTCGAGAATATCCAATCTAGGAGTTGGCGTTTGAAATCTTAATTTTAATTTTATCCCAAATAGATATAAACACTACAAGTGAAATTTAGTTATTTTAAAAGTTTTAATTTCTGTAAAAATCTGTCGAAATATAAGTGTTCGCGGGCATAACCAGCAATATAGATATGCTGGCGAAAATTTTTTATGCTCTTCAAATGTGTACATTTTACCTTTCAAGATGTCTTAAAGTAGAAACATTTAAAATGAATTCTGCTTACTTTGCTTTTGTAAAAGTATCAGGTATAATGCATCCTGGCAGACTGAACTAGAAAACAAATATTAGAATGAAGCATTTTGATTTCCCTGCACACCTCGTTAGTAGAGTTTAATGCGGCGCCTGGAGCGATGCTCGTTTTATTATGCTAACGGGCTGGTGTTGTAATATTTTGAGTACGTCACCGTTGGTGACACGATGCATATTTAAACAAAGGCGTCGCGCCGTGAGATTCGAGCGAAATTGTTGCACCATTAAGCGTCACTTCAAATGAAAGTGCTCTGACGCCTGTAAGAATTTTATCTCCCTCTTTTTTATTTTTGTAGCGATTATTTTTATAATTTGTTATTAATCTGTTGTCAAATCTAGAAACAAATTATACCGAGGGTCTTTAATTTTAATAGCTTGCGTATTTTGTATCACTGTTAGTATAGTACACACTCTATTATAATGGATCTGCGATGTACTATGTTGAATGTCGCCAGATTCTCTTTGCTACGCCTATTTGCTACACTATCTTGTAGGGTCTAGGTATACGTACATATGTAAAAATGAAACAAAAGTGTTAAATTAGCAAATTAAAATTTTACCGACTTATATAGATTAGTCACAACTTCACAAGCATAAAAATTGTTCTTTGATAGACATGATTGTACTATAAATGTAATCACAGGCAACAACAAATTGCGGTTTAAGTTGTGTTTTGGATGAAGTATGAATGAAATGCCATGTCACATGTACCACAAATCCTTTAACAGTGAAGGAAGAAAACTGTTTATAAACTTTCACCGTAATCTCTTTGAGAGTGAAATCATCATTGAGAAAAAATCGTTTTGAGATGAATACAGCGCCGCCGGATGCTTTTGACAGTCGGGACACATCGCGACCTGAACGATTTACATATTACGTGACACTTTTGCAAAGCTGGACATTGACTCCACTCTGATAGACTGAGACATCGAGCACGATATTGTTTTTCGGATGTTACGCGCCATTCCGCGCGGATCAAGGGTGAACGGTTTTTTCATTGCTTCTACTGAAAATTCTATGAGCGCTCCTCAACGTTTGTGACCTTTACTTTGGAGTATCTTTTTACTATACATTTATGGCAATAAAACGTCCCACCCCGTTTGAAATAAGTTGCCACGAGACATGAACGTTATTTATTAAATTATGTTAAGACACGTTGCGCTAGACGGCAGCCGGTAAGATTAAATTATTTAACATAAAATGTCGACACTTTGTTATTACGCGATTTTCAACCTTAGATTCTATATTGCTATATTCTCTTAACTCTGATAAGTTCTTTGATGTTAAACTGTACACCTATATCTGGTTATCACTAACAATTACCTTTACAGTACTGTCAAAGACAAGCTACGTGTTTTGACATTATCCTTTGTTATGTTATAATAAGATATCAAACGACTGTCGTGTAAAAAATAATTAAATAAATTGATGGACAAAACCAATTACCCTGAATATTAAAACTTAAACTGCAGAGCCTTAAAGCTTGTGTATTATGAGCAGCTCTCACTGCAATTCGACTGAATATTAAGAGAAACTCTAGCCAATTAGGCGGGGAATATCGAAAAAGTTTCAGCTTGTTCCGCGAATAGAATCGAGAGCTTATTGGCTCTTGCAATAAATTTATAGAAAAGTCATAAATATTTTACATTATTTTCAAATTTAAATTTCCCTGTTGTTGTCGCTAGCTCTGCAGCTATGCGATTATAGAGATTGAGATATTTATGATCTAAGAAGAATTAGTACATAAAGCGAACAGTTTTTTAGGAAACAAGTAAAACGAAAAGAGAGAGTAAGATATGTATATAATATATATACACAATTTTCATAATTTTCAATAATAGCATTTGTTTGCATAAAAATCACTAGATATCAAATCCAAATGAAAAAGCATTCATGTGGTTTTTGCATAACTAACGGTTTACGCTATGCAACAAAATCCTGCGGGTTTTAACCATCCTGAAAGGGTAGCGCTGTACGCAAGCAATTTGGAACGTGACGTGAACGATATGTGGACAGATGACGCGACTATTTGTTGCCACACGATGTTCCCAATATTTACTTTAGGCTGCATATACACGTTTCCTGTTTTTACGGCTGCTCAAAAAAAAAGAGTGTGTTTTCACATATATCTACTTAAATATATAGAAAAACACACTTTTCTTACACTTACACTTAACATCCTAAACATCTTCACAGAAAATATAAATACATGACGGTACGATATTCTTTAGTCCACTGCGTCAAGCGGGAACACACAACATTAAAATACACACAACTTTTTGGAGAAAAAGCTACCGGAGTTTTTGCGTGAAAGAATCAAATTGTTACATTCATTAGTTACCTATTTGTTGTTAATTTAACAATGAAATTGAAAGGCTGTAAAGTATGTATGTAGTAGCCTACATTGAGCTCTTTGTGGTGCTGTGTGTCACCGAAGCGCGACCAAACTTTGTATCGACGCGACGTTGTTTACGTTTGATAAACGTGTTTGTGTGTTTTGTGGTTTTGCCGTGTTATCGATGTGCATCATGTCACTACCCCGAATTATCTTATGAGTGAAATTATAAAAGTTTGAAGTTATTAAAACTCTCTCCTAATAGTTTCAAAGGTATTGATTTATTTATTCATTAAGATTGAACCATGTCATTAAGAAATTTCAATTTATATAACTACATCAATAAATAATGATTATTAAAATAATTAGAACAACATACATTATAATCATGGCAATTAAACAACGTAGGTACACCACCAACAAAATAGAAGTGATCAAGATTCCTTTACAATAAATATCCCCACAATTTCAAGAAAACATTTCATAACGTGTATCTATTCAGGTAAACAAAAGTGGATTTGCAAAAGAAAAAAGTGAAACTTGTTTTGCGTTTCTCGCCAGGGTTCTCGGGGCAGCTCATAATTTTGAGGCTTAACAAACGGCCGGGATAACACATGGGTTTCCGGAGAGTACAAGTGTATTCACCTTTCCATACTAACCGCAACGGCTTCCGTACAATGCTGAGAAATGAATATATTTGCTCGTAAGACACCGCTCATAACCTAGCGTGTATAATATTATATTATTACTATAACTATGAAGTAATGTAGAAAATGTTTTATCAACAATTATCATTTCATTAGCATACTTAATAAGATAATAGAAAATTACCACACAAAGTGTTTTAAGGTACTTTAAAAAAATGCTTTAACAAATAGTTTTTTTTAATGTCATTTTAGCCACAAGCCTTTGTCATCGTCAAATAGAAAGGTCTTGTCGCATTCAACATACGACAAAAAAATTACCGTGCAGTAAACCGTTGAGGAGTACCAATGAAATATTTCCTCGACGAACTTAAATAATAATTGAACTCAAACAAAAAAGAAATTGTTATAACTATGTAGTTACAAAATAAGCGCATATCCAGGCGTGCAATGAAATAGGGTACAAACTTAAAAAAATGATTATAAATAACTAAGTACTAGTCAGATGATCATACAAATACATATACCAAATACTAGTCAAATCAAAAGCAGGCAACTAAACTAGCAAATGAAGATGCCTCGTTCAATCGTTGAACTGTCAGGAACTTCTCGTTCATTTCGGCTAAAGTTTTCCTCCTGATTTCGGATTGTTGCAAATTTAACGTGCAATCAAAGTGCTTCTGATAGCAAAGGCACTAAATTAGATGCCAGCTCGCAAACTGCCCGTTAGCTTAGAATCATTTAGAACTTCAACATTTACTTAGAAATTGTTTACGTTCGCGATTCCCATTAAAGTTGTTCGTTTAATTTCAAGGGTCTAGTATTATCAGGATATTTTCTAGAAGTCGTCGAATACATACGAATGTGTTGTGATTATTTTATTAAATTCTCACAAAGTTTTTTAATTTTTTAACTAAATTAACTTACATTTTGGTGTTTATCTATTATACTATATTGGGTTCATAAGTATTTCAAAATCCGTTAGTACCGAACATAGAACCATTTCTGATATTTTTTTTGTTGACATAATTACTGAGATTTGTTTAAAAAACAATAGACAAAAATATGCATTTGACACTGAGAATTTATAATAAAAATCTGTTTTGTAAGCCGCATTACATAATGGTGAAGTAGTATTTGATGAAAACTCGTTTTAAAAGGGGGGAAATTTGCGTTATTTTATGTGGTTTTGCTAAGGAAGTTTAATATTCAGCATTTGGGAATAAAATCTATTAAGTCTCCTTCACCATACGCTAAGCAACGAGTAACATATACAAGTCTTGGTGAGTGAATAAATAATTAATTTTTCATTCATATTTATTTTTTTATTCATATAAATTTTCAATATGAAACTTGCCTTTTATAGCAGAATTTTCAATATTATCTTCATGAAGAACCTTACATGGCTACACTAACTAACTAAAGACTAAACACTAACACTAACTAAAGTTAAGTCAACCTTCAGGAGTAACAGGCAGCGCCTGGAAAAGTGGCATAGTGACGCGAGGATGTGGCGTTGCCGCATGAACTATGTTGTTTCTGCCAATTATTACAACTCCTTTGCTATCTAATTCAAACCTGTCGTATTTCTCATTCATTAATAATTTGGTTGTAGTTGTTTTCTCAGCTCCTCTTTTGTTTCGGACTTTTTCTGCGTTTTCATTCATAGATCCAAATTCGTCCATACTAGGTTTCTGACTATTGTTACTAGGCAAACGTTGCAAGCGTCCATTTTGTGTTTGTGCCTCATATGGTGATGGTAGTAGATGTGGTTTCGCAGTCGGTGGCGTGGGCGATAGCACATACCCCGAAGAAATGTTATCTATAAATAATACAAGTATATTTAATTTAGGAAGAAAATGACATTTATCACCTTTACCGTAACATAGGCAGAGATTGTGAATATTCCAAGAATAATATTATATCTTCACGGAGATATCCCATATTGGTCCTACTTTTTCAATGCGTAGTCTTAAAATATTAATATTTTTTCTATTGGAAGATATTATAAAATCTCATGTATTTGCAGATGCTGAATCTTTGACTAATCCACTAATCACTTTTATTTTGTATACCAATTTTATACTGACTCCTACCTGGTCCACAATTTTGGTACTGTTTATTTTATAATATATAAGTACATAGAAACAAAACAGTGGCGAATTACATTTATTATAAAAATAGTTATATATAAAATAGTTATTAATATTGCGTTTTTCTAATAAAAAATAATGCCATTGTTATATCTAAAACCTACATAATAAATAATTTAGGCACTATTGAATATAAGAATAATACTTGACAAAATTACCTGGTGAGTTCCATTTAGACGTGTTGGACAATAATACAATGATAAAAACAATATTCAAAGCACAAACGAGTAGCACAAAATACTTGAACAATTTTGCCGTTAAATAACACATATTGAAGGTAGTTTGTCTCACTCAGCCATATTTAGACTAAAATTATTATTTTTAAAATTCAAGTTTTGTTTCTAAATTCTCTTATTTTCATAAATACTTGGGTACAGTGAACAGCACATAAACCAATGGTAACTCAATTTAAATACACCATTATTATCGCTGTATAGACTTCTGGCATGACAACTTTGTATATTGATGACTGTACGAGAAAACACTGACCGGTTTGAAGATGCAACCAATAAAAATGGTAATTATTAAATTAAATGACTGCGATAGTACAGTGATCAGCATTACAACCTACCCATATTCGGGAACGGGTAAGAAGCTTTAGTACTACATCTAAATATGATTGGACAACAGCTATGTTGGCTATTTACTATCGGCAAATAATTTTCTATTTCGACTTACATTGGCGGGTTTTCTTGCGTTAAAAAATGCCAACATGCAAACTACGCAGTGTACGATCTCTTCCTTGATCCCATGTGTTAGTTTAGATGGAAACTTATACTCTAGGTATAAGGTTCAAAAATATGTATGAAGTTTTGCAGCTGACTGTACGTTCATTCGCTTCGGCATTAGTCTGAGTTCACTGATAGTGTGAACCAGGATAAAATGACTACCTACCTATGTACTCAAAAATGTACTTATAAACGATTTAAGTAATATAACTTCTCATTGATTACCTATCAGTTATAATTATTGCTTGCTTTGTTCCTATCATCATGTGGTAACGAGCAAAAATATATTAGGTATAGAAATATTTTTGAAGAAAATCTTGCAAAAACTGACATGTAACAAAAAATGGTTCCGCTTTGTGGAATTTATTTGATATCATTCCTATGATTAAATAATAGGTTAAATAATTATTTCATAAGTTTAATTTTAGTTACTACTTATTGCAAAAGATTCAGATAATGGTGGGTTTCTATTGCAGATTTTTAATATTATTTCTAGTTTTTAGTAGTTAGAAAAGGTCAGGAATAAGAATTTATAGATAGAGAAATGGGAGGCTTTTGTCCTGCAGTGGGACATGCTATAGCTAAAAAAGTTCTGAAACGAAAAGTTTATGTCAAAAGTTAGTAAGTATAATAACATAATCTAGTTAATAATATTTATATATTCCGAAGAAAAAATACTTGATAAAAATCAATATTCTTTATTTTATTAGAAATCAATGACACATCGCCCTGTTACCATCGACGTTATATACACATGTGCTATTTTATCAATCTATAGATTGGAAATGCAGGAGATAATGCAGTAATCTCTTAGTTATGACTAATTCTCTCGGTGTGACAAATATTTCCATTTATAAAATATTTGTAGATACCTGCGTCTCCGGGCTTTGTAACCGGGAACATGCTAGGATGAGAATGTGATATATTGAAATAACAATAAATAAAATATAAATGTAAGAGTACACCCAATAGTAGGTTATTCCTTGTACAATGTAACAGCAAATAAATATATTAGTTATATTAATGTTTCATTTGACCGAGGTTCCTACAGAGACAGGTGTCTCGCTCAATGTCTGCCACAATAAATAGCTATTTACCAGGGAGTGCGGCCGTAGGGTACGTGACTGCAAACTATAGTCAATAACAGATGCGTCACTTTGTTCAACAGTTCAAGTAGTTGAGTAAATATTGCAGCATCTTTCATTAGCTCGAAGGAAAATCCCATTTCAATAGAAACCACATATTACTTAATACATGTCTGTTTGTGGTGAGAAATATATTGTATGTTGTGAATGTACTTGCAGTTTTCAGTGTTTTAGCTTAAAATTGTATTTCTGGTATTAAATCGATAGCGATAACTAAGAGACCAATGAAAACTCAGTGCGAAGTAGAGACGTAAAGTTGGAAAGTGATCACTGGGCTCCTATGCTCTATGATCTAAGGCTCTAAGCCTGGAAAAAAAATGGAAGGGAAATTTCTCAGATAACAGAAAGAGTAGAGTAGAGAGTAGAGTAGTAAGGTAGCAGAAATATTTTCTACATATTACTTACAAACATAGTGACAAATCGTTTAATCATGAGTCATGAGTTTTATCCATCTTGAAATCGACTTCAGAATGAAAGAGACAAATCTCATGGTCGTCTAATTCTCCTGATTTTTGTTAGATATAATATGTATGTATGGTATATATGTACATAACAAAAAATACATTTTTAATTACAAATGTATTTCGAAATTGAACTACTACCTACCTAGCAAAAAGTAATTTCATTAAGCAACTACAATTCTGTAACCTAGGTATATTGTGGTGCGCCGTGACACGCCACAGGAAGGTGTTCTCAATTTGTCGTCGGAATGAGATTGTCGCCGCTTTCAGTATTAGGTAAGTGGCTTTTACATTTCACTTTACCCGAGCCGTTGATTTAGAACTCGACTTCAACAAACATCGATGTGTAAATACTTACAGATAGAGGCACACTAAAATCGTTAAAATGTAAAAAAATCCACCAGGACATATTTACGTCGGGTACTGAAAGTTCATACACCACTTATTATTATTATTGTGTGTGTACTGTGTGAGTGGGTTTTACCCAGGGTAAGTCCCATTTACCAGAATATAATGTAAGTATACATACAATCATCGACCATACAACTAAATTGAAAAGGCTGCTGATTATGTACCTATTATCCTTACAATTTCAAAAAAAGTAATAAAATAAACTTCAGGGTTCTTATACCTTACCTACTACTAGTAAAATTTGGATGCATTATAGGAATAATATGGAATAATATTTTGGTGAAATTATATTTACATATACCGTTACTTAACACAGTTACTTAGAATACTTTTCTTATATTAGCATGGACCATTAACACTAATCTGGTAGGCAATTATTGTAAAACTACCTCTGCTGGCACTAATTAAGGCAAAACCGACTTAATGACACCTGCACCACACATATATACATGCAAATATAGGTATATAGTTATTAGATACGTCAACATCAATATTCCATCAAAATTATCTAGATAGAATCACTAAATTAACGTATATAATCATAATGTTTTCCCAATTATGGTGACTGACATTGGCCTCAACGTCAGTCGATGAGATGGACGAACTTGTCGTAAACCGGTTCGTGTTTTTGCACACACGAGTGTTAGGTACATAAATCTAACAGTTGGTGAACTTCGTTTTATTTGACTGGTTAACAGTATGAAGTCAGGAAAGACCACGAACATATTCTAAGAATTGTTTAAGTTAAAAACAAATATGTTTAAGTATTCGGTGCTAGTTGTGTGTGCCATGACTGTTTGTGTATATTGCGGATCCTCTAAAGCGACCTCGAGAGGTAATTGGGTTTTTTGTTTTAATTCCATAATCGTTTATTACTCTATTTAGTTATATTTGATCAAGGTCATTAAACTGATATCCGTTCTTTTGATATAAACACTTTTTGATTTATTCAAATTATGGTTATATAATTCATTTTATATTTAGTACCTAATTTCAAACGAAACTAAATATAAATTATTTTCTGCAATGACACAGCGCAGCAGCACAACTCTTACTTAGTTACAAGAATATATATTGTACAATGTTATCCTTTCTTTTGGATAAAAAAATCATTAAATTTTATTCTAAAATGGTACGGGAGTATGTGCGGTGCTCGTTATATCTTGATGAATAATTTATTATCTTATGACCAGTTATAAAATAGTACCATAATGTTGTTCAGTGTTATTAAAAATTCAGTAGATATTTTGCCTGTAATAAAATTACACCAATCTATTAGTATTGAAATAAAAATATTTCGCTCATTAACTTTGTGATGGTGAAGTAAAATTTCTCGTAGTGGTTTTGTCAAATGGCAGTAATCTGTCAACAATTTGTTTATCATTGTCAGAAAAACGAACACCGCAATCTTGGTGGCTACAGACTCAGACTCAACAACAAAACAACAACATCAACAGCCAACAACAACAGGGATTCCCTACTACTGTTGAACAACAAAGCGCGGATGTAGTGGCCTACACTGTGACCTTATCTAACGAAAACCAACTTGCTGATGTACTTAAATCAGTTTTTGATTCACCTGCTGAAAACAGCTCAAATTTTCAATTAATTGCGTCTTCTAATGAAAGAGGATTTAATTCTGACGGCTCGGTGATGCCTGAAAAATATAATGAAATGATAGCACCACAAGGTACACCACCTCAACCGGAACAATATAGGTATAATGAAAGACAGCCGAATAGTAATCAATTCGATGAAAGAAAAGATCCACCCGATAGCAATAATGAGGGTACTGCCCAGGATGGTGGAAGACCAGCGTTACCGCCACCGCCACCGCCACCACCACAATATTCAGATTATGGAAGGGGTCCTCCACCTCCACCCCATCATGATTACGGCAGACCACCGCCTCCTCCACATGATTACGGTAGACCACCTCCACATTATTCAGACTACGACAGACCGCTGCCACCTCCACCTCTACATCCGCCATTTGATCACAGACCATCTTATGACAGGGAAGATTATAGGAGGCCCCCTCCACCTCATGATCCATATTACAAAGGTAGGCAATCAGACTATTACCCACCACCCCCTCCTTACCATGGTCCTCCCCCTCCCCCGCCAGAATGGCATCATCACCCCCCACCACCTGACAGTCATGAACACGATTATTATGGTGGCCGACGACCTCCACCACCTCCTTATTATCATCATTATGGCCCATCACCTCACGAACGATCATCTTATGACAATCATCAATACGATTACTATTCTTACAGAAGACTACGGCCATCTTATGACCATAGACCACCACCGTACAGACAACCCCCACCATATCATCATCCTCCACCGCCACCAGACTTTTTGTCTCAAGATTATCAGCAAATGCATTCTCAACTATCCAATAGACCTACAAATTATGACAATACGAATACCTCTAATCCTTCACAAGGTGAAAATACAGATAAATCGGAAGATATAGATTATAAAATTGACCTTAGACTAAATATGAACACAGATGTTCAGAATTCTGGAACATCTCGACGAGTTAAACAAAACGGTATACCATTGATTAACAATGCTGATACAAGTACAGTTGAAAATAGTTCTCTAACATTTTCGCCGTTTTTATTCCAAGTTATGCCAGTGAAACCGGAAGACTTGAGATAACATTAATTTTAATTATTTTGTAAGCATAACTTTGTCTAAGTTCTTTTTTACACTAAATAAATATTTTAAAAACTTGAATTTTCTTTTCGTTGTTTTCCATGTTAAAATGACTCTTATTTAGTTTACACTGTTGGATGTCATATCCTCAATCATCTTTAAAACTATTAATTATTGTTACATATTATTTAAGTAAAGATAATTAAATTAGTATTCATTTATTTTAAAATCTATGGAGCATAAAATAAAAACTATACAAGAAATAAAGACTATATAATACCTAGTCATATATAGCTTTAAAATGAAAAGCCCATCTATAAATATAAGTAGTAAATAAAAGTTAATTTGGATTTTAATGCCATTATTATAACTTTAAGGATAATATTGGTCTAAAAGATGAGTGAGCCATATATTTTCTTGAACAATATTTATTTTTTTTAAATTATATTCTTATTTTGTTTCGTCTTCTTCTTCTTCTTCTTTTTTAGATAAACGTTCTCCACCATTTCACGGACCGCAGCCGCCTCCGGGACACGGACCTCAAGGTAGACCACCAGGCCACGGAGGACAAAGGCCACCTGGACATGGAGGATTCTCACCAAATGACAGACCTTATGACTACGATGGTTCCCGAGATGATAGAGGTCCTCCAAATAATCGTGGCCCACCAAATAATCGGGGTCCCCCGGATCATCGGGGTCCACCACCTAATCGTGGCCCACCAGATAACAGAGGCCCACCTGATAATAGAAGACCACCAAATTATGGAACAAATGATGACAGAGAGCCACAAGATAATAGGGATCAACCAGACAACACATATTCATCCGGAAATGGACAACCTCAGGGAAATAAAGGAAATTCAGAAAATAATGGCTCAGACAGGCAAACGAATGTAGTAAATAGGCCGTCAAATGCACATGGTATCGCATTAGATAATAGAGGTGATGATGATGTTACAGAAAAGCCTGCACAAGGGATACCATTATTTCAAGTACTTCCTGTTACTCCTGAAAATTAATGAAAAAGTTTTTTTCATGTTTTTATAAAATTACTGTTAATTTTAGAAATACCTGTGCAGTCATATTTAATAAGTTCGAGTTAGACTTAAACAGAATTGTAACTAAAAGACTGATACTCCCTTTGCATTTGTGATGACTATTGAGAATTATCCTTTATCTGCAATTACGCAGAGCTATACATTTAATTTGATTTTGAAACTATTTTCTGTAATATTTAATTTTTGCATCTGTCGGAGATGGACAAAAGTTGGAAAAATCGGAGCCTACATAATATTATACAGATTTCTCATGAAAGGTTTATATGAATTGATTCAGTTGAAAATGAAAATAAAGTAAATTATGTAAAAGTTGAGGAACAGTTTCATCATTATTGCTCATTAGAGCCACAATCCAACCTCGCCTGAGAAAACACGACGCATTTTGAAAATAAACTCAAATGCCTATTTCAAAAAATTCAAATTCAAATCATTTATTCAGAAATTAGACCTTCACAGGCACTTTTTCTCGTGAATCTTTATATTTATAGTTATTTGTCACAAGCTACAAACTACTGGCATTTCGGAACGACCACTGCTGAGAAGAAATGCCGAAAGAAACTCATTTGAACAGTGTTGGTCCCTATGGTTGGTCTATATGGTCATGTTAATAACGCATGGATATAGTGTTTTTTGTTTTGTTGATCTATGTGTGATTGTACTATTGTGATTTTCAAAATGTTTGATATGAATTTTAAAAATAATTTAATATGAATCCATCTATTGGGTCCGAAAGTCACGCATACATTGCTGACCGTGATTATATGTCTGTCATGGAATATGCCATGGATTATGTATTCTTTATTTCCATTATCGAGTATGTTATTGTTAACACTGGTGTCAGATTTAATTCAAATTGACCCAGGGCATCTGACATGAGTTTTACGATTACATATCGACATCTGGTGGCAAGTAGACGCATATACCACTATCAATACCAATGAATTAAACTGTTCACCAATAAGCAGATTTCTTCACGACGTTTTCCTTCAGCTAAGCCTAAATAAATAAATAAATATTAGGTCAAATGACAGATTGAGCTAGCCCCAAAGTAAGTTCGAGACTTGTGTTATGGGATACTAACTCAACGATACTATATTTTATAACATATATAGATAAACATCCAAGACCCGGGCCAATCAGAAAAATATCATTTACCATCATGACCCGACCGGAGATCGAACCCGAGACCTCTCAGTTCAGAGGCAAGCACTTTACCACTGCGCCACCGAGGTCGACAAAGCATGAGACAGATTGGTATACTTAATAGTGACATATATTATGCTCTCTCTCTTTCTCTTTTATCCTTACGTGTTATGTGTAGAAAGAAAATAGTGAAATTTTGTGTAAAATATTCCACTTCTTGTAAAATATTAAGAAATAAAAAGGTTTCTACCACTAATAAAATTAAATATCTTTATTATACATGAATTGATTAAACATAGCTTGAAATTATTTTCAAGTCACGACAATAAAATGTAATAATGGTAAGTTGCTTCTAGTTGATCTAATTTATATGCTTTTTCAACTAAATCTACACTTATATGAATACAATTTATCTCACCAAATCAGTTTGAAACAAAACACCACACAAACTTATTTGTTTTTAATATATAGTAAGATTAATTAATAAGTTGGCATACATCTTCCATCAGTAGTGCGTTTGTATCCTGTCTCACAATTACCTGCAAAATTTTCTCTTCCCTTTTGTTCAGTAGTAGTTTCCACTGCTTTACTGGTTGTGGTTTCATTTGCACTTTCTTCACTAGGAAAGACAATAGTATTCAGGTTTTGTTTTGAAGGTTCCCTAATTTCAACAGTAGAAGATGTAGTTGTTGATACAACGGTGTTTTCTGTAATATTTATGGTAGTATTTTGTCCATTAGATGTAGAGGTGTCAGCTTCACTCGTAGGGTTTTGATTTTTGACTGTAGTTGGTTGAAATATTTGAAATCCTTTGAAATTCTCTCGCACTTTTTTCAATGTTTCTCTATTTCTTTCTGCAACTTTTTGAGCAAATTCTAATATATTACTTCCATGAACTAAATTTGAAAACTCCAGTAGCACAAAGCAACAGATCACGATTTTTAGTTTCATATTGAGAATGTGATTTTCACAAGTTGTGCTCCCTTGAGACTGATTTTGTCGACTGAGATTTAGTTTTAAACATATTATAGAACTATAGATAACATATTGACCTCTTATCAGAGACAAAATAAAATAATACTAAGTTTCAAAGAACTTCCATTTGGTTGTAAATTCCATTTCGAATCGGAAAACTATGTGCGGTCACCATCTAAAAATAAAACATTAAAGATATAAAAAATAATAAAAGTAATTTATATCGCCGGTAGGACCACACACTAATAATTGGGTATTAATTAGGGTATAAATTAAGTTTTTTATAAAAGAAACAATAAAGTATGACTGAAACTATCAATTTATCTGTAATCATTTTACCTACATTAATTCCACAGCACATGGAATTTAGATACTGTACCATAGATTCCATTACCCACTTGGAATGGCTTAATGAAGCCATCGAAATGGTGTAAAACAGGATCTATTCTACTTACATATTACAATAAATAAATCGCATTACCTTTAATGGAAAGGCCGTTTACATGAACCCATTCGCGATTTGTGTGTTCCCTCAGGACATCTTAAATCTGGGACTCTTATAACTTGACTAGTCTGTGTATTTCCCCTTGCTTCTTCTACTTGTCGAAGTTTTTCCTCAATACTTATGATAACGCCGGATTCCACTGTTGAAGTTAAGCTCATCACGACCATGAGAACGATTAAAGCATTTCTAAATTCCATTTCACTTTAATATTAATAGCTCCCGTTCACACTACCAAGTTGCTTTGCAAACACCATTGGCCAGCATCCGCTCTCCTTTTGGACACGGAGGTAGGTTATAAGGAACGTCGATTATAGATGCTTGCAGTTGTACTACTTCATTACTTGAGCTTTTTTTGATTTTGATTTTCACTGGTTCTAAACTGGACACTGATTTCTTAAATACTTTGAAAGGATTTTTCAACATGCCACGAATGTCACTTAGGGTATTTGTCGCGGCACCGTTAGACGGAATTACTACGTAACCAACAATAGCGAGGAGTAATAAAGGAGTGAATAGAGACGTCATTCTACACTCAGTACAGGCGGCGTATCACTGTTGACCATTCGTTTATCACCAGTCAACTTCCAATCGGAGTAGTTATGTACACGCGATAACATTGACAATTTATGCGTCGCACATTTTTTGGCAAGATTACTTTATTATGGTTCTAATGATCTTAAAAAAATGATTACTTTTTTTACACATATTTTGTATTATATTAGTTTATTCATAGATTAGACCTAATAAACTTTGCTATCTGTGGAGTTGTGTCAAATTGGTGTTTAGCATTCTTCAATCACACTACTAAGCACTAACTACTAGTAGTACTAGCACTTGTAGTGCTTTCACTGGTAATAAATAGCTCATTAAATCATCAACACATATGTACTATGTGCATTTGTTGATGATTATTGAGAGTATTTATATTCATATTCCCCAATTATTATCGTATTATGAAATCAAAATCTATGCGAATCGAATAATAAAAAAATATTCTCAGTGGTATTATTCAATTTGTTTTCAGTTAATCATTTATTTTGGTAATGGGTACAGTTGAACTCAATGTATGCGGAAATAACTGTTTTAAAATTATCTACCTATAATAATATAGCCAATAGCCATATTGTTTTATCTCATTAGTATAAATAGAGTAATAACTGATAACTAAATTATCATGTTCAGTATAACTGATAACTAAATTATCATGTTCAGTTTTAATAACATTTTATAATATTGGAGAATATATAATATTGAAAATAAAATAATAAAATGAAAAATCTTTGGAATTGAGTGGAAATTGAACCCCTGAACCACCACATAAACTAGCGAAAAAATACCAGGTTCATTCCCGCTCTATTCCAGATGTTTTCATCTGAATATTATTTTCAAAGTTCAAAAGCATTTGTGACATGTATAACAATATAATATCAAAAGTAAGGAAAGTTTTTACTTGCGTGTGGTCTGTAGATCCACTGCTTTGTGTATACACAGGATACCTAGATCGATAGACACATAAATCACCTATAGTGATAAATACGAAAATTAACTTTTAACATGTGTTCTTTATAAAAAGTACATAACATAACAAGAAAGTAAATATGCAATGACGGACCTATCCCATAAAAGGATCTCTACCAGTCAACAGCGATAATTAGGAGTATACTTTACTCAAGATAAAAATGTAGTTTTTCATCCAAATGCTAGGTTTTAAATTACAAAATAAATATTGTTGTTATTATGAATTATAAAGTACACTTGAAGTTCATCATTGTGAATTTCTCGTTAGTGGTTCTCGCAATCCAGCCTCGCCTCAGTGCGTTCATTCGGATCGGATAAGGAAGCCTAATTTTCGCGATATAAATAACTGACCAAGATTTTATTTGTTTTGTTGAAATTGATTTACTTACCTACAGCATAAAATGTACTTTTTATGTTTTTAGTATTCATAAATTTAATCTTGTATATATTACAAACGTCTAAATAAAGGCTACACTATTATTATGACGTAGCTTACTGATAGGGTATTTGCCTGTGTATAAAATAAAATGAAACGTTACATCATGATAGCATGGTAATTAAATGTTACTTTAATTAACCATTTTTATTTATAGTAACATTTGGTATTTTTTGTTGTATAGTAACAATTGTGACGTCATTTGTGCCCACTGTCATACAAGCCTTTATTAATCTAAGCAAGCCACATATATTTTTTTGATCATGACTCATTGTATTAACACGTTATCAGAAATCATGAGTATATCTTTTCTTTATTGATTTGATGGATTGTGAAATTTTTGCTTTTTTAAAGATGAATTTGGCTGGCCATTATACTTGTCAACATTTTTTCAATATTTTATTGATCGTTTTGGAAATTCTACTTGCTCTATTAAACTTATCACTAACTATATGAATCGCCTTACCTACCTATACGAAAATTGCTTCAAAATTAAGCCTTTGATCCTTTGTGTCGTAAACGAAAAATTCCATAAGCGCCGGTATTCCGTGATTAAAATAACTTTGTCAGAACGATATTTTAATTAATAACAACTATTAGGAATACCTGTTTACCGTTTAGTAAAAAAGTGTTAGACAATCTTTAAAAAACGTACAGATAAAGCGTAACGATATCTATACATACAGAAGGTGCCTATCAGACTGAAAAACTATAATATTTCCTATAGTGTAGCTGGACCAGTCTCATCAGACTGCACAACGTTGGTTAAGGCGTCGTTTCTATATTTCCTATACTTTAGCTGGACCATCATAGTTCTCCATCTGGTGTTCCAGTTTTCAAAATCATTTATACCCTATAATGTGTTGCCCAGACTTAATAACAAAAAAGCTATATAACAAAAAAGTTTCATTCGAATCCATCCAGTAGTTCTCGACGGTAGTAGCGTATACAAACAGACAAATAGATATACAGATTTTTTTCTTTAAATTCTTACTCTGTTACTATGAATCTAATTTTGTTTTTGTGTAAATATGTTCAATGTACAGAATTTTTGTTTCTACTGTTTTATTATATGAATTGATGCGAATTTCGTTGTCATTAAGTATCATATTAGCATATCAAAATATGTTTATTTAGATCCTTACATATCCTTGCATGTTATAAAAAAGTTCCCTGTCGCGTCTATCTGTCTGTCTTTCGCGATAAACTAAAAAACGACTGCACGGATTTACGTGTGGTTTTCACTAACGTGATTGAGGAAGGTTTATTTGTATATAATTGATTTACCCGAGTGAAAGCGGATCGGGCCGCTAGTTGAAAAAAAAGCTCCAAGAAATAATTTTATTCAAAATATTAAAATTTTAGTACAAAATAAATAATAGATTTCTAGAATTTTGGGCAAGGTTAAAACCTTGCCCTATATTTTACCAATAATTATTTATCTACAGTCTTATTATTATATTTATTTATTATTATTGACTGTAGACTGCTGAGGAATTTCTTAGTAGAAAATCTTCTAGTGGAAATGTCTGCCTTTTTTGTGCTGCAAAAAAGAAATATAACTATAATAGAAACATAAAACCAAAATAAATCACATAATGATCTGGTACTCGTAAAAATTAGTTTAAAACAAAGTATAAATCATAATATAGCCGAGGAATGCTGCAAGTGTTATGGGCACTTTTGCGTCAAGCAAGTAATTCGGGGTGGTCTTTTCGACTGACCAATGTATGGCTATTATAGTAAATATTTTAATGTTAACTTAATACTACACTTATATTTTTAATTATATGATTTTCCCAATACGATTTAAAGACATTTCTAAAACATAACCTATTACTATATTTAATACATACATGGTGTTTTGGTTTTTCCTCTTCTGAAGATGAAGAAGATGACGATGAAGACGAAGAAGAATCGTCTTTATTTAGTCTCTGTGAACAAACATGACATAAATTAATATAGATTTTAATTTAATAGATTATTTTAAGTTACTTATTGAAAGAGATCGTTTTTTCGTCTAAGCGAAGTTGGAAGCATATTTAAAGATATTCCTTTCAAAGCACCATTTTAATTCGTTTTTTTTGCTGTTCTGCTTAAAATAAAAAATAAAAAATAAAAAGTGTTATTCTCAGAATAATTAAACTGTTTTTTTTTCAGTGACTATGCTTCTAATGACAGCAAAATTTTCTTTTGATTCTTTTATACAAAACATAAGTGAAACAGTTTCTACGTAAAACTTACACAGGTAATTTCATTTTCTTCAGACGAAGAAGAAGACGAGGACGACGAAGACGATGAAGACGATTTACCCTAAAAATTAAAAGTTTGAAATCAAATATGTTAAATAAATAAATTTTACCATAGATTACCCTATAATGGGTAAGTCTTTACCGTATTATGTGGTCGTTAGAGTTTAATGCACTATACTACTGACTTAGGAAAACAAACGGGTAATGGGGTCACTTGATAATAAGTGATCAGTGATCACCGATGACCAGGATTATTAAATCAGGTGTATAGAGTGAAGAGCAATGCAGTCCATTTGTATAAAAATTACAAATACCCGGCCTAAATTAATCACGTCGCATTGGGAACATTATATTTATATTTGGATATCGGAGTCCGATTACTAAATTGTATTCGTAGCAATGAATGAAGAAGTCGGTTAAAAATTTCCTAGTTCAAATTAATTTTATTCGCATTTATGTATCTGAGACTGTTTTTTTTAACGCTAGTGAGTATCTGTTAAGGTAATAACTTACACATTTACTTTTATGATCTTCTTCGGACGATGATGATGACGATGATGAGGAAGAGGATGATGAGTCATCACATTTATTTTTTTGCTGAAAAAATCTCATTGTTAAAATTATTAATATTCTTATTTTATTTTTCAGAAGGTAATACATTATAACAAAATTTCACGTACATGAACTTACTAAAATAAAATTGCGAAGTATTGAAATAGGTAGAAGTGATAATCAGATCAAATATTTATTGTGTCACAATGGTCTTAACCCACTGATATTATTAAGGTGGAAGTATATAAGTATATTTATGACTTCTTCACGCTCAAACGGCTGGGCCATTTTTTATGAAATTTTATAATAACGTAGCTGATCTTGGATTAACACATAGAGTACTTTATATCCCGAAAGTACGCGATTTAGTCAAAAAGTCTTCAGTTCAATAGCGCTTTATAAAGTAAATTGTTCTGTACAATTTTTGCTATAAATTTTACGCGGGTAACTTCGTTCTGTGCAGCTTGTAATATATAGTAATGTTTCACTTTGTCCTGTCCATAACAGAACATACAATATTTAATATTCAAATTATATTTGTAAATATTTACTATTGTAAAAAATCACAATAATAATGAAAAAAATAAGGCTTCAAAATTATATTTCTATATATCAAAACAATATTTGTAATTTTATTCGCATATTAATTAATATTGTATTAATATCAAACATTAAATGTTTCTTAAACCTTCACCCTTAATCTGTACTAGTTTCTTATCAGTTACACTTACAGTGATAGTTATTGATAAACTTGTACCTATGAGTACTTGCAAAATAAGTGCATCTTGATAGAAATTGTGCGTCATTCTACTCTGCCAGAAAGGCTAGGTGACGAAATTTTTATGCCTATTTGAAGGATCTTACACCATATGCGACACAAGCACTGTGATAATGGCAATGCAATTAAAGATATAACAAAATTAAAATCTCTAAAAAATTGTGTCTGTATTTTTAAAGCTGTGTTTTTGACTACAGTTAAGAAGCTTTTTAGATTATTTCAAAATCAGTTAAGAAGTATTAATTAATATACTTAGTACTTAGAAATATTACCTCTTCACATTTGCTGCGGCAACGATATTTTCTGTAAACAAAATAAAATACTTAACGCGATGGATATATAATCATTCACTTCGATGATTATAAATATTAAACTTAAATAAAATTTTATTAAACTTTAAATTGTTTCATTAAATGAATTATCAAATACTATATTTCTGCTTATCATCTGGTGAATTATTCGGAACCCATTATCTTAATCTTCCTCGTGTTTCGTCATTATCATATTTATGTAAGCAGATATTTTACTAGCTCTGCTCTCTAGGCTCCGTTTCTTTTCGTGAATGCAGTGAATAGAGTTGCTTCGGTATCATCAAATGCCACTCTAATTGGTCAATTTTATTAATAGTAAGATTTAGTATTTTTTAGTTTACATTACAGTATCACTGAAACGCTTTGGACTCCAAGATTTGTGACGTTACGTGTTCCCTCTGTCGTGTAAGCTCCACATATTTTTTTTGTTTTTGGCACATGTAAAAAAAGTATCTAATTTGACTTCATGGTAACTATCCTATTGCGTGACAAAATGTCGGTATTACCCATTACAAAATGCCGGTATTACCCATTACACCCGATAGGTAACGACACGTACACAATGCGAAGTTTTTCACACAGTTTAAATTCGCCTTACCTTGGAGAACAGGGGCTAGATTGTACCATCATCAATAAAGCAGTGAAAACTAAAACACCCAAAATTATTTTATTCATTGTGATGTTAGTTCTGAAACAAAAATGTTTTTATTATCACTAAGACATAATAAGACATTATAAACAATTTGCGATTCTCTAATCATCGTATATAAATTTGAATAAAAGCATATAATTGAGTCGTAAAACTAACAAGGCAAAATTTAATTTTAGGAGATAAACGGCCATATTTACTTTATTACATAATTATATAACATATGTAATACATAGTCAAATAATACACATATTTTAACTAAATTCATAAATCTTAAAAGAAATAGTCGTTGCTAAAACTTTTTTAACTTGTTTATGCAAAGATTTGTAAATTTAGTGAAAACGAACTTTAAAGTTTAGTTTGTAAATCCAAAGATTGTTAATCCAGCGAAAACGAACTTTTCTGCACGAAACGTGTATCGAAATACTTCTTATCCATTAATTTATATATATTTAAACCTGAATTGGGACTAATTGTACTTACATCAAAAATTTGTTATATAAAATCTGAATTTAACTGACACTAAATTCAACTGACACCACCAAGATTTTGCATAGACTGAATTTTGATCTCAAACTCGACAGTAAAATATCATCTTGCTCAACGTTAAGGTCATAGCGATAACTTGAAGTAAATAGGACACTAGTACGAAAATAAATTCAACATCAAGCTGACATAATAAGTATATCAGTCTGTTTAGTAAATACATGGAATTTTACGTAAGTAACACCATACGGAACAAGTCGAATAAAAATATTTGAACGTGTCACTGATTATTGCACGAATATTAACACAATTTTTAGAATAAGTTTACTATATGTCAATGATTGATGGCTAGTTTTATTTTACTAACATATATGATAATAGACCAATTAAAACATTATGTTATTCTACTGCGATTAAGATCAAAATATAATAAATATCGACACATACCACATAGGTATAACATGTTTTGCAGATTTAACATTAACTTTCCCTCAGACCATCAGGTTCATCTGGATAATTCGATAAATACTCTGTCAGCGAGAAAACAAGCTCCTTACACAAATAGAAGGGATTTTAATATCCTTAAGTAGTGATGATACTGGCCTTCTCTTTCGTATAAAAGACTTGCAAAGTAATCCACAGAAAGCGTACAGATATCTTGCAAATCTGCTTGAGTCATCGCATCCTTTTCAAATAAATAGGGTCCGAAAAAGCAACGTTTATTTTTTTCATAATTCGATTGCAAAGAAGTGCAGATAGTAGAGGGTTAAGTTTTCTTTACAATGGACCTTTCACAATAGACGAGGGTTCGAGGGTCAGTCGATTAGGATAAATAAACCGTTTATTTATACCTCTTCAGTATTATGATTGGCTGATGATGTAAAATTATAGAAAAAAGGTTTATGACGCAGTAAAAATATAATATGAGAGGCCAAATACTATTTTAAATTTTGTTGTTAGCAAAAAAATTGTTTCCCAAGTGGACTGATTAAAAAATCCTTTGAATTGTATTTTTTTCAAATATTTAAAATTTTTATTTATTATTATAATGATTAACAGAAAAGTGGAAAGGTTTGTTGAAAAAGCCAATCGTTTACCAAGTTCTACTGTATAAATTGGTCCGACATAACTTTTAAATTATTGAATTTGCCTCTCAATGAAAGGCGAACGTATTACTTGCAAGTAAAATTGCGTACCGGTTTTAAACTTTCCGATGAAGTGAGTTCGAAAATGGCATTATAAATTCAGCAGTTTACAATCACAGTACTTGCCGAAGAAAAAACCTTGGCGGGAAACTCGTTCTAACTTTTCCTATTTTTCTGCGTTAATTTCACCTGAACCCATTACACTTTACAACAATTCTTAGTGAGAACGTTTCTATTAGGGTGCTCAAATTGCATTTTAAATGACTTTCTTGGAACTTTGAAGACTCTTGTTTTGGGTTAAGTAGTAATTAAATGTATCAAACATAATTTGAGTGTTGTCTGACATTCTCGTTATATTAATTTTATTGGAATATTTATAGAGTATATTATTTACAATGTATTACGATTATATTAACTTCGTTTATTCCCATTATGTTTAATTCATAATAGTTGCATTAAGACTAATATTGACTAATTCGCTAATTTACACTAATGTAGTTTATTTAGATTTGGTGGGTCGTTAAATGAACTAGACATTTTGCGAATTTGTCTATCTGAGACTCCGGTGCCAATTTACGAATTAGGCATAATGCGACTAAACATATATTTTTACCTACGAACACATGACCACATTTATTGGTAGATAGATATGCACACCTTGAGAAGTATCGATAGAAGCATCTAATGTATCAAAGCTCCGTCTTTGACTTTGGACCGATAGAAAAAACTAATATTTACGGCACTTTCTTATACAAAATCGATGCAGATCTCGAGTTACTTATCCTTAGAACTTTATTTTTTATTAAGTGCATACTCAACTTAGTATGTAACTTTTTCACTTTTTGCCTCCCTTGTTTATAAGAGCCAACTTTGATCCATCTCAGTTATTCAGCTCGAAAGAAGTCGAACACGAAGTAAGAAAGTAGTAACCAAGTTGCGCAATGAAATGCTAAGGATGAATAAGTTAATTGGCCTCCTGAGCGTATCGGCGTGGGGGTTGCGCCACAGAGGAATGCATTTAAATTGGATTTTAAGAGTAGAAATCACTGGCGCCCTCTCCGCCTCTCGCAGCCTTGTTAGAGCCAATCTCAAAGTTTACGTAAACGAATAAACCTCCGACGTGAATCGGAGTTTATCGGTATCAATCCGGACTCAGTACAAAAAGGGCAATCAAATCACAATTAAACGTATAAGTCGTTACTGCCTATTCAGTTTTCAGAACTTTCATTTTATATTCGATTCCACTGCAGTTTCGACATTTTGATTCTAATGCAACCTATAAAAGACCTTCTATTTGTTACACTACTACAAAAAAAAATAGTAATGGAGCCTGCTAGATAACTAGAACTCCTTTCAGCTTTAGCTAAGACTTTCAGTACGGAAAATTACAAAATTAAATTTTACAAAAAAATCTATAAAATCGAAGTTATTTAGAAGAAAGTGATTTATTTCCGTGTTGAAATGTACTTCAGTTACCTCCGTTGCGCGGCTGAACGTTTAAACGGGTTGGTAGAGAATTAACTGCAAGAGCTCTCGTAAATGTGAGTTTATGTTTCTAGTGGAGCTTTAGGAAATCATTATGATTACCTGCAATAATTTCGCTTTGCTCATTTATACGTTGGCACGATTAAAACTTCTTCAGCTTCATAATGTTGGTTGCAGTTGTGTTTGCTACTACAATACATTTTTATGTATGTTATTTTTCGTTACTAAAGTAAGTCAACTGAAACGGAATTTTTATGTTGACTTTAAAAAACCGATAGAGGCACTTTTGATAAATATTTGACATTGGTTATATTGAGTCCGGAGATAATAAAGACAAATTAACAACAATACAATTGCAGTCAGATCGGGCCGCGCGAGAACTGAGGGTTCAAAAAGTATGGAACAATAATTTAGAGATACAATAACAACATCGATCACAACATAAATATTTCTTCGTGAGGGGTAAGGCAATAAGCTCAGCTATTTATATGCTCATTAGTGCGTTAATTATGTGACCCCGTCGTCGGGTCATCGTTCAAGTCGGGCCAAACATTACGTTAATGACGCCAGGCCAGCCAACCTTCGTCGCAGGTAATAATGACGCATTTTGTCTGGACACTGCAGCAATAAATAACCTTCTGCCACATTCATATAAAACGAATTCTCGCCTTGGTTGCTAGGGCGAAATATAATGAAATATAGAAAAAATTGTCACCATAAATTAAATAAGTATATATCATTATAGAACTTGAAAGTCATAAACGCTATCGATAAGCTGGTATCGATGATTAATAAAATTAAAATCTTGTATTAATCTGGTGAACTTTCCATCGATTTCGAATAACTCGTATAACGCAACACTCGCTTATGTTATCGTGATAATACAGATCGAATATTCCATCAATCGGAGTAGTATCGATGCGCGAAACCGCACGTATCCCACGAGGAATCCCGTAGCATTGTCGAATTTTCGAAATCTTCCTAGACGATGTGACAGCCCTGGGAATCGGTGGAATAGGCACTTAGCCTTGTACTGCCATATATATATATATATATCTTCTGTCATCATAATATCAAAATAACACACTAATGAAAGTTAATCATAAAAGTCATGTCACATGCCATTAGGCGAATTGAATAAAATCTGACATTAGTGTTAGCAATAAACACATTCGTTATGAAAGAAGAGGAAAATATGGACGTATCAAATGTCTAAAATAATTGTTGTTAATAAATTAATGAAATTTATAATACACATGCGGGGTTTGCATAAGACAGGCAACCTGCATGCTGGTTTGCCCACTATATGCTATAAAAATACATTTATTTAAGAAGGTAAGTACTATTTCTCTTAACCGAATTCATACAAGTTTATTTGATTTTATTGTCCTGTACAGTTACTCATCCACTAACCTGACCGGCTGTCCACTTGACTTGAATAATGATGTGAGAGGAAAAGGATCGAGCAGGCGAACCGGTAAAATGCCAGGGTCCGTGTGCAGACGCGCCTCGCCCGTCGCCGCCCGTCCCGTCCTATACAATGAAAACGTCCTACGTTTCCTATATGCTTTAATCTTCTTAAATTATACGTAGGTAAATTTTTTATATGTTGAGGAAAAGTACGAATTTAAATCAAAGATGATATAAATAGTTTTTTCTTGTGCAGTAAATAGTTGTCTAGACTAGACACCATTACTGCATGGTTTGTGGTTTATCATTTTTGTCAATTTCATAACATCCGATTAGCTTTTTATTATTTACATGTTCTTTTTGCACTCCTTTTGTCTCTACGATCAATCGAATAGAATCCACTGCATTACTGCGCTTCGCTTTGAATAGTGGGACTACAAAAATATAATTCTATTCAATGTACATGAAACAGATAAGGCAGACAATAAACTTAATTACAGACAAAATGCTACATGCTGTAAAATGTGGCTAATAATAAATGTAAGCATACGGCGATGTAGTTGCGGTGCGTAACGCCGTGGAAACAGAACGGCTTACTTTACGAGCTATTCCGCTGAGCCAATATTTCTCCGCGACAGTGCGCGCCATCATAAAATAAAACGAAAAATTCTTTCTGCTTCAGGCCGACGCCATGAAATCATAAGGGGCGAGATTTTACGGCCATCGCGGGCGCCACTCCTCGCCAGGTGATTAATAACGTAAACAATAAATACTAAATGCATTTTGTTTATTACTTTTCTCAAGTTGGATGATAAAATTTTGCTACTATTGTTTATTAGTCTAAGGAAAATGAGAAAAATATACCTAGGTTCTGAAAAATATGTACTGTAATATAAGTATCGGATACCATTATTTATTGATAAGGACTGCGTAAAGAATCTATCGAAGCCGTACGACAAATGCTACAGATGCAACAGAAACACAATTTTCTTTGTGGTTATCGTATGCTAAAAAATTTAAAAGCTTATGCTACCTTCGCAATTCAGGCATGGCTTACCGCTTTCCCAAGACAAACTTTTGTTTCCGTACACACACAACCTTCTAGCTTGTAGAAATGGGTGTATGGAGTGCACTTATTATGTCGTACTCGAGCCGTACGACAAATGCTTGACAAAATACTCTGCCAATTGTGTCGGAGCACGCCCTCAATTGTTCGAGATGAAAAATGGCCTATTCGGATTGTTCGAGAACAAATGCGTGCCGTGCGGGTCATTACGCTTTGTTTTAGGAATAAGTACGACAAAAAAATTCGTGAAAACACCGTGAAAAGCTGAATTTTCGCTTCCGTCCTCTTGAGTTGTGAGTAAGCAGTGTTTAAACTACGGCCAATTGTTATCCTGAAAAGAGTGTTTTTATTTTTGTTTTCGAGTACAGCGTTTTCATTTGTTTTGTTCATTGTGTGCATTTTGTATGAATAAATACCAAAGTAAAATAATAGATGCGAATTTACTATATATAACAACAGGTATTATACACATGTCTTACAAGAGAAGAGAATAATTTTCATAATTTTTATAGCCATTGATTTTTAGAGCCGGTGTATAATTTGATATTTTAAAAAATTGAAAAATAAACTAGGCTGGTCATAGATAGACACATTTATGTCTACATAGACAAACATGACACGAAGCGAATCATAACAGACAAGAGATTTTACTGCTCGGAATCAGATCCGCGCGCGGTCACAAAATAAAAAATTTAACAGATATGAACAATTATTTGATTACTTATCACTATCATTAGGAATCAATAAAAAAAAATATTTAATGACTATTTTAAAAATATTTCTATTATTGAAGCAATCTATTTTATCTATGTTTTCATTCACTTTATTAGTATTTTAAACGAGCATTGTATGGAGTACTAAACAGGCATTTTCACAAACTCTATTTTATTAATTCGAAGTACACGTGGCATACTGATGTATGGTATAGGGATTGCAAGGTGAAATAATAAACACAAGTTAACTCGATATAACTTTAAGTTATAGAATAGTATAGTGAACAAAGTGAACGTAATATACATTTATACTTTTAGTATTTTATGAGACAGGGATGCCAAAGATTGTTTCAGAGCGCGAAGGATTGAGGCGATAATAACAATGTCGTCACTTCCTCAATCTAACTTCTTCAATATTTTCCGAGGAACTGATTCGCAATAATATTTTATTCGTCTGGGATATTTTTTACGCGATGGCCTTAGAATTTTATTGATGCCTTTTCCGACGCAGAGTTTTATCGTTAAATGTAACTTCATATTTAGAAAAAAAGTACTTACGTGTTTTATATTTTTATATTCTGTATTAATTTCTTATTTTTATTTTTCTCCACTTTGTTTATGATAATATACAATGAAATCTAAAATTAATAATTTATAAAGATTACAACCGCTAGTCCACAAATCGCAAATACTTAAACATCATCAAATTAGTTTTGAAAATGTTTATAAAATTTCGGTAAACCCTATACAAAATGTACTAGTGATCCGAAATTGTCGTTATTTAAAGTAAATGAAAATGTAAAGCCCCGTAAGCCGTGTCGACATAATTTCCCGATTCCGCCGACACAGAGCCCGGCCCCTATGTTTACAAGTTACTTTACGAGGTTTGTAATTGCCACAATCACCGTCTTTGTTGCATTCTCAAGCGAAATTAATTTATCACTATAAATATTGTGAAGTCACAATGACACAACCACAACCCAGTGAGGTTATCAAATATTTGAATGCTAGATCAATATTTTTCTTTAACAGTCACCTAATGGCTTAATATAGACAAAACCTAGCTACCTAGGAGCGTTGCCTGCCTTTCAAGAAGACAAATAATTAATACAAAAAACAACGTGAAGCACGCGATAATCAGATATATAAATCAATTGAATAATATCGCCAAAATGTTCTTGCCAGACTTGTAAATCAAACTCAAATACTTGTAAATTCAATGTAAAATTTTTAACAAAACATATTATCATATATCATTTAAACACATTAAATACATAAAGATTACAAATATAATTCTAACTCAATTAGGTAATTTACCCAAACACCCAAAACTAGATACCTGCTAGATCAAACCAGATACCTGAGTCTAAAGCTAATTCGGACTTGAAACTCGTCATATCAAAGTTATCGCGGCGTTGAATGGTCATTAATTAATTAAAGCAAACCCTTCGCGATATCTCTCCAGAGATCCATTACTTAATTAGCATCCTACTCGTGCATTGAATACGGACAGATGCTTGACACCGAAGATTCCCTGGTAAAGTTGTAAAACGCGTACGATTAAATAACACCTCTTAGATTACAATTTACAATTTTGTGTAGACAACTTCTGGAAGACTGTCTCTTAAAGTGTTTTTTTTGTCATAATAACCAACACCTTATGTTATGTACCTACATAAGTACCTACTTACGTTACGTTTCTGACAATATTTGCAATAATGACCGAAACTTAGTACGCAATGATTATGAATTTTCACCACTACTAGTACCTATCGTATTTAAAATCAAGTATGGTTTAACCAATATGTAGTAGATTCTCTACAAGTACCCTCACCCTGTACCTCATCTTACTTACACGAAAGACCACGGTACAGACATTATTCAAAGGTAGACTTTACTAATGCATTTTATGGTCGCTGGTAATATTTATGAGACCCAGGTGAACGAAAAAACATAGGAAAGCACCTCTCTTCCATGTTATTTAGTAATATTCTATGCTGACGTGAAAAATCATAATTTAAAACCCATGCCCACTTGTCACATCCAACCCACTTTGATACAAGAGAGAACAAAAGATTACACATTTATCAATGATCACTATCATTGATAAATGTGTATTATGCTATCCTTATTAGTTTAAACCCCACTCCAATTCAATATGTTGTCGTTAAAAATAGGTACTTGTACATAAATGTGTCTGTGGGATGGATATTTTATTGTTAATTTTATTGATTGACGGATATTTTATCTACATGCCGTTGAAATTTACTACTCGGGCTTAAGTATACAACAACATTTACTTATTTATCCAGAATTTACAGAAGGGTCATGCTGTGCACGTAAAAAAGTAAATAATACTAAATGTAAATAAAGCTTAGAATATTTTCTTTTTATCTCGGGCAGCCTAATTGCTTGTTATCTTTCTTTTGGCACCCAAGACTTAAGAAGCCGTTCTATAATCCCCGTATTAAGAGTTATGCGTGGCCTGGGATTTGAAACGTGTTTTCCCCTATTTTCTCGGGCCAAGGCGTCGCGCGCCGTCCTCAGGGATTCTATTCCGAAAAACCTCCATAAATATTTCTTACAGTATTTGTATCTTCCTTGGAGTATCGTTAACACAATGTTGCCCTTTTTTCTTTGAAAGCGGGTTAGCATCTGTTCCCGCGAACTGTTTGTGCTTACTTCTTATTGGTTTATCTCAAAACGTTAGGAATATTTTAGTATTTATTCATACACAAATTATTATTCATGTATATTTGGGTTCCCGCATTTTTCAGAATTATTTATGAATATAGGTGCATAGGTATGTGAGGAACATTCAAATAAACGTTTATTCCAACTCCCTTGGAAATCCTGGTAAATTGTTGAAGACTAGTAGGTTATCAAATTCCACATTTTTGTGTCCAAAATCTATGATTTCAAATCACCACGTTTCGCTTTTTATGTCCTTTAATTACCTGTGTGCAAAAATATTTCATCACTCAAGTAAAGAAGAAACAAATAATAGCTATTAATTAAGATCTTGTTGTTTGACTTCCCAGGTAAGGTATACTTATCTACTAGTTTTATGAACTCCATAGACTTAAGTAATATTACTTACATTCATTTATTAACCACATTGCCGGGACGAATTCTCATCGTTTTATTTCAATTAGCGCAAAAGAGAAAAAGTCACGCAACAGACAGCTGTAATTTGTTTTCATTGTACAAACTTCTTGCTTGTTTATCGCGAAAGGTCTTATATGTATCAAAAAAGAGACAGGGATTTATAAAAGTGGCATACCTTCACATTATGTTTGTGATAGCTCTCTCCATGATGTATCATTTGAATGGATCAAATAGTTATTCAAAATGAAGTAGACTTTGGTATAAAAGTCGTCTGCATGGGTACCTCATTCTAATCTATTTCTGCCGCCAAACAGCAGTGCTTGCATTGATGAGAGGAGCAGTGTAATTACAGGGTACTGTGGCCCTAGACCACAAAGCAAGAAATACCCGTGTGACACTCTTGGCGTTGCAAATGTCAATAGACTACGGTGACCACTTACCATCAGGTGAGCTGCATGCTTGTTTAGCTGCACGGTACCCGGTACCGGTAACGAATATTTTGTATAATATATCTTTATAAGAAATTGGTAGCACCAAATAAAAAATATCATAGACTTTGAATTTGCCCGCGTCTTCGCCTGCGTAAATTTGTGGCTCCATTCCATTCATTCATAACTTATCATTTTCAATATGTCGGGTTCTAAGACAAGTATCGCGATGAAACCGATACCAGATTTTAAATTAGATCATCCTCTGTACGACTGTGAAAACTGCATCAAATTCCATGTAGTAGGTTTTCCTGATGCACACAGACAGAAAAAAATAGTCTTCTAAAGAAAGACTGACATAATTATTTTTCTTTACAGTTCTTTATCATTTGCTAGCACAACGTCATTACACTTTATCGCTGCTTTGGTGCGGATCCGAAATAAATGGCGCTATCAAAGAACGATTACAGAAACTGTTCACAAGCCCATAAAAAGACAAACATTACAAAATCTCTGATGCCAAAGGAAAATAAATCGGTTATAAAATGTTACTACATTTGACAGACCTCATTTTGAATATCCGGATCCTTTGTGAAAATTTAAAAAAAATATATATAATGAAGTTATAAAAGCATTTTAATGAATCTTTATTCTTTAACATTATTAATTAAAGTTTATAACTAAACCAATTAAAAATATATAGAAATAAAGAACAATTAAATTAAGCTAAAATTAAAACTAAAGAATAAATGTTAAATTAATCTAAAATGCACTAAGCACAATTTATCGGAAATGTAACTTACATAAAGTTGATCAGATGCAACATAAAATAAATTCCATTACCTGAAATGATTACAACGTTGCGTTTTACGTATCTACCATGAAAAAGCCCGTGAATCGGTTTATACTGTTTGGCATTATTGTTTGGCGTAGTATAAATTTTATTGCATATATTTCCATGGTATCGAAATTCGAGCTTAATTGTCAATTTACGCCGCCGGTAAACATCTGGCCCCTTGATTGCTTACGTTTTTATGTGCACTTAGAAATTCAACGCCAAGGTACGCTCCTAGGTATCTAAATAATGCAATCAGGACACCCAACGTTTATTGCTTTCCGGTGTTTTGTTAAAAAAAAAAAAACTAATTTAGCTGCCTATATTTCGGTTATTACCTACAGCAACACTAATTGAGTGTCAACAAGCTAAAATTAAAGCATGCATAAAGAACAAAAATACTTTTTTCATTTACATATTTTTAATATACCTAAATGCATAAAATATGTATGTGATGTATGTGAAAGACTGAAACGAAATATGGCACACAGGTAACACACATCACTAACGCGATGAATTTTGCTATGATGATGCAGAATATGAAAAATGTCATGTTCTGACTTCTGTGATTGTACCTTATTCACTAAAATAAAATAAAATAAATAAAAATAAAATAAAATAACCTAGAACAGTACATACATAGGGTTATCATGCCAAAATTCTTATGAAAACGAAGCCCCAAGTCGCAGTCAGTACTGTAATAAATATTCAATTACCGAAGATAGCAAATGAACACGCATGAAATACGAGAATCTGGTCGGGTGTGGCGAGATTGTGATCTTGTAGACCTAACGGCACCTCGGCTTACTCCATTAGCTGATTGAGCTTCTTTGTGATTCTATTAATGTGCCAATAGAAAGTAATAAGCTCTTTGCCAAATGCACCAATACAAGTGTTATCTTAATTATTATCTAAAATAGGTATTGAAAATATTATCTTGCCATTAAAAAGCAGCAATATTTAGGGTGAGTTTTACCAGTTAACTCTGACTTTGACCTAATGCGCACCGCAGGCGACGTTTAGACAAAAAGGCGTATTTGGTTTGCGGGTTAAAGTTAACGTCAAAGCTGACTGGTGCAACTCATTCGTAGTAGTTTGATAATTTTTTTTTACTTTGGTCCATTTTTAAATAGTTATGATTTATGATATGACGTCTAATATCATGATCAAATATCTTATCTTTTTGATAATTACTTTTTTCCCAAAAAAAAAACCGTTATAGCTATTCCTATTCTACCTTTCTTTAGATCATTATGTATCAGACACATTTGTTGATATTTAAAAGATCTTTTTCGAGGCCAATAAGTATCCTAAAGTATTTTTTGGAATAATGCTTTGAAAGCGAAATCATGTAGCCCGATCCTTAAGGGACTTCAGCAACCGCATTCTATCAAGGGTCACTGAAAGGTTTGACCATACTACATGCATTTCAAATTTAACACTACACAGGCATGTATATGTACCTACTTTTAGTAGTTGTAGCTATTTCCTTACATATTATAAAACAAAGTCTGCGTCTGTCTATCTCTACGTTCGCGGAAAATTCAAAAACTACTGCTCGAATTTTCATACGATTTTCACAAATAGATAGTGTGATTCCTGAGAAAGGTTTAGGTGTATTATTTATTATGACTTAACCCGAGCAAAGCGGGGACGGGCCGCTACAATTAATACATTTTGAGTCCATCCATCTTATCGATCGATTTTTTCTCAACATTTTCGTGATTTGATATGGTTAAAAGGCCAATACTAACTACTACTATACTACTTGTAATGGACAAACTACAACATCAAAATCTCCACGTTTATTCAAAATCCTATCATTTTTGTGACGACATACGAGTATATCGGATATAAATTTAATGATATTGTTTAAATATATGTTCGTACTCAAAATGATGTTGTTAATTAGCGAAATAAAACGTACTTCGTCGGTATGCGTATTTGCATACGTTTCAAATTCTCAACGCATTCCGATTCCGGACGCAAAATTTTACCTGCCATAGTTTATTACCTATTCAGCGGACTCACACAAATAAAATTGTATAATGCATAAGCGAATGGCGAGTTTGATTTACGAGCGGGCTGCCCGCGCGGCAGTCACGCGTTGAATAACTAACATAGGGCTATTCGAGTCCCGTATTGCGTTTTACAGGATACATGTCCAACTTTTGTGGTAACTAAACGCCCCAAAGCTATTATTATTTTAATTTTTTTTAGGTAAGAATGTTTGTCATCTAAAGATAAAAAAATGCAATCATGACAAAAACCGTTTTAGTGAGAAGTTCAAATCAATCATTATTTGAGGAGGTTCTTATGTGTTATAATAACATTTTAAAAACAAAATAGAAATTACATCAAAATTTCATACCGTTTTAAAGATTACATATTTTTCAAGGTCCAGTGCCCAGAATTTTGGTGTACATTAGTTTTCCGGCATGTCTTCATCTTGCTGGGCGTCGAAGCAGAAAATTCACTCCTATCCTCGTTCCACACGTGGCTGCCTGCTCCAGGAACGTCTGCCAACGGCTAATCCTTTCACTAATGACATTTTAACTAATATATATATATTTTTGAGGAAGATGGCGTACGCGAAGTGAGGCCTATTTACTGTTCATAATATGAAAGGGCTTAAAGGATGATATTGATGATGAATATATTTTTTAGTTTAAAACATAATTTATAAAAATAAATGTAATTTAATTGTAGGGCAGTAAAAGTGGCCTGACAGTGGCGTATCTTGGGAGATCTGTGGACTGGTACAGGATGAATGATTTTTAAAAAAGTATCTCTTAATGTCTACAAGAGATACTTTTTTAAAGAATATTCTAAAAAATGTGTATGATATGATATATAGATAGTCGTTGGGTGTCAAATTGGGAAGAAGTTTTTTCATACCTACAAAACTACAATTATAGGTATAGACGTCTTGTGTTGTGAAAGTGTAATACCTAAATGAAATTAATTATACGACGAATAATATCAGAATAAATTATAGATTAGAATTATTTAATACTTAGTTATGTTTACATTTGAGGCGACCTTTCTTTTATTTACTTTGTGTCAAATGAGCAATTTGTTTAATATTAATCCCGCCCATGTTTAGTTTGGGTTACGAATATTTGAATAGTCTTGCTTGTTGTAAATTATAACATTTGATTTTAATTATGTTCGACTCTTGAGACTTCTCGAGCTTGAGGCGGTTATTGTGACATGCCAAATGGTAACTAACATATATAATAAATAGTATATATAAAAAAGAAATAATGATTTGGCTTGTTCATACATTCCTGATGCTTATATTAAATTATAACAAATTTTGATTTTTAAGTATTTAGTAAGAAAATAATTCAGATAATGGTGAAATGAAAGGACTTCTCTATGAAATATGATACCTTTGGAAAATTAAAATAGCGCGAAGGTAATTTTTGCATACAATTTGATATAGAGTTATACATTGTATACGAGCAAAGCCAACAGTATATATTTTTCTACAGTTCCCGGCACGGTGAATGCTGTGCACCAATCGGTGCATTACCGCGGTCACGTAAGCCCAGTATTTTGTGCAGTTCTCGCATCTGGCAGACAATGAGAGGCAAGAACTTAGCTCGTTGTTGTTTATGCGCTTATTGGTACAATACGAATCTAATAGTATTTTATTTTACCTCACCTTTATTCTCTATATGATGAGGTACCTACTTTATATTGATGTCATGAGAAATATTTTGATATCTTAAAAAAACAACTTCGAACATGACCAGTGAATCATGACCGTGATACTGTAGTATTGTATCATCAGCCGTTGGCATAGTCATAGTCACTATTTTGTCACCAGCAAGTTTATGTACCTATCTGGCACACTGGTCTTCCTTATTAATTAATATGTATGACATTCAGAGAAAAGTGTTGAAATAACTTATTTTTACTGAAGTATCTGTAAAAGTTACACGAGTATAAACTTGCTCATTCGGAAAACGTGAAAACGCGACAGGCGCGCAAAATAAAAATGTTTCATACACAATACAATGATACACGACTTACTCGGGGACAAAAGTCACGCAGAACATCTGTTAACCAACTTCTTAAACTTTTGTGTAAGAACAAAGTGGGACGTGTGTCCTAAGGGCGTGGGCCCGCAAACTTTTGGTATAAACCTCACTCAATATACTCAGAGTTTATTTTGTACATGTAACGTATCGCTTCGGGGGTTTTTATGACCAGCGAATAATATTAATAAATTGTAGTTTTAATAATCATTTTACGAATCCTCTCACATGCATTATCACATTGATTTTTTTATTGATATATAATAATTACTTTTCAATGATTGTCAATCAATGATCATATCTGACTTTAAAAAATCAGTGATAATTATAGATAATTTCACAAGGTACCTACTCTCGTATACAATGCAGATTGCCGATCAGCGTTAACGTTAATGAAACGGCAAGTGAAATGATCGCAATTATGGCGCGTTTTTACTGCATTGTTGGCAGCCCTCGCCCAGAATCACCTGGCATTACCCGCCGAAATATTTCCAGCAAATCACCCCATTTGTTCCGCACCAGACATAATAATTTCTGTAATCACTTTTACTGATGCTCACATCACGTCACTTTTTAGTTTTCTAACTTCTCGTATAGATATTTATGCTTCAGATATGCTAAAATAATTACATAATATTGATGAATCTACGAACAACTTGAATTTATTGCTTACATCGAAATACGTACTTATTTTAATTAAACGATACGGATACGGACAGACATCAATACTCGAGGGACAAAGTGAATCAGTAAAAGACATTTTAGGAATGTGTAAAATGTAATTGAATGTGGTGTAAAATTTTCGGAAAGCAAAGGTCTCGAAAAACTCTCTGGGGTAATGGAAATCGTGCCGCGGCCCCCAGGGCATCGCGGATTCTCTTCACAAAAGGCCCAACAAAAAGGTCCTGCCGTCACATGAACATTGTAAAACTCGCCTCTCTACTCACGTCTCAACTAACACACAAATTGCAACTTAATGCCGTCGTCTTTAAGTCTCAATTTCGCCCTTACTTAATTGTTTCGTAACAGTTTTTTCCAATCCGATAATGCGACCTTAGCGTCGGGATCATGGTTTACTACAAATTGTATTAGAGCAGTAGATTTAACTATTTATGCGGTTCGTGGACCGTGTGGGTCCGAACTTTATACACGAGTTCACAGGGGGTTTTACGAACTGTATAAGGAAGTATACGAGTGTCAATTCATTGGTATCAACTTTAGAAGCACAAATATTGATGGAACCCATTGCCTTCATTTTATAGAGGTTCTAGTTTATGTAGGTATTTTTACATGAAATAAACACAGAATTTTGTAGTTTGCAATATGAAATCAAAACACGCGCGGTGTTATAGCTGAAAAATCAGAGATATATACGAGTATATCTAATATCTATCTATACAAATAAAACTTAGTTTCATTATATTTTCTATATAGGGTTAAGAATTTCTAAGGTTTTCAGATGCTCGCCTTATTATCTAAGTCCGATGCAAATTTTATCGACCTGGCTAACTGATAAAATGCTCGTAATTTTAGCGCAGATAAGCGTCTGACAGTATTTCATAAAATCTTGTAGATAAACTTGGAGAGAATGAGATGAGCACGCCTCTTTTATCCGCCTGATTATACGATGGCACGTACATTGGATTTGTCACTGATATTATCTAACTTAATACTGAATGTTTCTCTTTTTAAACAGTATTAGTAGTTGTCGCAAAACTTTCAGAATGCAAATAGGTATACACGTGCGAGAATTTTGTAAAATTACTTTATCTCAAGCTTGTTTTTTTTTATTTAATTAGAATGAGAATAGTGCTTCATATTTGATACTGTGGTTGAAGTACGCCGATGGTTACTATTTTTGTCAATTTGAAAGGCCGTCCTGAGTTCTATAAAACTAGACATCTAGTAAAAACTAGTGCAACCGACACGCCGTTATTGAAAGTCATCTCAAAAGCAAACAAAAAGCCACACTTTTGTGTAGAATACGTCAACATCACTTCCATTTCATGCGCTGGTATTTTATTACATTAAAATTCAAAGCCTTGTAGTTGTTGTGTACTTGTATGGTACGAGCGGTGTTCCGGATGTGTGCAGTATAAAAATGTCGACGGAAAAAGCTTTTACAGCCGGTTATTTCTACTGGGAACCATAAGCAGAGGTACGGCGGCAAAGTAATGTTTTCAAATGTTCAGTGATATCAAACGCTAGTGTGGAGAAATACTGTTTTGTGTATGATTAATTTTATTTACAAATTTGAGACCTCTGACGTGCGACTCCGTAATCGCTAAATCTAGATTGAAAAAGACTATCTACAGAATATAAAATACGACAGGATTTTTGCTAAAACTTACATATAACGTGATCAAAATATTACTTGTACATTTTCCTAGAACATAACCTATCAAACAAATTTACCCGTGAAAAAAAATCTTGATTAAATTAAAAGGCATTCTATTGAAGGCGACATCTGGATTCGCCATGCATGAGCAAAAATGAAATACGGCAAAATAAAATATGATCTCAATGTACTTAATTATTATATTTTACAATTGCAGGTCAACAGTACAGTCGTCCACATACCAATCTACCCAAAATCATAGCAAAATCGCTTCTATTGCCGCCCCGATTCATGAAGCATCATGTACATCATCCCATGTTTTCTCATTTTCTTCTCTGGTTATTACTTTTGCTTTTCCAGATTAAAAAATAAGTCATAAATACAGTCTCTAATTGGAACACGGGAGCGATAGATCACAGGTTATCTCAATAAACTAGCGCCGTTTTTCAAATATAGCTTTATCCATTTGCAGCGCTCTAAATGTGGGATAATGTATCGCGGGGATTCCCGGTGTCAGCCAACTTTTATGTAATTGGCCGCGTCCGAACAACTATGTAATCCCATTCACATTCATTAGCGCTGAAACTGCAACTTATTAATCTGTATGTCGGCGCTCCCCGTTTCATTCGTTCTATCATTCATGCCACAAGTAAGTTCTATGTCCGTAAAATGTAGTTATTATTTCTGGTATAACGAATTAGGCGTCTAAAGTTCAAAAATAAATATGACGAGGTATAATTATGTCCACTAGTATACAAACGTCGATATATAAAGACAATACAGACAGTTGCAATAGGTGCATATAATTATCATTACCTCTTCGTGTAATTATTTATATTAATTTTATATTTATTTTGTTTCTCTTTTTTTAATGGACTTAAGTTTTAAGCTTAAAGTTATTAAGGTCTAAGTTTTACAAAAATAAAATTACTTACAATAATAAAAAATTGCAAAAGAAATGCTATATTATGTTTAATCCAAAACATACAATAAAGTACAGATAGTTTACAATTCTTTTTATAGACACTTAGTGTCAAATTAAAATTGGATACTACTAAGTAGCATACGTAAAACGTTGCCTTTAAGGTTAATGAGGTATACAAGCATAGTAACCAAGTCAATGCAGTGCAGATAAAAGCATTTCCGTGAAATTGAATTTTCTATCTAGTGATAGAAATAACCCTAAGACGTCTTTTCTCCTTACTTTTAAGTAATTAAACTAACTTGGTATGCATTCGAGATTTTGTTTGTTTTTCCCAGTGATAAACTACCTTCGTGATACAAAATTAATCCAGGTTTCTCTGAGAAGGTTTGCTTTCTTTAACGAAGCTGCTCTGCTTTGTATAATGCACTTATGATTTATTGCATCAGATGCCCGCTGCAGGGGCAATTTTTAATACCTCTTACTTACCTGGTGACAACGCTTTGTATCCCGGAGTGAAGGATGGATGGTGTTTGCGTTGTATGTTCTTGGTATCTATTTTATATGCTTTAGGAACCTATACAATATATTTTTAACATTAAAATAAACGCTTTTTGACTCCAGACATTTGGAACGTCATTTTATTTTTACAATAATTTCAGTATTTACTACAAACAATAGAACCAAGACAACGCAAATATCTCGAAGTAACGCTCCTTATGATTCTGACATGAGGATTCCGAGATTAAATTCATGCCCCGAGGTACAATTCGTTCCGAACGTCGCATCGTCCACACTCCTACAAAGATGAAAAATGGGAGTATTATCTCGATTTCACTTGTCACTGTGAATAAGAATATCTTCAGTATTTAAAATCTTTCTGTTTGAATAGGCAGACCAGAATTTTATTTCGTCTAATTTAAATTGACACAATCACAACTTTAAATAACTAATGTATATTTAATATAATGTACTGTATATTTAATAATGTATATATATATATCTATAAGTAATAACTGAAGAACATATTTGTTTCATGAAATTATTATATTTCTACAATACATAAATGATCTCAAAAGCGAAACATATTTATTACAAATTCTAACTATATTTATATGCTCCTTCCAGGCACGCAATATTTTGAAAGTGTATAAAAAAATAAAATACAAAACAGTTTTTACGAGCAATGAACAATTTGCAAAGAAGTCAATGCTAAGAACTCCTCGAGTAAAACCGTAACACAATGAAATTAACAATAAGCTGGTGGAAACAAAGAAAGTACCTAAGTTGATAAATAAAAAATATACCAAGGGACAAATGAAAAGGAAAGCGGACACAAAAACTTTGAATTGAAGAAAAGTTTTGGTCATTTATGCAGAATATACTCATTGTGGTAAGATTATTTTGGCTGCTGAGACATCAGGGTCTATTGAGAGCTCACGGAGAACTTTTTATGATATAAATAAAAAACAATTTCATATATAAATGTTGAATTCTCACGGGTACAAGGGAAATCTAAACTATATAATATATAATAATGTTCATAAACAAAGATATTATGATAGCCGTTCGCCTCAGCAATTACGCGGTGATATTAAAACTTAATTAAAATTTGTTTATCACGGCTCGAAAGCGATTAAAAGTTTAAACGAAGCTGCGCCGATGTAGACTGCCTTAACGAAACGAGTTTATTTACGTAAATAGTGTTTCATCGCGTAGATATACTTCGCGGCTTCGGATATGGAAATTGGAGTTTTCCCCTAAATTAACGTTTTACGCCGTGAATTATAGCGTGATATATTCTGTAAACGTAAATCACAAAATATATTTCGGTTGGAAGTAGATTATGTCATGCGAGGTCTTAAGTACAAAGTCTTTATTTTTTATTTATTTTTTTTATTATAATAACTTAATAAAGTAACTTTTGTCAATTACGCCATGAATTCTTTTTTCTATTCTTCTGATTTTTTTTGTCGTGTCCAAAGGTATAATATTGGCCTTTGTTTCTTTTAAAAATACTTACCATGAATATAAAAAAATGTTAAATTAAAATATATACCCTCTTTAGTAGCAGAAATTGACATTAGTATACTGTTCACAGTAATGTAACAACCATACAAAGTCGCTTAATTATTTATAGGAGTTTACAAACGAGTCTGTCACTTGGGGCACATTCTAAAGGCCTTATTTGGACTTCCATTTGTTTATCCAAGTTATCAGGGAATTTATGTTACGCTCGTTAACGCCAGCAGCAGGGTCGAGCTAGTGGACATTAATGACAACTATGCATTACCCTATGATACTTATTAATTATTGTTAATGCAATTTATTTTTGATACACTTTGTTAAGCTGTAAGTTACACAAAAAATCAAACGCTTTCAAGCGACTTAGCTGTTAGCACTTAGCTAGCATTACACATTAAACTACACTTAAAAGAAGCTATTCAAACTATGTAAATCGATTTCGGAAAGATATTTCATAAGAGTACGAAAAACATTGAGTTCCCCTTCCAAGGGAAATATGACAAGGCTAGTGAGATTGGATTACTACTATTCGTTTTTTTAACAATTTTTATTTTATTATTATTATTTTAAGCTTCGGTGACCACTTGCCATTAGGCTGCATGGTTGTTAGCTTGCTCAGTAGTATAAAAAAGTGGTAGTAAATTCTAGTAAGTTTTCTTGAAAATAAAAAAAAATTAAGTAGGCCAAAATCAAGGTTCTAAGTGAACGGTCAGCACTTTTTTCAGGGTTTCTAGTTCCTTTGCTGACACTAGACTTATCATTGTCAGCTTTCTAACTGAAAGATTCTGTTTAATTTTCTCGCCCCTTAATAACACTTTTGTCATAATTCTGACAAAAACAAGCTAGTTGGATGATATTTATGATTAACTCGATATTAAACAACTAAGTCGAAAGTTGCCCAAACTCTCCTGAGGCAAAAGGTCTGCACGTTACTTCTAGCTTGTTTGCCATCGATAAACATTGCGTAGGCACAAGGCAACACAACTTATCGTTTTGGCCATAAATATTAACTTAATAGACTAAAATCTCTGCCTAAACTTTTAAGTAACTAACTTTTAATTTCATGTACAATTTTGTTAACTAACATTTCGACAATATTTTCCATATCTTTATATAGAAACGTACTCAAATCGGCTTTTAGTTTGAGAACTACTACACTTAGACAGACATATAACATTATCTCTCTCATCTTCGCAAGTAACCGGGTGCGTTCGGGGCTGTGACGCTACTAAGCCCGGGGTCAGCGTGAAATGTAATCTTAAATTTTTGAAGATTCGACTCAGATTTTACAACCAGCCGTCTGCCTGACGTTAACCCTCCTTGGGAATGTTATTGTTGCCTATTAGTTTAGCCTATTAGTTTATGCCTTAGTCGCCTCGTTTGACATTCTCCTCCCATGGATGGAGTGGTCCTATTTTAGGGTGGAACCACACGCCAACAGACACACGACATATATTATTTATCTATTAATAAACATTATAGCAATAGATAAATTTAATGTTAAAACAACCCTTGTTATGGCGTTAAAAACGACAATGACTGGGATCTGTTTGTACTTAATTGGGCTAATTACGCCATCATTCGGACAATATTCAACGTCCATTTCTCGTAATAATATTCAATTGTTAATTATATTTATACCAAATACGGTTATTTGCTTTTTTATATGTGATTTTATTGTCCAATTAATTTAGAGGGCCATTTGTTTGAATGAACAGAAACATAACTGTGTTATATATTTTTATTATATTTAATTTTAAACAAAAAAAATTACTTTGTGCTGGAATCCGTTCAACAAACCTTTGTGGTCTTCCAGAACTTCGAAGATTATTTAAGATTATTTACACAACGGCAACAAAATCATCAAATTCAAATATCGTAAGTTCTAGTAGTATAGTATAATTATTACAAAAGGTAAAATATTTAACTAAGATAAATAAGTAATTAAAGTATACATAAAACTGCAAACAAAGCCACATAAAAAAAAAAAACGCGCTACTGGCCACTTAAAAGTGTCAAAATTAGAACAGCCAACATTATGACAGTTTTAAGTTCGAGTAGTAAGAGGGAGGGTTCATCATTCTAACAAATACTAATAATAAATAAATGTATAGCCAAAAAAAATTCTCTTTGCTACTAGTTACATCAATGTTAGATAGAACAAGGGCCCCTGTAGGTGGCAGTTACATACAAGACACACCGCACGCACGTATGTTGCGGCGAAACTGTGGTTTGTGTCCGTCTCACCCGCGTGTATGCTGGAAAGACAAGCACCTGTTTAGAGGAAACGAGAACAAACATTTGCATATAAAGTGAGTCAAAGCTAACATGATGTGTCGTGTATTTGTGGATTTACAAGGTCAACGAAATTAATACCTCACACATCAAGGAAATTAATACACAACACAATGACATAATGATTTTGTGATAAAGAAAAAAATGCACACTTAAAGTGTCAAATTCCCAACATATTGTATCAGAAACAGTGTCTCTGCGCCACGTGTGCGCGACGGGTGAGGAACCGAACCTCGCGAGATGAGCGATAGTGTCGTGACTCATCTGCTCACAAATTAACTGCTCTGATGAATGCGTTCAGGCACACAACCACAGAATAAGTAACCTACGTATAGAAGGTTCTCTCTCTTTCTATAGTGATCAAATTTTTTTATTGTCATATTTTATGTTAGTACACATATCATTAACGTTAATAAATCCGTTGGTGTTGAACCATTGAATTATTATTAACAGATAGTTATTGTTGATGAAAAAGAACTGCCTACTAAAATAGTTGTGTGAGTTTTCATTATATAAACAAAGAGGAACATGAAAGTCGAAATATCCCCTCGTGGCGTCCTGAGGCCATAATACCTAAACTTCGGATTGATGCTCCGCTGACATAACCAACTATCCTAGATCCCCCATCAACCAACAGTTTCGTTTCCAGAAATCTGTTTCGCTGGTATTTGCGGAAGAGGACGGAGATCTAGGGATGTTGGCTAATGATACGTAGGCGCGGTGAGGGTACAGTTGATGTATCGCTTTCATAACGTCCATTGTTAATTAGTGTCAAATTACAAGGCTAATGTGTTTTCATTATTTTTCAAGAGAATGGAACGTATTTCTGTATTTTTTTTAATAAATATATGTATTCAATATTTATTTTAATTTATTTTACTATGCTATTTACAACTAGGTAATTTAGCACAGAAAATCTTGAGGTCGAATTGAAAACAACCAGAGTTTGAACCAACTTACTTTATGTAAATTAACACATTTCATGAGTCAGTACTTTGTTTAATGTTTGATTTTTTTTAAACTTGTGGAATCTTTTTCAATTAACTATTGAAACTTGTTTACGTTACCAAGAAGAAGAAGAAGAAGAATAGCTACGTAACCAAAATGAAAACTAATTTATACATCGAAGTTTTAAAGCTAAAAGCTTTGGCTGATCAATATTGACAATCCAATCTGTTCGGAATCGGACAAAAATACACAAAAAGTGTTTTTATAATTCTAATTTATGAATTCTATGCTTTACAAATAAAGGCTAAAAAACAAAATGTGTCTAGGTAAACCCTAAAATTCAGCAGTTTTACTGACTTTTTACGTGGACCACGGTTACGAGATCTTTAAATAGCGACCGTCGTAATTCAAGTTGGGATTTAAACCTTAGAAGAAAGGAAGTTTGTCGGGACAACAAAGAGAGGGCTATTCCCCTCGTGCCTCCGAGTAATTTATACGTGACCGCGAGTGGCGAGTCCGACTCCCGCGGGACAGTGAGGACTTGCGTGTCCGCCGGCCTGGCAGCCCCGCTACCAACATCTTTAATGTTTAACTCTTTTCAGCGTGTTCTAATGTTTGATCCAATGTACCTGGTTTATATACAAAGCTTTGTAACCACGCGAAAATAAATCGTCGACATATTTAAGAAAAATACCTAAATTAAATCACCTAAACGGATATAAGGAAATTCGCAGGTCGTACGCGAAGAGAGACCTATTCTCAGCAATGAGCGGAAAGTGGTTGCAATGATGATGATTACCTACATTACACCAATTAGGCTAACATAAAGGTAAACGTATATACCACACAATTATAACAATACAGTAGGTAACTAATGAACCTATTAAATATTAGTAAAGTAACTATACACAGAATAAGAATTATCTACCAGTATTTATTACAGGAAGCTTCCCTCGGAAAACAAAATAATGTAACCCCCTATTCATTTCATTCGAGTATCGGATTTTCATTGGCGAAGATCGAGTAGGCTAAGTTAATGAGATTTATGTATTAACCAAGAAAGATATGGAAGATATTCACCTAACAAGGTTCCAGTTATGTGGAAAGCGAGTCCTATAAAATTATGTCGATTGGTTATTTGTGAAGTAAGTAAAAGGTAGCGATATCTACACAGGTGTAAACTAAAACATCGAACTAAATTTTTCATCTATGTGACAAAGCAAATGGCTCTCGCAATATGATGCTCCTGTACTAGATGGAGCTAAAGCTAATAAACTCTAGTCAGACGCACATGAGTGACTGCCGCGATCAATCCATCGCAACTGAACAGCAACCGATACTGTTCGAAACAAATAGTTCCTATTTGCTCACTGTCCGCCGCGTCATGGCTTGCCGCCGATGTTCGCTCCTGTTGTAGTCAATGAGTTGAGTTCTATTTTAATCGACTTAAAAATAAGCAGTATCTTAATTTATCGCAATTTTATTAATTTCTTTATTGATATGTTAGAAGTTCATTAATTCTCTTTCAGAGCCTCAAGTAGATCATCCAAATCATCTTTTTTCCAAAATAGTTTCACAGTAGGCTGTTCAATTTATCGTAATCTCACTATTACTTCCAGATTATTTTATAAAACTAAACGTCTAATAAAAACCTTTGCATAAAGCATACAATGGAGTCCCAAAAGGAACTCGCTCGTTGCTACCGCTTGCCGCCTAGTGTAGCTGCTGCCTGTTCCACGGATTCTTAATTTCATGGCCCGTTAGTTCCCGCGTGCTTTGCTTCTACACTGCTGTTCCCAAGGTTTATGCAAAGTATTGCCGGAAGTACATGATACTTCTGCAAAATGAGATATTCTAGCCAAATACTGAATGAAGAAGATGAAAAAATTTTAAATATCAGAAGTCGAAATTTTTTGAGCAAACAATATTGCCATGTTCTCATGTGAGATAATTTATTACAACAAGTGGGTTTACCTACCTAATCTGAATAATCGCTATCTATATTATCGTTGTCATTACAAGGATTTGAATGTAGACGCAACGACTTTTTCGACACAGCATTTTTGCCATTTGCTCTCCAACCTGAATTCAACATTAGTTTCAATCATTTATTTTATTTTATTTTACTAATACATAACCAGGCAGAGCATGCCGTTTAATATCCATTCGATACCCGCAAATCCGAATGTTAACGCTGACAGAACTTTGATATCAATCGGAGGGAAGCTGGGAATTAGTGTTTAATCCGCACTGCGTTGCAACGCATGTGGGCTCTGGGGTGTGGATTGTGGTACTTTGATTAGCGCTCCGTAGCTATGCTTGTGTTGCAGATGGGTTGAAGTATGAAGACGACAGATAGTTTAAACTATCAGATTCTCAATTGTTGATTATTTATTAAAAACTCTTGAATCGTTACTTACTGGTTTAAAAAAAAACACATGTTTCAATTCGTCTTCTTCACCGATGCACCAATAAATACGATAAATATTGACCACTTTTATCTATTCATTTAAAAATAATAATCTCAAGAGAAACTGCATTCAGCGAATGCCCTCGAGGTTCGCTTCCAATCAGATTCTGCGAGACGATTTCCGCTGCCTTGGAATTCTGTTTAAACCGTTGATCCGAAGATCTGGTGTAGGTCGATTAAACGACGTCTTGAATACCTAATAGGAGCGCAGAACGAGTAAGGAGCTCTCAATTCACTCGGTAGAGCATAAATTAACGGTGCGGGCATACAACCGCCGCAATTCCACAAAAACTCCAATCGTAGGGGAAAGTTTGGCTATTAAGCCGTGAGGCGTGGCATGGCCAGGTCTGCTCCTGACAGTTAGTGCCGCCACTTGTTATAATCCGTTAAACTTTCGACCCTCGTCAAGGTACGAAAATTCATGGAAATTATTCTTTCCCAACGTAGACATTTTTAATTCTCACCTTTCGGACTTCCGAAAGCTTTGACAGCGAGACGCGACTGGCGCAAAAGCCGGGACTTGTTATGTACCACGTAATTACGTAAGCGCATACTACGCTCATCTTAATAGAATTAATTTGCATCTCCTCCTATGTAAAACCCTCTTAACAAGTTTGCATAAAATTTTCGGGCTTAATTTTTAATCATTCCTGTTTTTGTTACCTACTGTGTGGAGTGGATGCTTTTAGTACTTACGGTTTCGTTGGAATCCTTAGATTAGCTGCTGTTTAAGTACATCATCGATTAATAATATACATCGACAACGGTGTAATAATATTTAAAACAAAAAACACTGCAGATAGGAAGTATAAATCTTATACTTATTTTGAGACAACGAGTAAGTACTTACCTACCTAATCATGTCAATAAGTCCTATATTTTAAGATAAGCAGAAATATTTTAGGATAACATCATTTAGCTTAATAATATTACGAGGCAAATTCTAATAACAGATATAAGGCACCCTTCTCTTTAAGCAATCTGTGAAATTCGCTGTTAAATATTTCGCCTAATTGCTGAATACCTGAGAGGTTGTAATGATCGGAATTTTGTAAATAATTAATCATTAGAGGAATAGATAAACAACATCATTTAAAATTTCTGCTCAATTTTCTGCTCAATACTTATATTATTTTAGTTAGAAATTCCTCGCCGTTTTATACAGGACAAAATTTCTATGTATTATGCTGAGTACACGGAAAAGGATTTTATAAAGAACGTGAATTTTTGAATTTCTCAGATTTTTGGTCAATTTGTAAAAAGAGAGTAATAATACTGGTATAAAGAAGTTCAGTTTTATTTATTGTTTATGACAATACGAGTTACAAGCTTCATTTGATAAGTAGTCGAGTAAGTATGATAGGGATATCAAATTTATTTTTCATTAACAACATTTCTAAATGCAATTCTAGCTCGTCATTTATCAACCATTGTTTTGTTCTTATTTACCAAAAGACAACAATTATATACATTTTTTAACGTTGAAATATTATTTCCTATCTCTTTTATTTTTATTTCAAAATTATAAAGAAGAGTAAGTAAAATAAAAGGGAAGCGGAGAATAATCAACGAGATCGTATTCAATCGAAAGGTTCCCATATATAGACATTATGATAATCACAGGTAGAGCCGAAATCACAATAGGTTGGATATACGAGAATTCCCGAAGACGATAACATGGCGGGAAAAACGGGGGCCCGTAAACCGAGGGCAATAAAGACTAGCAACAATTTATTTATATGACGCTTCGGGGAGAAGTTACCCCAACTTACCCGCGCTGCGGAGGAGGTGGAATCAAGTTGATGCGTGCCGAAGCCCGAATGAGAAAATGGGATGTTTCTCTATACATCGTAATCACTGCTAATCCCCGGATGCGATACGATACAATTGAGATAGCTATTTATTGACATCGTTAGTGGCGGTGTTTTGCCGATCACTTTTATGTTTAAATGAGGGCGCGAGTGTGAATTGTTGATTCTCTGTCTGTCAAAGTTGTTCTATATTCAAAAGATCTCTACCAAAAATGTGTAAGTACCTACCTATGTACCAAATGCCTATATAGAGTTTTGTAATAGGTAGGTAAGTAATAAAAACAATTTTGCCTATTGACGTCAAAAAAATACTAAAAACTAAGTCTGCTGCCGACAAAGCGCAGGTGAAGAAGCGACGCAACAAACTTCACTGCAGCGTTTCCTTTAAAGAAAGACTAGAGACTACCGATACGATTTTTACGAGATAATGATTTAAAAAATCACATATGAATTTGTTAGAACTTTTATATAATGGAAAATTATAAAAGTAGTTTTCAATTATGTCACTATTATACTTAAAACAATCAAACAGTTCCGAGGTTATTATATTTAGAGGAAGAAAAGAATTATTATGTAGACCGACTAGCCGGTTGATCTTCCTCTTAAACATCATTAACAACAGTGGGATGAAAGTTTCATCTCACTTTTGTTAATTTATTGATACTTGTATTACTGTGTTACTTTATTTCTACAATCATTATTATAAATTATTCAAAATGTCAAGAGAAAAATCAAACTTATACAAATTAAGTACTAAACTTACGTACAACTTACAGGTACTTACATATAATACGTACCTAAGTATTTTATGCTGACTGTACTTCGCGAGACATATGCCCGCGCAAATCAACGTATATTTCTTAGTTTAAATGTGTGCTTTTTTTAGCGCAAAGAAAACCAGCAATGTACGACGAAGCCGCCTAGGGCTATATGTTCGCCGATAGTGTAATGCAAGCTCCACACTGTTCAGACACAGACACATGCCGACGAGATGCAGAGTTCAGACACATGCCGACGCAAATGCGTAAACATTGCGTAGTTACAATGAGTGCTTTTATTATCCGCAATAAAAAACAAGCAATGTATACCGAATCCGCCAAAGTTTGGCAAAATGTTCGACGAGCGTAGAACAGGCATAACCGGTAAACGACATCTGTCGGAGTTTGCCGTATGTGTAGCCAGAAAAGAAGGGTGGTACTGAATAATAAACCTTGCTCGCAAGTGTGGATAAAATGTTTTCAACAATATAGATGGCAGCGCATCCTAACAGACAGCGCCATCTACCAAAATTTTCATGAACTAGTTAAAACTACAAGAAGTATACTCTTGTAGAATTAAAAGTATTCTGTTTGGACAGTCAGACACTATAATAATATCATTGCAGTTTCGTGAGAGATGGCAGCACCAATTTATTTTAAGTAGGTACGTTAATTTGAGTCAATTAAATATTTGACTATAATAATACAATATATTTATGTACGATAAAGCTTTTATGAGAAAATTAGCTGTTGTATTTTTTATTTTATTTCACAATAATTCATAACCATCCAGTTACGTAGTTGATTGCATAGAGACTGCACCATTTTTAAAATGTAGCTTTTATCTCTTTAATAACACAACTGCAGGCAGTGTTATTTTCAATGTGGTAATTGCAAAATTCATTATTAACTAATCTCTCGGGTTGTTGCTTTCATTCACTATCGTTTGAAATAACGAGGTGTATGATATACACGTCCCAAGTATGGTAAATTCCATGATCGTTTCTTTGGTAAATATTCATGTCACACGATAATGCACATTTATGGCAAATCAATGCATCAGTCAGCCACGGTCGCCTCTGGCATCATACGCGATCCATATGCAAGGCGCTTCCTGTGACAAAGTGCCCTATTTTTTAAGATTTATCTCGAATGATAGGGATTATTCCACGAATGGGGTGGTTTCAGAAGGTTATTAGTATAAAGGAGTTATAAAGCTTTATTATCTTTACTAACATATAGAATGCCTTTGCGGCGTTTTAGCCATAAGTTTTTGTGATGTGATTATTCTATAAAAAATATTAATTCAAGTATTAGGTACATTTTATACAAATAATTATGCGGCAATCCATGAACACGAGCTACGCAATCATCATATCATGGATGCCTTCATTATCCATTTGTCCTACGTATATGCATGTGTAGGCAACTGCACCAACTAACGCAATAATACTGTGAGTTCATCACGGTTCTAATGTTTTGATACGGTCCAATTATACCCTTACGCATCTGCCTAAAAAAGGGCTGCGTATCTATCCGTATCATCGGAGTAGAGCATGACGCAACCCTCTCGGGGTGCCGCCAAACCGTTAAAATGACTAATAGCAGCCCTCCGTCAGGTATCGCCAACTTTTGGATCCCAGTAGATTCGACGGTCTACTCATCATTAAAATATACAATCACGTGGCAAATGGTAAACTGACAGTTAGTTCTACATTCAAACAAATTTTTTTATTCCATTGTTATTCCATAGTTATTCTATAAATGTGACAGATTTTTCAAATCATCTAAAGACATCGAACAAGACTTATTATCTGTGTGTTTATTTGCTAGTGAATACACAAAGGAACCTTAAAGGAAACTTGGATTTAGTCATTATCATGAAAAGAAGGCATAAACAAAATTATAAATGAGAATATAGATTTTATCTTTTGTCACCACCAAAGTTCACTGCTAGACATAGCGATTTCTTGCGACTTTGGTCATCCAACCATCTGATCAAAGGGCGGTCGATGGAAGCGGCGGGAATATGCTGCGGTTCATGGTCGTCATTCGAGTACCTTTCCGCCACATCGAGAACTGCCAATTCAAAGAGCCGCAAATCCTGGAGAAACACCAATTCATAGCAATTATCATTAAACTAGCTTCCGGACCAGGGTACGCTATACCTAATAAACGCGGGTAAAATATATAACTATAATAAGTTATACACCTAACCATCCATAGAAATCACACTACATATTAAAAAAAACCGCATAGAACTCAGTAGCGTAGTTTTAAAGATCTAAATAAGTTTTATAGACAAAGATAACTTGAAGGGAGTTTGTTTTGTACTATGTAGTAATAAGTATTACTTCTTGACTAGGTAAAAACTGTTGATGACACCTTCCTTACCATCCAAATGTACTTATTAAACTCTTTATATAAATATAAAAAAAGACGTGATTATCATTTAATTTCATAGTTAGGAAACGCTTATTGATTGTGAGTGGACGCGTGCAACGGGCACCTGCTTCCTGATGGGGTTAAATCAATATTTGGACTAACGTATTCAAATCCGTCTTTTTGTTTTTTGATTTGGGTCAGTCAGAAATGGCAAGTGCATTATAGTACATATTATTCAAAGGCATGTGTGCCTTTGAATAATATGTACTATAATGTTTTTTTCAACATATTGTTTTATTGTAATTCGTTTTTTCTCTTTTAGAATTGAAGACACCACCAACAACAGTAATTTAATTGGCAATATACAATATACCATATCACGTCTTTATCTTTTACGGGGTAGACAGCGCCAATAGTCGTGAAACACGAAGGACTCATTACAGCCGACAGGTATTAAAGTAGAAAAATTGAGCAGGAACAGAATTAGAGTGGGATGCACTAGTCAATTTTCATTAAGTTTAACCAGCGCGCCGCCGTCGTCGTTTGTATAAAATTGCGTACTTTTCGATTCGTTTCTTTTCTTTTTTTCTATGCAGGTTTAAGTTAACGTCAATTTTATATTATTTATTATAGGTGCAACCTAATGTGTGTCCCACTTTGACCTTAACTTTAACATGCGCAGAAAAACGCTTCTATTAAGTCTAAACGTCAGCGGCACGCCGTTTAAAGTCAATGTCAAATCGGACGGAGCAACTCACCCTTAGTCTATATTGTCAAGGAAATGTGTTTATTTTTCTTATAGGTCACGTCAGATACCTTGTAGTGATTTAAAAAGTCTGAGACGATGATGGACACCTAGGGCAGAACCGATTACCCTTTATAGGTAATCGCTTATTATACAATAAACATGGTGTTACATTTTTTATCGACATTCCAGCACATAATTATCTACATATTCATAAATGCATTATTAATTTAAAGTTCGTAGTAAAAATTGATGCAAATAAAAAAATGCAACACTCGCGTAAACGATTAATGAAAGTTCAGTAAATAAACAAATGTAATTTATGTACTTGCTAAAATGTTGTATCTTGATTGAATGTCTATAGAAATATACTATTTCCAAATTGAAACGGATCATTTGTATATGTTCAAATTCTCACGGATAACAATCAAAAATCAAGTAACAAAGTAAAGACGATTAAAAGAAACGAGAGTTTAAAAAAAACTTTAAAAAATAAACCTTTATCTTAGATTGATTGGTTCAGTCTGACCCTTTACCGATGCGAGCAGTTTTTATAAACTTTCACAAAAAACTGAAATGTATCAGTGTTTATTTGTGACAATTTGCTTTGTCGGTCTGTGCTGATTTACATTTAAAAGGATTTTTTGTGCAGCGATGCAACCTGTAACGACACGGTGAATGACACAGGTAGAACTAAAATTAATGTTATGTAGAGACTCTGCAGTTTTGATCGTTTGGTAACAAATAGCAAACGTTGAAGATACTTGAATGAATTTTGTAAATAAAATGAAATAAAAGTTACTAATGATTTGCCCGCAACTTGCTTGCGTGGATGAAAAATAAACGACTCACTCTACACCTTAGCTCTTACTTTACTTTTCAACCCCGAATAAATTTTTCCAAAAGCTTTTAATTTTGTCAGAGAAATCTAATAGCAATCAACGAGTGACAAAAAATTAACTACCTCGTTTGAAGACGATCCTGGATGCACGATCAAATCATGATTCAAATAATTATGCTTTTTCATGGAAACTGAAACGACCTGGAAAATTTCAACGTTATAGAAGTTGTGAAAGTTGATGAAATTAATATTGACATGGCAAACTAACATGTCCCCATGTTAGTTTGCCATGTCAATATTAATTTCAGGTGTATGATAAAAGCGTGTAAAAAAAAAGGCGCGTTGTCGGATACTATAATAGTACTATTATCCGGTATAAAACATGCCTTATTTCCTTCTCCGTACTACTAAATATATATGTAAGTGATCCGGAACAAAAAGATTGGTTGAGATGACAAACTCACTCAAAGCTGAGGTAAAATATCAAGACGCGCCAGTCTCCCGTGAGTTGACTGCGTCGGGTGGCGGGTGCATAGGTCCGGGACATCGGATAGAGATGTAATCATCCATCAATCCCGCTCATCACCGACCAGCAGACCTCACAAAATGTCTGTTCTGCCAGGGATCTCACCATTATCATTTTTATAATTATTTGAATTGAACAATTACCTATTTATTTCAGGAAATTAATTAACAATAAACTTTACTTTCAACGAAATCCTGACACCATCATCTCTCTGAGGAAGAAACCGGATAGAACGAGAACATAGCTTTCTTCCTCAGCCATGGAGCCCAGGATCTATTATCCAGCTTTTTCTCCTTTACTTTCTCCACGACGACAGTAAACAGCATATTTGTAGTACATTATCTTGCCGGTAATTTATAATAAACTCATAATATTAAAAGTATGTTTAAGCTTTCTGAGTTTTATTTTTTTGTGATAAATACTTGGTGTTGAAATTAAGACGAATGAATTGGCACTCGTAGGTCATAATTTATGACCAAGCATTTCACGCCTTAGTAAAAAAATACATTAAAAACATGATATAAATAACATTACTCAATGCCTTTAATTAATTCATTCTCAATGCATAATTTTTAGTTGTAATTATCACTTTATAACAACACAATTAAAAAGAGCTTACCAGTCGTCCTGACAGGTATATTCAGACTTTTCTGTAATAAGTGCAAAGTTAATCGAAGGTATTAACTCCACGCGATTCCACTCGTAAAATATGTAAATGCTGTTGATTGCAGGTTATTGTGGAGCGTTGCGTCAAGCGCCTCACTGGGCTTCTGGTGTAATAGCAGTAAGCGGATTGGTACAGCGAAACCAGTGGCTCTCAAAGTAATTTTATTTTAACCTGTTCTATACGCCGCTAGAAAAACTTTTTAATTGTATGTCATGTCATTTAATGTTTATAAAAACCTTAACTTAACAATCATGACGCCATATAAAGATGAGGAAAATTATATAAACAAGAAATCATCCAAAACACTTTTAAATGAATAAAGATACAATTTGTTTGTGTAGATATTTCAAATATATATATTTAAAAATTAGCTTAATAAAACTTTGAGGACATCTGGCCTACAATGTCGTATTTTATTTCTGAGAGACAAGATTTATTCGCACCAAAGCAATTAGACTAGTTGTGCACTTGCGCACGATTCAATATGATAATTTTCCGTGTTCTTTAACGATGTTATATAGGTTCTAAACATCCATATCTCCATACTAAAGCTGTAACATAAATGGATTCATTTATGTAATCCATTTGATTGAGGTGATATTTTTGGTGTGGAGATAAGTCTTCTGTCTGTCTATTATACGAGTGAAAATGCTGGGAAGAAAATAGATTTTTTTAATTAACTTCAAGCGGGCTGCTATTAAAGAGTCAAAGTTTAAAAAATCATATCATTTCCACAAGCCGAGCCAACAGCTCAAACAAAAAAGTTCTATACATCATCACTTCAATGAGTATTGAGATTATTCAATCGACATCATTTCAATGAGTATTTAGTACAAATTTATTTGATTAAGCAGGTTTAAACAAAAAAATATATTATAGAAATTTAAAATAACATCATAATCCCTTAATCTTCATCCTATGTCTCACTCACATGAATTGATTGGAAACGTTGGCACTATATTATCGATAATAATATCGGAGTTCATAAATGAGCGTAATGAAATGAGCAAATAATGTTTATTGTGTATAGTCCAATACGATAGGGTATCTGAGTATAGTGGGCCTTCGCTTACCAGAATCGCTATGCCACAGTAACGTTTAAAGTAAGTTAACTTCATAGGTAATAAAACATATTTTACTTGCTATCGCTACATATTTACGCGTGAACTAAACAAGCTATTACATAGGTACTTCTTGATTCTCGCTTCATTCAAATTTATTGTGCATATAACTCAATAGATTTTATCTACTGCTAATAGTGTACTATTACAATATATAAAATCCAGCAATCCAGCAATTCTTGTCAGATACAAACATCAATCCAATATCAAACTTTAGTAACGCTATGAAAATAACATTATTTTTTTGTTCTATTAAGATAATTTTTACTATAGTTGGTGTGTATATCGAATTTTTAATTTTATTATGTACACCTATTTTCTACTACAAATATGCTATGAATACGCCAATAGCAGGATAATAATACATAACTCGGTAGATGCAGCCAACTGCAGTAAATTCAGACGTTGCGCCTACGCCGCGCATTTCAGAAGCCCTGCTTGCGATATTACATTTCTCTACTATCACTTTGCTGATATTCTTCCCACGTAATGGCATAAAATAAAAAATATACTTTTTGTAAATAGAATAGTTCAAGTAAATTAATGAACAAAATTCGTAATATGGAAAATATATTTATTTAATCTTTAAGCTAGAGATTACATATTTATTTAAATGATAATACTTACCTACTCGTTATATGTTATAAATATATTATATGAAATAAAAGAAAAATATTTTTGTGTTGTGTTGTAATGAAAGAAACACATTGGTGTGGTTGTGAAAAAAGAAACGAATTACAGAGTATCAATAAAAGGAAGGGGTCAATTATAACTAATAAAGGATGCCTTGGTTTCACTGTGACATCTGCTTTACAAAAACTAGTATTTTTAAATCTGGAAAAATTAAAGTCTTTGAGCAGTTGACGGTAAAAGTTTTGTAAAAAGTAAGTTTCATCGTATTGATGTCAGTAATCAGAGGACCACGCGACTGCATATTAGAAATCAGGAGCACACCTGTTCCACGCTGAACGAAGGTAGTTTTTTGTAGATCCTTTCTCGAATTTACATATTATCTCTTTCCTTTGTTGAAGCTAACAAGGGTTATTATTTCAACCACAAAATGTGGATTTAAGCGTTTGTGATTGACAAGGGCACGGTTGAATATTATGCAGGCACTCATATCGGCCATCAGCTTGATTTCCCAACGTGAATTACTTAGATTCAATGTGATTTTTTTTTCACTGCAAGGCGATCATGAACCAATATATACAGTCAACAGCACATCAACCTACCCCAATTCATTGCAATCTCGCCGCTATTACCGCACCATGGAGGTTCATGCCCATGGGTAACCTGTTGACTGTACCTGTGGAGCAGATGAGAATATATTTTTTGCTTATTATGTGAAAAAGAAAAATCATATTATATAGTATTAGAAATATCGCTCCTTATATATTTGCGTATATACTTATACGCAAATATATAGGGATTAACATTGAACATACATGTAGCTAAATAGGTATAAAACATGTTCAAATTAATGCCACGTAATGCTGCAATAGATTAATGGTATTTTATAGCTTTCAATTGAAACAATCAAACAAATTTGTATCGCTTAATAAGCTCTCACTGGCCCACTAAATTAATTACGATTACTATTATAGCCTTAAAACTGCCATTAGTCGATCTGAAAGGACCTAATTAACGACCACGACCTATGAGAGATAGGCAGGGAAAATGATGGCTCTCCTATCGAATTCCTTAGTCATCCTTTATTAAGGCAATGAAATGGATTTATTACATCCAAAGCAATTTTATGTCAAAGTGCAGTTCATTGCCACCCGACAATGTCGGGGAGACAATGCTGCCGTGGTATAACTAAAATGCCGTTATCTGACATCAGGGCGATTTTTAATTTTGGTTTGCAAGAAAATGAGAAAAAAAAGCTCTTTCGATCTGTATTTGCGATTTTTCGATAGCTTGATTAGTTTTGGAAATAACAATTGTAAAATTGCCGTTATGTACACATATTTTGCTTGTCAAATAGGCTAAAATGCCTTTAAGTAACTTTGCGAGTCTATACAGCCGCTAAGGTTGGATAACTCATACCTTTGTTAAAAAAAATATCATAAGGTTGCTTGTCAATATTGCCGTTAACTGCATTTTTTGCGCTATAAAGGGGTAAAAATACTTTAACTGTGTTATTGTTATTTTATTTCTAATAGAGCAGTATTATATTGTTAAGTTAAAACGTCGTTAATTGAAAAAGCTAGACTTAAATGTGATTAACGTCGTATAACGGCTTTATAGCTTACTACTAATGTTTTGACTTTTCGTATGTTACAAGCCAATAGCGGCTTTTCGAAAATATTCAAACAATGTATTGTCCGCCACTGTTAGACTGCAGTGTCGTTATCTCACAGTGATACACTAAAATGTCGTTAACGTCTCTCGCGCGCGGTACCATCGGAGAGGTCGGAGGTCGAATTAGTGAGTCGCAAGCGCTTGCTCCGGGTCTGCTCCCGCCAATTTCGCAACGATGACGCTTTAGGTGAGTAGTTTTTTAGCTAGGTGTTTAATAATATTATATATTCATAAAATAGCTGCCATGCATGTATATGTATTCAAATAGGTATATTCATATCGTTCTATTATGATGTTACGGAGAGGCTATGATGGAAAAGACTAAAAAATACTCTCGAGGTCTATATGTGACATAGGACAACTAGTAATAAATATTATTTTTGTGTTTAATAATACACATACATATATACACATATTTATTTACATATATACACAGTATTTATTTTATTGTTACAGAATTTCGGCTGTTTCCATGAGAAGTAAATGTATTTTAGAGATGGCAAAGAAAAAAATTGATATTACTTGTAATGAGCACTTCAAAATTTACCCCGTATTCTCAGTCCTTAACTCATTCCTCCACTCCATTTTGCAATAACATACCTCAAACTAACATCCAATCAAATCGCCATTAAATTTGCTAACCACGCCCATTTAAGGTACAATAATGAACTGTCAGCTCGAGGAATAACAAAGATATTTGATCTGACGACCAGAAATAGAAACTTTCTGAAGTTATTTTGAAGATTTCAAATTTATTCAACAGCAGCGACGCCCTCTCGGACTGGATAAGTTTGCTTCCTTCAGTTCACATGGAATCTAAAAATTATATAGAAAATTAAAAATGGCATTTGTAGCTATTCGGTTTCGGGAATTAAGCAGTTTTGAAGATTGCACAATAAACTTATCCTGTCTAATGACAATAACATTAGTTTGCTATAATACTCTGGGAGCTTGTGACCTTGTGTGATTAGTGTTAGCGACTGCCGTAAAGCGTTTCCCTTGTAGTCAAACACGATTAAAATATTGTATTCTTGATAGATGTTCGATCGATAGTCACCGCGGAATATCTTTTTGACGTAAACTTGTTAATAGAAGATGTGACTGATGACGCTAAAAAGGGTCTAGTATATAAGTATATTTTAGCATCGCATAATGTTTGGCATGTTGATCTTGAGAAACTTATGTACACTACATCGCATAATATAGACTGTCAACATTTTGGGACTGATGACGGTCAAATGGTACTTTTGACAATCAAATGCATATTTTGATGTCAGTATGTAATATTCTTCTTAAGTTTCAATATGGCCATCCGTTATAATTAATATTTTTTTAAAATAAAAAAGTAAATTTAGCTTTCGTCAGTCCAGAGTGATGTTCGATCAAGGGCCGGACTATGAGGAAGATTCACGGGGCGTTGCGCGGCGCGTCGAGCGTGTCCGAACAACGCATTAGTCCGACCAATCAACGCTTTAGACCCGCCCAATGAGTGAGGTTATGTCAAATTCAAGTCGAGTAAGAATTAGTAAGCCAAATTATCAAATGATCTCACGAAGAACTTTAATATTAACCAACAACATAGAGTCTCACCGATACCTGCAGCTGTAAAAAGACTACACCCGAGCTACAAGGCCTCCAAGCGTAAAAATACTGTTGATGCCAATTATTGTTCCGAAGTACCTACCTGAGATTTCCCAGCTACACCCAAGTGTGATTCGCAGAGCGTTTCGACCGCTACGGTCGCACTGTCATAATAATCTTTCAAATTTTAATAAAGACAAGAATGAGTTTTACTATATGACTTTACATTATTTACTCTGTACTGTAGTTATGAATGATTGATTTCATTAATTAATAATAATGATTTATTTTGCAAAATACAATTTAAAATATCCGCCACATGCTTCGTCAAATATTTTATTAATCTAACAGGAAAAATATAATAAAAAATATGGTTGTTGTATGGTTTTAGTAATTGGTACTTAGCATGTTTCTATTTAGCCGCATTGTCCGCTGCTGACCCCGCCTCACGAACGAAATCTCTGATATGAGAAGCGGCAAACGTACTTACACACGTTGCGTCCCAAAGCAAACATCGTCCCTTTTGCCAGAGTACCAAAATCAAGCCATTGGGACGCTTGCCATCCGTGCGACTTAGTTCAGGTGGTTCCAGAACACAAGGAATATTTGCACTTACCATAACGAATTATATCATTAAGCGCATGATGTCTGGGAAATCTACCAGCACTGATGAATGATTGATTTTGGAAATGATTCCTTCCTCAAAAAAAAATTACGGATTGTAATGACCGCACAGCCGCAGCGGTCGAAACGCTCTGCGAACCACCCCCAAATGAATTAAATATTAGAATATTAGACACCCCTTTACAACAGCGGAATTTGAATTGATAAAACAATTGTTTTCAAACCTGTATTTTGATAACTTTAAATTCAATTTGATCAATACTATCTTCCAATATTTTTTATACTGTTGCACTTAAATGCCGTTAATTTAGAAGGTAATTAGTTTAACTGCGTTTAAGCGTAACAATGAACCGAATTTAATCTTCAAATTAAAATATATTCATAGTTTAGCAGACTTGAAAGCAGTTAAATGCCGTTAATCACACAAAAGCCTAACATGAATTAGTATCATAAGTATAGTTTTATGTAACTAAAACAACGTTATGGGATATAACGACATTTAAGTTACCATGAAGTCATGATTTTTTTAGCATTTTAATAAATATATTTTTTAAATGAAATAGTAACGCTAAAAAGCCGTTACTCTTTACGAAGCGGCATTTTAGTCGATGACTCATAAGATTTTGGTATCATAGATAATATACTAAAACGCAAAAAACGTTTTATTATTATAAAAAAAATGTGTTTCTAAAATAATAGGTTAGTCATTAGATAGTATTTTACTTGATCTATGTTTTGGTACCTTCAAGTTTTAAATAAGTGTTGTCATTTATGAATGACATCGATTTAAATTTTTACCGCGCTTTTCGACGTTTTACTCGAAACAAGCCTTTGGCAAATAACGGCGTTTTAGTTATACCAGGGCAGAATGTAATTTTATGCTCAAATGAACCTCACCTGAAGTGGAACTCGCTCGGAAAATTTTGAATAGCAATTTTGGTGTTTCTCTGTGTCTCACACCTTTGTTTTTACCTCGAATTGCAGTTATGCTTTATATAACAACAGAAGCGTAACCGCTTTCCAATATTTTATGCGTATTGAAATATAAAAAAAGACGCAGAGAATGTTTTTAAATTCTAGCCGAAACACGTCAATTTTAAATAGCTGAAATGAGCTTTGAGCTGAAATAAACTCTTAGTTTATTTTACACAAAGCTCATGTCGAAATTCAATCATAAATATGTATATTAAAATAATCCGTGTTATTTAAGTTTTAAAATGTTAATAAATATTATATAACAAAATAATAATTAAGATAAATAACAAACTTTATGATATTTGAATACGCTGTTTCATATTTAGATTCTTTACAGAATTATAGATATTAATACTATAAGGTAGCTCAGCGCCAGACGAAAGCACACGCACGCGAACAGTGTATTTATTTATGAAGAGATCCAGACAAAAATACAATAAAGTGTTTATGTTCTCTATAAAACCTTCTCGAGCTAAGAACTCATATTTTACGAGAAGCCGCTGAACCCAATTACACATGAATGGTTCGTCATGATCAGATTTTTTCGGAGCCCAATAAAACCTTACGAGGAGATTTATGTCCATACTAGGCGACCACATTCAAATTCACCTTGCTGGCGTAACTTGGAAACAAATCAAAAAATTCTAGCGACTTAACATGCCTTTAAGTTTTTATCCCTAAGCTGAGCTTCTTTTGAGAAATTTTAAGAGAGGACTAATCCTATCATCTAATTACCTAGTTTCATGAAAAGCCGGTCAATTGAAACATATATTCATATATATTTACTATATCTGTTTACTTCCAGATATAATGTGATAAATATATTTATTAACCTAATCATAAGTATCATCTATACTAGATTCATACACACGATAAGAGTTGGTAATTTCGTTAATGAAACTGAAATATCTGTGATTACAGGGACAACTATATACATAACACATAGTTACACACAATTCTAAAAAAAATACTCTTTTACGTCTTATAATATAAAATATGAGTATATCTTTTTTCTTCAAATAAATGTACCAGTAATTAATGCGCTTTATTCGTAAGCAAAACTTGGGTTTAAATAAACCAAATCAATCAAAACTGAATGGTCTAGGGCTAAGTGCTCAGAGATAATGATTGTGGCCAGTCTGAATATAATATAATCGAAATTTGCGCTTGTCAATCAATAAAACTGAATGAGCCGAGAATCCAAGATCGAAACACTTTGTCCATTGCGCTAGAGTTATGTGGATAAGATATGCGGTATGATTCCATATTTAATTTTTTGTTGATCTGTGATTTGTGATCGAACTTTATCTAATTATTACAATTTTGAGACATATATTATGCATTGCGGATACCTGTAAGACCTAACTAGATAACCACGTAATCATATATAAACGGCATACGTTTATATATGATTACGTGGTTAATTATTAAGCTCCATAGAGCTTATAGCTTTTGTAGGGGATACTACTGATTAGACTGTAAATATCTTCAGTGTTTAAAAAAAGTATATGTACTTACATATGTGTTTAAGTATTAAAAGGAAAATTGACTTCCAGTATTCAACAAAGGTTACGGAAAATGTGTAAAAAAATATTAATTCTTATGTATATATTATTTTTATGTATGCATAAACTAAAGTTTTGAAAGATGAAGTGGAAGAGTACTAAAGATGTCAGCAATATATTTTATCCTAGAAAAATATTTCAAAAATAAAATACTTATGGATTGACTATATTGACAAGGACAAGGCAAGGCAGTCCATATGCTCTTAGCGTTCGATAAATGTTGCCACGGTCTTGTGATAAAAGTGACCAAGTTCATAATTTATTGGACATACCAAGCAGAAACTACGTAAAAATAAACATGAATGGCTGCCTTATTGGGCCTTGATTTAATACGGCTAATAAAACAGTAACTAACCTTATATAAATTACTAAACAAATAAATAACAACCGTGGTCATCAAACTTGTATCGCCGAGGTAGAGGTTAAAACATCAAAATTTTACATCCTCTCATTCTAAACATTATTTAGAAAGATAGTGATTTTTTAACAACTTTGTTGACTATTTTATTTTTCCTGGAAAAATAACTCTTAAGTGCTGACACCAGTCGTTTTGATTTTCGTTGTGAACTCAGAAAAAGATAGACCTTTGTCAATATACCCATTGGCTGTGATAAATCCTGAAAAAAAAAGATAATGTAAGGTTGTCTGAATATTTGAAAAAAGTTTTTTAGGTATCTTACTAAATAAATAAGCCAACAAGTTCCAACCACTGTCACTGAAAAACATATTGCACTTTATCCTGATCGATTTATAATTATAGTATAGTTTTTACGTAAATTAAGACCGTGACGTCTCTATAACTTTAAATTCACTTTACGGTTCTTCCTGCTACCTTTAGAACTACTTTTTCATTAAAATATTTTGCAGCCTAAGTGGTTACTTGTTACTAACTACCATTAAATCGAAAGTTACGAACGCTTCGTATATTAGTTGAGATATTTGGTCGTTATTGCGTCGGTCGTATTCCCGCGAGATTTATGTAATAATATGTAATAAAGCTATAGATCCATGGAAAGGTAATGTCTAATCACGGAGCGATCATTAAATTGAAGTAATAATTCTTCAACATAGTAGCGACCATACATAAAGACCCATAATTCTTTGTTAAGATCCTTTGTAACTGGCCCGAGAGATTGATGGGAGAACTCCTTAGGTGGGCCTTATTAATATTCTTTCGATAATTCCGCTTCAGCTTGAAAATTGCCTGTGACTTTTGTTGAATTCAATTAAACTCTTATTTTTAATTTGGCCTTTCTGTCGACTTAAATGTATTTAAAAATTGTCATTCTCATTCAATGTTCTCATACGTATTATTTTGATTTTGAAGGCAAACGACACATACTTACGAAAGATACCACGGTGAGAACGGCATATTATTTTTTATATAAGTAGATTCGCAAAAAAATCTACGTGAAGGTATTGTACTTGCTCCACCTGCAGTAACAAAAGCTGTGTGGCTCGTGTGGTGAAAAATCGCAGCCATTAGCGTCTCACCTTGCTAATTGTTTCCTACCATCATAACGACATGAAATTTTAAAATTGCCAGTATATCATGGCCTTAATCTTACTTAGCGTCAAATACGAATACAAATGTATTCTTTATTCAATTGAATTTTTATATTTATAAACCACTAAAAAGACCTTCGTCTTATCAACGCAGAGGTTTGTAACTAAACAACGAACTGCTTGTTCGTAATACACAGTGTACGATGTCAGAACTGACTGCGGGAGTATTTAATTAGGTAGCCAGTCTGTTTTCGCCGAGCCTTTCATTAATCAATCACTTGGAAAGCCGAGCTATTATTCGTCGGATCGACACCTCAGGCAGGACCCCTCAAAGTGCAAGTCACACGAGACCTCTTAAAATATAATAATCGTGTTAAACACGACCATAAAAGCCATATTCGATTAGAAGAATTTTAAATAGGTTCCAGTCTTGTTATCTTCAGGCTATTGTGGAACGGTAACTACGTATCGTATTGGTGTAAGTTTTTGTTCTCCATCTTTATAATTGCTCTCACTCGTTGGACGGCATTCACTGATGAACTTATTATAGTGTTGATGGGTTATTGTACTTAGATTTGATGAAATGAATTTAATTTCAGCATTAATATAATCTTACGGAGTACTTATGTCATGGGAATTGTAAGAATAATGTAAAACCAGCTTGACGGTTGCATATTGACCCAACTGAAACGCGTAAAAACATAGCGAGATAGGGAAAATATATAAAATAATGCTTAATTTAAATTTCATATAGACAGTCACAATTAATATCAGCAGGTTTCATGTATAGTTATTTACACAACACAATAGTCAGAGCTTACGACGCAACGTCAGAACTGTGTGACGTCAGTTTCACCATATGATCGTCTCGGCTTCTTCCCAAACTAACTCTAAAAATACAGGTTTTGTAAAAAATAATATTCACAGGATAATTTATTTCTACATAATCTTTACACTTTTGACACTAATATTATATTAGCTATTTAGTTGTATTTAGTGTCATATCGAAGATTTCCAGTGAATAATCCTTTTTTCATCATTTCTATCGACTTTCACATCTTCTCTCATGCTTGAAGGTCGGTCCAGACGAAGCTAGCCCATGAAATTTGGAGTCTCAGAGTACTTACTAAATCCATGAGCTAGCCTTACTTAGAATTACAATTTGCTTGCCGATTTCAAAGACTTAACACTACCCTGTTGACTGCACAGACTAGAGAGGGTATAAGTTATTGACTGTGATTGTTCCCACAATGAGAAAGCGGTGGCTTATTGACTCTGTCAAAATTAATTCAACTTTGAACACAAATCAATTTCAGTATAATATTAGCTGTCAGAGCACGTCAAATTAAGGTTCTAATGAACTACGGCTCTTCTTTCTCACGTCTCGTCTAGTGAGCTAGTACATTTTTTGTTCATTTTGCTATAGAACCATTCCCATGCTATTGTTAAAAATTTTAACCACACGTATAAGTAACGAATATTTTAGAAAATTTATCATTTTTGGGAACTTAAAGATATATGAATATTTTTCATAATTTCCAATTATCTTACTTTACACTCGGGAATAGGGAATCTAACTATAATAACAAAAATGTTCTAAGTATTTTTAACCATTCTTTATATTTATAAAAATATACTTAAAACTTTTCAAGTTAAAACTTTTTGCCCTTTGATTGGAATTCTAATTTCATTTTTTTTATGAATAATTTTAAACTGTCAATGTTTTTTATCTTTGGCGTTTTGTACAGTACGGTGCGTACATATTTTATGTCATGTTTTCCATTTGTAACTGAAATTTGGTGAAAATCTTGAAGTAAACCTTTTTAAAATGGTTTACTATCTAATATCCGAAAATGTGAAAATGCTTCGGAAAATCAATAATGACTATGCAGCTTCTCAAGAGGTATCTCCATTCGAGTACATGAAATCATTTATTGAAAAATGTCCAGAGAATGCAGAAGACGCAAAGATATCATGGATTGCGGAATCTTTCTTAGGAATACAAAAACACAAACTTTTTTTAACAGAAATAGCAACTAAAATGAATGAAGTATTATCTGATGAAGACGTGGATTACTTTGTGATTATACTTCATGCAGTGACATTTCAGATTGAACCAAAGGATATGCAATTATTCTATAAATGTTTGTTCAATTTAAGTAAACCCTTGTTGAATACTTTTACTAAATATTTGAGCAACAATGAAGTTCTTAAATATATAGCACAAGTGGCCCAGAACAGTTACGATACAAATTACATTACCGAAAAAATTATTGCACCATTGTTCATATGGCAACCATACATTAGTGATATGGCCCATAACTATGCATTATATATAAAGAAGATAGAAAATCGCAAAATAAAACCTCCCACTGTACCAATACAACCAAATGTGCTGAACAGAAAAGGTAAAGAACGAAAACCGACATCAACAGGAGTATTTCCACTAACTCCGCCGAACTCAATTAGAACAAAAAATAAAAAAATGCTAACCAAAAATGAAATTGATGAAAAATTAAAAAGTATACATGAAAAAAATAAAGAAAGAGCAACAAATATGTTAAATTTCGTGAGAACTAAAAATTTTCGCTATGCACAGGTTAAATCAGATAGATATTATCAAAGATTGTCCGATATTAAAGATGGAGTGGAAGTACAGTATTCAACAAGATCCTACCCAAAACCAACGAATGCTGCTACTACTAAACCAGCTCCAGTAGTAAAAGAAACTGCAGCAACACTTAGAAGAATGAATAAGCGAGTTCAAATGGCAGAAGAAGAAGAAGTTGAATGGCTTCAAACGTTGATGAAAACTTGTAGAAATACTGCTACAATAGAAGAAATAGAAGATCGTAACCGACAAGAACTTGAAAGGCAAAGATTACTTGACATAGAAAAGAAACATTTAAAAGGGCTTATTTCTTATGAAGAAGCAGTATTAGCCAAAAGTCGAGTCAAAGAAGAAAACAAAAAAAAATACGAAGAATTTCTGAAAGAAAAAGAATTATGGAATGAGGAAATTGAGAAATGGAAAAAAATTGAAATGGAAAAGAACCGTAGAAGCTCTGAAAAACTATCAGAAATAGAATTAAATGTTCTGAAGGCAAAGCAAAATGCAGCTGTTAAAAAAAAAGAGAATGCTGATAAAGTAAAGCAAGAAACTGACTTTTTAATAGCTAAAGCATTAAAAGAAAAACAGGAAGAGTTAGAATATAGAATTAAAATGATAAAAGAAATCAAAATACTATCTATGATTGCTAGGAAAGCAAGAGTTCCCAAAATAATTGATCTAACCGAAACATCAGGGCTTGGCCTCCTTTGCGAAATGTCTATGGCTGAATTGCAAGAAAGATTAGCTGCCTTTAAAATAGGATTATCAGAAGAATTGGAAAGAAAAAAGAAACTTATTAAAGAGCAAAATGCAGCGGCGAAAGAAGATTTAGAAAACACGAAAAAATCGATCAAATCCTATATGGCGGATAAAGAAACGAGTCGTAAACAGAATACAAAGACAGTCATTGAGCCATCGACTACAAAGGAGATAAATGACTTACGAAAGATATTGGTAGAGAAAAGAAAACAAAGGCTACTGGTGAAAACTTGAATTAAACGTAGCATTGTGTTATGTATACTTTATTTTGTTTGTTTTAAAAGTAATTGATAATAAAATATGTAGCGTACTGCCATTTTTTTTGGATTTATCGTACCCTATTGTTCTATTTTCTCTGGGCTGCACCTTGGGGCTGCTTATGGAACTTTTAGGGTAAAAAATCTTCTATGCTGAGCTATCTCTAGCCCGTGTGCCAAATTTAATGAATTTTTCTGAATTCAGTTTTCATGGATGAGTACTTACCCACTTACAAAAATCTAAACTATATCTAAACACATTTATAATTTGGATACTATGTAATCTGGATTTATTTGCACGTCGATAAATATGTGTACGACATCAGTAATATTCACGAGAAATCCCCTAAACTATCCTGAGAGTTAGGAGCAGAGTACCGTAACTCCCTCATCTGCCCGTATTCCCGGTTCCATTCGTGGCTGCGATGCCCGAGGTCTAATGAATATGAATATTTATTTTATTCTTCTATCTCCACTTTGCACGCTAACTCAGCCTGTTATTTGTCCCTTTTTTATATATTGGTGGTTTTACCACATGCCTGTAGTCAACCATGTTTGAGAAAACTGTTTTTGTCTCTTAGCTATCAAGACTACTCTTATAAATCGTAGGATTTCCACTGGAAGATATATAGTCATCCTACTCTAGTGCAGACATAGCTACAGTTCTAATATAGTTAAAACAGATGTGACCGAGTAATCAAGAGTTGCGTTCATGAAATGAATAACATTGATATAAATAGAGGCACCTCGAGCGATCGACTTAATAAACTTGATTGCGCCGTTCATATTAGCATATAAGCTTTGAAATGGAGATGTCTTGCAATAATTTACATGAAGATATAGAGTTATTTTCATGTAGATAAGGCGCTTGTCATAGCATGTAATATATGTCATAGAAGGTAAAGGAAAACACGAGGAAATCTGCACTCTACTATTACTAGATGGCAATATTCATAAAAGTCATATCAGTAGCCTCTAAGTGACGTAAATAATAACACTTTTGTGTTGGCAATAGGAAACTAGAAAAGAAAAAACGATCACTTCGCGGTTTTTACTAAAAGAAATGTTATAATACCGAATCTGTAAATAGTGGCGCAATATCTTCAGATATTGCGCCACTATATATAAATGTTTACTACATACAAATATTTCAACATTTCTCAAAATACAGAGATCTGCAGTTGTGGTAGTTCCTTCGAGCAAGACGAATGATGACTGCCGGCAGAACGCGATCGATGCGCATGCGCAAATTGGTTGCTAAACTTAATTATTGCGGGCACAGCAATATTAGTGATTGGAATTTATGAGGTGACGCCTGCTTAATTAATAACAGTGAATAGTTTACGCACTAGTATTTTATTTGTTAGGTTTTACTTTCTGTGTGGATCTTGTCCCGTCGACAAAAGCTATTTTACAAATACCAGATTCTGCAAATAATGATTTTAAAATGTTACATTATATTAACTGCTAATTATAATAGTAACTTCTAGCGGGGCACGAATAACTTAATTATTTTGTACATTTAAACAACCAAAAAAATAATACCTAGGTAATACCCAATGTACACGTATACGTATTCACATAGTCTATGTCGTGGTCACAAATCACTACGACAATCGGAACGGAGAACCCTAAATGTTAAGCTAAAAATCGTGTATTTTACAGGTAGCTTGGGAAAAGAATATTTTAGCTAAATTGACGTCAAATTAGAGATCCTATTTTGCATAATCTATAATGATGGACACTATGATTGACACCGAAAAACAGACTATTTCATTAATTTTATAACACACCAATAAATAAATATTTATGTGATACCTACTGTTTGTTTGACACAGATGATATAGAGTCCGTGATATCTACTACATAGAAAAGAGGAAATAGCCAAGTTATTTTTATTGCAAATGCAAATCTGGCGGTCTATCTGAAGTAACTTTATTTTAGGAGAAAGCGTCCAACAGAAAGAAATCGTATCATCTGTTATTTACCGACAGAGACATGTAGTTAAAAACCCGTAAGCAGTAACCCGAGCTTAAACTTGTAATAATCCAATCCAATAACATGTCGATGCCGACGTAATAGTACAAATCACGTGACAATGTGGCTGATATCGAGAAAAAGCTAGTCAATATAATTTGGATTAAGGCAATAAATAAGGCGGGGTCGGCCGTTCATTTGTATCGGCGTATAATTTAAATTCTTTAACGCCAATGTTCAAGATTACGCGGCGAGATAGAGGCGCGGGCGCCCGTGTCTCTGCGACAACCACAAATAAATTTATATTTCCGACGGACACCGAGCTGACTTCTCTCTTTGTAGATAATTCGGCCGGTAACGTTGAATGACTCTATTAACAGCTTCCCTTTTTGGGATAAATGTCGATTTTGGACACTGTATCAGGTAGAACTTTATTCATAGTCTTACTCTAAAATATTGACCTTTCCATTTTCCATTAACATCTAATTTAAAAATGAAATTATTTCTTTATTCGTGATCTGTTAAAATTCAGGTTAAATAATTACCTATTTAAAACAAGGTTGTTTGCTTTCTAGATCTGTGGAAGTATTAATGTGGTATTACTACCCACTTATATCTACAGTAAATGCACTCCTTTATACAAGTAGTAACAAGCACCCAATTTCTCCTCTTTGGAACGTAATCATTACCAATTAGCATCGTGATCTCTGCGACACATTTCTGTGTAACTACGTTTTATTCCTCTCTCTGGACCATTTGTATCTCATAAAATATTTTATTGGATGAAGCCATATTCATAAAAGTACTGATACTCCTGCCTGAGTGACCATACTATAAATACGGGCCACTGTTCCGAGATTAACGCGATAACAGTAAAACGTCAATAACCACCTAATTGGGAGAGAACACTCAGCCACAATCACCTTAGACCCGTTCCGAGTGAGAAACAAATAAATATTGTTGGGCGCAACCTGATAATTCCCCCGATAACTTAATGTGCTTACATTTCCAATCTGCTCATGATTTTATGGGAACGATGATACAGCCTTAATTTTTTTTCTATGATTTATAAAGAGATACCGTTTTGCTTTCGTTTCCGTTGTTCTTATCTTAATTGCCTAATCTATCGGCGATGTGACATCTTTAGTACAATAATTAAGTCCAAATATGAAATTAATTTCTCTTTTAATTTGTCAGATGTATAAAATTTTAATTATACGTTTCACGCTTCTCGTTCTTAACGCATATTTAGATAAATCTTAATTTTATTATACTCACCCACTGAAATAACATTTCCGTTTCGACACTAAACCGAAGGTTGTTAAAATTTTAATCTGTTTAATGCAATCATTTCTGATTCAAGTTAAACTTTATAACCCAAATGCGAAAGGTAATATTTGAGGAATACGGTTATAAATTCCGGAGTGAAAGATATACTAAAAAAGTATTCGAAATGCTTCTGCAGTTCATATGGAAGGCTAATTTTGAGTGTCAACCGAAAATTTCGATTCACTCCTTATGACCAGGAACATTATTTTATTGGCCTCCGTTGTATGGTTGTTCAGAGTGGGCATATTAAAGAATTTATGTTATGATTGCTCACTCAATTTGCATATAAATAATTTGTAAATTTTATGTGCAAATGATGTCACATGTTTCGGTGTTTTGTTAAGAAATGTGTGAAAATTTATCGATGATAAAAACATCCTAATATCTTAATATTGTGAAAATCAAAACTGTTGTATGTTTTTTAAAATAACTGCTGCATTTATTAGTCATGAAGCTGGAGAATTATTATCAAGCAAAACAAGACTTACATAAAAAACAAACTCAAAATGTAATTTTTTGAGACGAGCTTTAAGAATACACAACTAATTAAATGTAATTACGCTAATTTTCACAAACAAAATTACATAGAATGAACTAGTACAAATAAGCAACTACTGATTTTAAATATATATATACATTTTAATACTTCTTTTTACATTAGTCAAATGTGTAATGCCAGCAGAAGCTATTCGCGGTGCCTTTTCAGTGATAAATATAGCTAAGATAGAGACAGACTACTACCCACCACCGTAGGCTCTTTCCGTATCTCCTTGTAACAACAACGACGCACTTAGTCATAAGCCACCACACAGTGTACACCCCACACTATACACACCACATACACAATATACTTACTCAGTAGCTGATATTATATTAACATAAATATAAAAAAATAATTAATCTCGATATGATTACATACATAAATGGTTAACTAATAAAATGTGTTTTTTTTTTAAATCAACGGCTCCTATTCGTAGTAGTAGTGATGTTAAAAATCACGTCAAACTGCTACAATACCTGGTGTAAACGTCAAAGAAGGTCAAACACTTTCGCTTTATAATAACAGATATTACCGATAAACTACAAATTAATATATTTGTATAAAAATCTGTGTCAAAACAGTGGCTCGTTATAATAATAATCGACTTGATCAACTTTGCGTGCAAGTGAGGCAATGTCTTTAAACTTATAAAGTCAATTCATGTTGACCGATCAGAAAACTTGTACCATTTAAATAATAACTTTGAAAGACTACTACTTTAGCAACGCGTAAATGCGGTTTGTTTTATTATTATTATTATTGACTGTTATAACTTTACTTATCTTGACCCGATTATAATAAACAGTCAAGGGTGAATAGCGTACGGTTATGAAGGTTCACTAATCGCAGGATACAATTCCATTCTATTTCACGAATACCAGGATACGGTTTTCGAGTGCTGAAAATTGAAATCATCCTTTCACAATAAAGCTTGGAGGTTGAGTTAAAATTTAAATCAAATATTTGGGTTTACGTTTTCTTTCAGTAAGGAAAAACTCATACATATAAGTCAACGGTGAAAAAATATGACCATTGTTATCTAACATATTTTGCTATTTCGCAGGGAATTCAAACACTTTCAAGTTAATCATTTTGACAAGAAGTAGTAGTAAAAAATCCGAAACAAACATAAAAAAAATCATGTTATACGCTCTATTTCGCAATATTCTCACGGGAGTGAAGCTTCACGTCACTGCTAGTGTAGTTTTGTATGATAAGTACAAAAACATTTACCAAAACAAAAAGACCTGAATATGTATAGTATGAATTATGACAAACGAATACTAAAAAGAAAACTTGAAACATATGATAATTAATTAACTATTCTGTGGTATCCCATTCAAGTGCGAAACTTTACTAAGCTTTTGCTGCCGTTGAATTTGATATTTAAATAATAATTCAATAAATGCATTTGTATAAAGACATAAACATAAACTTTTCTTCGAAACGATATCCCCAGTTCAATATTTATCAGAAATAATGTAATTGAAGTCAATATCATCATATTTTCTTAATCTGCAGGTGTCTTATTTGTAATATAATATTCAGTTTATTTTGTCACAAAAAGAATTCTACTAGGCAGAGAGTTAATTTATCAAATTCTTTCTTTTCCATTAAAATTTTAAAAATATTTTTTTAAAGCGAAAGCGATGGCCACCAATTTTGACTTCATTGAATAATGAAATACTACAATATTTTCTAATAAAATTCTTTATCTTGTGCAAATACAATTTTTTTTTTATCAGCCCATTTATGTCTCCTACTGCTGGGAAAAGGCCTTCTCTTCCTTTTCCACATATTTCTATTGAAGGCAGCTTATTGATCCCCCAAAGAAACCATAATATCGTCCAGAATATTTATGTGGATTATTTTTATTATTTAAATAAAAGAAATTGATAATGTGTACGGACAGGCGCATTCCAAGGCCCAATTCGCAAACTATTGATAAAGCTGACTAAATCGATTAGCTCGCTCAAAACACATTGATTGTGAAATTGCTTCTAATTAAAAAAATCGTTAATTGAATTTAAATGTGAACTTAGAGTATGAGAATCGAGCCTCTGGTCAGTAAGCAAATGTCGGGATGAGAGCGAGTTTACTCGGCCCGGTGCGTCAAACGACGTATAAAATTTATTGTTATTGGTCCGGCGCGCGTACATGCATCCACACTCCGCGGCTATCACGACGCTACAACTTTATCGACGGCCGCACTATTCTGAACAAATGAAATCTCTTATGCCGTGTACCAGACGTTTACGATGCTCGTATAAATTACCCGACGTGGCTCTGAACGCAACGTTAACTTAACAAATCTATTATCTTACTTTGCTACTCAATTATGTCTACAATGTTAATAGATATGATTTGCATTAATAGTCCAATATTTTTCGATTGTTTTTAAAATTAAAAATTACTAACAATCGCAAATTGTAATGCAGTTATTGTTGGCTGGCTAACAGTGTCATACATTTTAAATAGTCTGAAATTCATATCATATACAAAATATAGTATTTTATTTATCATTCTGACCACATCTAATAACCTGATTATTCATTTACTTATAAATATGTTAATTTGTACAAATTTCTACAAAATATCTGCAAACTTGAAAAACCATTACAGAATACGGACGCCACCCGAGCATTCGACGTCATAAATACTGTGCACCATCGGCAATTTGTTAATGATAGGCTCGGATCAACATTATGTGAACATTTCTAACACCTTCCCATAATGTGGAACAAAAAATTCACCATCATTATCTCCATAACCCACTGCAAGGTATAGGCCTCCTTCCGTCTTCGTCAACTTACTCTGTCCTTATACTATTCATCCTTATACAAATATACAATTGTTACCGTTAATGTACATTTGCAACATATTTAGAGATTTCATGCAGTTGTTGTGAATAGGAACATACTTGCATATATCAAACTCATGTGAAAATTTATAATTTTAAAACTGATTACTGTATCAAGAAATATAATTTATCTGCTAATGCGGTTTTGTTTCCCTTGTTTTTACTAAAATATAAAATAATAAGTTGACAGAAATTAAATAAAATTAGATATCTTCCTGCAAATATTGTATGCGGCGGCTAATGGACACCTAGCCTTAACAACTGACAGGCAACAATAGCATTCCCAAAGAGGGTTGATGTCTGGCAGGCGGCCGGTTCTAAGATCATAGCCAAATATTCAGAAATGTTATTTTTGAATATTTGGCTAATTTTAAAATTAAAATTAACTTTGGTTAATTTTAAATGCGAAACCCTGCGCTTTGAGGCATCACAGCTCTGAATATAAAGAGGAATTTGAGAGAGAAAGGATATAAGGTGAATGCGGGCCCAACCCAATGCGGAGCAAATACAGCTGAGATCAACGGCATAACGTGTCTTCTGGAAGCACTTACATTAAGAACTTTTAATGGTGACTTATTTTAATGATTCTCATATTGTTATGAAGCTATTTACTAAATTGTGTGATCATTGTGGCCTATCTACCTGTACTCTCTATATTTTCTGACCTCGCTTTCACTGGAATGATTGTCGATATCCGGGAAGGACTCAATGAGACTTTATTTAATAACAATGGAGAAAAAAAGGATAATTGTTCCACATATGGTTGGAGATGTGAATTGTGACTGCCGCGAGATTTACACGCTTTTGATACAGGTGAAAGAGTTAATGACGGATAGTGTAACCGCACTTCCGGCGATTTTGACTTTCAGATGAGTTTTTCTTCATAGTCTTCCCTGGTGATATCAAAAAATGGAGCAAAAAACTTTAAAGTTAACCATGTAATTATTTCGTTATGCAAAATTTATTAACTTTTAGTATAAATTAATGTTGTAAATTGCCATTCTGTAAAAAATTTAAATTCTGTACTGATTGTGTAAAATTATTAGTAGTCAGTTGCGTGTAACCATGCGCAATATTAGAGTATCGAAAGTATATTTACTTCCAGATTTACATTGCTAACATAACAAGTATAACGTCCTGAATATTTTGTTATTTCAATAGATTTTGTAAGATAATTCTCGACATTGTTGTTTGTAGACGAAATTGAAGCTTTCTAACCGTAACATTCTCTGAGCTAAGCCTATGACAGAAGGACAAAATACTACGATTTGAAGTCCTGAATTCGATTCCCAGCGCGGGAGTTTGTACTCAAAGATATGTATACTTATTTTCACAGAAATATGTTTGCGGTTTAGCGTGTGTTGTGCTCATTTCTGTATTTGTGTCCAAAGGACCCTTGATAAGCTTACTTCTTAATTACAAACACAAACTGTGGCACACTCATAACATGTGGATTACTCAGCTTACCGTAAACAATTTTCTAACACAGGTAGTATATTCGTTTATGCAATTTTTTTCTTGACGTACATTGTACACGTATTTAGATTCATAGATTAGGTAGTTGTGTTGAATAAAATAAAAGAAACAAACAATTTTTAATTTTTAATTGGACATTTTGTCATACGTAGGTACGAATGTAATTTCTCTACTGAAATTTACAATAAAATTAAAACTAAGCAATAAATAGTACGCAGTGCAGGAGACCATAACAGTAGGTATTTACATAAAATTACAATTACATCTAATTACAACATTTGTTTACTTGTTGGTATCAATACTGTTCTTCATTATTAACATATTATTACACATATTCATTCAAGTCATGCGAGTAATTATTTGAAAAACATTTACACAATTTTCAATATGCATTAGGATAAGAATTATTTTATTCCCTAAAACCGTGCTTTATATATGAAAATAATACTTTGGTATTTTCCTAAAATATTATTAATTGAACTAATAAGGTACTTTATCGAATTTCACAACAAAGTGTATGCTTTCTCTTCATTATAAAACGTATTGATTATTCAAAAGAGATATTATTATTCTTTTCTGCGTAAATAAAAATATGAAATGAATGACTCATTTAGATAGTTTCCTAATAACTTAGGCATATTTATGGATTTACATTTCGCTATATTTTATAAATAAAGCATAACTGTTTGTGCATAATAAAATTTATTAGTCGTTCATCTTCTCCGTATTAATTAACAACTTAACATCTAAGTATTTACATTAATTTACAAACAAACTGGAGTATTAGCACTCTAGGATTTCATTTACATAATTATTCGGAACATGGACATCCAAAAGGAATTATTATAATACTTTATGTAAATAAATAAATAATAATGGCTCTAAATCAACGGTCGTGTTTTGTGAGTTGTAAAGGCAAGTCGCTGACGGGCTGCCGGCGGTCGCTGGGGCTGGCCGACAGCGATCTAGCTTTGCTCCTCTGTCTGTCGCTCTCATCGTCGCTCTCATCGTGCACGTTGATCTCCTCGTCGGAGTCTGAGTGCGAGTCGCAGCCGCGAGCAAGCTGTATGGACTGAGCCGCCAACAACGCCGCCGCAGCCGAGTGCGGGACGAGCGCTTTGAACGCGCTATTTTCAAGCGCCGGGTGAGATTTGAACGCACCACCGTCAAAGGTTTGCTGGGATAAGGCCTTCAGGGCATTGCTATCGAACTGAGCTTGATGCGACAGGGCTTTCAGCGCATTCGTGTCTTGATGCGATAGTGCTTTAAAGGCACTATTTTCGCCGCCCATCTGAGGAGTGTGGTATGGGACGCGCGCGGGGGATAAAGAACGTGAACGGGAGCGGGAGGGGGAGTGGGGGAGGCGGTGCGGGGGCGAGCCGCCACCGCGCTTCAGGAGGTTCATGCGCTGGTGGCGTCTCCACTTGGCTCGTCTGTTGGAAAACCAAACCTGTCAGTAACGGTAAATAAACGTGATTAGTATGCTGTTCTGCGTTAACAAATATTCATGAATGTAAATTGGTGTGAAATGATAGCTCTGATTTGATTAAGTCGTCTCCATTTCTGAGAAATGCCATTATTTTTAATATTATTAATTGGCTGTGGGCTTATGAATTTAAATATATCATTAATTTTTATTAGATTCTTTACCTGTACGCGCGCTTCCGATAGAGATGTTTTAGAGGCGAGCCTTTCTCGTGTCGACACACACGGATAGTGAGATTTTTCGAATTCTTTTTCTAACTCTTCCAATTGATCTGGACTAAAGGTCGTGCGATTTCTTCTAAACTTTGGTTGTTCACCGTCGAGAGACCCAGAGTCGTCTCCGTCGACATCTGTTGAAATAAATGTGACTATCAAGGATGGAAAATGGTGCCAGGAATAAACAATGATATATTGTATCTCCAATTTTATATAACATTATTTCAAACTGCTCCCTGACGGTAATAACAATATGTTTATATAACTTGCTCTTTATATCGAGGCTGTTATTACTAACACTGGAATAAGATGTTATTCTATTCACTTAAAGGCATCTGATATGCAAGTGGCAAGTAGTCGCATAAACATACACACTAGATTGGTAAATATTTTCTATCTAAAATGAATAAACCCCTTTGCAACGCGTTGATGTCTTTTCTTTGAAACAATGTAAAATACACACTTTTGACCAGGACCTACTTATTTAAACAAATCTACTATAGGTCTAATAGGTCCTACTCAATAAGTGATTTTTGGAAATATTAGGAAAATGTATGACTTTCACTGTTTTTTTTTGCGTACTTTATTTTCAATATCTTCTGACGAATATGAACACTGAAACTAACCAATAAGTCCTCGACCAGATGACAAGAATCCTTGTTGTACCGCATCGGGGTGAGGAACTCCCGAGGTCGGCGGGACCCCGGGCGGTAAGGGCAGGGTCCCCGGAGGCCAGACCCCGCCGCCGCCCGCCCACGGGAAGGCCCCGTAGGGCGGCGGCGCGGCGTACAGCCCGTAGCCCGCCGCCCTGGCAAACTCCGCAGCCGCCCGTTCAGCCGCCCTGTTCCGTAGGATCCTGTTGATGGATGACACGCTTGGTGCTGTCGCGTTTGTACATACACCTAGAACAAACATTACATTCTGTTTTCTCGTGTAACTTGTATATTTTGGAGATAGATTTTAAAATGTTTTTTGTTGTTTAGTCAATATATGCTAAAAACGCGTAATGCTGATTTGTCAGTTATATTTATTTTGGTCGCAAATGGTCAGGGTCATAAAAGTCATCTTCACTTAAAGTCCGAAAAGAACGAATTCGCAAATAGAAAGACTTTTCTATGTATTATTTTTCATAATATACTCATAGAGTGGACCTGAATCGCATCAGTGAAACTCGATAAAACGATAACCGGCAAAAAAGATCTGATACATTACGTTTTAACATATGAAATCAACACATAATTAGTTAAACCATCATTCAGTACATCTATTTAAAAGCCGTTGAGGAATAGAACAAGTGATTTTTGCATGAAAAAAGGTAAAATACGAGAATAGTTTCCACTCCACCGACCACGTGATCAGCTAATTGCCGTCGGTACAGGCGCAGGCGCAATGAGCGCGCACCAATGCGTTTAAGCTATTCTCGTTTGGCTTCCAGACTCTGCTTCCCGCCAAAGAATATCGGAAAATGTTGCAATACGAGTATCTAAGAGGTTCTGCACTGCTAGAATTTTGTTGCGTCGTTGATTCTAGTAAAATGATTCTCAATTAAATCTATGGTTCTCAACAATAAATGTATGTCACATTTATTGTACTTGTAAGTTTTTAAGTGCCTATGTTTTACTTTTATTCAGTTTATTTAATAAATGAAAATCTCGCCAATATTTAGGCCTAGAATACATTGATAAGTTATTACTCAGTTTTCTGTAAGAATGTTCTTACATAAAATTTCATTAATAACTTATCAATATAATCTAGGCCTAAAGATGTGCGACATTTAATTCGATTCGAACAATCGGAAAACTCTCGGTGTTGACGCCACTACAAGAACATCGAAGAAGCGTTGTTCCGCACCGATCGAAGTTGCTTTACTTATTTCTATTTGTCCCGGTCTTTTGGGGCTTGCACAGCTCTAACATGTAAAGCCTTGTTTGTTATAAAATGTTAATGGCACGATCCAAAGCAAGGCCGCACACCATTTTTATTATTATTGTTATTTCTGGGGAACAGAAGCTTGGAGCCAATGGGAAATGACGGTTTAAACCGATGCGTCATTGGTCGCGTTCGCGTTTTGAAATCGCTCGCCATTATATCGTGCAGTGGCATCGCGTGCCGGCACAGCCTTGGAGAGCCATCCCATGTAATTTTCAGGAAACACTCGTAAGTGCCATAATTTAATCATAGCCCGTCCGCTTGTAATTGTCATTCAATTCGTTGTCGAGCTACTCGCTGACGCTCTTTCGAGTGTTATTTCATAGATACAATTAGCAACTAGTGGACTGCAAATGGATACTCCGGTACTCGCAAGTAGTACCTAGAATTTGTTGTAATCTTGTCGTGAGTTTTATCCCTGTAATTGCAATTAATAAAATTTGCGAAATTTCGACGAATTAAATGTTTCTATGTTGCTGTATCGTTAAGAGTTAAGAATTTTGATGAGATTCGATACACAAATAGACCATGTTCTGAATTGTAACTATAACTTTAATATAATATAAATATATACGGACAAATCACACAGATTGAGTTAGCCCCAAAGTAAGTTCGAGACTTCTGTTATGGGATACTAACTCAACGATACTATATTCTATAACATATACATACGTTAGATAAGCATCCAAGACCCAGATCAATCTTAAAAAGATCATCTTGCATCTAGACCTGACCGGGGATCAAATCCTGGACCTCAGTGTAGCCGTCCGGCATGATCGACTAAACTACAAAGACAGAGTGTCGGAGGTCTTCAGACAGTTTAAGTATAGCTTATGTAGTGGTACTAACTAATTTACTCCTTCACTCAAGTGTAGGTAGCGATTCCGCTCAGTCAGATAATTGGAGTTAGGTATTTAGGTCCTACCTATCTGACAATTATATCAAGGAACAATAATTCGATTTAATTGCTTAATGAACACTCTTTACGTATTTCTGTTAAGAAGTTTTCCTAGATGCTTGTTACAGGAAATTACGTAATGGCGTATAAAAATACATAATCGTGAATTTAATATGAAAGAATAAAACAAATCCACGTGAGCAGTTATTATAAATAAATGGTGCTTAAGTCGCGATTTATTTATAAAGGTTTAATGTGGTCACTGTTGGTAATGAAGCGCTATTGTTAGAAGCCCGGGAACGTCAAACTGGCGCGTCTTATAAAACGGACCTGTTATAATTTACTCAAAACACAAAGCCTTATACAGTATAATGGTAATGATCAGTTGGCGGCTCGGGTCATTGTTAGCACGTCCAAAGTATAAAAAGATGCCCTCCAACACAATTTGTTTGCTTCGTAATCGGCGCATTGAAACGATGCGCGATAGAAACGCCTTCTGTAACAGACTCACCGTCAAAAGCTTGATACGGGTTAGAATACTTCTAATGGTAACCAGTCATCACTTACCAGCGAGATCTTTAATTATATTGGGAGCACCGTTTCGTAAAAAGAAAACAAACCGTTGAAAATCTGTTATCGTTTTGTGGGAGCCCAGCGACGCGTCTCCTAATCTACTTCGTTGTTACTATTCACTCGCAAAAAAACTCCTATGATCTTTAGCAGAACAGTTAAATTGGTTTTTGTTTAGTAACAACAAGTACTTATCAAGCGATTTAATCGACAATGATCAGCATTCGTTTTAGATTCTCTGGCGTTTTATTTTCAATTCGTTTTGACTAAATTGTTAACGACTGCAAAAACTGGATTCGGTGAACTTAAGTACTGTAAGGTTTAAAATTGTAAATGATTATTAGATTAAATACCTGCTGGAGCGAAACTATAAATGGTTTTCGGGAGAAAAAATTGTATACAAACTTGGAGTTTTTTATATCATTTTAATTCAAAATCTTCAGTGAGCTACAGCAATGGTTGGTTTGATTATTTGTTTAGAAAGAGATCATTATCCGACAACAGGTTGCAGGTGGGAATGCGATATCTATAATTGTTCTTTTAATGATTATGGATCGAAGCGGTGCCTACATGCCTAGTCACGGTCATGCAATTTGTCTAAAGTCGTTTAATCATGATTAGTCACAATAGGCTCCGTTTCTATTAAAAGGTTAGAACGTTTTCAATAGAAGAAGCTTGTTATAATCAAGTACTTAAGTTCTTGTGATGATCTTGATTTATTTTTTCTTTTATATGTACTTATCTTGTTCTTGTTTTACTAAAATCAATTTCTGAACAAAATGTTTTCGGTATCATGATTACTAAAAAAGCAAATCAAATTAACATAATTAACCAACTCAGATTAGAAATAAAATAAAATTTGAATCTTATTATTAAAAACAAACAATATTTACCTATATACTGTATTTTTCTGTTTTGCCAAATAATTGGCAAATGAGTCAGGACATAAAGCCGGACATTTTTCCGGGACTTGTTCTCATCATCTCATCACGGGATCTGTTGTCATCATTTTGTCTCAATCGGACTGACGATTTAACTCTTGACCTTAATATGGTTTATATTAACCTGTAGATTGTAGTTATTTCTTAATCCGTTTCTTTAATAAAGATATTTCTATTTCCAACATTTATTTGATACTTGCTATAAAACAGGTTGTATTGATAATGTCGATTTTATGGCAAACGATTTTATGATAATCTGTAATATCATGTATCAAGTGAGATAATCTTCTATCAACTCAAATCGTTCCCATACGAATTGTTATAAAAAGCAAATTGATATAAAAATCTTTATCATCTCGACGTGACATAATGTTGGTACCTCCGTCTAAAAGCGTAGCATGTCTTCGGAGATAAGGCTGCCCGGCGCCGTCTGCGCGTTGCCTAATCTGGTTAATTTATCGATAATTGACGGAAAACCTTTTTGTTTGTATTGCCGGAAAGTAACAGTAATTGTCACGCCTTTGAAGATTTACGCTCGTTTCTAAATTGAGACATTAACAGTCGGATCTCGTGCCTAATGGTTTGGAATGAATTAGTTTGTTTGTTTTACTTATACCGGTTCTTCGATTCGGTTTGTCCTGTCAGGAAATTAAAGAAGTACAGAAAGGTAACTTGTAATTTTTTTGTAACAATTACTGTTGCCTAATTTTTAGGTAAAAAATACAATTCATCTATGAAAGTCGCGTGGTGTATTACAATATTTTCACATGTTTTGTAGCATGTATTCATTATTTATCTCCTTAACAGTATGATAGTAGTAAATAAAATAAAGCATTATTAGAAACCTACTAAAATTAAATAAACTTGATAAATCATTTATAAAATCCTAAAATATTTATGTACTTACACTAACTTATTTCTTGAGTGAAGTATATATCTCAAGTGTGTTTTATTATTTATGATAAGTCTAGATTATTCACAAAAGGTCACACCCGTACAAGTTTTATTCTGTGGTTCCATATAGAATCCAACGGATACCGGACCGGATCGGGTCGCACTAATTAGTTTTAGTTGCTCGTTAAGGTGTGAGCTTCGGAATTTTATTGGCGGACTAAGCAGGTAGTTGTTTGCAATCTAGTCCAATTTAATAAGTCTAAATTTAAATATATGCACAACATTATCATTAGGGAAGTAATGCGGTGTTTCAATCTTGCATATGATTTAATGTTAAAGGGTACACTAATTACGCAAATTACAATGAAAATAGTTATATATATAATATAGAGAAATTACAAAGTCTGTGCGAGATAACTTTTTATATTATGAGATTCACCTGTCTTTAATTGATTTGTAACATCTTATACGATCTCCATAATCCATATTCCTATAAATGTATGCGTCCTGAACATTAAGTGCCGTAGAAATTTTGGAGTGATTGTAAATCATTGTTGTCTTTATCTTATTTTTATGTATTATTTCAAAGAAAATAGTGCACATAGAAAACGGTATTTCATATAAGTACATTAGCTCGGACACTTGAACGTACGGAACTGCATCTCGGCTTGGTGTATCAAAATCACGTCCCGCGAACGATTGGAACCAGTTAACTAGTGAGTGGCGTCACGTCGTCTAAATGAATTATTGTTGGCTTTATGGGGAACATAAAACGATGAGATCGGAGGCAATCAGCCGGCTCCCGCGGCGTGGTGCAAGTAAAAAGGTGCCCGGGCCGCGGGGGGCCGCCGCAACCACCGCACTAAACGCCTACTCTGCGCACACGCTTACTACCCATTTCAATTAGCAATGAATAGATAACGTAACAAAAGAAATGCAATTTCATTACAAATTACCAAGCGCGGAAAATATAACTATCCGCACCGTCTAATCTTAAACGCATCAGCTTTTTACATCCAATCGTAAAGGGTATAAAACAGTCTCGTTCCAATCCACATCTCACCTAAATCTGCAGAAAAAACCATAACGCGGCTACTGGTACCGGCTTTGTGAAAGCAATTACTGTTCCGTACACATTAATTGTTACATGTTTCCAAATTACATTACGTCGATATGGTGACAATAGGCACAAAAAGTGTCGAGAACAAGTTCTACTATGCAGTATATAGAACTGGCGACTAAAGACGAGTCCCAAAATCATGACCGTGACCCTCCGACGAGCAACAGTGTTGGTGCGATGCACTGCTGGGAACCAATTTAATGCTGTAACAAATCAATAAATGTATCGGTTTATTGGAAGCTGTGTGGAGATCGATTTGATTTATTCCAGCCATACAGCCTCGAAGAACGGCACACCTTGTTAGTAAATGTCAAAAAACTTAATTGATCAGGTTCTAGCTTGTGAAAAGTAGTAGAAACCGTTTTTGTGAAAATTAATTCGTGGTTTTGTCTTGACTATTTGTTTTAGACTCTGAAATGTAAATTGCATTTCAGAGTATTTCATACATCACAAATTTAAAGTTAATCCCAAGTATTACTTTGATAACTTTTAAGTTTTACACTTGCTAATACTTTGCTTGTTGTGACTATGATAAATACATTAACATAAATATTTTAGAGGTGAAATATGTGTCTTAATAGGCGTACAAGTTGTGCTGAAACTAGCAGGCTATGACACTATACTTGACTCATACCTCAAAAAGTTACACTAGTAAAAATTATTGTTAAAAATACCTCATCATCATCATTAACTTAGCCACAAAAAGACAGGACTTTTTGTTAAACAATAAATAGTCTCTTTTGATTATACATTTTTCAAAATCGTTTAGCACCTTTAACCATCTTCTAAAAGCTACACGTCATCAGTTTCGCTAATTAATCGGCGCCAGTCAATATCGCTCCAACACTACTTTGAGGCCCGAAGAATGCAATTAATCAAAACGTGGTCAGTAGCTAGAGCCGCCCGTAACGCCTCGTAAACCGATATCGATTTAGTCGATAACTTGCGCAAGCTATTGTCTAAAACTGCCACGTCATCGCTAACAAAGGCGGTAGTGGGTACCTTATTAAAATTTAGTCGGCTTCGATGAGCCGCACTGTTTTGATAACCGCGCCCCCGAAACCTATCGTATCGACAAATGCAACTTGAGTGGATGCCGCGTTTTTGACAGATTCGTATTATGATCATCGTTTGTAAATATTGGGTTAGATTGGATCCGCCGAACGCTCACGTGTTTATTTGAATCAACCTTACAAAAAATTGCTACTCAATTAAAAGTTTTTCTATTTTATAGAATATTTTAAAAAAATATTCGGATGTCGAGAATGTAGTCTGATTGATGGTAAGCATTTATTGTTAAGTATAATATTTATAGGTAAGTACTTGGTATTTATTATATTTTGAATTGAATGTTCTTCATAACCAGAGAATCTGTTATTGAAATTTCATCAAATGCATTTTTTTAGAATTTATTTTATTGAGAATTTAAAAATAGAGAAGTTTACTAAAATTATTACGTTAATTAAACGTCAAATATACGGTAACCATTTAAACTTTAAAAACAAATTGATATCACACAGCTTTTCCATAATGTGCTATAAATTCCAGCAATCATTGAAGTTTCAAGTTAGTTAGTACTATATCGCTACCTCGATACACAATCTACATCGACCAGTTTACAAATTATTCATATTGAAAAATTTTATTTTTTATTCATTACTCTCATTTATGATTTGTCCAAGCATTTTAAGTTTAAATATTTATTTACACATTTTCTATTTTAACAGAACTTATCTAATTTTATTAAAAAAACCTATTGTTATATTTCATGGCACTTGGTCCGAACACAAAAAATGATAATACGAAATATCGTCAGTGACTTTAATAATAGTTCTTTATGAAGTTTAATCAATTTGGCCAGTCTCAATGACCAGCGGAGAATTGAGCACGCGTCTGCATCAAAAGGCTATGCATTGTGCGCGCACTCATTTTGTTATAATTTTCATTAAAATCCTATTACTTATGAAACTCGAGCGTGCACAGTCAAGAAATGAAAGTGTATAGAAGTGACAACTATTATTAATACGTATTGTGTAATTTTCTCCGATATTAGAAGAATAGTTTATGAATATGAAACGAGTGGCTGGAATCCAGTTTGTCTTTCTTCTTTTGTACTTCTTTATTAAATATCATTATAATATTATATTTTTCACTTTTTATTTAAATTATGATTTGTAATTCTCTATCTTCTCGGCGGTTGATTGGATGCCATCTCCATATAGGACAAGTCCACCATTGTATATTTTTAGTTGTGATTAGTATAATGTCAGTTCTAGTTAAGTTTTATATCACAGTTCCAAATCCATTGGACGCTCGCTCGTCAGCAGGTGGTCCGGTCTGGTCAACACGCTTTGATACACCGAAACCATAATCGAATCTAATGGAATTAATCATAACTACATCCCGAGTACATTCAGAATTTCCACTGTCTAAATTGAATCGGGCCTTTCAAGAATGCTACCTTGAAGGAAGACGAAGGCAACCACAGACTAACTGTAAAATTTAAACGGTCGAAATACGCAGAATATAATTTAAATGCATATTTAAATTATATTCTGCGTATTTCGACCGTTTAAATTTTACAGTTAGTCTGTGGTTGCCTATTTACGACAAATATGTGAGCATTTACGCAAAACTACCGTCGTGGGATCGCGTGCAATTTTCGCATACAACAGGCATGAGCGAGCAGCGCGCCAGAGCAATTATTTTAAACACATTTCAACAAATGACGATAATGTCAGCCGACCACGGAGATAAGGGCGAAAAACATAAAAATAAAGCATTCACTGAGCAATTGTTCGACCCTTCGCTCATGGAAGCTCGCACACGCGCAATGGTCACGTTTCTACATTTCCTCACTTATTCGTATTGAGTTATGAAAAGATTTTTTATGTCCATAAAATGAATATACTTGAAAAAGCCAATTAAAATTTAGTTTAGTTGGAATTAAACATTTATATAATTTTATTTTTTGGTGGTTTTCACTGAGTGAAAAAAGTTTTTCTTGTTCACACAATTACCTACCTAAGTACTTCAACAATGGGTGTAAAAAGAATACGTGTGTAAATATATAAAGCCATATTATTATCTATTTATTTACGATCATTATATTAAATACTATCTTTATGGGCCTCTTTCACATCTCAAAAATATATAACTAGTTTAAATATGCTTTCAAAATGCGCAATAAAATCCCTATGACTAAATAAAATATTTATAAGTTGTTTACCGAGCATGCAGTATGAAGTTATAGCGCCCCCTGCGGATTTAATGACAGTGAACCAATTTAACAACTCAGTTTAGCACAGTGTTTCCCATCAAGAATGTTATCGTCCCTAATCCGGTCCCAGTGATATCGTAAACCAGAAGTGGTCTTAAGTGAAACCTGTTTCACAGGCGATCGCACGCACCCTACCGATCTGCAATACTCGCTAGAGAGAACGTGAAAAGCAAAACTGATGCTCATGATAACAACGTGGCACCGCGGTCAATCTTCAACCTTAATGGAAATAAATTAGGTGTTAAAATTAAATCGCTATGGAGATGCAGTTAAGACGTCTTTTGAATGCCTGAGAGTGTTTAACGTCACGCATGGCATGGGCACGAGAGGTGTCGTTGGTGCAATTATTGCAATTGGCTCGTTGGCCTCAGAGCTACAAGTAAGACGCCCATCATGCGGGCCTATGTATGTGTGTCGTGGCCAGATGGCGCAAGTGTAATGCATCATAAATGCGTTAAATTCATTGTTTTTCTAAATTAGTTTTATTAATTAGTTAAATTCATTCAAATCCTTTATTTTTTCCTACTATCACAATGTATTTAACGAAGTTCACATTTTTTCTAACAAAATCAATATTATATGTGTCCAGTTTCACGACTAAGCTAGAGAATTAATGTGGTAGAAATACATTTAAGCAAGGACCAAAATCCAATAATCATCTCAGGTTACGCGGTATCTGCTGCCGCGTAAGCCAGGTGGTCATTTACAAAAACTATTAGACCGTTCGTGGTCGCACTTTAAGGGCTTTACCTTTTAACCCCCAAAATGTATTTGACACTAAATACCCAATGTTCAGTACTCATGAGGCAAATCCTCTAATTGGATCCTATGTAAGCAAAGTGCCCACCTTACTTGACCGACCTTAATGTTATGTCAAACATTTTAGTTAGAATTTAGAAAGTAAAAAGCCTTGCTGAAAAATAGTCACAGAGTCTAGTACTATTTTTATATAACAATCTGCTTTAGTGATTTAATTAAAACTTTGTTGTTTTAATTTTGTTTGATAAGAAGATGAAAAAAATATTTTATGGCACTCATTATAATACTTCGTAGGTACCCCTCGTGAGCTATCTATCATAGCATTGATATTAGTCTATTGTTATATATTGGTCTAAAATATCATAAAGTTCAAGACAAAATTGAAATTTCTATCAAGTCATAACATTTTCCCTTTAGTTCATCTAACAAACAGTAAAAAATATTAGACAAAATTTTTCCAAATTATTCAAAAGCGGCTGTGAGGCCGCACAAAGGGTGCCTGAATTTGAAATTAGTTTTTACTGGGCCGAAGCGTTGTGATGTCATTATTGTTGAAAGATAAAAGAGATCCTATCACGTATGTCGAATAAAAACCTTCGCCATATCTGTTCTGAATACAAATGGAGTGGCACAATCGAAAATATTTATAAACGGATATCATAAAAATTTACAAAATTGCGATATAACGATATCAAAATCAAAATCAATCAAAATCAAATCATTTATTCAGAAATTAGGCCTTCACAGGCACTTTTTCACGTCCTAATCTAAATTAAATTATGTTTACCAAAGCTACAAACTACTAGCATTTCGGAACGACCACTGCTGAGAAGAAATGCCGAAAGAAACTCATTCAAACAGTGTTGGTCCCTATTATGCCAGAAGGGCTTACCATTTTTTAAATATAAATTTATGTATAATATTTTATCAGTAATATAACATGTAAGTACATAATAAAGTACATGGTTAAAAGGTATACTGAAACATATTATGATTGTGATCAAGTGCTGATGAAAGGAAAATATATATACTTATATATATATATGTATAATTTACCAAAAAAAAAAAAAAACTTTTAATAAAAGATCGAGCTGACCAGTTCCCCCGGCAGCACCCGTTCACGAGTTGACGCGTGAGTGACACGATATTTCTGCTTAAGGTGGTATTATTAGGTATACTTACTAACCACGTCTCTAATTTCTCTCTATTAAGGTACTTCTTACTTACGTAATCATTAACGTCAGTCAAGTTCAGCCAAAGGTAATATTTTTTCATTGGACATGGACACCGTATTATTTGATCCATAAAGCAATTAAGCGCAGTGTTTTTTTTTTAATCTAACACCCTTTACCATTTATTGAACAAGTACCTAAGACATGCATTAATATTTATGTAAGTTCGTGGGAATTGTGATATAATATAACATTTGCCTATTCGAAGCCCTATTTCTCGCCTCATGTCTACTTATATGGTATAATGCTACATGCATTATACTGATGATTGTAATGATGTTTTTTAATCATTAAAAGTGTAAGTAAAAAAAATTGTTAAAGTTTAAAATTTCATAGGCTCTCTGCAGGGTGCTCTTTGAATAATTGATCACTTTGACCAATAATTATAAGACCGCCGAAGCAAATTTTCTTAACACTGTGGCCGAACTTATTAAACCTGATTTTGAAAGCTTATATTTTTATTGCGAGTGGTTACACTATTTACGTCACACAATTTTTATATGTAACATTTATTTAACCAATAGAAGTACATCAAAGATGTAATGAAGCACTATAGTAAGAATTGTAATAAATCTTGTAGAATATCATAGCTTCTACATAATATAAAAGTAGGTAAGTAGGACATTTTTCCTAATCTGCATTTCCCCATAATTATAGTCCGGAAGGTAATATTAATTAAATGTATTGAACTAGTTTAGTGATATTTTTAGATTCATCCTAAACAAGCTTCGCGGTCGCGCACGCAACCTAGCTTTGTAACGCGATGCGCGCGCGCACCGGTATTACGCAGCGCGCCCACGATGGCTCATATTCATGTCTATGGTAATATATCAACTTATACACTAATATAAAATATGATAATGAAAAATAATACTAAGTTGGAACATGAAACTAAACTGTGTTTTATTTGAATACAACATGCCTCTCGATAAAACGTTATTTTATTAGTTCCTACGAAAAACTAAATCTGAAATCTAAGTTAAAAAACTTTGCCGTTAAATACCAATAATAGCAGTACAACTATAAAGAACAAATAGCGCACAATCAAATCACCAAGAGGATTTCCTCCATAAATTCCGTATTTTCTCAACATCCTCACGCATGATCGTGTACCAGCCCCTGGCATTCATGTCTCACCTACTATCCATAAACTACGTTTGCTTATAGATAATTGCTTGTTTACCTTCTGAGATGAGTCGCTCGCGGATCTCCCATGCGAAGATCGTCGGGTTTTCTCGCTTGTATTGCTCTATCTTGGAAACAACCGCAGGGGTTGCAACTTTAGGCTTGCTTCCTCCGATCAGACCCGGAGGTCGAAGGGTACCTGTGATGAAAAACATTCACTAAATTTTACTTCACACACAAAAAAGATATACATTTAATTCTGTGTTCAGTCATTGATAATATTGTCCTACATTTTCACGAGATTTTAAAGAGAACAATATATGATTGTGTACAGTATCAATAATTAACCAAAAAAATATAGGTAGCGAACTTGTTGAAACCTTCATTCATTATGGATATTATAAAGGATAATTATAACCGCATTAGGGCTCAAATAAAAATGCCGGCAATAGCGACATGTCGCGATGCCATTGAAGCAGTTTCATTGAGCGCAACGTGAGGCCACGCTAAATGCTTGCCGAGAATCATACTGGCTTCACCGATATGCTATGCTGAAGACATCATAATCCAAAATTGCTTAAAGCTGGATAGCCTAAATTTGGAATCTTCTTTTTTATTTTTTTTATAAATTACATTTTCAATTAATAATGTAGAAATAAAAGAGTTATACATTCGGAATTGTGCTCAGTTTACTTAAATTTTTAAACAGTGTCTTTTGTTTAGTTGATCCTTATCCATATAGAATTATAATTATACTTTATAAAAATACTAGTAACTACATACCTACTTGAATATTATATTTCTAAGTTAATTTGATAAGATGATTTTCTTCTTTGGGAAGGAAAGGAGAAGAATTCTATTCCCTGGGATACTTCGGAAAGTAGATTTTATGCGAGGAAGCTTACCACTCTTAAGCTGATAATGTATTTTTGATGGCGACATTACTAAACAAACGTCGACAACAAACTCACGCATTTAAAATGAACGTGGTTATGTCCAACAAAAAAATTGATAATCGGAGCCAAGCATTAAGAATATTAATGAAAGCTTTAAATTAGTAGTGTTAATTACAAGAACACAGCCTAAATGAATCTTGAGAAACATGACCTGAATTATAATTACCTGTTATTTTGAAAAAGTGCACCATGAAAATCAATTATTCATCATAACTTTCAATCAAGAATAAAGAACATTTATCAGACAAGATAATTTTATGAAATAACTAATAAGAAATATAACGTAATAACCAACTTATAAAATGAATAAAAAATATATTAAATATTTTTTCCGTGAAGACGTACAAGTATATTTTATTCTAAAAGTGTAAAAATAAAAAATTAGTTAAAATACTTTAACAGCCCATCAAAATAGCAGAACTATTTCACCGTCAACTTTTCCGTTAACTTTAAGCGTTAACGCAAAGTAGGCCATTTTGTTAAAACATCAGTGGCGCGCTGGTTAAAATTAACTTCAAATTTGACGGTGCAACTCACCCTAAGAACTCCTAATACTGTATTTGGTTCCGATGACAAGTATAGATAACGAGCTTATATAGTCAATTTAGTTAATTAAAATTCGAGCAACATTTCGTAAACTACAGGAATAATGATAAAAACATTGAATTCCACAGTTCCTAAATCAGTTAGATAAGTGATGGGTGCAAGCACCAAGACAATTAGGTAAAAACGCATTCGTGCGCCATTCCAGCGTGTCTCTCGCTCAGTGTTTTTTCCCTCTCCGCAGCCTCCATACCGATAACACGCTGAATTATTCAACACATTATATTCACATTTTTATCAACGCGATCCTCGGTAAATTCATAAGGGTCTTTATGTCTTGATAAAACTAAAGCTCAGCACCTAAAATGGACAGACAAAAAGTAATGCTCCCAGCTTACATTGCGCGAATTTTGGAACCAAATAGGCAATGTTGCAAAAAGTTAAATTATAAAACTTGAGTCATCTATATTTGGTAAGTTTTTAAAATACTTAATATAAACGTGACTATAAGAAATATTTTTATAAAATATCTTTTCTCTCGTTCAAGGTGTATAATTATGGTATGCACGATTTGTTTTATTCTGACCTTATGTGACATTTTGAAAGAACTGTCTCTGAAATGCTGCATAATTTACTTGCACATTTTGGCCATGCTGGAAAGTAAGACTTAGCTTTTCTCAGGAGATCTCTTTACATTTAAGAAAGTAAAAAAACATCTTTAATCATTACATTAGATTTTGTTCAATAGTTCTGTGCTCAATAGTGCAATGATTAGAAATTTAGACAAATTTAATATTAGTTAGAAAACGACACTGTGACTATTTTTATGGTGCATGTCATCCATAACCAACCATTAGCTTTGCGCACTTACGTGATCGATAAATTGATAGGTAAATTGCAGGAGGCCGGCATACTGATCATTTTGCATTATAATTTTTCGTAATATATAATTAAATCGGCTAGGAACGTAATCGCATGACCGCAGCCAATTACTTGCCTAGTCGAGATGGATCGTGTGAGGCGCAGCTGAAATTGTTGGTAAATGCATATTATTTGCGTGAAACCTGCGCGTGCTCCCGGCGTGTATTGCGCTTAGAAATCATTTCATACTGTAATGCTTACTATAAAAATAAACCGCGAAAGCGCATTTTATACTATTTCAATAAATAACAAAGATATTATTATTTACATATTGCCGCTGTGTCACTTTGACATAAATAATAGAATGCAAATAATTATTAATCATTAAATCTATAAAACAAATAGCATTATTTCATTTGATTTAAAAAATACAAAACCATAAATTAACTTTAGAAGTAAATTTTAAGTACAGTCATATCTTCTCGTGGCTTATCAAAGGTCTCGCGTTATTTGGCTGAAACTAATTGACGTAATTTATTAAAACCGCCAAAGTGTTTCGTTGATCATGGTAATTATTTTCTCGCACATATTATTTGTTCATAATAAATATTATTTAGGTGATCTCATTATAACCCAGATGTGACTTATACTGTAGAGCCGTAATTGTAATTACATTAAGTTGATATAATTTATTTACCAATTTTTTTTATAGCCTCAGCAAAAGCTAAGCCCTATGTACTTTACTAACAGTAAAACTGTAACAGATTAAGTTGGGTGTGAATAAAACAGACTACGAATATATATTCTATGTATTTTTATCGTTATTGTGTTAAACATAATGCTTTTGCGAGAACAGAAATAAACTGCTTAGTAATATTTATTTTTAAATTGGTTCACATTAATATTTCTAGCAATGTCGGGTTCGATCAAAAAGAATGCATAACAACCTTCACATAAAAAATCAATAAGAAATAAAACCAAAGTTATAATGATACCAAACTACACATAATCGAATAACCAAGAAAATCATTAATCATGGCAACACGGTAGTGGCAGTGAGAGTTAATAAGGCACCACAATACGCGCTTAAATCGTCAGTTAATAAATTTCAACACAAACGTCATTTATGAACTCTTAAAAGTCATTACACGGTGCTTCTACAAAGGACAAGATCTTTGTAAACGACACAGAAAGGTTCGGATTCAGTTAATTAAATTTGTATTAAAGTGGGCTTTTATTGGCTGGCGCTAACCGGCAGTGAGGAGTGCACCGTCACGCGCCTAATAGACAAAATCTTTAGCTGAAAGTGATCATAAAATATTAAAAGTAAAGAAAGTTAACTCGATATAAAACAAGTATTTAGACCAAATCGCCCATTTACCAAATGTTATTTAAATCTGGATTAAGAAATCTAAATCTGACAAACGCAAATTTTGAAAAAAAGAATCCCCACATAATCAATCTATATTTTAACTAAAACATTTTTCGGAAGCAGAAAAATTACCAATAGTATTTGTTTATGTCCCACTACTGGGCAAAGGTCTTCGTTTCTAAAAGGCTTCCAAAACTCTTGATTCAATGCGGATTGCCAGCAAAATAGGCTTATAAAAAGAGATATATTAGATATGTATATTATGTAAGTTGATTTCATCCATCTATCTTCTCTGATTAGATTTATCTTCGCAATAAAAATTCTAACAAGTGAGTCAGTCAGCAGAATACTCTTTAATCTTTCTCAGAACTTACGTACAAGACTTAAATTTTCAATAGTAGCATCATATGAACAATATTGAATAATCCAAAAGAGAGCTTAGGAGTGATTTTTTAAAATCATAAGGTAATTTCTATAGAATCGATATTTTGGCATTTAGGCCTAGGCATGGATAGCCTCGATTTAAGGCAACGTTAATGATGGTCGATGTAATGAATGATAGGCTGTATTGAATATCGACGTAGTTCTCGGTTACACTCATATAAGCAATTAAATATTGGTATACAGCAAATTCAAGTGGATATTGCAATATACGTATTGCATGCCATATTACTACAGGAAATTCGTATTTATATTTATACTAGCAAGGTATGTTGATATTAATGATATCTAGTAAAAAAGTAAAAGTAAAAAAGTATTTATTTCGTCTCCATAGGCACAGAAAAATTACAAAAAACATAGAAAATATTGGTGGAGACTGGCGTCTGTTAAAGACTCAAGCCTGTGTAACAGTGCGCCATGCTCTTACAGCTTAGAATTAGAATTAGGTACATACATTTCATTAGTATTACAATTTCTGAAGGATTACAGTTTTAAGGATGATTAGTATGAACTTACGAGCTAAATTATAAAGAGTGACGCATAACTTGTCATTCAGAATGAGGGTTAAAAATTAGTAAAAATTTAAAGATCTACAGTAATGTGTAATATGAAATAAGTCATGTAAACATAAGATACGTACCAACATAAATAAATAACGAATCAGATAAGAGGATGTAGAAGATTTTCCGTTTCGTCGTAATTAAGGGAAAACAAATAATTATGGATAGATTTTTTACAAGAGAAGGTAGAAAGTGTTACCAAAGCTAATTTTGAGTGAGCATTGTTGTATAAAAAGGGTCCGGTAAAACAAGGAAATCTATGTGCGAATTTCGTAGAGAAGAGAGAAGAGGTAGCTACAAGACGGTTACGTAGGTTCGGGTTATGACGAGTATTCCCGTGCTGTTGAGTAATGACCCGCAGGATGTATAGCTGTCGGACAGATAATACTTCACAATATTGGTATAGTTGGAATGTAGGATATAAAAATGGTTTGGAGGTACAGACCTTGAGAAGAGCTCGTTGAGCTCTTTCAAGTTTAATTAATATGGTCTTGCACGCTCCTCCCCAGGAGCTTATACAATATGTAAGTAACGACTGTCCTAAGGCAATATAAGCCATTTTCACGATCTTTGGGTGTGCCACATGTCTTAATTTTTTAAATATATATATTAGTTTGCGAATTCTGCCAGCCATAGCATTAACATGTAATCTAAAGTTTAGATTTTGGTCCAATACAATACCTAGGTATTTCACAGATGCAGAAGGAGTTAGGGGAGTACAAAAACAAGTGTTGTTATGGTCAAAATGTGAGTGAGCAGTAATTGATAGTTTCGCAATAGCATTACGATGGGAGACTAAGTTATATATAGAGAAGTTTATAAGTTGGGTTTTTTGGACATTTAGTGTTAAAAGGTTGTGTAGTAGCCAATTTGAAACAGAGTTTAAGCCAATCTGAGCGTGACGGTATGTATCTTCCCAAGATTTTGCAAAAAATAGTAGTGCAGTGTCATCTGCGTAAGATATGACTTTACAGTGAGAAATATTTAGAGAAAACAGGTCGTTAATATAGACTAAAAATAGTGTGGGGCCCAGGATACTTCCCTGAGGAACTCCATACTGAATGGGAAGGTCAGAGCTTACTTTGTTGTTTATAGACACACATTGAGATCGATCAGTCAAGTAGCTTTCGAAGAGTTTCAGTTGAGTACCTCTTACACCTATAGAATCCAGCTTTTTCAGAAGGTTAGAGATCGAGACGGTATCGAAGGCCTTGGAAAAATCCAAAAACAGGCCTGCGCACTTGTTACCCTTATCAAGATTTCTAACTATAGTGTCAGTCAACTCATTAACAGCGTCGTTTGTAGATCTTCCTGTGCGAAAGCCATATTGGTTAGTGGAGAGGATGGAATGCGCTTCAAGGTAAGATTTGAGCCGGATATTAATGAGGCGCTCTAGAATTTTAGAAAGAGCCGGGAGAATGGATATAGGCCGGTAGTTGCTAGGAAGATCTTTCGCTCCACTTTTATATATGGGGTGGATTACAGCTTTCTTGAAAGCTGACGGAAAGATACCGGAGGATAGGGAGATATTGCAGATGTGGGTGATAAGGGGAGTTAATATTTTTTTGTTACGTTTTATAAATGTTGAAGAGACATCATCCCAGCCAACAGCGCAGTCGTATCTTAAAGAATCTATAATATTTTCTACCTCTTCAGCTGATGTGTCAAGAAGAAGAAGAACTATCTAAGTTCAACAACTTCTCAACCTACCGAAAAAAATTTTAGGAGCTATTTATTTGTGATGCATAAATGTAAGAATAATTATTTCTCAAAACAAAAGCCAAATAGGCTTTACAAATATGTTATAAACATTTAAATTATTATCTTCAATTAATTTTTAAACCATAAAATTTCATAATAAATAATTTCTAGAATGCAGCAGTTTTAAACTGTTGTGAGTATGCCTCGTGTGAATTAATAACTTAATTTCAAACTAAGTATAAAAATTGGAGTAAAGTTGTTTAATATTTTGTTTTTAGTGAAAGAAACAACCATATTTTGTATGCCAAAAATTCTTTGTCAAGAAAAACTGCTACACCCTATTGTATCTACATATAATTCCATAATAACTCTATCGTGCAGAGCGTCTAACAAAATTGTTGCCGTTGACTCGATATTTTATTAAAACACTAAATTATCGCGGAAATCGTACTCTAGCCGGCGTTAAAGTATAATAACATCACCTGCCGTGTTATTACAGAGCGTAATTGATAGATCTGTGCGACAGACTACATACTAATCTAAAAATAACATTCCATCGATAGTAAGAACCATTAAAAATTCAAATTAGCCTACGAGAATTGGAGCAGAAAAAGAAAAAGTCTGTAGTGAAGCAAGAATGTCAACCGTGGTAATTCAATTTTGATTATAGGACCAAAGCCTAAATACGACTTCATTACTCGCCGCGGCCATCCGCGGACAATCTTCTTGACTAGGTATCATTAACCTCTACAAATTTTGGTAATATCCAAATAAAATGGCAGTTTTAATATGAAATTACTCTGTGTCTGAATCCGGTTGTTATCTAGAGTACAAACAGTAGACATAAAACAACAAAAATGAGTTAAAAAGCATGTGCGACATCTATAAAAAATTCATTTAAACTAAAGTACTGTTTGATTTTGTCCCCAATACTACCTTTAACATTTTAATCAAATAATTATTCTTTAATTATATGTACTCACTCCATGAATTGAAATCAATCACAGATATCAATTATAGAGAGACCTAAAATGAAAACTGTCATTCAACAACAACATTTCTTACCTCCCATAGAAATTCAAACACGCTATGCTAAGAAGACAAAAGTAATTTATCCATCAGTTTACTAACCGCCAATTTAATACTCAAACTTGACCATGGCAAGTTATTTATGCGTGCCCATTTCCATGCCGTCAGCTTGGAAATTGTTTAGGCTAGATAATAACATTTGAGCTAAGGTGTACCTATGGTAAACACGTACCTAAGTGGTGGGACATGACGGCCCACGGCGGAACGCAGGCTTCCGTGGGAACGGGCATGTGACGTTACGAAACAACCACGGGCGAAAATTGATTGACAACATTCGCTCATGTATTTCTGTCACTCGTTTTCTAATCACGTTCATAAGTACGAGTTACAGAAATCATGACAGCGCAACTGCAATCGTGTATACTAAATAATATAGGGGTATTATAAATCTAGGTTTTCTGTTGCTATACAAAATAAAGTTATACAAGCAATGATTCATTATTGCAATTGTAAAACGTAGGTCAACCCTATACATAACATGCTACTTTTAGAAACTGATGAGCACACTCAATCATAATGTCAGGCCATATTTAGACCAAACAAAAATGACATAATAAGCCAATTAGTATTATAATATACTAATATTAAACGGTTAAAATAATTCAGAAGGTACAAACCAACAATTTAATCCCGGTATGAAAGAAGTTACACTTATAACTCTTAGTAATATTTGCGTTCAAACGGCGTAAAATTATATAGGATGGTCAGATGAACGCATCAGTGCTTTTGAAATCGTTCGTTCACGAGTCCTGGGCAAACACAAAGTAAGCATGTGTCTAATAACACACCACACAGATCTAATTTTCGAAATCGCCTCGATACAACTAAAGTGTCCTGCACTGTCGCAGTAAACTCACGCTCCGGTTAAAACAAACTATAATATTAAAGCACTAATTAACTCCGACTTCATTGTTTGTCCTCACGGACGGACATACAAATTACAAGCCACTTAAAATTACTCCCTACTGAAATAATTCTTCGTCTGCCTTTTGACAAATTGGCTCCACAACAAAGAAAAGGTTTATGAAAGGATGCGCATTATGCATTTCGATATCCTTTATGGTTTTATTCGCAGCGAACACTTAATTAAATATTGTACGAGTATAAATACAGCCGTGATAATTGTAAAGGAAACGGTGAAATAAAGGGTTGTGGTTTTGAAGAATCACCGATGAGAGATAGTTCTCACATCAGACTGAGCGAATGCTCGCGGCGGCGGCCGGCGCAGGCGCATCCCGCCGCAGTGCAGTGGCTTATAATTAACACGCAGCAAGTTTTATGAATCGATTAGGATCTAAGCTTTCGTCAATAGCAGCTTTCGTCGCTCGATATCTTATCATTGATTAATAGCGATTGAGATTTCTGCGCTGACCGTGTTATTAGCGCGCAGATAAATACCAACCGTGCTCAAGCCTCTTTAGACAAATTACCTAGTTGTCAATATATGCTCGCGTATAATTTATGCATCCGATAATCGGCAATGAAAGAAATAAAATTTGTTTATTTGCCATTTACAGAGCACAAAAACCATTACGAAAAAAGGCAATCTGTACGCAAAAGCTGCTGCATATGATTAAATTTGAGAATTATAGTAGCTTTTCCGATAAGAAAAATGATAAAATATAATGTCGTACATAAGTACTACATTCGGTATGAAGTTATATAAATAATATACCGAAAAAACGAACAATTGCTTATAATACGCTTCTTAAAACCAAGTTATAATTATCCAAATATTTATTTGTCTAGACAATTTATTGAACTCAAATGTGCAAGTTAAATTAGAGAAGCGTAATTTATCAATGGCATAAATTTAACTGTAAAAGGAAATTGTTCGTTTTAGGTCAACTGCGCAAGTTACGTACGGCGGCCATATTGATCATTCAGAGCAATTACTGCAAATAACTTAGTTCCCGGCAGGCGCTGCCGTGTATATAAATCAATACAACACACAAGAGTGCCCACCTACTGCTCTATAAATAATATATACGCTAATTACAGAGTAAATGATACCCACTAGGCACTGTAAGCAGAAGTTCACTTATCAATTATCCTAAGACGGTAATTTCTAACTTTTTCATTTTACACACACAAGTTTCAACTATAATAAAAGAAAATAAAGAACATATTCCTATTGTGAGTATTGTGCATTATAATGGAAAATAAAATATTATATGAAACGATGTTATGCCATAGAATTGAAATAAGGCCTGTCAACAATTACGTATGCATATCCTACTAATGTTACGCGAAAGTTTGGATGTTTGTGCATAAATCACGAAAATTCTACTGGAATGATTTCGGTGCAATTTCGTTTTACTTATTAAACCAAAATTCACACGGGAGCCAAGTCCCGGAGTGCAGCTAGCACTTCATAAATGCAATACCAAAGGTAGTTATCGATAATTACAGCTCTCACTGTGAACCAAATATTGAGCTCATAACTTACTGCAATTAAATGATTATTTCACCAATGCGTCGATTATTATGATACCCTTAAAATGGATATCAATACAAAAAATATGAAGTTTTAATAAGTCCAGATCGTTTAAAATAATTGAACGCGCCTAACTGAATTAAATAAAATTATCTGCCGTATAAAATTTTCTTTTTACATATAAGCCTCCATTGTTCATATACAAAGCCATGTGGGATATCGTGATTGAATTTTTCGCTAGGGGCGCTGGTGTCTAGAGTAAGGTCCAAGACCGTTTATGTTGTGTGTATGTGAGCAGGTTTTTAAAGGTCAGCCATAGTGTCAAGATCTTACTAGCCGGTAACGACAAATAAAGAATGAAGAAACAATAGCCTTCATTCCATTTTACAGGCTGACTTGACCAAGGACAAGACTTGCTTACCAAGCAGTTTGGTAACAGCACCTTGCTGAGATAGCACGTGGTGGGCGATGTCGTAGTGCCTCAGGCCAAACCGGGAGAGCTCCAGCAGCCTTTGTTGTGATAGCAGGGATGAGAGTGGGTGTGACGCCGCGCCGGGGTAGAGGGGGGTGCCGCTGCCGCCGCCAGCACCGCCCCCGGACGATGACGGCGATACAGGCACTGAAAATTAAAAAATAGATATGATCATGTTTATTTTCTAGATAAACTGAATGTGGGTACTAAACTTTACGGTCCTGAAGCATGAGGTCCCGCCCTAGAATAGAACTACTCAATATGCCCCCTTAGATATTATACGAGGCGACTAAAAGATCTTATAAGCTATCAGGCAACAATTACATTCTCAAGAAGGGATAACGTCTGGCAGGCACATATAAAATCACGGCCCAGTATATTTTATATGCTGAACCCTGGCTACACATCTTTACAGCTCCCAATGTAACCAGGAACGCGCAAGGAGCGAAATAAAGTGATTCATGGGTTCTGTAAATACGAAATTATTTTACCTATTGAAACAAGAAATATTTCAGTTATAACTATACCAAGTAATATGAAATCAGGAAAATGTTTTCCTCGCACATACAACACTAATAAGTCTATATTTTCCTCGTTGTGAATTGCTAGCTTAGCGGCTTGTATGAATCCGTTTTATTGATTACAAATCAAGAAAATTCTGAAATAACTGAACCACTATTAATTTTTTTGAGCATTTCCAATGAAGTAAGTCAGCCACGCAAAAATATAGAGTTATACTAGAAGTAACAAAATGTCAAGAAATAAGAGTTCCAGATCTCAAAATACAATCATTATCAAAAACTGGATTTAAATGAAGCCATCATGGGATCAACAAATGAGAGTGGATTTGAGACGAAGACGTCGTATTGTTGTGACAAAGGTGGCAGTGTAAACTTTTTACATTTCTTTAATGACTTGTAGCCTCTAGGAAAGCAATCTGGCATTCCTATTTACTTGGATTTTGTTAATCTGTATTCATGCGTTTTTTTAAAAGGTCACAAGAGCCATAGAATTCAATTTTTTTGTAATTCGATGGAATAATGGCACTTTAAATAGAAAAAATAATGACACTATTTTAGGTTGTTATTTAATACCTAAGTAATAAGGAATAAATTATCAGACACTAACACAACAATAGGTAATAAAAATACTATTTTGCAATTAAATATTTACATATTGGCAACCATTGACTAAAATTACAAGCTAAACTTGTTCCACACCGTTCAATAGAATTCCAACTATCATTTTCCACGACAATGATAGACTATGACGCCCTTTAATATTTTGAATATTTCACTTTGCGTGTAGGAAATAAATTCAGTTTGTATTATAAAATCAACTTGGATCTACAACTGTATCAAAAATACATAAACTTGAGTTTATTCAAAAATAAAAGTTTCTTAAAAACGTGCTGCGTGGTTCAGATTAGATATGAAAGCAATTTGTCCCTAATATCTACCAGATATGCTAAACACCAACCGTAACAATGCTTACTTATGTATACATCGCAACACATTCAATTATAAATTAAGCTATTAACTTAATATACTATAATTTGTTTATCAGGTTAAGCATCGGAATTAATGCAAGTGGTATAACTTCGCCATAACTTAACACTTTTTATTAGCGAGTCAATAAGGTGATTTCGTCAACGAAGGTATTATTGACTTTTATTATGCCCTCATTTAAATTTCTATCTTATGCTGAATGTATTAAAACATATACTCCTTTTACAGAGGCATTTGATCGGGCACTCAGGACTGGACTTCGACGTATAATTTCTTGTGTAATGGCTTTAATAATGGGAGAAAAAAGTGATATTATCTGCCCACGGTCAATAAATTAACACCGTTTAGAGCAAAAATGTAGATTCGTTAGTGTCGCTACTATTATAAATAAATTGGAATGAAAAAGTCGAAGTTTTAAAGATGTTCATTCGTGTCGGTGAGTGCGTGTGTGTGTTTTTATTTGGGTGCGTGAGCAGTGAGGCCTTATTAAAATATTTCGAGTGGAAACTGGAAGGACCACTTAGTGTTGCGCGGGAGTTTCACGCTTGGGCTGATACAACATTAAGTCGACAAGATAGCTTATTTGTGCTCAAGTGAGGATTAGTGGCAATAAATCACTGATTAGAATGTATTGACTGGCGTTGACTCCGGCACATGGTCGTCATTCTTATTTATTGACCGACACTTCTAAGCATTAATGGCTTCTTTTTAACTATTTGTTAGAATTTTATAATATGAACAGATAGTCGGATTGTTCAATTAGCTCATTTACATATTTGAAATCATTATTGGATCACATTAGATTGGCAATTTTTTTAAGTTAAAATTTAAATACATACTTCGATAAATACTTATAACTACAAAATCTATGGTTAAGACTGCATGTTACCTACCTACCTTTTTTATGCAAAAAATATATCGCCTGTTGTAAGTATCTTGCAGCTATTAAATACTCCATACACCGTAAAATTACTGTCTATCGCAAAAATTTCAATATAAGTGAACGTCTATAGGTGCCCTTTATGCAAGCAAAAGCATGTTTTTGTTTTTTGATTGACCTCATTACATATGCATTATGCATTTGATTTAAGTAAAAGACCGTTCTTAGTGGAATCTGCATCAAAATTGAGGTATTGTACTTCCGGTTTAAATTGAGCATAAAATTCTTATAATTCCTATAAATCTTATCTTTCGTTTTTCGTTATTATTATGTCTTGCTATATCTACTACCTTCGTTCTAGAGACTTACTATTTATTATATTTAGAGCGCAACAGATAATCTATTTTTGCAGGCTTTTATTTAACTTGAAATGTATGTCGCTATGTCCCTATGTCCTTATGTCTGGGGTGGAATCGTGCAACTCAATTTTGAAGCAGATATCTTCATCCGATTGAGCTGAAATTTTGTACACACGTTTAGTTCGAATGACAATGCATTGTTATGATAAGCATGACCAAATGGTACACCTAGGACTGGCTCTAGACGTGGGAACTCCTCAACGGTTTACTGCACGGATATGACTTTTTTGTCACACAAATGCAATAAGATCTCTCTGGCAACAATAAAAGCTTGTGTCAAAAATGATATTTTTATTAAAAAAGCTTTTATTATTATCTTGCTATAAGAAGCAAAAAGAAGACATTGTTTAGATCAAAAAAATTACGAATTTTTTGATTATACGATTTTCAAGATATTATCATCGATATTCTTAGTTTTTGACCGTCGGCACGCATATGATATGCGTGTCAATGGTCTGACAACTAGGGGATACCCTGAAGACATCGAGCCATCTTTTGGATTTGCCTAGGCCGGCCGAGGCCGCGAATGGCATTGCAAGACATTTGTTACCTATATAATTACTCGGTCTGTGCAATGGTCCCTCAAATAGACATTGATTTTTTAATTTATTCATTAGACCTTTGCGTGTTAGCCTTCGTCATGTTTTTACGTCAATTGTCATATTTGGACTTGAGCCTTTAAAGCTTGTCATTGAAAAACAAGGAACTATTACCATTATTAAGATAAGAAAATCAATTGATCAATTGAATATTTAAATTGTCTCATCAAACTTTGCCAAGTTTTACCATAGCGGTAACTACTTAATTACATAGTTCAGCAATGGGTTATAATGATTTTTGTATGCTAATCTCGAATATTTAATTACATTTGGGGACAATGTGTCATCAATTTGTCGACGGCCAGCATAATGTACATAGGTACATGTACTGTTTATAAACAACGACCACGAATGCGGTCGACGAAATTCGACTATCGTTTTTTTTTTTGTATAGTTTATTCAAAGTATATTCGTTTATTCAAACTATTATTCTGGCCGGCAAATGAAGTGCTGGCTTGATATCCTCAAGGATGATAAGCGAGTCAATGGTCTGTCAATCAAAGATGTCAAAGACCATGCAAAATGTATTTACTTAGTCGATTGTAGTGCGTCCACACAAACCTTCGTGGTTTAATGAGTGTCTATTCTTTAAATAAAAAGTTTACTTAATTAAAAATCTAAGTTCTGATTCCAATGATCTTGACCCGTCCAACTCAGTCGATAAATATTTAATCGATTGATTTGATCAGCGCACATGCACATATCTTGCTACTTTGTAATATCGACGTGGCTAGAGCCAGCTCGGGTTTCCAATAAAATCAAATAGTTCCACATGCCACTAAAATGTCCACTGTGATATTGCTAAGCTGTGCGTGCATATTTTTGATATCAACGAAGATTATGTTAGATGAGATATTATTTATTTGTAGTTGTAGTATTCAATCCTAAATTATTTGAAAGTAATATGATCATTAATTAACAGTTTTAAAATTTTTACATCTTGGAGCATAATTTTAGTGACTTTGAATTAAAAAATGTGATATACCAAACCCATTCAAATATTCATTTCTTTTGGGCATAAACCATTAATTAATTTGGAGTAAGTGTTCAATGCATTTGTGTCGCATTACCTATATAAGGCCATTTAAAATGCTATGCATATACCTACGGCAATGTTATTTATTACCATTGTAAAAATATATAGACGAAAATTTTTCTTTTTTTTTATGACCATTTTATTTTATTTTTCCACCGAAGTTAGATTATGGAAGAGACTATCCTGAGCCACTGAAATAAATAAGATAATACATTCGTCAAACAAAAATACTCTAACTGTAATAATCATAATATTTCACCCAAAAAAAGAGTGTTATGTTTTCAATGTTCATATTCGTACGTATGTATTTCTTTGTAATTTCGGTTCAATTTTGTATTCTATTGCACCAAATAAACGATTTTCCACATTTCCGATTGTAACATAGCCCCATTAAAGATTTGCTGGTGGTGCATTCGTGAAATGTAATAGGGAATTCAGCCATTACATGTCCACCTACATGTGAACAAAGCGTGGCAGGAGCTACCGGAAGCTGGATAGTGTCGTACGAAGCCTTGGGCCTTCAAGCTGAAAGGGTGCCCTAGAAACTAACCAGTGACCATTTTTTCTTCGCGCACTTGTTTTTCAGGGTATATCGGTCTAATGCGCGAATCGTGCGCGATCACCTGTCTTATTTAAATCTACGTCAGTAGTAAACTATTTTTCTTTAATTTATGTTTTTAATTTTCTCCAAAAACTTAAGGAAGAAAGTATTAAAGTCAAATTCGAATCTTATCGATTTCGATTCGATTCATCATTCGTATAAAAATAAGGGGTCCTCCTTTTCTGACGGCCTCTCGAGTTGGGGCCCCGGCTTGAGAGGTCCTTAGATGACCCTGAACAAATCTGACCTTGGCAATATTCAAAGTATAGGTACCTACAAATGACAATGACAGAACCAAAGCAGATTTAACCCTGGGATTATAACTTTAAAAAGCTGTTGCATATTCAATGGGCCGATTGTCGAAGATTTAATAGTCGGATCAGCGGCAGCGGTAGTGCAGGCAACGGAAGTAAGCTTTCGATACATAAATCAAAATAAATTTGGCATAATTTTAATAATTGTATATAAAACAATAAAGAAATATATTATAGTGATAAACATTGTTTTATGTAATATTGGAACTGACATACGATTTTTTATAATTTTTTTGTCCACAAAATAAACTGCCTAATATTTGAGCGGCGATTTAGTTTAGCTCTGTTAAGTATTAAGTAATGTGTGGTTTAGCTTTATGTAATTTAAACAAAGTTTGATCTCATTTATGTTCTTCCAAAGCAACTAGGTAGAATTAAAATACAGCATATTTAGCCAAACCCTTTTGATAGACACTGCTACAGGAAGATAAGATGGAATCTATAATAAAGGATCTATTGCAATACCTACATTTTCACTATTCATAACAAAACTAAAAAGTTAGTTCTATAATAACAAAACTAAAAACTTACCAACCCAATATTAAACTTGTTGCTACTTTAAAGTATTTGGTACTTATAGAATTTTAGGTCCGTTTCTAACGTCTATTGTGTAAGTGTCGGTAAAATATAAGTAGAATAATGAAATGGAGGTATGCTGTTTTCATGGCTTGGTGCCCATTTGGTATTCACCGCTTGCGTCACGCGTCTCCCTCTCAGTGAACAAGTGTTCTCAGTTTATTCATTAACGCCGTCTGAATGTCTTAGCCGACTTTATGCCTCATTAATACATTGTTTCTATTATCTACTAATTAAGGAGCATCGTCGCAGTTTACAAAGCCATCTGATTATTATGCGTGATCACCATTTAAATGTTAATTATATTTATTAACACACCTGATCACACACGCCCTGTATGGAATTGACGTGAAATACCTCTACATTATACAGAGTCAATGAAAATATATATCTATGTATGACTATGAGTCAAAGTAAACACAAATGCTTTTTGTTGTTTTCAAATAAATATACTTAATGTTACGATAAAATATATCAAAATAAGTATATTAATATTGGAATATTTTTCCAATGCATAAATAAATAATAATACCAATTTATTGGTTTCATTATTATTTTAATAGTATCGTTTTCTTCATCTTTCTTCTATCCCGAAGCTAAACTGCTATTACAGTCTACTTATTTAAAAAAAAACCACTGACTCTTATAATGTCCACCTGGCTATAAACTTCACGTCAATCACATTGCTTGATGAGGAGGAGTTTTTCCAACAGACAACAATTGACAATTGCGCGTAGTATGTTAAAAACCGATGACATACACACTTTATAGTCCCGCTTCTTGCACGTTGAACTACTGAGCTAACACCATCATTAATTTATAACAATCATGATTTTATGTTACAGGAGCGTGACCAAATAATGGGAGCAATGCACAGGCGTTGATAGAATTGCTTGTTTTTATGTATCACTACGACATTAGTTGACAAATGACTCTTTGATGTAACTTTTTCATGAGCCATTGACGCCATTGTCTGCTCGTGCCAGCTAGGGTTATTTGATTCCCGTATGTTTAAGTTTCGACATATATTCTGCTAATTATATTAATAACCATATATATATTATAAAACGTTATTCCAAAAATTTATCATTAATTAAATTAATAGTAAACAATATATTGAACCATCATGTAAAATAAAACACTGAGAGAGAATTTCACTACGAGTAAGTTTTCTGATTAGGTATATATTGCTTTTTATACTATTTATTTATCCATTGCCCTAAAAGGTATAAAACGAACTTGATACAGAGAAAGTTGCATATCAGGAATTTTAAAATAAAAAATGTCTAAACATGTGTGTTATTTAGTCCATCCGATTGTTTGCTATCGTTTATCAAAACGTTTCAAACGATGTATCATTAAATTGTCTGGTGAATATTGAGCAAGCTCGGCCGGAAACGCTACCGTGCTATCTAGCCACCGATCTACCGTTTAATTAGTTCGATCGGCAGTACAATGCGGACAATGTCGTGTACGACGGCTATAGCTCTGGCGATTTTCGCTCACTCATCGCAGCTGGAAGCGATGACAAATGACAACCGTGGCGACTATACGAGTCTCACATGCTTTTTCTGTCGCGACAACTTGACGACGAGCAGGTATTTTCGAATTTAGAATCATCTTCGGCGTATTATTTTAATTTTCATCGAGGACCTACTGATATCACAACTAGTTGTGCCATCCTATATATATATTCATATATATATATTCTTAGTTGCATAACTGAAAATAAATACAAGCAAAATAGGAATTAGCCTTAGTTTTTGAATAGAATATATATTGTATATAGATATAATTTTAATTATAGTTAAAGTTGCCATATAATCATTCTAAAAATAAATATCTTCTGATTTTGAAAATGATGAGACATTATGATTTGTTCATTCCATAACTTTTGTAAATATTTTTCTTTTAATCCATAAACTTAAATCCAAGTCTCTGGTGTGACATTTTGCGAAAGAGACTTTGTGAGAATGAATATTTTGCGATTTAAACTTTCATAATCACTATTATACTATTATTTAATAATCAAAACGGGATATTAAATCTATTGTTTTGTAATGTATCGAATTCAATATAATTTATAATATCCAACAACATCATAAAACCGCACCCCAAAACCCTCGCAGGGTTTATCTGGGCATCGGCGAGTCTCTGTTATATTTACGTTTTTAGATAGAAGGTTTAACGATATACTTAACAATTTAAATAATTTTATTGGTAGATAGCTCTCAATATTTTTGAATAGATTAATTTGGTGCTACAATATATCAGTAGAAAACTTTTAAAACATAAAATGTATATTAGTAAAAAAACTCCTAGATAAAAATAATTAAATTCTTAACCTTTAAATAAGTAAGTTCAGACATAATATTTATTATCAAAAGTTATAGAAATAATAAAATAAATATATTAGGACAAACCACACAGATTGAGCTAGCCCCAAAGTAAGTTCGAAACTTGTGTTATGGGATGCTAACTCAACGGTACTATATTTTATAACGAATACATATATAGATAAACATCCAAGACCCGGGCCAATCAGAAAAAGATCGTTTTCCATCATGACCCGACCGGGTATCGAACCCGGGACCTCTCGGTTCAGTGGCAAGAACTTTACCACTGCGCCACCGAGGTCGTCAAAATATAGAAATATATTATAACAATACAAATTCATACTAATAAAATTTTTCAATATATAAATAGTTAAGTATATCATTTAAGTATATCTGAAGTCTGGTGAAATTAATGTCTGTTTTTTACTTTTATTTATCACATTAATCTATTTATGTTCGTTAATTACTTATTCAATTCGAATTAGTTACTACTATTTACTTTTAATGTTCAAAAATGTATTGTATTTTTATTTTATTTTTAAAGTTTTGATCAATTTAATCCAATGAGTTTTAATTGTGCTGTCCCATAATGCGACTGCTGCCAAATTTATATTATAATAAATATTTGTTGTTATATTATGCAGAGTGCATTATAATTATAAGTGACGTCACAAATCATTTAATTTTATAATTTTGGTATTGCCGCAACTTAATTTTTTTCTGTATGAAATATACGTTTATACATATAAATACATAAACCAACAACAAATTGAAAATGAAAAATAAATTGACAGGAATGATTCACCTGCAATTCAACTTTTTTAAATTGAAACGTTTTTAGATTTAAATTTACCCATTTATGTTATAATATTAACCTGCAAACATTTTCTCGCATGCTATCTATTTCCGTGCAGAACTTTCTTTATTAATATAGAAATGTTCCCTACTAGGTACATAAAAAAATCCATATTTCATCCACATATTATGACAAACGTTGTACTTTTTTCATTTATACTGTGTTTTTATAGTGTTCTTATTTGTAATTATAAGTAAAAATATTTTAGAAACACTTTATAACCACATATTGTACCTGTAGTTTGAGTAAAATAATGATTATTATATTGTTTATATCAGCACTCTATCACAATCATAACTTACTCATGTATACTTTTTGACAATTACTTGCTTATTATATTATTTGTTAGTTTGAAATAACTTTATAACATAAGAAAATACAGATACACAATAAATATATAAAAAATAGCAACGGCGGACTAATTCCATGAAGAGGTGTGTTTTATAATATTATTGAAAATATACACATATAAAACAAGAATGTTTGTACTTTTGACAGAATAGCCAAACTATCTAAATTAGTTTATTTCGACATTTCTTCTCCACAGTGGTCATTGCAAAGTGCTAGTAGATTAAATTTTATGTATATTTAATATATTTAATTTTATGACGTGAAAAAGTGACGAAATAAAGGCCTAATTTCGAACCTCGAATTACATTGACTTGACAAATGAAGAAGACTGATATGAAGATGGAATCCTAAACAATACCTGTGTTTCACAGGCCGATCAGTACCACTAAATGATCCATGGATTAATATCGCATTTTATTCAAGTTTCCATAAAAATGATAATATTTGTAAAACACAACTACAAGGAATAAAATAGTTGATAGTTTTAAAAGTTAACTAACTTGTTTAGCATGTTTAGCTAATTTGCCATTCAAAACTAAATTTTCTAGAACTGTTATATTTAAATACCTTGCAATAAAATAGTTGCATTATTTTATAGGGTCGATTTGACAAATGTTGTGTCATGTCATTACTTACTAACACTACAAATATATTTGAATTAGTTCTACAGTAACAAATAAAATAATTGCAGCAACTCAATAAATAGCTTTAATTACAAATAAAAACTTTGAAATCACTTTTCTGTTTTTAAAAGTAAAGAACTTAAAAAGCTTTTTACTTTGTGTATTATCTTTCGGGAAAATTATAAGTAGCAAACAAGTTCTTACCATTTGGTGACAGATTAAGGCTCTGTGACATTGCAGCAGCTGCAGGGGGCGCCGGCTCCATTTTCCAAGAAGCGCAGCACGATGCAGGGGAAAACTCGGGCGTGGGGCCGCTGCCCGCCGATATCAACATGGTCGAGCCACCTCCCAAACTTCTTCCAACCAGACCACCAACCGAAAGTCCACTCAATAACTGCCCACAATTTTTCAAAGTCTTTGTAAATAGTCCTATGCTAGTATCCTTTCAAGTCTAGGTAAGGAGGATCTACACGATGAGCACTGGGCTCGCACGCGCTCGCTCGAAGCTCAGCCAGAACACTGAAGAGCGCGCTTGCCGTGCCGGCGGCGCGCCCACTCGCGCGCCTACTCCCATTCGCACGCCTTGGAAAAAATCTCCACTTCCAAACAATAACAAAAAACTACCTCCACCGAATAGAACTTCGCTCACCTCTCACTCTAACATTCCTAATTTGATTTCTAAACGCGTCAAAATTAAAGCAGCGCTTGATTCCATTGCAACCTTCCGTCCCATTCTTAGATTTAAAATTTCGAATGCTGTCAGTTTCGAGTTGTTGTCCTTATGTTCATAGTAGTACAGTTCATTTTAGTCCGTTGGTAAAAATGTTACATTGGACCTTTATGATTGAAACTGTCAGTGCAACTACTCCTACTCGCACTCGTTCAGTTCAGCCTAAGCTTCAACCGCATGAAAGGGACAGGTGCTCTACCGACCGGTAGAATTACGGTAGTGAGCATAGGTGATCTTTTAACATTTCTTCGCAACGAAGGTGTTAATGTATACCTCTCTCTTTCTCTCTGGTGTGAAATCGCTTAATGTTTTAGAGACAAGAGTAGTAAATTGTCTAAGTTGTTAATTAACTGCGGTTCTAGTTGACCATGCTTAGCATCTATTCTAATGGCCAGTGTATCGTACGCGTTCCATTCTAATTAACTCGAAGAGCAACCTCGTTGTTATAAACTTTGCTGCTCGCACTGAAGACTTTATTTTCAGGTTTTACAATTCAATTAAGTATTTATGGACTCACTGGGAACTTGCCGGTTGGTGGCGAATAAACATGGTGGAAAAATATATACCTCACCTACTTATGTATTGGAATGCTAATTGAATTTTCATCAAGAACTTTTTATTGCCCTTTCGTAAGTATTTATTAGTGTAGTAAACTGCCGAGGTAATTTGATATTTTATCATTTTATTTTTATAGAGAACATCTTAATATTTATACTATATTGTGAAAATTTAATGAATTTATATTTGGGGTGAAAATTAAATTATAATAATATAGATTGAAAAAGAATTGAATGCAAAAAAATATTGTTGTAATTTAGTATATTTATAATTTTACGTGGCAGCTAAATTTGCAATGAATAATTATTCTAATACAGTCACAAAAAAATAAATTATAAAACATTGTATCAATTTATAAATGTTTGCCTATGTACTTTTTCAAAGTATGTAGTACTTGCGTACAATTTATCAAAAGAAACGGCATATGGTGAAATAATTAACATCGAAATGGCAATAATTAGACGAAATTAAATCTGAAATTGCGGCCAATTACCAACAGCAAATTGGTTTATAAATTACAGTGGTACAAAGTACATAAATTTACATCTTTTGATCCAATACTATTATAAGGTATCACAGCGGCTTTTTTATTTATAATTACAGTGAAATTGCCGGAAGGTCTTGCCGATATGCAACTGGCGTAAAATAGCAACCACAGTATCTGCCATTCTTTTGATCATAAAATACACAGTCTGCTCTTTAATTTGCTACAATCTGGATTGACTGCGGTTTCCCGCTTACGAATCCTTTGATACTAAATAAAGCGGTGAAATAAGTAGATAAATACTGCTACCCGGCTTGTTTCTTGTTCCAAGCATGTTTTCATAAATGTTTCACACCACAATTTTACAAAACAAAGAAGAAGGGTTGGTTAGAGGGTTACATTCTGGCTATGTCAAAATTAACATTTTATACGTTTTTTTACACGTTTTTAATAATAAAAATACATTATAATGATAATAATAAAATAAAGTAATATAAATAAATAATAAAATAAGACAATCATATTTTTTACAAAAAGCCTACATAAAGTCAAAACTATTGCCTCCATTTTTAATAAAGTCAAAATTTCTCAAAGAAATCAGTAACCAACTACTAAAACAAATGTATTTTGAGAAAGTCTTTACAATTTCTATTGGGAAATTTTTGTTTGGAATTACAAATTCTAAAATTTCATAATCAAATAAGTTTATTTTACTACAAAAGAAATTTAGGAAATACCAAAAATAAATATAATTCCTTAATCAGATAAAATGTACAGTTCCAATAAATATAACATAGCCGTACACATTAAAAATAACGATTTCTGTGCTAACTTATAACTAGATTGTCTAACTTGATCCATTTATTTATTTATTAGAAAAACAAACAGCTACATTATATATAATACACATAAATAAGAATAAAACAATTACGAGTTACTAATAATATAGCCCACAACGTTATTCACAGAATTACAATAGAATTCGGGGCAATTAAATTAAACCATAGAGCCGTAAATTCCGTCGGCTATTGACGGTTAATGTACTTTGATACGTATTTGTTAGTATTCTCTTTTTGTTTTTTAATATTTCTTAATCTTTTAGTACCTATATTATTTGTAGTCTTTAATGAAATTCTTGTGATTGAATAATGTAAATATAGATATTATATCAATATATGCGCCATAAAATATAATTTAAATCGTTCCTAAGCCTAAAAAGGACAGAAGCTTTTGGTAAAAATAAACTGAACTAGTATAGAAGAATCAGATTATCATCAAAGTATAGAGGAAGAAGTACCTTAAAAAAATCAGAAAAATCAAACTTACCTACTACCTACTGCAAGTATCAGTAGCAGAAATAGGTATGCGCTTAGATATTCGGGCATAAATTGCGGGACTAAACTGAACATAAACCCATCTTTGTATAGAAGTCATTTCCAACAATACCAAAAAGTACTATGCCATGCTTGTCCTTATATTTAATTGCATATCGTTACATACCTAGTATAAAATAAAGTCACTTCTCGTTGTCCGTTTGTCCCGTAATAACGGATTTTTATGCGGGTTTTTTAATAGATTGATTCAGGGGTAAGGTTTATATGTGCATAATATTAAACGTGCATACTACACCCGTGCGAAGCCGGGCGGGTATTTATAAATAAACAAAAAATGACAAAAATGCCTTCAAATACAATATTAGTTAATGTTAAATACATTAACTAATTTTTTTTTGAAAAATAAATTTTCAATTTAAATCGGTAACGGACGACGATTTTGCTTGCTATCAAACTTCTGTGGTTTATTAAAAACAAAGCGGACTCAATCCTTTTTATGTTATTTGTCGTGCGCGGACAGGGGCCGAGACTCTGAGGATTTAGAGGCGAGATAGCGCGTGGGTGTCACCTAATGAAGATATTTATTTATTTATGTGCCGGCGGCCTTTATCTCGCACCGACAGACGACATCTTCCTATCGCTATGTACTCGGACCTGCCTCACTCGCAATAATGATTAAATTAATGAACTGCTAGTAGGTACATGGGCACTTGGGCAGGGTCCAGTTCCTTCCCACTTAATGAGTAGGTATGTTGGATTACAGAGGTGGACATAAGGTGAGCCTCGGACTTGTCTATTTCGAAAATGTCAAAGTGATAAAAATCTATTCTTTTCAAGTGTGCTACTTATACATATTTAAATTATAACAAGTAAAACTAGACAGGTAAAGAGGATTTGGTCAAGGTACTATTTGTTAATAGAACTTTATTACAATAATGGCTCAGTTATATTAGACGGGCTATTAAGCGACTAATTCAACTTTCATTATGGGTTTTTTTTGCCATATAAATAATGCTACCGATTCCTAAAGTACTGCGCAGACACTACATAATTAGTATTACTCGCTTAACTCACCCACTTGCATAAAACTCAATCAGGATTCAACTCATCACACTTCAGCCAACAATAGCTTGACCTCTGAAAAACAAAACAAGCAACCATATTACTGAACACTTATTAAGAAATAATGCTGAAAACATTAGTCAAGATGTTTCAACTAATTTTAGCTATGTGTTCCAAACGGCGTGGTGTTAGTCTTGGTTTAGCACAACAATAGCTTCAGTGTTCACACATCCAGCACCCATTTCCATCATAATGTGCTCAATATGTTCGTGTGATCTATCCGGGACCACCCAACACGTTGTGACACTCGATCTGGAAGCTACCTGCTAGAACAAAGACCAATCTATTCGTATTCAGGACCACTCGCTACCTTTCTACACGATTGAATTGCCGGGGTCATCTTTTCTTAATACTTTTTTCGGACATAAATAAGAAAATATTTTGGTTGACTTTTTTGGGATAAAGTTTTAATGGAAACAAACATATTTGTTTTTATGTCAAAATAAGATTGATATGACCCTAGAGCAGGTATATACAATTTCAAATGATATTTGATAAGCTTCAAACGTTTAATTGCCAAAGTTGCGACGGTCGTACTTATATTTCCTAATTGACGAAGTAATTTGATTAGGCGTGAAACTTAAATATGCTTTCACATTGGTAAATACGAAGATAATTCTCAAGTATGATGGATTATCAAGTAACCAATACATTAATAAGTAACATAATACAAATAGTTAATTTTGTTTTAAATTCTCTTCTGGTCTTCTTTTTGGCAATGTTTTTCAATGTGTGTTCGCGAAATATTTTTTTTTTGTAAGTACTAAGGATGGGTTGCACTAGTCAAGTTTGACTAACTTTAACCTGCAAAAATTGGCGTACTTTGCGTTGTTGTGCGAAGCTTTACGAAAAATAAAAATCACGTTTTATATGTATAGGAAAATTTTAATGTAATTCTTAGATAACATCACATAAAAATATAACTAAATGATGTCAACAAAATCTATTTGTGAATGACCTAACCGTCGTATTTTATTTTTTATATTTTGATATGTAAATAATTACTTCACAGGTATTCCAAGGTAAGTACCAACTGTAATCCCTGAAATAGTTCTCAGCTGGTATTGTCTCCAAACGGTGTATCAGCGTGCGACGGAACGCGCCATGTCCGCCCAATGGGTGAGCTTCGAAGGGGGCGGCACCGCGTTAGCCCCTCCCCCTGTACTGTTTGTCCATCTAAACATTCGCAGTTAGGAAGTTAACCCAATTTACCATGGTTTTCTTGTCTATTTTGTTTATTTATTTAAAAAATATTGCAGAAAGTTATGTACATATGGTGGACCTACGCCATACGGCATTCCCTAAAAGTCAACCGAAAATGTGATGCGATAAAGTGCACCTATAAGTAGGAAACTTCATCACCTAATATAAACTATCTTTAGTAATATATAGTATATTTCGTAAATTTGACGTTGAAATAAATACCTAAAATGAAATAAAAAATGAAAAATCCTCTTTATTCCAACGGGCTATTTATTCCTACTTTTATAACGGGCGTTGAAGTATTTTTGTTTAATTCTCGATATACTTACTGAACCAGATATCTGTGCTCATCACATATGTGAATAGGTATAATATCGATTAATAAATTGTGAGGAAGGTTTTATTATAGGACAATAATAATTTAGCAACTGAATTAATAAAATTTTATTTTAAAATATTATTTTTTAAGTTGGTGAAATTACTTTTATTGATAAGTAGGTATGCGTTGTATTCTTACTCATTCTCTGGCCGAGTTTGTCTAACGAACCTTCTACTTACCATTAGCCATTTATGCTTACTTTTTTAACTCTCAAAGTACGTTTTGTTTCACCAAAAAATATTTTCATTCAATAAATTAAATAAGTTTACTTAGTAAAATTTTAACAAAATACTTACAGTTCTATCGATCCAAAAACTTTTACTTTAATATTTATATATTATCTATTTATTAAAATCATAGTTATGATAGGTAAGAATTCACTTTACAAAATGTTTTTCTTTAATTTTTAAATTGAGAATGTGTTATTAGGTTATCAAAATTTAAAATAAATGGAAAGCTATACGACATAAAAGTATAAAAATATAGAAAAAAAAAAGTATAAAACCAATATTTTAGTTAGGGACGTGCCTATAATTTAGGCGATTATACAGGGCGTTAAGTTTTAAATTTCATTTGTAAGAAAGTAGATTGTGTTGGCAACTTACATCGTCAAGTACCTATATTGAAGTATTAAGTAAAATGTAAACCTTAATTGCATAAATTATTACACGTGGAATAAGTACCAAACCTCTTGCTAAATGAAATAGTGTTAAAAGAAATTACTCTACCACATATAGCTAGATCTAAATCCATTCCCTAAATCAAATTTTTATTGGATTGAGATGATAATATATGTTATGAAGAAAGTTGGAGTGCTGAACAGTGACATATTTTCTCAAAGTATCATCAGCTCTATGCATATAGGGACAAGCCAGGACTTTAACATACCTTCTGATGGGCTTGAATTTATTAAAATAATAACTATTTTTAAACTTACAAAAATATGACTCCTGTACTAGCGTAACAAGAGCACGCTCTATATTCGGGGTCCGCTCGCCGCCCGCCCACTAACATATGGCGTTTGGACGGAAGGGGCGCGAGGCGCACTTGCCTAGACTGCCTACCCCGAGTATTAACTCGCCTAATTGCTTCCATTTACATACATTAACAGAAAAAAGCCGCGCAACTGCCGCTCCCGGCCCTGTATGTAAATACCGCCTTATATAGACCACACAAGCCCCTATTACCTCCACGATCGCTCAACGAACATGCCAATTCAAAAATTTGATACGTGAAAATTTATAACGGAAATCAATTGTCGTATCACTAATTACACGCTTTCAACCTATGAGAATGTACTCATATTTAATGAATTAAATACTAATTCCAATAATACCTTTATATGTTACTATATATTAGCTACCATAAATTATTTGGGAGCCAACCCTCATTATCGTTTGGATTCGTTTATGAATACGCTAATAACATACTGTTAGGTAATTAAATAATAGTGAGAACCGAAAACTAACAATAGCCAAGTGTTACATTCCAAATTAAACCCACTATAATGAAACATGTAACGTTTTGTGAAATCTCTAGTGGATTTTTAGAGAGATAATATTTTTAAAACCTCTATTCCAAAATTAAATTCTGCAATTAACTTTTTTATGAATTGTACTACGTGAGTTTACAAAAACAGAATACTGTGGTTGCGATTCAATTACCTACTTTAACATATTTTGTTAAATATGCTTAAAATCTGGATTATAATAAGTAGATCGATGTGGAATGAGGGATCCTGCTGAAAAGGAAAATTCTTAGAAAGCCTTTAATCCTCCAACCAACAATAAAATGGCGGGTCTAACAACAATCTAAAAATTTTAAATTGTACCTTGAGAAAAGTTTACTAGGAATAATGTATGTTCCAGAAAAACATGGTGAATTAGAACCTCAACTCGACAAAGGTAGTTTGTATGGCCTATAATCATAGGTTTCAATCAAATCCAGATTTCGCAAGTTCGTTAGCTGAGCGATGTTCAGCTATCATTCAGAACTGTTCTGTTGGCCATACAATGGCTGTTATCTGTGATCGAACAAAGGCTACTTACAACTGTTCTTAATCGTCATTTCACATACCTACGGTTTCCACTGACGCTGGTACGTTACTCTTGACGTATGTCTATCTGGAACTAGATACCCACGTATATACATAGTATGGTTGGAAGAAAAGTAACAAAAAGTTTTTGTTCTATCACATTGTTATGTGTGCAATGAATCAATTTATAAAAGTTTCCTTGCTTCAACCTAAATAATGGATACCAAATTTGTTTTTTCTTTCATAACTTACAACATACCAAAAAAAAAGATTATATGTCTCGATTATTGAGTATCGATGGTAGAGTAAAAGAGGAAATTTGCATTACCAATATGTACCTAATTCTACACAATTTAATTTATTTACTAATAAGAACAAGTTTGTAACAGATGGACAATAACACGACTCAAACAAGTGTCTAGACAAGACCCCATCATTTTAACAAACATCTGGTACGGAACCCTGGACATATTACTTGCCTCAACCGCAAACCAGGCTAATTTAGAGGTCCCGGATATTCATCAGGTATTCTAATACTCCCTCAGCCAAGATACTCATACACATCAAACATTTAAGAATTGTTTATAGGAAACGTGAACATGAACTGGCCTAGGAGTTAATAGAATGTGTAGCCGTATCCTAATTTATTAGACTGGCTGTTTATTCTGTCGCTCCCGCGTTTTGCAAATAAAAGGGGCGATTTTGCTCGCCCGGGCCGCGCTGGGCACAATGGGTTTCGGAACGCTGATATGCATAGATATGCGCTAAACGATGCAGTTCGTGCAAACACCGGCTGTGCTCCACTCACACACACAAATCTCACGCCGCTTTCCATTTGCTAACTAAGTACACAATGAAAAGTGTGTGAGTTAAGGTTAATATTTAAAAATAACAGATTTCAGTCAATCAGGCTCTATCAATCTAATAATAATAAAAATATTTTATAAGGTTTTTGACTCGTTGTTGTAACATAAATATTCAAATACGAGATTTCTTAAATATTTTAAAACTGCTGAAATACAATATTTTACACGCATCAACTCTTTCGGAAAAGTGATATTTTTCATTTGTATTAGGAAGCTGCTTATATCAAACAAATTAGTACATTGAGCAAACACTTAAACCTATACCAATGTAAAGAAATAACAGTACCAACCAATTGAATGTAAACTTAGATCAAAAACTCGGACAAATAGCACAATTCTCTTACATATACCGTTATCTAGTTAGTGCAACAGCATTGCATAAAGATTGCTAAACTCAGATACATATTCGTTCATTAAAACATTAATTATACTCATCCACATTTCGTAAGTAGTCCGTGTACGTGCAGCAAATCTCTTCCGGGCTTTCGTGAATAATTCACAAACGATCATTCTTAGGTAGTTTATTTTTTAATTAGTGGCCGGTTTTTCATAGGCCGCCTTCAATCAAGATAGGCGGTGGAGTTCGTGTGAATGGCCTACGGTTCCCCGTTGCCTCACGCATCGGGGACTGCCTCACCGATTATATGCAAATGAGATGTCATAACACGTGAATAATTACAGCCAGCACGAGTCGCCCTTTCGGACGAGCCGCACAAATTGGATTTACGTGAAAAGTAAGTTTTAGTCTAGCGACATGAAGTTGATGTATGTGAGGGGCGCCGTAAATGTTGAATGTATAAAATATTAGTCGATGGTTCATTTTCGTCTTGTTCAGTTGACAATTTTTCCTGCGAACGACATGAAGGCCAAATTTCGGCAGCAATTATTATAAAATCAATACCCTCAGTAATGCTTATGTTTTATACAATAATTGTTATCGCCGTTGTCGCTTCCGGCACGAAGCGGTTCCAAATGGATTACATTATGTAATACAAAAGATAAAGCCTTTAAATACTGTATATAATGCATAAAGAAAAAAACTTGTTTGAAATAGGTGTAGGTAGTTTTGTGTACTCTGAAAAGAAATTCTATTAGTATTTTTATATTTATATTTTCTATTTTTATATTCAAATAAGTTAAGAAATAAAATATTTTTTTATACGACGCAACACTTTTCATGAAAATCCCCGCTGTGGAAATTGCGACCAACGGCGGGGGGCAGCATGACCAAGCATGTTGCGTTAAGGGGCGCGCGGGTCGTTATGCTAATACAACTTCAGTCATGCAAACCCCGAAACAAAATTCTAATCCACTCTTGAAAATTGAACTTAATTCCAAATAAATTACAATCTGTTTCCATATGAACATACTTGGCGTTTATTATATTTCGGCACTGGAGTATTTCTTCGGTCTGCGTGTCCGAAGCCTGTAGTCGCGATAGCAGCAAAATGGACGGTTGACTACGTTTATGGCTTACCCGCTAGAGCTCAGATTTAAGGTGAATACTCGTTCTCGTAAATACGAAACACGTACCTACTGTGCGATAGCGCCTTAATGGGGTTTATTTTCTAAACAACAGCGACGCGGTGTCGCTTCGCCTGAAATTTTACGACCGCGCCAATTTGAGACACTATCCGCTAGTGGTACAAACTAGCCGTGATGTATGGCGTTAAGAAATAACTGACACCAACGCATCGCAAGAAATATAATATATTATTGTTCAACTTCCGTATTATGTTTTATAATAAAGACTTCCCCTAAACGTTATACAGTTCGTAAAGTAAAGCGACTGTGGCATATGAACGTGCCGTATTTTAACGGAAATTAGTGGCTTGTGGTTACACGCATTTGTGGAAATATTTCATGCACAATACACAACAAAGGTTTAAAAAAATATTAACAATATAATTAAATCGAAAAAAATTCAACATAAAGAAGATACCTATTTAATTAAAAATTTAAGTAAGTACCTAGTCACTTTCCACTTCTGCCTTAATAATTCATGATATAAAACGGTGAGCTATATCGAAAACTGATTTCAGAAGATACATTTATATTTTTTGTTCAAAATACGCGACTTAAATTATTTTCAAACCACCAAATTATGTACCGTTTCCAACACCGACTTTCAACCTAAAATTTCACCATACAAAAGTTTAAATACTTATGAGATGAAGCCCTTGTGGTTTCTACGATTGATACGTAATAATGGTGTTTAAACACCATATTGTAATAGCCGTAACGGTAACACTTCTAATAGCTCTGTTTTTTATGCGCAACCGTTTAAAAGACCCAATTCAAAGAGCATGACGAATTTTCTCTTGATATGGAGTTTCCTGTTTTAAAGATATATTTTAAGTATGGACTGTAAATTCATTCAAAATTATTTAATCAACTTATAGGATGATGTACTTCATATCACTCTTAACTTCTGCTATAACGCTACTCTGTTTTGTTTTATCTACCTTTCACGAGTCACATCAACAGCTGTAACAAAACCGTTTCAAATCGCCCCCGGCTTCTAAACTGTCAATACTTCCCCGCTAGGATATTCATCTCATTTCCGCAGTGACGATGAATACCTTTAAACAAGGAGGGTGTTTAAATTGGTGATCTTTTTGCGGAATGCCGGGCATATCCGCGGGGCAGGTGGAGTGCTCGCCGACGCTAATGAACACAATGAAGACGTATTCCTACGAATGTATCCGGCGTTGATCGATTGATTTACTTGCTACCACCGAGCTCGAGCTTTTTGTATTCGAATGTCGCCTGCATTTGCATATCAAACCCGCGACGGACGAATTTTAAACAAGACGAACGATGGGAGCTCCGATGTGCTAGATACAGTGAGGGGACATCGACATTTGCATATGATGACGCGTATGCTATCAATTTTGATGATATGCAAGTACACGACGATTATGATCTTTATTCCAAATTGTAACAACTACTTTAGTGAGGAAATGATACTCAATGATAACGATAGATGATCCTATAATGACTAGGTACCTTTGTAATTTCATCTATAATTCAAAATCAAGTTCGAGGCTAATTTTAATTCAAGTACGTATATGCCATAGTATGAATAGAAAATTAACAGCTTCAGAAAAAATAATTAAAAATGTTAGTTTTAATCACAATAAATTCCAAATTCAAATTCAAATCATTTATTCACTTTTTCACGTCTATTTAATTTTATCCCAGAAATTTTATCTACAAAAATTATATCTTGCTTATCAAATTATTATTTAAAGAAGCAGTAAAATCAATGTGCATTTACCGAGCGACTTATGCGTATAATAATGATTGATTGTTTACATGCGTCACACATACAATGCTAATTGAAAATTGCGGCTTTATAAACAATGCCCATCAGTAAATAATTATGTAAAGATGACTTTTTTGTCTGATTGTTGTCTGCAAACAAAAAAAACTGTAATCACATGGATTAAAATGTCAATACAATTACATAGACAATCGATACAATAGCACCATAGAAATATGAGCATAACATTGCAATAATAAGTGTTATCTGTTTGCATGTCTCACACAACACGCTAGAAAATTGCAGGTAACCCGGCGCGGCGGCGTCCTAACTGCGCTACAAATACTACAACACCGTGCGACGTGCCGCGATGCGACCATATCAAACGAGTGTCATACATAGTCGCGCTACGTCTTACAAAATGACGAAGCAGGATAATGGGCATGTCTATAATGCCCCATTATCCAGACGCGCTACGTCATTTTGACCGTCAACAGACAACGCGAAAAAAAAAGAAATTGTATGAAGTGCACATCTGTGTCAAAATCTAAAGTAAATAACGAAGCACGACGGACCTACAACGTGGTGTATCATCACAAAGTAGCGCGCTAGGGCAATAGGCCATGGCTCAGTCTATGTTGTCGCCACCGCCGTGATCATTCAAAGCTGTCGTTGCATGGCGTCGTCTACTGGAACCCAAGCGCAATTAGGACATCGGGAAATGTAAACAGGTGGAGCTACTGTGCTGGTCTACAACAAAGTGCACTTGCAACAATTGACTGCATCACCTATCTTGATGACAAGACACGAACATTGCGCACTCGCCGTGCTGTTTGACATCACTGTTGTCACGATTTTGCCGTTATGACTCTATTGCAATCACAGCTATTAAAACAATGTTTTTCAGTTAATATGAAAATTATTAAAATTCAGTTAATATAATATTGGAAACATTTTATTTGAATTAAAAATTTAACTTTGGCTTGAGTCAAATATTGATCAAATTATCATACTTTCATGTGACGTGTGGTTCCCGCCCTAGAATAGGACCACTGCATATTCTTATGTGGATGTTATACGAGGCGACTAAGGAATATAATCTTGGCACCAAAAGAGCAACAACAGTGATGAAATCAGATCAGTGAAGAAAAATAATGTCATTCTTGCGTTTTGGTTTACCGTCGACAGAATAAGAATCGGAATAAATTCTTACGTGGAGACTACCCGTCTAAAGCAATTATGAATTATTATTTTTGTACGAATAAATTCCATGCAAAGTTCTTGTCATAAAATTCGACAAAATTCCAATAGATAAGCAAATCGATGTAAAATGATATGTAAATAGGCAAGACAATTTAGCAGCCCTCCGTATTGACTAAAGTAGAGTAGATGTTATTTGTAGTACTATCGTATCATCAGATCTTTTTTCATCGACTTAATGCACATTATCGACCCCACTTTATGCAAAGATGGGTAATTATTTGTTAGTATAAATTAAACTGTTTTATTGCCTTGTTTATTGGTTACTTATACTTATCAGACGCAGTAATTTTAAACTTGGTGAAGATGGTTACTTAAGGTAGACACTTGGTAGTTAATTGAGATTTATTGGAAGACATCACAACAATGAACAACAATAACTTAGTTTAAATGCTTATTTCTTCTTATGATAACCTATGAACGCATTTAAAAGTAAAGTAAATATTTCGTAAGCGAAACAAAGAAAGAAAAATTTATTTTCCAAAAACAATGAGTACAAATAAAATAATTTTAAAATAAATGAAACGTACTTGTTGTATATGGATATGCAAATATAAATAAATAAATGAAGTGCAAGCTATCCACTACAAATAGCAAAAAAGTAATAATTTATACTGGATTATATAATTTTAAATAAAACTTTTATACCTATTGATTTGGCATTTTGTTGAAAATGTTCGGTGCCATACATACTATTACCGAAAAGCAAAGCATTTCCTTGCATGTTCGTCAGTCCATTTCAAATTTTTTATTCTTTTTAACACTATTTTTTTATCTCATATTGATGAGTACATTATTTTATTTTAATGACTTTAAAGAATTTAAAAAATAATTTTAATTTCTCAAGACATTGGTCTGCTCATCAAATTCAAATAAAACTTTAAACAGAGCCTGTTTATTAATTTTATTAAAATGTGTTCAACCCTTCACCGATTACATTAGAATATATTAACCCTACACATTTTTGACAAGCCGCTAATCATATTCAAAGACACACCTTGCGCTAGTAAGACGGACTGTTAGAATTTTAAACATTAGCTCCCAGGCAAGTATTTGGGTCTCGATTAGAGTAAAAAGAATATGATTTGAAAAGTATGGACAGGTGATAGATAAGCTACTCGTATAAGATTTTACTTGAAAATTGTGCTTAAAAATTTAAATTTTCAGTCTCCTATTAGGTACGTACAATTACTTACATCTTATGAAAATATAAAACTGTGGTTTATGTTATCCAAAACATTATTAATTACTAGCGGCCCGTTCCGGCTTCGATCAGGTGAAAACATTTGAGTTTATCACAAACAAATGTGACCGACGTGACAGAGAACTAATAAGTACTCGTAATTTGTATGTTTACTCTTTCCAAGTACTTACAAAGTACAACATTTTATGTAAAGCTTATTACATAAAGCGGCATTTCCTCCTCTATTTACCGCTATGTGCTCGCTCGCCCCCTAATGCTTAGTCATTGGTGAGCATTGCGAGCATGCGCCTGCGACGCGCAATTAACTGTTTATTGCTTCCCTCATTGGCCGCCGGGCACAATGCCTGCTTAGAATATAACATCGTAGTAAATATCTATGTAAACTTACTTTGTTATCATAGTTACGCTGTATTTATCGCTATTGTTTGTATTCTCATATTCTTGTTTTGTTTTTGTACGCTCTTAGATATTTACCAATAATAAACAATTGGTACAATTTCTTTATTTTTAATCGAATCCCACCCACCCAAAATAATGTTGCAAAAATGCATTAAAGTTAATTAGATAGGATCACTTTCAAATTCGTATACTAAAATTAATACAACCTAAAGCTTCTTTTTTGTATTTTAAAAACTAACAATTAAGATTAATTAAAATTTTATTTCCATCATAACTTACTTTCCACCAATTAAAATCGAATTACACAAACCGACACATTTTAATTTCTCCCCCGTATTATAACGTTTCTCACTGTGTATATTAAAACAATGGCTACTGGCCGTTGCGCCGTTTGGTCTTATCTTTCCATCAATAAATGCCTTTCTTTGGAACGCTGAGGTTATACATTATGTACCTACAATTTTAATTCTCACGTCCGTCAAACGTAATTTGGCCTAACAGACCCCAGTGGTTCACACGCACCAAAATGTAAAAGAATTTTGTGCGAAGGCCTTTGGATATTGGCGTAGAACCTTCGAATTATATCTACTGAATATTCTAATTAGATATTTGTGGCGATTGTCTTGGAACTTTTGTTACTAATTACAATAACTTCATGAATTGGGTGAAGCCAGTTCAGATATAATACTATATACTATCTATCTAATAACAAATGGTTCATCAATTCATCTTACTAGGTATATTTACACCCAAATTTAAGATAAAACTATTTCTAAAAGAACCACTCGAACGTCATTGTGTACGATCTTTTTTCTATGCTTTTCATATTTGGTGCAATGAAAGGTATTTTAGTGAAATGTATGACTTTGTATCAAAATTACATATGTGTGCACAATGACATTCAGGAGGCGACTGAAAGCGGGAGGACTATAGGTAGGTAAGTTGCCTTACAATAATGCTCTCGGTCCAATATCGTTAGGTATTGGACTTAGTGACATCTGCAGTTATAGAAAAATACTCCTACAAATTAAAATAACTATTCAAAGTCGGTGTACTTCAAACGATTTAAATATGCTAATTGTTTACCGTAGCCTATGTGCGCATCAGTGTAGCTCTTTGTGACCAAATAACAATAACACTAACCACAGATCTAGTCAGAAAAGGAACCATTTTCTATTTGGTACTAAACGTTATTCTATTAGAAAGTTAACCTTAATTTCAACGGTATTGATGCTTTTTATCTAATAAATTTTTTCGTTTTCTTTCGTGACTTTAAAAGCTATGGCTTATTTAGACAGATAACTATAATTCCATTTTTTTCTCTAAAAGATCGACATTTAAAACATGTCTAATTTTCAGCAATTTATGAATCTACCCATTAAATTTAGTATAGATCGAAATTGAGACTTTATTGTACTTTAATTAAATGTAGTTTTATTTTTAATTATTACTACAAGAATCCGCATTTTTACTAGAAAATCATTTACTGCATCATTTACTTGACCCTAGTGTATTATTTACTCATAAGGATATTAAGTATATATCCAAGTCCGTTCTATTTGCGTTCAGAAACCAGCCGCGAGGCGACACGGAAGCCCGCTACTGTGTGCCTCCATTGTCCCTCCGGCGGCACTCCTCCAATCGGTTACCACACTCTTTCGTCAAGGTACACCAAAAGACGCCGCTTCTTTGTCTTCTCTACACACAAGTACTTTCATATTTTCAAATATTGTCAGCGGTTTCCATCAATTGCAAGAAAGCAGTTGAACTATTAAAGAATATAAAAATGTTCAGTGAATAAACGAAAGATCGAGTTTAGCAAACTAAATAGTATGAAACTGTTCGGATGAGCGGAATATGTGACATTTATTTCAAAAAAATGTATTCAATAGGATCGTCATAATAAATCATAACATCAAGTTAATCCTAAATTATACAATTGTATCCTCTTCAACAACACAACATGAGATGAAAAAATAATTTATGACCTGAAAAAGGATAAACAATAAGAGGCAATGTGTCAAAATACTCTTACATAATAGGATCAACGCCTAGAAAGACCGTGGAGGTGTTCGTATTAAGCCACAGGAACCCACAACTAACAAAAGATGTCGCCGACATGGTATAAAAAATACTATGAACTTCTGTAGGAGTTAATAGAAACGAGACACAAAAGATCGCAGCGGTGGCACCACTTGAATGAAGTCTACCGTAGTATATTCGTAAGTATATTCATATTTATGACATGTTCGCGGTCAAAGAGGTGCCCCTTTTTATCTCATGATGTTGTCATCGTAGAAAAATGTGATACAATCAACATTAGCCTGAATAGCGGATCCATTATTCAGTATTGTAATAACATTTTTAATGATACAAATGTGAATCTGGGATTATAACTAACACTTTTAATTATTTTCACAATATAGATATTTGTATGAATGATTATACTCATAACTGCATTGGAGCTCTCTTGAACGGACATATTAATGTTCTTCGAACCTTGGCTGAACCTACACCGGATTCACAACAAAAGCTCAATAGTATTTACATTTACTCATCGGCTATTTATCAGCACAACTTGTGTGTATAATATCATAAAAGAATCCGAAACAATCGATGATAAACTGACAAAGAAATGGTGCTAATATAAATAAATGGTTAGCGATATGTTAATGTCTTGATGGCTAAGATACATGGAGAGGACTTCATATTTCGATTTTCTGAATTATTAAAAGGTAGTGCAGTATAATGAATCCATCCACCAATGAATACGAGTAAGTTTTATAATTTGAAATTAGTTTGATTTCATGGATTTGTATTGTTAATAATAGTTATTATATTCCACTTATTTATCCCGCCATTTCCCTTTCAAGATGTGTATAATCTATGTCATATCGAATTAATCGAATTTTATTGGAAGGGCTATGACATGTCTATAAAGACACCATCAATACTCATTCCATACTAGCGAGCAAATAATCCCATGAACGCGCGCGCAACAAGTGGTTCTAACAAGCGGTCATTCAAAGTCTCACTGACACTAAGCCTAAATTATAACACAGAAACTAATCAATCGTCAAAGCTAACTCTCCGGCGCAATCCATAACAAATCCGTGCACCAAATGGCTCGAAGTGAGAGTTCATTACATTGATGTATGAATAACAAAATGCTCATAATAATTGATACATTGTTTAAAAAAAAATACTCACTAGCATCAGCTAGTCACGGGCATCAGCCCGTGACTTCGTTCGCTTGGACTCTAAGACTCCTGTGAATTATAAATACAAAAGTTTGTTACTTGGTTATGCCAAACCAGTAGAACGAAAATTAGATCTAAATGTGGTGCGCTGTTACCGCCATCACCACGTGGAGGTACTCCCAGCTATGAAATCACCAAAACTATGAAATGGTAAATTTGATCTTCAACTCTTTATATCAATGAGTAATGTGGTAAAAACATCAAATTTCTATGTTGATACCATTTTCCAAGTAAATACTAAAAATACCAATACAGGGAAACACTCGACTTCTAGTTTCGCCTTGAGAAATTGTAGTAAAATGTTGTGTAACACGATATCGTGGTGCTGGTAACGGAGCAGTTGACTTTTGAACCCGATGAGTGAGCCTTCATCGTTAGTTTCTGTCGGCAAAAGTCTGCCGACTTGCTAACACAGATCCGATCTAATCAGAACTTCCAATGTGTTTTCTGGAAACTGTGCTTGGGTATTGACTTTTCTATTATTCGATTCTGACCTACATTCAAGAAACTGTCAACACCAGATAACATATACTATCGTTGAGGAAATATAACTCTTGAAATTCATGATGGGATTACTATCGACATAATATGTAATAAGTTGGGGGCAGAAACCTTACCCTAACTAACTAACCTAACTTACTGAAGGTCAGAAGAGTCATTTACCAGTTTGCACTGGTTATATTTTCATATTTTTAAAAAGAAAATCTCTTCTCTACTCTGAATATATTTTTTTAAATCTTTTCATATTATCGATTTCAAATAAAAACGTTTGAATTAAGAGTCTCTTCGAAGTGGGTATCTGTAGAGATACATCATCTTTGTACCGATACAATTCGCTATCGATTTATTCTATCATTACTAGTAACAAGAGGCGCCTTATCCGATAATAATGCGATTAATATTGTTGCAAAGCAAACGGCGATATTGAGCGGGTCCCGTATAAATCCAGCTATGTCGGAGCCGTACCCATTATCCTGTCGATACTTCGACCTCAGTGCACGAGTATCGCTGAAATACACCTCTGTTTACTGTCAAACTTAATTCCCAACTCGTGTCGTTGTAAAGTTCAAACTAGTACCAACCTCAACATCAGAATTTTCATGTTACTCATGTAGTAGTCAAGTATTCTGATGACGAGACGGAACTTTTACTAATTTAAAATGTGCAGTGAAACATGACATAGGTTTTAATTTAATAATGGGGTATTTTTCTTGCATGACTCAACTATGTGTGAAGACTATTGCTAACCATTTTAATGTTTAATTTAATACCAATATTTATTAATTAAGTTGCTAGATATATCGATTTGTGAAGAGCGTATAAAAGTCGGTAGAGAGTCATCAATATTATTATTTGTAAACATTATGTGATTTCAAAATTTATAAAAATAATGCAGCTAAATCATACAAAGAATATAAATCACCATCATCCTATCCACGAAGCTCAGCTCATCTGCAGTAATGTCAGGCATTTAAACAATTAGGGAGTGTCCAAGTAGTTACAGTGATAAACATCTGCGAATCAAGGCCTAGCTCCGGGTGGTACTTACCGACAAAGCTGATGCCTGTAGGACAATAACAAACACATTTAGGACCATGGACTCCTTTCTTTAAGCAGTTTCGCAACATATAGAGATCATGAGGGTTAGAGTGGACTACTTCAGCATCATATTCTGTCAAAATTGATTCAAGATACTTATTATGGTTTCAAGATATCTTTGCATAATCTAGGTTGATTTTATTTTCTTCACAGTTTCACATCCCACTCCTTATGTGCATTGCTATATGCCTATCATGCCTAAGTAAACACGAATTTTTTTTACACATATTAGTTTTACAAATTTCTAGTTTCTTGTTTGTTGTTATACCAAAACTTACACCGAACGCACTTAAAAATGAACCGTGGCAAGATATTAGCGTGTGTCTTCGTCAAGGGTACCTACGCCGTTTAAAATAGATATTTCTAACTTGTTAAAAACTCTATATTGTTGTGAACTTCAAGGCTGCACCGCCAACGATCTACACACCCTAATCGCCAGCTCGCGGCTAGGTTTCAGTCGTGCGCTGATTTCTTGCCTGGTTGATGCATTTCTTAAATACTTCTTGAAATTCGACTTTAAAGCCCAGTCACAGCAAACAAATTAATAATGTGTATAGACACATTATCAATATTTAATTAAGCTAGTATAAATTGTAAAACTATTCATTAAATATGAGGAAATAAGGTTTAAAACCGTTTTAACAGGAATAAGGGCATAATATAACCCATGGGCTTGTATTATAGTGAAATCAATCACAACATAACACTCCAAAACGTTACAGGGCGAGCTTACAAATCGCACTCTTTACCATTATCCTTTGTCCATAATGACTTTTGTATGAGCCTTTTTTACAACTTGCAAGGCAATTACCATTAATTTTTAGGCTTAAATCACAAATGGAAAAAAAACCATATTATCTTTTTATCTTTTTATTCATATTATTTATTTTCACTGCCTTTCATCCTTAGCATTATTTGCAGTAACATTTGAAAAATGTTTATTCACTCTAATATGCTGGTATTACGCCAATTTTAGGGGTTGAGTAAGTGAAATTAAAGTGAATTAAGCTTGGAGTGCAAGCAACGTGATTTAATGTGGATTCGCCTCTAGTTATCATGTATCAAAGATTGTGTCTGACATCCACCGCAACAGTTTAGCTTTTAATAAGGACTCGTTAGAATATTGCATAGAGTAGCGTAAATACACAGATAAATCGTATCTTTTAAGTTTTAGCCGTTGATGCGATGTTATTCAGCAGACAGATAACAAGGTTTATTCATTAGATTTTAAGGAAGTTGCTAGCCTTACTTTACCTAAACCTTGACCAGTTAAAAACGGTAAGTGAAACGAATTTAGCTTCTTCCTGTGACTTTAACAATGTCGTATGACCAGTTGGTTGATGTCGATGTTGGTGGGTGCTCTACAATTTTCCGTAATATATATCTTTCGGCCTATGTAAACTGTGGCAGTGGCTGTGATGATATTTGTTTTTATAATAAAAAAAGAACACAAACATTAATGTCAGCTCTATAATCTAAATTTATTCAAAGCGATCAGACTCTTACTTTGCTTTAAATCGAGGTTCTGCGTACTCAGGCAAATAAAATATGTTAAAAACAATGTAGCAACTGGATACCAGTGTTGACCTGTGGTACAAAAACCTCCAGCGACGTCGCTCCTCTACATAATGATTGATGGCTCCCGAAACCCTTGCCGGCGGCGAACTTTGGATTTATCGACGGGACTCCCAGCTCAGACGCTTACATCCGTTTCGCGCGGTCACGTGGGAGGCAGCGTTCCAGGCGCGCAAACATCATTGGAGACACTTCTCATCTCATAGTAAGACTTACAGCGATGTGCGCAAATGTAACCATGATTATATTTTAAACTAATATTATAACATGTTATACACGTTTATATGGCATTGGAGTTCGTGAGAAAATGCACAAAATTAGAGTTAGGGATTGTGTGATTGACATTCAGCAAATATATACTGGCTGTCAATTACACAATGCAAAATTTCATTCTAAAAATTATGCTCTTTGGGGTAGAAGGAGAAGAAGAGGAGAGAAGAGAAGGAATACTCCATCTATCCCAAAGTGCACAATTTTTCGAGTCCAACGTATAATATAACGCTTAATATTGAGCCAAAGTTAATGTAATAATGATACTTGTCGACTAATTGCTTAATAAAATAAATAAATAATAAAAAGAAAATCTCTTCTATTATTTAAATAGTACATTATTATTGTATTAAATTAAAAACATAATGTTTCCTTGTCAAGTTATCAATTCCTATTTATCAGCAATATTTGAATAACACCAAAGGGATATGAATTCGATAAATCACAACATCTTAAACCGTGCATTAAAGCGATAATCTAAGCCTCCGCAAGTGCAGTTATTACGAAAAGATTTATAGCATTGGCTGCGATTATCCCGAAAACTGTGATATTTGAACCCTTTTGTTGTAACAGCCGCCAGGCAAACAATGAACAGGTGAACGGGGACCAGCGGAACCGAGCAACAAAATGTACCTTTCTTCACGCTTTTTGTGCCTTTTTTGTCGGCAGTCGTAGGTAAGTGTCCAGATAAAGGTCGAACTAACACCAGCAGTAATTAGCGGCGATTAATAATCGGTTATCTTGATCACGATCCTAGCATTATAATTGCCGATCGTGTTCATTTTGTAACAATTTCAACTGAAATTATCGCTTTCGTTGCGATAGACGAGATTTTTAAATGATACATTTCATTTCCTTTCTGTGCTCTTTTTTAACTACCGCGCTTTAGAGAATCTATTGTCGTTCAAATTAAAATGTTTATATTTTTGGTTCGTATACTTTGACCTACTTTTGTTTAACACAATATCAAAATATTGTGTTAAACTTGATGAAATCGAGCCGTATTCAAATTATGAAACTTAACGCCATCGTGTCGTTTATAGACGATTCATATTCAGCAAATTCTATCAAAATTAAGAACATATTTTTTGTCAGACAATGTTAATAAGATCACCAGCAAGAATATCACTTGAGAGCGCGCAGAGGTAACTCTTCATATTGAATGCTGTCATTACTCGACATGTTATCCGAGTTTGAAGGTCCTATCGATCAATTCACCGATGAGGTATACCTACCTGTTTGAAATTACGTGTCAATTTATAAAACATATCACTGCCTCTTTGTTCCTCCGACTGTGCCTCAGACAGAGATCGGAAACGTCGATATGCTCTGTAGGTATGTTCAAAATCAATTTGTTAGAATAAAAGCATGGTTCATGTCATAAGTGGTCTTTATCTACGATCGACTGGTGTCGGCGTGGTTTCGCGCATGCGCCGCTGGAACGACGTTTGCGAGGCAAGCTTCCCCGAAATGCCACGATACCATAAGAATGCCTGAGAGATGTGATCTCAGCATCGATAAAAATAAATAATCAAGTACCTATAAGAGGAAATGGAGAAGATATTTTTTAAAACTAGAACTTCAACTAGATTTAAGAAGTATGCGAGTTTCATGAAAAAATTCCATTGATAGTATATGTTATGATAGATGTAAAATATTTATAAATTCGTGATTATCAAGTTCTCAAATCCCTGACCATTTTTGTCTATGGTGATTGGCTATATTCATTTCATTAAATTAAAGCTTTACTTTTGTATCAGTCATATAAAATATTAGAAATCGCCGTATCAGACTTGTACACAATTACAGTTCATTCATTCTATTATATTTCTAATTCAAATTTGTACATACTTTACCTAATTTACAAAGCTAGAAAAATACAACTGTGGAAAAGATTAATTATGTTGTCCTATATATTTAATATTAAATTATAAAAGTGTTTAAATATCGATAAATCTTATTGGAATCCCGAAGGATGAGGATGACTGGTGTCGGGCACAGTGGCGACCCCTCGCGGCGCTCAATTGATGCATCACTTGGTCGCCTCAATGTGAACCGCCAGATATAACTCCTATCGACATGCGCATGAGATTATAAATTCAACTTGTGAATGCCTGAGAAATTCCTAATAGAATTTAAATATTATCTTAACGACTGGTTCTGTAGTTTCGGCAGAAAATAAAGCTTCGATGACACTATAACTGGCTTGAATTATCGTATGCTATTCTTTTTTGTGTAATACGATGGCGATGATAAAAAGCCTCTACTAAACGCCTGGTTTGTGAAATAAGAAGGATAAACTGTATAATAAGAAGGATAATTACTTTAAAAATATCTGATCGACATTTGGAACCCTTTCTGCGTGTTTTATAATATTTAAATAAAATATTTTCAATACAGTGGAAAAGCAGTTGCTTCCTCAATAACTAGTCGAAGTAGACAAGGCAATATCTGGTCTCAATAGCAGCTCCATCTCAGTCATCAAAATGTGTAATGTGTTCGCTCGTTCGTTGTAAAGATCCACAAAAGCCTTTAATAATGCTTCATTATCGACAAGAAGTGACAACTTTACGACTACTATAAACGAAGGGTTCATTTTAAATAATTTTGTTTTTGAATCCCTATCCTATTTGATTAGAGTATGGTCTTGTTGGACATGATATATTTATAGACCCAATATAAAGAGTATGATACCTATCAGAACTATATTGCTGTTTACAATTTAACACCCTAAATAATTTAAAGTATCCTTGTACCTACTTAAATAAATTTTGGTTAAACGAGAGTTAATTAATATATTACTTCAGGGTGCGCATTTTACATATCATTAAGCAGGCAAGCCATGTGTGCTCAACTTCTTTGAATGAAGTGTAATTTAGTAAGAGCATTTTGGTAAAAGTTTTTAAATAATCGCACGCCCCGAGACACTTTAACAAGTGTGCGGTTTTATTGCGGTCTCCAAAAATGTTCAAGAAAAGACGTGAAACGTTTTTTCGCCCTAAGGTTGTCATCATGTTCGATCTATTGCTACTTTGTTCGCCGTCACCTGCTGTAAGAATGCAAGAAGTTTGTCATGACTCCAAGGTAGGAAAGTTGGCGAGAATTTTTAATTTTGATCCTTTTCCGAAACGCCTTGTGTAACGGTATTGCCAGCTGTAATTTACAAAAACAGATCAAGTTTCGAAACGGTAGCAATTTTTACCGCTTAACTGCGTTTTGTTATGGAATTGGTAGCGTTTTAGTTATTTAAAGCAGTTATTTGAACGGTAATGAACAGCGAATCCTATAGTTCATTTGGTGAGTCTGTATTTAAAGTCCTCTTCGTGAATGTTCGCAGTTGTATTGGACACGCAATCCGCGCTTCACGGAAACCTCAGGTAGGCGCCGCTCAGACAAATTTTTGACTTTACCGCTTTGCAAATCGGGTGATTAAACAGACGAATATTCTCGGATTGACTTTGAAATATATGTAGGCTCACCACACAATAAATAATCAAGGATAATCATCAAAAAAACAAAATAAGAAATTCAATACCATGACAAAGCCACAATGCGCTTAGGTTTAGATAGCAGACATTTATTATAACTCTGATCTATATAATTTCTGATAAAATCAAAATACCTTACACGAATATCCGGCTTCATAAGTATATTTTTTGTTGTAATGTTTTTACTCGCACTGAATTAAATTAATCGTTACGTGCGATTAAACATACGTATTTGCTTCGAAGGAATTCAAAAACCTTAAAACAGACTAGTGTCTTTTTTCTGTGGCCGACAGCGGCGGTAGGTAGACCAGCAAACCATCGGTAGCTGGTTACGAACGAGATTTCATGCGCAAGTTAGTTCAAACAAATCGTACGGTGTCTCTTCCTATCTCGTCACTGTTTTTACGTCAGCGATCTGGAGAGATAAAAAATGTCTACGTACCTACTGATTAGAAATATGCGTATGAGCGCTCACTCATTCCTAGTAGTACTTACTTGAACTAATGTATCGCATTGTATCGCAATGTACTTTAATAGGATCGAATTCAACAGAGAATTTTAGTTAATTATCTTATTTCTCCCTCTGGGTTATTTAGTTGATAAATTGTACAATCGAATTAGATTCATAGGTAATCATGCATAATCAAAAATATATAATTATAAATTGAATGCCGTGCGGCTTCCGAAGATTAAAACAATTTCGGTCAAGTTTTGCTTTATTCTTTTTGTGAGAGGCCAACACGATATCATGTTTCCATAAAATCACCGAAGCGACTATTATTCTCTAGTCCTGTTGTGTTGTAAGTAAAAATATTGTCGCACTGAGATAAGAACCTAACTGTGTAGTTTTAAAGGTGAATTTGTCATGTAGATGATGAGTTTGAAGATGTTCTTAGGTGGATAGCCGCAGGTGCCCAGTAGCCTAGGTAACTCGATAAGGTGGATATCGCTCTGCCTCCGCTTGACTCTGTACGATTAAGATGAATTTGCTTTTGTTTTAATATTTTCAGTGATGAACACGTGATTACAAATAAAGTCTCATTGGCATTGCAAATTGTCCATGCCCCCATGGACAATTTGAAATTGCTATCTTTTTAATGCGATTCATGCTCTTGAATATCTCTTTGATGCCTGAACGGATCTGCATCGCAAACTCGAAACATCATAATCCATTCAATAAATTAAAGCAGCCAATTATTTTCAGACGTTCTCTTTTAGGATATAAAAAGATCAAGCTTTAAGATTAGTAGGTAAGGCTTATATGTTACATAACTAAGTACATTAAGTATATTCTCAACGAATTCCGGATTCCCATCAAAACTAGTGTCACATTATATCTGTCAAACTTTGATGTATCGAGACAAAAAAAGAACCCATCTGGCAATTTTTAACGGTTCCATAAAAAAATAAGCCCTTTTTTCTTCAAATTCAGTAGCATCCACGCTTGAGTAAGCTTTTTTTAATTTAACTATTATCGCCCTGTTACCTCCATACTAAAACAAAGGATAGCATACCTAGCATTGTAGAAAACTAGCGACCGTCATCGACTTCATCCGCAGTAATTGAAAGTTAATATATATGAAGTACTCTAGAAGATCTGATCTATCGTTATGTCTCATATAAATTGGTCCACATTAATATAAATAAAACACGTATTTATTATGGTCCCTAAATGAAAAATATTGAAACTTATTTTGAGTAGCCTTGGTGTGTTATATGTACGTGACTAAATTGGAAAGTATTTCCGATTAATTGCTATTTTATACTTATTTATTTTTATCCAATAAAGATAATTTCATCTAAATATCGACATAATTGGAATTTGATAATCGTCAGATTCGGCTCCCACCTACCGCGTTCCCATTGCCGTCACTGCTCACGTAACCAAATACAGGATGATAATGTTATAGGACGCCTTATCGAAGCGTTTATTTTAATTCGATCTGTCAGAGATGAAACAAAAAACAAAAACTATGAGTCGGGCATCGCTACTGGGCGCAACGGGCGCCTCGTAACGTGATCGCTGAGAGACTTCCATGGCTAGTCGATTATTAGATGATGAAAATTAATTCACGTGACTATACCTACGCTATGAAATGTGATAATAATAAAATAAGCTCATTAAAACGAGTGCACGTTGATCAATCCATATAAGATCACAGCCAGTTCTAAGACCTAATAAACAACAACTGTAAATTGAAACTGGTTGTAATAAGAAATTTTATTGTGACCACGGGTTACCCTCGCGATTCGGCTACTCGTTTACAACCGACCGCGTACCTGACGTCAACCCTCCTGGGATGTTATGGTTTGTCTATTAGCTACCTTGACTGTGTCCCTTAGTCGCCTCGTACGACATCCATAAAATATATAATAAATATGAAGCTCAACATCTTTTTAGTTTCACTTTTATTTTGATTCTCACTCAATATTCGTTAACCTAGTCAAAGATCACGGATTATTTTACGTAATGATAGTGAAACACGCAACAGATTATCGAATTCTTATTTTCTGACTTTTCATTACTATCATGTTGTATAAAATCATAGTCAACATCACTTCTAGCTTGATGTCCATACAACACCCCAAGTAGCATATATGCCACTTTTACCAAAGTTACCTATATATAGGTAGATTAGATTGTACGGTTGCATGCATAAGTCGTAATAACTTTATTACACGCTTACCATTTCATTAGTATGGAAATCTTTAAATATCAACCTTCATCCTTACATAGTATAAAACAAACTACCACTAGCAACTTCTGTTTGTCTGTTCGCGATAAACTCAAAAACTACTACCATTAGAAAGTATGATTTCTGAGGAAGGTTAGGTGTACCATTATGTTTTTACCCGAGCGAAGCCGGGTCGGGCCGCTAGAAACTTCTCAACTATACTGCGTGCAAAATTAGACGATCGATATGTTAAATTTTTAAACAAGATTGGTGTCATCTTAGATCATAATGGGCAGCCAGAACAGAAGCGACCTAGGGATTCAATTCTACTAACGTTATGACAATATCGCGTCGTATCGTATCATAATATGGTGTCTCAATAGTAGCTCTTATTGCATGTAAATAAGAGTTACTATTGAAAATATTGAGTTAGAATCTATACCCAGGAACTGTGAGAATCAAGTTTTGCGGTGCAGACGAGGCGCGCAAGACCGCGCAATGTCTATACCGATACCACATCGTAACAGGGTTGCTACTTTCTATACCAACTACTTTTTAATAAACATTTAATATTTATTGTACCTGTGGCGTGTGATTCTACCCTAGAACAGGATCTTACGATATCCAATACCCTCCCTTGGTTGTCGTGACACATAGCCTAGGCAACTTATAACAAAAACAGCATTCCCAACGAGGGTTCAAGCCAGAACCCCCAGAAGTTTAAAAAAGATAGCCGAGTCTTTGAAATTTTTAAATTTATTTTTGTCGCTGATTCACAGCCCAAAACGCAACCGAAAACATGCAGAGACGAGAGATTGGTTTCTATTTTGAAATGCTGTGAATAGTTGTAATGGATTACCCATTGGTGTCTACATTGATTCAAAAACTATTCACCATATTTATATGTGCTGTACATACTTACCAAATCATTCAAATTAGGGTAGTTGCCATCAAGTCAAATAAAATATTTTTTCCGTGTCAAAATAAAAAAAATATATATGGGGTAATACACATTTCGCTCGATGTTCAACCCTGAAATTCTGAGTAGTCTATACTAGTCTTACTTTCGAAATCATTGTTGTTAAGTATTTTGTAACTTATAGCTCTACAAGTTTTAGAAAATATTAATACTCTCATAGCTCAATGTGTTATGTACACATTGAGCTATGAGAGTTATTATTTAATGAAAATGTCAAAATAAATGTTAGACTTGAGTCGTCATTATCATTGATTTATTTATCTGATAATTTTGTTGTGTCGTATATTTACGAAACAATAGACTAAGCTAAACGATGTTAACTAGAATGATTACTGCCTAGACTAGCTAATAAGAATCAAACGATTCGCTCTGTAATAAGCAGTAATAGTTTAATAGCGGCTCAAATCTTGTTGCCTAATACTCGAAGTCATGGTAACAATAAAACATGCCCGTAGCTACCCATTATTAACTGATAGGCTGTATAATTTATGAAATTGTCAAAAATTATATTCCGGTAGTCACTGGCCAGTTATGGTATTTTTTGTATGAACATTGACGTCAACATCCCGTACTGGACTGGAGAGTTGCTTTTTAATGCAGTGGAATATCATGCTAGCTTAATTTCTCAATGTCACATCACATTGAGAAATTAACTGTAGTAACACTGGGATGGTATAGTAGCATTACCAGTATTTAGTTCCACGATAAAAAATAATTTACTATTAGGTTGGATTAATTTCTTATTTCGCAGAGCTAAACTTTGTTAGTATTAAATACTCGTTCACAGTATGGAATAATACCTACATGTAAAACAAATGAAGAGCTAAATAAATATTATTTAATTTCTGGTTTAGTAAATCAACTGCCGCCTTATAAATAGATAGTTTAATTGATTAATAAACAAAGTTTAATCCCATATAAAAATAGCTCATATTTATTGTCTACGACACATTTAAGGTAACGAAGCAATAATTATAATAAAGCTACCTCCGTTTAGTCTAGCATACTTGCATTAGAAGGCAGTGTACGTTATGATATTTTTTGTATGCACCCCAAACAGAAACCGAAAAAACAACGTGAGAAGCACGCGACACGCGATCGCTGGCGTCTCGACTCACAAAAAGTATAACATCAATAATCAAATCTCCACAGGTTCGGTAATATTAAACGGCTATAAATTATCATAATAGCTGTAAACTATTAAATTGTGAACGCAAAACATTTAAATCTTTGTCCATTCTGGTTTTTATGCGATCTACCGAAGATGGGTCAAATATTATTAGAGCATAATTATAATGTTGTCTAAACGCTTAAATAAACTGTAATCATCATACTGCAAATAATATTTAAATGTGTAGGTAAAGTAGTAGTTTATTTGGCGGTAAATTCCTTTGAGCCATGATGAGGGATCTCTCCCTTGATACGGTAGCATCTAGCAGCGCATATACCTACGGTAGATACCCATTTATGTTTTTTTTCCTTAGGTTAATAAGGGAAAAAGTCATCATACGTATCTAAGAAAAAATAAAGTCGGTTTTTTTTTTCATTAGGTATTAAGTTTATGAAAAAAATAATTTATGAAATTTTGGTCCCAAATAAAATTACTCAAAAGTGCTAAGGTAAGTAAGTAATTAATTAAGATTCTTCTTAGGTACTTCTTTACTTACTTTGCTTTGGTTGTGTATCCGGCAATATTCGTGCAAATGTTTCCAAGACATCTAGTAATTTATCACTGAACTACCCACCACAGCATTGTGTCGCCATCTAGATGTTGTTTTGACACGCAATGGTAAATTGCAGCGCCCTCTGTGTGTCCATATCAAAACCTTCCCACCAACTCTACCAAAAGGACTCACGAAATCTTTCTATGAGTTAAAAATAGATGGCGTTAAAATATTCCACGAACAGAAAAAATATATATATTGAGAACAACGGTGTTGGATAAGCTGCCTACCAAAAAGTTAGTAAGATCAAGGACTCTTTTCAACAATTTTACCACACGTGATGCTGGGTCCACACTCTCAGGGAACATACAAACTACGCATGTTCATGCATTAACGTCGGCATCTGTCAGAGTTCGGTGATAGTGTGTAGCCGTCATTAAATCCTACTAAGAACTACGTTATCTAAGAACCATCACTAATAAAATGGTTAATTTAGTTATTTCAAAAAACCGTATCTAAATAGGTCAAGGCATTTTAGAAACTAGGTAGGTATATTCAAATATTTCCGTTTTTGTTATTGCAGCCCGGTGTAACTTTAACCTGCAAATCAACGCAAAGTACGCCATTTTGTCTTATCGGCACGAGCGCACTGGTGACTAGTGCAAACCACCCTGAGATTACATCATAACGCCTATCACGAACGGAACAGAAAACCGTAATTTTTCCTCTCAGCAGTTTTAAAAAAATGTTACTTAAATACTTAATTACAAATATGCACAAACAATCACTCTGCCGCATTTATTTACCTAATTATAAATCTTTTAAAAAAGAAAGATACCACTGCGATTCAATTAAACATTATTCTTTTTTTTTTTCATAAAGTCCAGTATGACATATGATGAAAAAATACTTAAAGATAAATAAAGTCACGGCTAGCTGCTGTGGTCGCAACTGGTAATAAATCCTCGGGCTGTGTTGTTTGGATTAATTCTTAAATACCATTCGGGATCCACCCCAACACAAGGGTTGGAAATGTCAGGTCAGCTAGCTATTAAATCACACCTTTCAATTTTGTATTAAGAATCATGGAGCGAAAAGGGAACATCTAATTAGATTACAACCCTACAACTTTCATCGAATTTGGGTGCTTTCCAGTGGGATTACGTCAACATGAATATTGGAACAACGGGGAATTTAAAATTGCTGTTCTGTGATTTTTTTTTTTTAGTGATTAAACTAAAAAATATTTATAAAAATATATAAGACACTTTTTTCAAGAGAATATGTAGGTTTTCTACATTCACACAATGTTGTCAAAACCTAAAGCCAGCTTTACATTATCGCGATACAGGTTCGGCGACAGTATGTAGCCGGTAGCCGACATAACGTAGGTATCATCACATACAAAGCAGTATGTGATGACACCTACGTACCCGGGGGTGGCGAATAAATCTGTAAATTACATTATGATAATGCGTTCAGGTTACATTATGATAACACGTATATTTGGTGAGTTAATATAATAATAGATTCCAATGACAGGAAACATCGTAAGGAAACCAGCACACTGGTTGACTGTTCGTTAAGTTCACTAGTGTGCTTGTGACTACTTGCCAGTGGATGTTGAAAATCGAGTCCTAATAAAATACTTCTATAGCTCTAGTAGCAATACACATGAATAAGCTACTCACCCTGGCTTCGCAGGACAACGAGTGACGGATATAAATTATACTTCTAAACTTTTCTGAACAATTTTTGAAATACCGTAGCGTACATAATTTATACCAATTAATGTCATATTTTTTTAATACTACCAATAAGATAAGATGCAGAAATAGTTGAATATACAATTATATTATTGTAGTAATTTGTAAATAATCGCAGAATACAATTTTACTGCTCAAGGAAAACAAATGTACCTATATATCAAGCCACTTCGTGCACTAGTTCATATATTATTCACTAATTCCCAAATGAGTATGTGGCTAACCACCTCAGCCAATATTACCTTACAAACTTGGAGAGTTATTCCAAAGTCATAGAAGCATAACTTCTTATTACATTATCCAAAACTCACACAGTTCGGTAGGTAGGTAGGTACGCAACTCTTGTCTCTCGAAGGCATGTACCTATTTGCTTTTCACTTGGAATACAAACTGAAGAACCGTTATATCCGATGTTTTCTAAAAATAATAGGGTTGTAAATAATAGCGTTTTTCATATGCAATTACAAAAAAAATTAATAATTGAGGAATATGAAATTGGTAGTTTTATTAGACACGTGATCCAAACACCATTGTTTTAGAAATAAGTATAACTGATGAAATAGGTTCGGCATATCTTTTACAGAACTGACAAATCAAAATATTGTAGGCAAAAGGATTATCTAAACTATTACGTTTAGATAATCCTTACTTATATGCGAAATTTTGTCTGTTTGTTCCGCTTTCAAGTGAACCGCTGGCCGCGGCCAATATGACAACTATTATTAATAACAATTCAATTTAAAGTTTAATAGACCTAAAAGTCTCATGCCAAAATAGGTATTTCCCATAGGAATGGATGGATCATGATAATTACCATTTATACACATTATTGTATGCCTACATACCAATTTCAATGTTTAGTATAAATTACTTGCTATTCACATTAATTTAAATAAATGGGTTTTAGTTAGTTTATTACAGTATTTACGAAAAGCAATAAGCGTTCGTCGACCTTTGACCTACTTATTTAACCCTCCTACTACTACTTGTAATCACAGTTTATTTGTAAGAAAGCTTTTATAAAATAAAGTATTAAAATGATTTGTTTTAATTTCGGCTATATTAAAATTCAGAACTTCTGTACCTAATGTTACGTATTTTGTATTTAAAAACCTAGATATGAATTATATTTATTTGACCAAGTTTAACAAAGGGATAGGATAAATAAAACAACCATTAGTTGAATATCACAATTTAATGGACAATAATTCGAAATATTATATATCCTATCATATAGCTACAGACTTGTAATCGTAAATAATGAGAATGTGAAGTTTAAATAATCGATAGGTACCTAAATATTTTATATTAAAATGGTAGCAAGACGATTAAAAAATAAATTACGTGCTAAGTGAGTGTTTAAATTGTTATAATTATTAGGAAATGCCGTAAAAGTTAACTACATAAGTAGAGCTAATGCAAATTGATCTATATAGTTAATTTATCATATGGTAAATATAATTTTTATGTTAACCTACTTTTTAATTCGGTATTATTCAGATGTTTTCTTTCGTTGAAGTTATTTTACCAGTGTTTAGGTACAATTCTTAAACAAAAGCTGTTCAAAACTCGATGATCCGATCCGAATATATCGTAATCTCGTTATTATTATTTCTAAATATATGAATCAATAATTCTCAGAAGTTCTTGGTGCAATTATTGGAATGCATCATTCAATATAAATTAATATAAAAGATATGTATGACAAACCGTGCTTCTTCGCAATATGACTAGACTCACGCGACTCAGATCATAATTTTAACACGTAATAACTATAAATTAATATAATATGTCATTTTATTTTCTAGAATGAATATAGAATAGCTGACATATGTCTAAATTAAGTTATTAATAGTTTAAAATTTTGCACATTTAGAAATATATCCTGAAATAAATCAAAATTTCAAAGGTAATATTCTAATATTCTTAACTATTGTAATAGAGAATGAGTCAAATGCAAGGGTGATTACATTAAATAGTTTAATTAATTAGATTAATTTATGGCCTCTACAAAAATATCAATAAAATTCGTGTAAATATAACAATAAATTTGAAACTTTTCTAACATTGATCCCTTTTGACAATTAATTGAACATAATACAACAAAACAGGATCCACAAACTTAAGGACATTTGTTATAATATAATTGTAATTGGCCAATCAGTACTGTATGCTTTATCATTTTACTAAGCGTTCTTTATAGTTGGCACCAATTCAATAAAGTTATATTTCCAATATCAAAATATTTATTTCATTACATAAATGTCTAATTATAAATTTTATTAGGATAATTTTGGTAGCAATATTTACTTTTCATATTTTTTTTCGAAGTAAATTACGACTATCTTTTGAAGATATAGCAAAAGCTATTAAAAATTTAGTAAGATCAATTCATATTTTAAAAACTAATTATTCTAATTTTCGATTATACATATATTAGGCTTATTTTCAAACAGTACAAAACACATTGAATTCAAATGAAATTATACAAATAAATCCACACGTACAAATATATAAACATTTGAGTACCTAAAAGAGTAATTAAAAATATAGCGTAGAACATTAATTTATGATCCATTCAGTTTGTCAGGCTTCATATATCGCTCTCCAACAGGCCCGGTCGTTTCGACGTTTCCTCGCAATCAATTAACTCAATGTCGTCCATTTCTTTAGAAACACTCGGGACGTACTCGCCCATCAAATGAGCCTGTCCATTTTTATCAATTCTCTTGTCCTCATCGTCCAATCGCAGGATTTCTATTTCAACACCGGTTTCATTTTTATCGACCGCCGTCCTGCTGGGCCGGCGGTCTAACTCTTGTCAAGTGGCTCGTATGTCGGCTAATTCGTTGTCCTCGTCGGTCAAACTCTTCTCGGCCAGTCTGAAGCTCTCCAAAAACTCGTTCAAATCCACTAGCCCGTCTTTGTTGATATCCATTAGTCGACATATATCAACCAACTGTTCTTGGGTCATTGGATTTGGCATATATTTACCTAATAATTGACAGGCCTCAGAAAACTCCTCCAAAGTTATGAAACCTGGAAATCATAATGTCGTCAATATGCCATTTGTACAGACGGCCAAATTGTTATTGCGACTACAAAATTGTACCAAATTACCTGAATTATCCTTATCAAGGATTTTGAAAATTGCTTCCAAACTACGTTTATTTTTGTAAAGTGTCTCTACCACCGTTGTGGTATCAGCTTTACGCCCATTCTTCTGAAATAAAATGAAAAATATTTACCAATAGATATATCACATTAATTTATTATACCTTTGCAGGAAACTTGATGTATACTTCTACACTAGACTTAATGACAATTAAACATCTTTTGTATTCGTGAAAGCATAAAAGACAAATCCTATTCATACTTTTTTCAACGGTCTACATGTAAATCCACAATTTACGAAGTGGGTATTAAATCTAAAGTTCGCATCTTTTCGGATGCAAAGTTGGTATTCGCGATCCTAATGTTACCCAACTTTATCTCTGGACTCCAACACTTCGCTAAAGCATTAAAACTTACGTTGGTAGATAGGTCGAAGGTGTCCATGTATCGCACACGGCGCGTGTCAGGGTCGGTCCTCACTAACTTGTCCTTGAGCATCCTCCACGGAAGCCCCAGATGTGTAGTCTCCTCCATTGCTAGGCACCAGTCGCTAATTGATATGTACCCTATGTACAAATAAATACAAAATATATCGAAATGAACATCTTTATATGTGTTTATATATCAAAAGTGCAGACTCACAATGATAAATAATAATATTTTTCCTTTGTTTCCAATACAAATAAATATAGCTTTACTTATGTTTTATTGGGAGTGTGAACAAATGCCGTTTACATCATATTTTACTGAGAAAATGTTGAACCCACCCAAAGCTCTCATAAATTCGTAGCATCTCGTTGATCTTGAATTTTACGACGCGATGTTAGATTTGTAGGGCCTCTTCGAGTGTCTTTTGATATTCTACGGCTTTTCCGAGAAGGATTTCCTGTTTGAAGACCCTTTAGTTCTTTCCTGCATCTGGGAGGTTTACGAAGCTGAAGTATTTTTTACCACTTACATATGGTATGAATCCTCAAATGTTGAAAATTTAGTTTAATAAAGTTTGATAATCTGTTATGATTCATATTCCAAAGGTTTAGGGCACTTATATTCGTTGAAAGATTTCTCAGTAGGTAGTTTAATCTATGTTTTTAATAGTATAGTTACAAATACTATGAATATATTTTGTTGTGTACGTGGTTTACGTTGACACTTACCGCTTTGGTCGAGATCCATGCTTCGGAAAGTGGCTTCAAGCGATCTCCTGGCCATAATGACCTGGTTGTGCAGCTCCCTCATGGCCGAGGACTCGACCAAGCCCACGCGCTGGCGGAAGGTCAGCCTTCGAGTCCGAGAGACTGCCGCCGTATACTGTACAAACTGTCGCTCAAGTGCGTTGCCACACAGCTTCAAGTAGGCGCCCTTGTTGGAACCCAGCTCGTAGTAATTTGAGGCCGAGAAAATAGTTATTACCTTAAAATAATAAAATGCTTATACCTTCATCTGAAAAATACACAATATAATTCAAATTATTAATATATTAACGAATGCGTGAATTTGGAAATAACCTTTTTCAAATATAACTTTTAACTTTTATTTACCAAAGGAGTTTAAAATAAAAAGGACTCCTGTATTAAAACCCGCACATCGACTTCGGCCAAAGTTTCAATTATTGTGTTAGAAAATTTTCAATGGAAGATAATAACATTGCACGCTTTTATAATAGTTTTATAGTAGTATTATAATATATTACATTAGTAGTTAAGCGCTTGAATAACATAATCTACTTGGGGAGTCCACCTGAAACTGTCGAGTCGAACTGTCCCTTGATCCACCTAGAGCATGGATCAAGACGATCATAGCTTTACTTTAATATAAATATTTGATGAATCCTATGAATACAGGACTTTAATAATATTTTTAAATGTGTTTTTTTCTTTTTTTTTAAGAATGGAGCACATTGTCAATAACTTTTATAAAATGACAATGTGCCTTCCTCATGTTGAATATATACATTGAAGTAGGAAATCGAATGCTTTCAGTTGTCAAGAACATTCGTAGCCGTTTCTAAACTCCTAGAGTTATTCAGTTTGTCCGTAGCATTCAAACGGACAGATCATAGTATTGTTATGAATAAAATTGTACAACGAAATAATCGTTCGTTTATTTGAGTAGTTTACCTTCTATTTCTCATATTATTTATAACAATATTAAGTATACATGAAATTTCAACTTTATAACTCGCGGCAAAAAAATATCTCGTTAAAATGTTTTCATACACCTTTCTACTCATCCATGTAGTCTCTTTGAGGTCGTTATTTATGGGTCTTCATCTCCATATTTTACGTATCAATTTCATCATGTTCAGCCAGGCTTATTCGTTTCTAATAATATTATAATAAGCATGACTTACATTCCCATTATGCAGCAGCTCGTACCCCCCAGGCTTGCATTCGTGGCTGCGGACGAGGAAGCTGAGCTTGTTCTTCTGCAAGAAGGAGGCTGTGACGTCAGGCCCGAAGTATGTACCCGCGCCACGCAACGCGTTCGCCACGCAACCTCCCGTGCTTTGCGGGTCCGACCACAGGATATCGAATACCTACGAAAATTGGTTTACTGGCGGTGCTCCATAATAATATTATAATACAGTGACATAAATCTTCACAAGAATAACTTGCGAAATTTGTGAAAAGTAAACCTGATTGGACAAAAGCATAGGACTAGAGAGCCGATGATTATATCGTAAGTAAAATTACTAAAAGAATGAAAATGAAGGTGAAAGGTCTAGTGGTTTGAAGTTTTTCGTGTATTTAATTCGTAGTATGTGAACAAAACCGTAGGGAATGGGAATCACATATCAGACCTTTCCTGTAACAAATCGAACATCGCTAAGTTAATCCATCTTATATGCCACAATATGGTCACATCTGGCGTCTTCTCAAATCAAAGGGAAAGGTTTACTTACGCTATAAGTAAACACACCTACCTAGTTTCCCCTATCTACATCTATCAGAAATATCTCAGGAGAAAATAATGTCAAACCATTATGTTATAATTATGTATATAGTTATATGTACATTAATACCAATAAAATTTAGCACACATTTAGAAAAGTAGATAAGTAAATTATTTTTAGGCATCTTTGCCTTTTATAGTGTGTGAGTATGATTATACCCATGTACAACTACAATATGGAATCATCTCATTTTAAAATCAAAGATGTGTATGTGTATAACCACCATCGTATCGTCCTATTTTAGAATATCTGCATCAACAGTACTGATATTTTGTTTTGTGAAGATGATTGTACCCGTCGTGCGCAAGTCATGACGCACAATATTAGCTTCTTGTATTAACGATACTATCATAAAACGGCGCTAATAAACCCCTAATGTCATTATAGCATACGGAGTAGACGCTGAAGCACATAAAACCTCAATAAAATAGGAGTAAAATTTTTATTTTCGGACTGAGACAGATCTATTAGCCAGACGAATCGTTTCAGAACAATGAGATTCTTCATTTAAAATTTAAACAAAGTGGTATTAGAGCCAAGTTTATGCAAATTAAGAAAGTTGTAAAACTTATGGGAGTTAATTTCAGTGGGGCGTCGAGTTCGGTGTTCAGCGGTTCTTCACGTGATTACAACAGATTACGTGCCCTCAGTTGTGATTGTTATCGGAGAGGGCCTGAAGTGTGCCATAGTTATCACTGGTAGTCACGTTCCAAACTTTATATGTATCTTCTCTAGCAATTTTGCAACAGCTAAATATATTATAATTTCAAGTATAATTAAATTTTATGAAGTTATCAGATGAAAAGTTAAGAGATGAATATTATTTGTTTATTGTTTTTAGAGTTCATATTATCTCTAAACCTATACTAACATTACAAAACTACAATATGTTTCCATTTAAGGGTTCATTGACATCGGAACTGAATTTACAATTCGCATACAAATAGAAAACGCCGACGAATCAAATGAGAAGTCTGAAGCAAGTGACAAGTTGTGAAAAACCCCTGAGGGAATTGAAGTTCATAAAGCTATAGGAGGTAGAAGATGATCGTGGCGCGGCGGGAGCCGACCCGACCAAATTGTATTACTAAGGATGGCGGCCGCTTAAATTGCCTCAAGAATAAACAGAAATGAATAAGAACTAAACCAATAAGCGTTGAAAGAAAATTAATCAGTGTGTGCTGCAGACTAAAAACCCCCTTTTATTGCTGTTAATATAAACACGAGCCAAACACTTATTAAAGCTATCTCTAATAGCAGTTCAGTTGTTTAGCTAGTAGTTAGTTCAGTTGATGTAAATTCAAAGGTGACTCCAAATTAAGCTGGCACAAATTCAATTTACACATGTACGTGTTTATACAAACTAGAATTGTAATAATAATGAATTATTTCATTCAGGCCATTTCCAGACTAGTTTTTAGATACTTAGAGATGTAACAAATACATAAACGAAATAGCATGAGTAACTTGGTGCTAATACTGCCTATAGAATCAAGGTAAAAGAAACAATGTTATATATATAACTAAATTTAAAATGTGTAGCATTGTGTCCCAAGCGAGACATAAACTCAGAATGAGGGAACCCACCAGTTACAATTCAAGTTGTTTAACAGAAACCTTAGACTTTATTATTGCGAGTACTTTCACCTTACAAGCGTTTTGGGAATAACTTCGCGTTTCTTGACATTTTTACGTGATCTAATTTATTTATCTTGGAAAATAAGCGTACTTTGTAACTTTTGTGCAGGATATTTTTAACCCCGGACGACAAAAGGAGGGGAATTATAAGTTTAACGTGTCTGTGTCTTTATGTCTGTCCATAGCATCGATTTTGATTTTGATCTACTTTTTATTATTTGAAAGAAAATTTAATCTAGTGTTCTTAGCTATGTATGTAAAATGTGCGTTCAGCCTTTTGCAAACTGACATCTCTTAGCTCAACGGCTCAACGGCTCAGCAGATGAGATGATGAAAACAAATTCGGGGTTTTTTAAAATTAGCTTTTATTATATAGACCAGACGGATGATCTTATATAGAGATCTCTAAATACCCCATTTATGCAGGTTAATTTGTTCCTTAATTTCACTCATTCTAATAATAAAATATATACTTATAGCAATAAACTAGGTATACTGAGATATATATATAGGAATGTATTTTTACTATTCCATTTTTACGACGGGATGGTTATTATCTATTGCTGACCAAAAAGCGTTATATAGTGAAATATTTTTATGTAGGTGTGAATATTAAGGATTATTTTATGGCTCGTTAATGGACTCAAAGTTCCGGCACAAAAAAGCAGGAGAGTATTGGTAAGTAAAAGGCAGGGTGCATTCGACAGACGCAAGCCATATAAAAGCATAATCGAATAGTAAAACTTTTCACATTTCGGGGGTAATGGGTATTTTCTCTAAAATGAGGTTATATAATTTCTATATGTCCTATTTTCGTCAGACTTCCCCGACAGCTGACCTAGAAAAGAACATAATATTCATATATGTAAAAAAGTAAGTTTCTTACTGGAATGGTAATTGAATGGACTAAATATATCGCGCAATTTACTTAAATTGCTACCAAATTCAATTTTGGAGTAGTAGCGAGCAAATTAGGAGTTCATTTATCTAGCAAACTTCATTTAATCTACCATCGAGTGAGGGACATGGATGAGACACTAATAATATTAGTTGTTGGTTAGATGAACTAGGCAAAGCAAGTATTGGCCTGAGTAAATCTATTACTGTGGAGGTTAGACGATATTGCTGACACTGATAGAATAACGAGCTTCGGACAGTAATCAACTGAGGCTGATGGATTTATTTAAAAGAATTTGTGTCTTTATGTCCTTTTAAAACAAAAATAATCTAATGAATGTAACGAATGTAATCATACTTGTTTTTAAGTGTTAGTTCAAGTGTTGTATACTTATTTTAGTACGGGGTAAAACGTCGTCGCAGTGACTATGAGAGGATAAAAAATAACTTCGTTTCAATGTCACAAGTTTTTCTTGGCAGTTGGCTCTATTAGATACCAATATTATATTAGTTTGAATTAAATGCCACAATAATGCGTTTCCTTTAGCAATTCGATATTCCAACATAATTTTAAAACTATTCACCAAGGAAATTAATTCTGTACTGACATTAAAGAATCACACCTATTTTATAAATAAATAAAAAACAGTAGTTTTAGGTGGTTGAAGCTGTAACTTACAACAGTATTTATAAACTATTCTATAGGTCAACGCTGGCACTTGAATAACATACGTCGATTGATTGATCCTCGATTCCAACAAAATCCGATAAAAGTTTCAAACGCGTAGGTACAAGAGCCCACCAGAATCGATCGATGACCCAAAATGTGTTGTGAATGATTGATTGTGAATGACTAACCTGTTTCCACTCGACTTTGTCTATAACCTCGCCGCCTGAAGCTGAGTTCTCAGTCACTGGTGGGCGGAGGAGTGACACGTACTGAAATCATATTGAACTAGTGATATCTTATACCTTTAGAAAAACAAATTTCGCTGATGGATCGCTGTTATAAGAAGGTTATTTGTTTTCATAATTTTATTGCGAAACCCGACACTATTGGAATCAAATTTTCTTTTTATATAGGCATATTTTACGTAAAATTAAAGAACTTTAAAGAATTTATTTCAGACATTTATTTTAACAAAGAATGAAATGCTGGCTGTTCTCGTTACCTGCATCGTCACCCACTTTATTTCTCAGAAATATTACATAGTTTTTGGAAGAATTGTCTATACCTTTCATAACATGATTGTAGAATAATTGACACTTTCAGTCGGTTGACGGGTTGAATACCTTTGTAGTTAAAGCATACAAATGAAATTAACAAACTAATCACTTCAACAATATTTCTAGCTAATCAACTAGCATTAGGTAAATTTATGTGATAAGATTTTTGTGGCTTTGTTTTGTTTCGAAATTACTCAGTTTCGTAATTGATTTACAAAATTTCTTTTAATATTTGATTTACAAAATGTGTGTCATACTGAGTATTCCTTAGTAGGAGTAGTTCATTGGAAAGAAGTTTCAGGAAACTATTTATAGCTAAATGTAACATTCTTCAGACGTCGTAAAGAGCGCAAACACGAAAGTACTTGTGCCACGACACAGCTCATATTTTAGTCGCTTGTGTACACAGACAGGGCAAGTAAACGGTAGACAAACACCAGCCATATGCCAGCTGCCAGCGAAACAGAGCATTATGAACCTACTAAACCAGCATAGCATTTTCATCTATAATATATATATATATATATATATATATTACTATTAATAGTACGCTCAAATTGGAATTATATTTTATAACGAGACTGCTTTGAAGAGTGCTTTGATCTCGTCTGAATTGTTAAATTATTTTTATCTATGATACATACTAGATTTCCCAAATTCATCGATTCGATTCGAAAAAAGTTTTTACATTTTCAGTTACCTTACCTTATCCCTTTCAAGGCTGCGGATCATGTCCAGGTCAGTGGTATCAGAGATGCCGCCGTGCACGACAAACACCCGGTTGTTGATGATGGTTCCCAGAGGCAACCACCGGTATACGCACTCTATGAGCTTCAGCAGTCGCTCCGCATTATGCTACCAACGGAACCACAAATTAGATGTACACGTATAAGCTTAAACATCGATTCTATGCTCGATAAATTTTTCTATTAGCAGGTTTAGTTCATTGTATAAATGGTCAAGGTATGAATTTATAGGATACCACAAAATTTTTGTTTTTCATCATATATATTATTTGTCTATAAAATACTGAAATGATAAAACAATTATGTATGATGATATTTAAAAAAAATACATTTCATATATAATATAGCGTCATTTTAACGTAGTTCTAAATACTATATTATATTTATGATTCCGCCTAGTGCACTTAAGTGTGATAATGTTAAAAAATTATTAGGAGCACTCCTGTATAATTTACAAGAACAAATCAAAGTGATTGAAGTAATTAAATTTCTATCCACTCTAAATTCTAATACAATCAAAAAGCGGGAAAGTTCGTTAAATGCTTCGTATTAACTAATTGAATTGTCGATAAGTTTCTAACGGGCAAGAACTTCCTTCAAAACAACAAGCCAAACAAATATTTTGGGTAAAGAGAGTTGAATAATTGGAAATATTTAAGATATCGCAATACATTTTGACCCTTACGTGTTTTACATTTTTATTTTCCTTCTTCGTAGAGAATAGACCAAATGCTACAAAATCGAGCTTTATAATTCAAACAGAAAAAAATTCGAAAAAATGCCTGTCTGGGATACTTAAATAAATAAATATATTAGGACAAATCACACAGATTGAGCTAGCCCCACAGTAAGTTCTAGACTTGTGTTATGGGATATTAACTCAACGATACCATATGTTATAACAAATACATATATAGATAAACATCCAAGACCCGAGCCAATCATAAAAAGATCATTTCCATTCTGACCCGACCTGGGATCGAACCCGGGACCTCTCCGTTCAGAGGCAAGCTCTTTGCGCCACTGCGCCACCGAGGTCGTCATTTCAGGATAAATATTTCATTATGAAAAAAAAATCAAATTATATTGTTTCGAAAACAAAATTAATCACTATGACATCATATCATTGTCTCGTTAACTGATCTAAAACAGTTATAGAAAGTCCAAGTATTTCGGGACTGAAATGTTACTGCCCTGTCAGCCCCTAATCATACCTTAATTTACCTCAACCTACACCTTTTGACAATTTTTTAGATCTTGTTACATTTTATATTTTTTGAGATCATATCATTTTATTTTTAGTATCACTTAATTCGCATTTCACAAAAAGTGATTTCATTTGTTCATATATTTTCCCCACAAAATAAAATTGTATACTCGGGTACATTGTATTTTAATTAAATGTGAATTACATGTTAACTCATGATATTACATTTTTTAACTATTGATGACTTGTCGATTCCTGGCAGTCCCATACAACGGCTAAATCACTCTCAAACCTTAGCCATCGGGAAATCTACTGGTGCTTTGTGGCTATGAATATGAATCAATGTAGTTTATATTTGTGTACTTACTCTGTATTTTTGATGAACCTCCCTTATGAAACCGTACCTATAAAAATAAAAACATCTTCGTCAACAAATAACAAATCATCATTACAAAACAAAGTGAAATTTTATGTGAAACTTTTACTAAACAAATATTAATATTGGCACACTCAATACCTACATATCGACCGATCATAAAGATTTGTCTTTATCAGATAAGGTCTAAAAAATTTTCCTCGTCTATAAATCGATAAATATCGACATTTAAAGATCACAATTTCAGCATTATCAACAATTCTTCACTCGTTTCTCCGCAATGCAGTAACCCGAGAGACGCAATTCTTGTAATGTAACATTTTCCGGATCGTAACCTAAGTGGGATGAGACCCTCTGTGGGATGATATTTATGTGATATTTATGGAACTGTCTGGAGATCACGCACAGATAACAACACTTCCTGTGAAGTATCAAATAAATCATACGTGAAGACAGGGATAAATAATTCATAATGTTATTTTAGGTATATAATTTAATGAAAATATTGAATTTTAAGTATTTCAGTACAATTAGTGTCAGGAACTTATTTGGAACAATGGATTTAATTTACAATAATTTTATAGACATAATGAAATCATAAAATTGATCATATTACATTTGCGGAAAGGTTTGATTCGAAAGTGACATAAATAAAAGTAACTATTTGCTTTTAAAATATTTGTTACGGGAAAACATGTTTTCTACCCAAAAGTTCTAGCTCTTGGGCGATTGCGAAGTCGATTTCGTCATTTGTGATCACATACGCTTATGGGAAGTTTTCCATGACAAAATTTCGTTGTTGTTTGCCGAACAACTTTTTTGTTTGTTTTCTGGTATGAAACAAACAACATGTCTGAATTTAAAAAAATCGCAAATTATATTTCCTCAACTTCCCTTTTGGGAGTTATAATCGAGTGACAATGCAACATTTTATTATTATGGGAAAGAGCTGGTCCGATGAAGGAATTATACATTGAGTCTGAATAATTAAAGCACGTATTCTACTTAGTCCAGATATAAGTTTTTTTAGTACATACAAGTGCACTAAATATTAATAACAACTTTTATAAACTAAGTACATCAACAGTAAATATATTTATTACGTACTAAATTACCATGGATGTAGAAAGTCACTGAATGCAAACGATACGGAAAGATAGTTTATGTTAATATGAGCCTGATGTCCTAATCTCAACGAAAAATCCAAAAAAATGTGTATGTTACCTAGAATTCATGATCAGATCTTCATGGTTGCCCCTGTTCAAGTAGACGCCTCCAGGAAACGCCAGCATGCAGGAAAGCAGCAGCAGGAGCACTTCCAAGCTCTTCTTGCCTCGGTCCACGAAGTCTCCGTTGAATATGTATGGGTTCTCGGGAGAAGGCAAACCATTCTGCATAACAATCAGAAAAATATGCTAAGCCCCACTTCAGTATGCACGGTGGCAAATTAATAATTCTGAGTTTTAAGCTTTAAGGTTTTTAATCCTGAGGAAGATTTACAATTCTAATAAAACAAATCGTAAATTTTTATGACCTTCTTTGCGTAAAAAATCTTTAAAATATATATATTCTCAAAGATTTCACAATTACTAACCAATAGGAACCAATTTAATTACAAGGCTGTCGGCTAGCGAACAAAAGGATACGATGTTCAATTGTTTTAACAAAAACCGATCACGCGATGAATATCCAACTATCCAATTCAGAGCTTGTTGTTTTAAGTCTTGCAAAGAAACTGAACGAGTATTACCAATTACATACGTAATTGGTAATACTCGTTTATAATTTAAGTGATACTATATATGTAGCCTATTTATTACTGTATTATTATAAATGTATTAGTAGTTATATTTCAATAGAACCCCTAAAATTAATGTTGACTACTTTAGATAGATACGTGGATTGTTTTTAATTGGATAAATTACACAAAAAAATAAAAGGATGAAATAAAAATATCCTTATTGACATAGAACAAATAGTTATATAGGGCTACGGTCACATAGGGGACGGTAAGAAAATAACGATGTGAAAAGCCTTGCCTCATAAGATTTCTGAAAGTGTCCAAGTATCCTCAAGTCAGGACCCATCTCAATTTCATGTGTCATGTCGAGACAGTTGGAGAGTTATGACATTGTTACAACGAAACGATTTTACTAATATAGGATTAAATTTTAAATACCATGCTAGCGACTAGGGATACAAAATGCCAGAAGAAATTATCGAAATTACTCTATGGTGTAATATGGAAAAGCGCTTTATTTTTTTTATGTTCGAACACTTTTATCTATGAAACTATTCACCAAGAGGAGACATTGCATTGGTTCCGATGATTTCCAAATTTATGAGGAACAGGAAATAAGGAGAAATTTCGCATTATAGCTATTTGAACGTCCTTGGCATGGCAAGAACATTCATCTAACAGTGATAGACTAAGAAATTCCAAATTCTCAGCCTTGGAGCACGCCAGCCATAAGTGCACGTTATCCAGCGAGTTTCACGAATCCTTACATATACGGTGTCCGCAACCAAGGCCTTACGCAACGTGTCGACTGCCAATCAATACCAGCTGTGTTGTGTAACGTTATCCTTTATCTATCCTATTATATTCCCTAGTAAACAAAAATGAGGCATCGAATGACCTAATTAAGTTTTAAATGTTATTTTTTACGATAGAGTTTGTATTTATTTATGCAGTTAATACTGCTTAAACTCTGTATTTGGAATCTAATATTAACATATTTTTACTAAGTAATATTATAAATGCGAAAGTTTGTGAGCATATGCGAGTATGTGTGTATATAATATAACCTGGAATAACCATACACAACACCTTTTTATCCCATAATTCCCATGAGAGCAAAGCTCCGCGACTAGTTATTCTAAATGTATACCTAACATATCTATAACTATTCATCATTATATGCACAATATGTGAACTATGGTTTCATTCTTCTCAAGGATAAGCTTATTAATGCAAGGAAGTCAGAGTTTATTTTTAAATATTTCAGCAGCTATGTTTACGAAATAACTCATAAAACAATATATATTAATGATGCTGTCCGGCGCTCTAGGTGGTCTATCAATCAATCATTGGCCAAAGGGGGACTCCAGCACCAATTAGATGACGCGTGCGCCGCTCCCGCCTACGACATGTGTGCCGGACTTACATAGTACAAGTGTCAAGGTGAAAATACAATCAACCCTATAAGACCATAACATATTTTTCCAATCATACAATGTTTCTTTCGTTTTTATATTTTCGTAATTTCAGAGTTGTATATCTACTTTAAATTTACGAAAATATGAAAAGCAATCGAACAACAAAGAAGAGACGAGGCAAAGACTTTAGATCAATAAAAACCCAAGAAAAATACCGAAACAATCATATAAAATTAATATTTCCGTGACCGTGATAATGTTGCCCCCAATACTAGTTACGTTTACTTATTGTAGGGCTGGTCTGTGTATTTACTCTTATAGTCCGTCTCTCATGCCCTTTGACGTCAAAACTCTGTAACGAGCGTCTAAGGGAAAACAACTAAAGAAGTATTTGCGATAAATATAGCATTAAGTAAGCAACGCTATTTATATAAGGTAAACAAAGTATATCGATAATTAGTGTCGATGGAATATTACTTATAACGACCCATAACAACCTATCTTCTTAGTAGAAAATGAAAAGGCTCATTATTTACTTATGTCTATTAGATGAAGATTATATAAACCCAATGTTGAACTGGCGACAGCTTAAAGAAAACTTACATCACAGGCGTTGGTTATAGTTATATTAATCCAATTACAGTGTAACAACAAAACTTGTAAGTCTTTGTAAGTACGAATTTTTATTACTTTGTTACATAAGAAGGTTAGAACAGATTGTTAAAACAGATGGAACTAAAACTAAAACATTTTTGGGAATAAAACACGTTGAGAATGGATTTCCTTGAATAACGCATTAACTAAGACACGTAATTAGGTATCGTAGGTTGACCCCCACGATAATTCCGATTCTTAGGCTTTTCACAGCGTAATTTTTCTTAATGTCTATCTGAGGTGACATTACTGATAACTTACCTGCCAGCCATTTATTTTTAGACATTCTCTAAAACATTCGTTATTGTTTTTTAACCTTGACTCTATCCCTTACCTTTGAGGGAAGCCAATGTAATTTTCTATTTTCAATCAATTTATTATTGGTAAACATATAACGGGTCTTCCCATCAGTTTTCATACTTTTTATTACAAGCCATTACAATGCGAATAGAAGTTGAAATGATTATAACATTACCTTGTGAAATATAACTAAAAGGTCGTCGAGCTTCCCATGCAGGTCTCCGCAAACAGTAATCTGGCTAGAAATGGAAGTGGTGGCTACATTGATGTTGGGCAGTCGCTTTAACACCTGCGTTCCTTCTTTCAGGATTTGAGCCACGTGTTTCGGATGCAACCGGTTCTGCAAATAACAATTTTTTGTCACTTAAATGTGAAATACAAAATCAAATCATTCAACAAAATGAAAACATTGCATAGATCTTAAGTATATTTTAGTATTATCTTAAAGATAAATACTATACAATAATAGTATTATTTGTTTGTCAATGTTTAGAGATAAAGTTGGTAATAAAAGTGTAAAAATAAAAATCAATCCTCTAGCAATCCCTTTTATACCAGAGTAACGAATGCCCTGTTACTTTTAAATTATTTCGACTCATTTCTTTTTATGTTCAATTTTAATAGTAGCAGGTGTTTGAAAGTGATGAAAACTGGTTTAATGGTAAAATCGAATCCACCACACAAAGCGACGTTGAGTTATTAGATAATAACCGTAAAACGTTGTCAAGTTTATGACATTAGAATATTTTTAATTTGTTTTAAATTGTAAAAAGTAAAAAGAAACATACGAATTTTTTCGCAACTGAGTAAAATTGTCTAAAAGTTTCGATCTGAGTGACTACTGTAATAAAATTGCTTCAAGGACTTTACGGCTTTAGAAGATACCTTTTTCTTCCTGAAAGTTTCGATCAACAAGTCGATATCCTTTCGTTGAAGTGGGAACTCGATGTCGGGGCCTCGGGAGGACTTGGGGGGAGCAGTCTCGTCCACGCCTCCACCCTCGTCAGACTCCTCCGAAAACACTTGCTCCACTAAAACATTTATATTTAGTAAATAGACTCCAAATAATAGGCAAGGAAGAGGTTTAAAATTTCAAGTACCTATTTGTCTATGAATCTCTAGTACAGCCTTATTTTATAAAATTATAAATACATGCTAACATATTTATATATAAAATAAGTTGTAAAATTAGGCAAGATTTGCCCTAAAGAAACACCTTGAATTACACAGGTGCCTATGTAGTAAGTAATACCTATAAGGGCTATACCTATATTATATAATCAACTTGTCTTATATCCGACATACCTACTTCGTTTATTCTGCGCCGGAAGTTATTTCCCGAACGGTGAACTTCCAGGGGCGGCGACTATAAATTCCCAGTTTCCCACTGAATTATCGTAGGTAAGTATCTAACAATTCTTCGCGTCAAAAGTTAGTGAAGCATAGCTACAAACACGTTAAAAGTTGAAGATGGTGTACAGTAACACAATTGGATTATCTTTTATTGACTTCCGTTGCGACTAATTATTAACACCAATATAAAGTTATTTTTTATTCATATGGAAACATGAAATGAAAGGCCTTGTATACATTTTAGTATTTGTGCCCACTACTTTTGATTGTGCACATTATGATTATCAGTTGATAAGTACATAGTCTCAGTCTCACACTGAACGCCCACATGTCCAGCCAAGTTTTTGTAAGAAAAACATATTTTATTGCATACCTATTAAAGGTCGAACATGGAAGTGGTAAAATTCCGAGAATAGCTGGACCTCTAGACTTGCCTACGGATTGAAAGGTTATAGTCACAAAAGGTTTGATTTATATAAAGAATGCGTAGACTAACAGAAGTAAGAGTAAGTATAGAAGTAATTGATATAAAACAGAAAGAAATATCCTTTCTGTATTCTGTGTGTATATAATTAGTCTGTTGACAAGAGCAAAGAACCGCAGAATTGCGTGCCTGCAGCCCGTCACTCAGGGGAAGGGGAAAAGTGGAAACACTAAATACCAACCCGAGGACAACTGACACAAAAGAAATAAAACTAGAATAGCTAGAATAAATTAAATTTCCCCGGCGTCATTTGCAAATGGGGTTTCATATAACAGTTTACACGAATAATTGAGTATGTCATGTTATTTAATTCGTTAGGCTGGGTAGAGTTAAGTATAGGATGACTATCTAAAATCAGTGGACAAAAGTGTGCGTCAGGTTCGCATAGAATAAGATTTCGAAGCCTACGCGTTCCTACCCCGCATTTAAGTCAACTTCGCCATTTTCGTATTCGGATCTTTGAGTTACACTATTTTCCGTGATTTTTCCGTGAAAGTCCACAAATCTATTAGGTAAATGTATGTATGTATGGTGATCCTAAATATTATAAATCCGTAAATATATACAGATAAAAGTTTATATACTTTATTGTATTAATAAAGAGATGGCGTTTTCTTCGGATACTCAATATTTTTGTTTTTTGCTTGTTTTATTATTCTTGTTCAGAGAAGTTGATGACAACTCATACTACGGGCTCGAAGATAAAAACTTTGTCGTTTGCAATTTGCCATTTGTTTGAACTCGCTAGTTTCTGAAACTACTGGTCCTATTTGAAAAAGAACAATCCTAAATTTTTTCCTGGTGCAAAGCCATGTGACATAGTATTTATTATAAACACATTACTAGTAGTGCTCAAGAGATTAAAATGTACCGAATATTTAGGTGAAAAATATAAAGACGAGAAAGAATCATTCATTGATTAATTCATTTATAAAAGCTGAGCTTGAAATTTGGATTGTATCTTTATATGATCACGTAGTGATCAATTTTTTTAAAATTCAACTGCTTTCAACTGCGACTTAAAATTTGGCATGAACGCTTTTTAACAAAAATAATCAAATGGGTGTTTTAGAGGTTTTACAAATGTTTCTATAATGGTATAAAGGGGTCGAAAAAAAACAAGTCATTCATCATCACAGAACTGAAACCAAAGTAAGAAGAAATGTTATTAACTTTCACATTACATGAATACAAAACATTTGTTTTTCTCTTTTTTAACATAAAAAAAGAGAAAAACAAATGTTTTGTATTCCAACGTGTCTTACACAAAGGAATAATGTACCAAATGGTGTGCTAGTCAAATAGCCGTTTCTTTTTTAAAATAAAATGTAGGTAACGTTAGTTTTCCTCCGCTCACTACAAAGTTTTCTTTTACGAACAATTCGAAGTTTGAAAAATTGAAGAGAACGAATCTACTATATTTGTTCGAAATAAACTCTCTTACCTTACAAGTTTTTAGCACACGTGTAGCATTTTGAGGATTTTGGGAAGAAAAGCAAAAAATAATCCAATTTTCAGTCAATCCATATCAGTCTCTGGTCGTTCACGTGGGCGTATATATCGCGTTAAAATTCCGCGTTCGCGAATTTCAGTATTGTACTTATTTCTATAAATCACAAAATTTTGGTAACTATAAAATATATACGAGATACTAATTGTTGTTGATGATACTAATTGTTTTACTAATTGAGATTGAGAATTGATTGAGATACTAATTGTTAATGTTTCCACACAATATTGTATTGTTTTTGAAATATTGTATAATAAGCTATATTCAGTGCAATGCCGATGCTGCGCGCTAATACGGCCCCAAAATCTTATGCCGCTAATCACTAACATGTACTCAGGCAGGTACTGACGCGAATGCATAAACATTGCGTAGTTTGAATGAGAGCTATTATTTACCGCTATAGAAAACCAGCAATGTATGCAGATCTGCTAAGTTCGTCGAACTGTTTCGCGGTATACATAAGTATAGCCAGCATTATGTTTTTAATAATAATGACTAAGAAATCGTTTAAAACCCAATTATAATTATTGTCAAATATAGTCACGTAGATAAACAATCCTTTACTGACTGCGACATTGATTAAGCGCATTGCACATATAACTGCATGCATGCACTATTTATGCAGTTGTGCTGCATAATTATTGTGTCCTACTTCTACATACATCACAGTTAACATTGTAAAACTTCCCATTCCATTCTTAATTAAATAAACGTATTTTCCCTTAGCAGTGATATTATTTTACTTAATAAATTAATTACTTTTATTTTACTCTGCGACGTAAAAAGTTTATTTAAAAGCAGCTTTGTTCTACTAAATTAACTAACCACGGCTAGAATAAATATTGGATTTTCACCTGAGGATATCTTATTATTGTTGGTGGCAGTTGATAATCCGTTAATGTTTTAGTAAAAATAATCATAAAACAACCTAAAAGACAGACGACTATTTCTTAGTTGAAAAGTGAAATTATAAAAAAAAAAGATTACTTACATACAGAAGCCGTCCTCGATGTCCTCTCGGAGGAAACTCGACCGCTGGTGTCCCTCATGTGACTAAGCAGTGCGTTGAAAAAATTATACAGCTGTGAACAAATGAAACAACAATGATAAAACAAATTCAATAGGATACGCAAAACCCAAATAAAATTTGAAATCGGGTTTACTTAATGATGATTGTAGACTTTTTTTTGTTCTCCTTTTTAGGAATTCGTGTTAGATACCTAATTTATAAAATTATGTGATTTGTTTATTATACAGTCACATAGTAACCACTACTGAAGATAATAATATAACCGTTTTGTATATATCTATTTCGAGACGTTTAATTTTACTCACAATATCAAAAGATGACGAAACCATGTTAATTTTTTTTTACTAAAATATTAAAATATTATTATAATATGACTAAAACAACAAGTAGGTGCTCATATTTTAGGTAGATTAACATAAAAAAGTAACCCGAAGTCAACTTTATCACACCACATTATGAAATTATGTGAAAGTATTACACGCTCCATAAGTAGTAAAGGTTATTGTGACTCATTACATACACTATAATGGTTATAAACATCACGGCATCGGGAAAATACGTATAAAGTTTGAACGAATTAAAGGAAATGTGAAAGGAGATAAGTATATACTTGCGTTAGTACACAAGTAAAAAAATATTAATTAGTTTTAAAAAAATATTAATATTTTTGACAAGTGAAGCCCTGGGCTCTATTTTCATAGAAATTATAATTTAGTAACTTTTGCCCGCGGCTTCGCACGCGTGGATTTCAGTTTTCCAGAAGTCGTTTCCCAATTGAGATGCAATTTTCAAAATCTAGTTATATTTTACTAACTATATATAGATTACCAACTACAAATTTAAATAAAACATTTCATGTGTCTCACTTCAAAAATGTCGAAGTTTCATACAAATTGGCAACCCCTATTTCACCCCCTTAGGGATGGAATTTCGAAATATCCTTTCTTAGCGGATGTCTCCTATTCACAATCTACCTTCCTGCCAAATTTCATCTTCATAGGCTCAATAGTTTTCGAGATTTTGTGATACGTGAGTAAGTGAGTGTTTTTCGCTTTTATATACATAGATTATCTTAATTTTGGGATAAAAAATACATTACTTATAGGTATTCTACGCGTCCCAAATTTCATAACAATCGGTGCAGTAGATTTTGTGTGAAAGAGTTAAAAACAAACATTCTCACAAACTTTCAAATTTACAATACCTATTAGTAGGATACTTACAATTTTTTTTCCAAATTTAATTATTAGCCACGCGACCTTCGGTATACACTGAAAGTGTCAAGTCTAAAATATGTAAGCAATACATTATAGTATTTAGTTACTCAGCTAGCTAGGTACGAAAAAATAAAACGCTTTTCTCTGCAACTTTCAATGAAATTCATTAGTAAATTATGTTCTTAATTAATACTTTTAACATATGGATGTAGTTCTACAATTGCCGTACACGTTACTAAATTTTCCCCATAACAAAGTGGAGGGATTATTAATACGCGTGATTGCGCAGCCGCATGTGCTATTTCATGCGCATGATTGTGCAGCCGCTTCGCTGGTCAATGGTCAACGTGTTGGTGCTTACCACCAGCCTACCGCTCATGCATTCTAAGGCTAGACTGTCTGGGACATATTGCAGTACCGTCGACCGTATGTCAAGTTGAACCCTACATGGACGGTTCATTGACCCAACCTCTATGCCGATGTAATAACGGCAAATTTGCAATGAATTTGGGTAGGTTGATGTATTGTCCACTGTACATGCTATTATCCAGACTGATAGTGATCTGTCTAGATAATAGATATAAATGCAATAGTTTACATTTACTCGAAATTAAGGCTGGATTTACTGAGCATTAAATATACCTAATTATAATCACATCGTTGCCGACGCGAATACACAAACATTACGTAATTTATATGAGAATTTCTGTTTACCGCAAGGCAAAATCCAGAAATGTACGTCGATACCGCAAAATTTGGTGAACCGTTTGCCGATAGTGTGGAACCGGCATTATCAGTAATAAATAAATTGGTAGACAATTTATTTATTACTGAAATAAAATTAAACTAAATACTTTGTATCTCCAAATATTTTTCTCCAAAAATTGATTAATTACTGTCTATAACTAGTTATATTACCGAGGCTGACATATCACGATCATCCAACGTGCATGCATGGCTTTGTTCACTGAAATCAAATAATCGGAATGAAATGCTCAGTGAGTCGTGAATCAATAGAAGCGACGTGTTTCTTCACGAACTACATTAAATTGACTCCAAACCTCACATCATAATCATCTAATATTGTAAAGCCACAAGATATTCAGTGATGTGATTTCGCATCTAACGTGACATACTGAATATTAATATAATTTGAGCACTGTGTGTCAGATGGCATTCCAAGACGTCGAATAAATTTTATTCATCGATTAACCTCGAAATATCACTATAAAATTAAGTTATTTAAATAAAATATTTGCGCGGGCAGAATTCTTTATGATGTGATATAACTATAATCTTATGATATGAATAGGTATGGTATAATAGTCTAATAACGTATTAAATCGACACGAAGTCAAGAATCAGTCGTTAGTATGTTTACAAATGCAACAGTATCTTGAGAATAACAGGGCTAAGGTTACCAATGTGTCAGAGTATTAATTGTACTGTCTTGTGAATAGCGTGCATTACGGGACTGCACTTGAGTGGACAGTAAGATCACTTGAGCTCTAGGTGCTTGTAGGCGAGATGCAGCCCATACGGAGAAATGGTCGTCCTCTGATATCCAAGGATAATAAATAATAATAATCGTTTCCATATATATATATATTATTTTAAAAAAATTCAGTAATTTACGAGTAAAAATACATTTCACATATAGAAAATTAATGATTATTTTCGTCACAACCATATCGCTTAGGCATTTGGCGACAGTTGTTATCGGTTGTAGGGCTGTCATCTACAACTGCCACACCGCAAGAAACCCTTACATAAACTTTTAGGGCTAACTAACGTGTGTTTCTTAATTATTTATGCGTGTTACTTAGGTATTTCATTTATATATAAATTGGTCTAAATCTCGGTTTAAACAGAACGCCATCTTGAATAATTTGTATTTCAGATTCTGACGACGCCTTTTACTAAATTAAATTTATTGAGCACCATTAATCACTAAGACAGAAAGTGTAATTTGTTCACTTATTTGTTGAACAGCTTCATTCATTTTATAATAAATTGGGCCCAAAAATAATTATTGTCACGATTTCGCGGACTAAATTTACGTTATCATGTAATATTTCGACATATCCAATTATATTGAAATTGAGGCTTGCATATTCGATTTATTACAATTACTCGCTAGTCCCCACCACATAAATTATTATAACAATCATAGAAAACTGCTAAAATGCAATTTATTAGTATCTTTTCTTAACTTAATGAAATGGTATAAGTAATTAAAAATAAATATCATTGATGTATCTGATCAATAAATATCTTTTGTCACAAACATATAAAAAAACACCTGTGTGATGCGAACAACCACTAAGCTTCTCATATTGCCTATAGTCGAGATACAAAGTATCTTTTATAAAGCTTATTGAAACGATAGCCGTTTTCTTCTATGACAAGCCATTTCTGTTATCCGTTTATCCGTAAAGAAATGAATAAAGAATCCAGTTTTCATGGTTTTTTGCGGGCGATGCAAAGCCGCCGCCGGCTGTGAAACAAAAGTACTGATTCATTCCATTCACTTCGCTTGTAGAACACCTCCCTTTTATAATTTGTATTTTCAATAAAGCTATGTTGGAGCTAAGTGTATTTTTTACGTTCATGGATACGAAATACCATATTTTTGCATACAATAAATAGTACGTATAATGTCTCACTTGTCCGGCTTTTGAATAATTTTGTAAATCTTTTTTAAAATATGTTAAAATTGGACTGCTAAATGTGAAAAAAATGTAATAGTAGTTGTTTTCGCTTCTCACAATTGATATTAATGACATAAATTATGGTCATCAAGTTGTTATGAAAGGGCTCTGCTCCATCCATTTATGTAGAAATTTGACATTTTTATTCGATGGAGTTCATAGTGGATGGTGACAGAAACATCAGCAGGAAACTTCCGGGACATCCCTATATTAATATCTGAATACGTCGACAACTATTCTCACAAGCTGTCGGAATGAAACCGACCTTGAAGCAGAAGAGGGGTAGCAATCACTTCGAGTAATGTATTAATTAAACCGCATTGCTCATTTGTGTGAAGGTATTATGCTCTCTCCGAGTATTCAATATTACCATAAGTTCTGTTATTCTTGTAATAGATAGTCGGTATTGCTTTGATAAACTGGAAAGTCTTGAAAAACACACGTTGGAATGTTTTCTTTGTCGTATTTTCCACACGCTTATTTTAACAAAAGCTTGCACTCTTAAAAACAAATTAACAAATAGAGCAATCAAATAACAGAATAAGTTTTCTACAAGAATATAACTTTTAAAAAAGCTTTTTATTGTCATCAGAGAGATTTTGTCATTCAACGCTTGACAAAAATATCATGTCCGTGTAGTAAAGCGTGCATTATTGTGATAAGCAAAGATCAGCATCTTTGCTTATCACAATAGTGCATTGCCATCGGAACTGAAGCCACCTCGCTGGGAGCCGATCTTAGGTGCACCATAAGTATTACACCATATAAAAATGTATTGTCATCCAAGCTGTCTAGTTTGGGTATATAATAATAATGTATATAATATTATCGATTAAATACGAGTATATCTGCTTCAAAATGAAGTTGTAATATAATTACCCTTACCCGGACAAGCACTACCCTTATGTATTTATTTAGATCGCTAGTAAAATAAACGCTTCAAAAATGAAGTATACTTCAAAAATAGATACCCACCGCTTCTAAGTTGGATCCATGCTAAAATAAATAAAGCTTATGTAAATTGTAAACAATTTTTATTCTGACAAAATGAAATTTATGTTTTCTCTGTCCATTGTGATTTTTCCTAAAATAATGAAATGCGAAAGAAAAATTGAGACAATAAATCATTGAACACATTACATTTTATTATTACATGCTCGAGATTCTCTAGCACCTGGACAGTGTTTAACGATTGCAGAATCGATAAAGTCTATACAAACATTGCCAACCAGACCATGTGTAGGATAATCATACAGGCTAGGCATTATATTATTTGCCTAATTTGTAATCATGAAATTAAACGCACATTTGACGTAAGACTTCGAGACATAAATGCATTATCATTAATGAATTTAGCTTTTAATTATAGCAACTTCGTAGCCAAATAAATGGTTACATACCTACCTATTTAGTTTAATAAAATAAATCTTCCATTTTTCAACTAGTTATAAACCAGATACTTTTTCTAATGTCAAAAACATTTTCTAGACATCACGTTTTCGATTTAAAATGCATTCAGATAACCGTTATTTACCTACCTAAAGATTTACTTTTTTTTGTTTAATTCGACACCTCCGCCCCGTCCACTCATCCACTGGTTGATGGACGGGATATTCTTATACGAAGCGAGCATTACTATAACCGGGCGAAACAAAAAGTGGTCTAAAAGATTCTTCTATCCAGAAGAGGACGTCACAAAAAGTTGTCTCAAACCGCATTGTAAGTAATAGTTGGGAATGCATACGCATGTACGAAGGGAAGGAACAATACTGCCACAACATAATGAAGCTAAGGGAGGCTGTGGTGTAAGCTTATTACCTCCGTAAAAATGAAACAAAAGGTATTTCCGTGTCATTTATCATTCATTTTTTGTGGTAATTAAGAGACGTTGTAGGGCTCGAGAAATTTCACATTATAGGTACAGCAGGTCACAGCAGGGTTCAAAAAATGCTCAGTGGGTGCGCGACGTAAGGCATAGTTTGTTTTTAAACCAGATGTGGATTTTTCAATGTGACTCATCAATGACTTCCACACAGTTAGAAAGAATTGACGCAATCAATCACTAACAACTGCCGGATGGAGAGTAATTCGACAGTCAACAACACACAGATTACAGTCAGTCAACGACACACAGATTTGTTCAATTTTAATAACGTATATCATAGCATCGCTTCTTCTTTAGCCTTTTTCAACCACCTTGGTGTAGGCCTCCTTCAACCTTTTCCATTTTACCATTTCTTCCCTTATTAAGTTCTCTGTATTTGGATACAGAGAACTTAATAAGGGAAGGAGCCGGCTATCTTCTTCACGTCGTCTTTTCGCCGCATTTGTGGTCTTCTCCGAGGACGTTTTAGACTCCATGCTTTCCATTCGAAGAGACGCTTGCACCACAAGCATTAATTTATTAATTATGCATACATCCTTATGTTTGCTTAAATCTTTAAAACTATGCAACGAATTTTGTCCCTATATCCTTATATAGGGACAGAGAAAGCGACTTTGTATTATATTATGTTATATAATAATATAATAATACTATAATAATAATAGTGATGATATATATAACGAACCAAGTGATTAATTGAAAACCCAAATAAACATAGGTAGGTACTTCTTATTATAACAAATCTCTCAAATGATTGGCCAACAGCCGCATAACAATATTCATAATGTCGGTCGGGGCAATGTGATCAATTTGATGATTCAATCAGTAATATTTCACCTGAAATTGCTTGTCCATATTCAAAATGCCCGGGCATTTTTAACAATGTTATGATTAATCACTTGGTATATAAATATATATATTTATACACTAATTACACCGGGCAGCTTTTAAGCATTTTGTCGTTACCTGTTGATTCTATAAAATAATAATTATTAATAATAATAATTTAATAATCGCTGAATATGCATCGTCCGAATTTAAAAAGTTTTAGTATGAATTAACTATAGTTTAAAAAGACTAATTAACTTACTTTAACCTGATCCTGCTCCCCAGCATATTCGATGTTCTGGAATATGGTCCAGGTGTAGCGCCTGCGCACCTCCATCCGCGCCAAGTACCGCCGATACCACTGTTGGATCAAGATGGCCGCCTTCATAGCTGAAATTAAATCAAATTGTAACCACTTTTTTACTCAAGTAAACTAAAAAAATATATGCTTTATGTAGTTATTAAATTTAAACCTTTTGAACTAAAATAATTTTGTGCTTATCAACGACACAATTTTTCTCAATCCAACTTTTTTTTTTTCAAAGATAGCCGTAAATATTTTATTTATACGCAATCTTCTGTAAAGCCATTATTTGTGTAATAGACAATTGTGACTATAAAGCCATTGGAAAATAAAGCAAAATTAAGGGTCTGGAAAAAAGACAAAATTCACAAAACAATTCTACTTTTTCTACTCACAAGAGGGTAATATGATTAAGTTAAATTCAAATGATAGTGATACTTGAACCACGACAAGACCCGTGTTAACACAAAACTCAATTCAAAAATGTGTGAGAGATATGAGTTTCGCAACAATTTTCTCCTGAATTTAGAAAACATATTGTGTAGAAGTACCGAGAGATGCGTACCGAGCAACGGAAGAAGAAAGCACATTTGCTAAAATTTCCGTAGTAAAATGTAAGCACCGTTTTTACTTGAAGCATCATTACTGAATATATTTCTTTTAGCTATTACCGCCAGATTTTCCACATTTGACATTCAGTTCCTTTGTTTATTTCTTTTTAAACAATTATACCAACTCTACAAAATTAAAAAAATTAAATACATTAAATCGAATGAAAATGCTAATACTAGCTAAATGTAAAAACCACCGTTTAAAAGAGTATTTCTGTATACATTAGAACCAAGAGTACCAACACCTATTTTCTTATACGTCGTTATATAATACGTGACTTGATTCCAATCTGCTTTTTATTCTCTCACTCGTTTTGTATGCATGGCAATATTTATTACATAATTATATATCTACAACAAGGGTTGTATAAAGTGTGTTTAAATTTGATATAGAGTTAAAGGATAGTTTTACTTGAAGTTAGTAATACAATTTGTCAAAAGCACCCGGGTAAATTTACAAAGTTATTAAACTATCAAACCAAAATAATGTAATACTGTATATATAATAAATATTTAGTCTACCTACGACCTACGTCACATTTATATGGTAGATATTTAAATAGGCACAATTAAAACAAGTCACTTGTGAGCGGTCTAAGGTTGTCTTGTAATCATAATTTTATAACTATATGCAAATTTAACCTAGGCTAGGACGACCAACACAATAATGTATCTAGGTTAATAGCCAATAAGAGGGCCGTAGTGTCAATGGAGAACAAATGATATAAAAGTCACTTATCTCCAGAAAACGCTGCTTAAACGATTTTCAAATTTAAAAATACTTTTATTTTGCGAAATTGTATATCTATAAAGACATGATTTCATGAAACTTGAATCGTCATAAGGATGACGCACTTGATAAATGAAACATGAAATGTTTCACTACTCACACTGCTCATATATTTTACTCGTAACATTACCTACCCTAAACAGATTTACCTAAGTTAAGGTTACAGCAATTAACCATTTCCTTGAACAGTGTTAATTAAGGCGACTGTAAGCGGATGACCATACATTTGAAATTGTATTAATTGTATGTGTGGTTTGTCCTCATTTATTTATTTGTTTATTTATTTATTTATTAACATAAGGTAAAAGGTTTGCCAGTTTCAGAGAAATAGAGTAACGTTAAATACGAATACGCCCACAAACTTCCGGCATTAAATTTTATACGAAGGAATTTTATTACATATGCTCTAAGGATGTACAATGGTACGAAATGTAATGACATTAATGAGGTAACTTGGTTGGCACATAGGATTTGTACCGAACTCCATGTATATTCAAGTAGGTAATGTAAGACTGAGTTAGATCCAATTTGCATTCCTTAACCTTGAACAGTTATTATCTACCTTTATGAAACACAATTCTGTCCCTTAGATAAGGAAATTTGGTTTCCCGAGTTCCTCGTTTAGCATTTGCATATAAGGAGCTCAAGATTAATTTCATTGCTGTATCTGATACGCATCTTTTCAATATTAGAAACAAAACAAAATCTTTTCTTATTCGTATATATACTTATGTATACTTACTTCTTTCCGCTTTCGTCATGCTAACGTCGTCTCTCCTCCAGAACTTAAGAAAAGGTGCAAGAGCCTTCATGGTACATTCTCCATTAAGCACCTTTCTTCCCAGCTTTTTCGGAACTTCTTGCTCGATCTCTGAACTACGGCATGACGACGAGTCGTCTCCCAAAGATCTAGCCTTCCGCCCTCGGAAACTGACGCAGCCACAACCTTCGGCCAGGGAAAACATCGTGGGGCTCTTGTCTTTTTTTTTATATTTCTTATCTCTTCGTTTCCGCGTACATCGTGGCGTCTTCTGCCGTGACTTGGGAATGATGATTGCTGGCTCGACTCAACAGTGTTGAAGATGGGACATCACCAGTCACAGCGACTGGGAACGCAACTGTCAACAAATAAAAACAAGATGTTAAAATTCATTAAAATAAAAAGATTTACATAGTTAGTTTATTTTGTTATAGTTTAACTAATATTTCTTTAAGTATTTCTGGATGATTGGGTAATAAACGCGAGGTCAGAAAAACACCGGGGAGAGTGGAACAAGTCAATATATTAAGAAACCCTATCGAGAATTAGGGTGAAATAATTGATGTCGGTATAGAACTATATGAAGACGAATTATAGCTAGCGCGCGTGCAGACCCGAGTGCCGCCAGTTGAGGAAGGACTAACACATTAATGGAACATCAGTCTAAAGACACGTAAATCGGGAAAATCAATACAACCTCCCACGCAAAAGACATGTTTACACGTTTTAATAAATATGATTATTCCACTTCTTTAGTGGTTGATACACCAGTAAATATTACTGATGACATGAAAAAGTATTTAAACTTCATTATCCTTAAGTTTAGTCCCTCTTACAAATGTAAAACAAGATAGCATAGTATTATCATCGTAAGTTCTTTTGATTTCGCTTCTTGATTTTGATTTGTCAAGGATATTGACTGCCCTCGAGGAGCAATAGGGAACTTGGAATACAATAACCAATTTACACAACGATTCAATGAACCTCAGAATAAAACCGGTCAAGTGCCAGTTAAACTCGTATGAAGAGGATTCCGTACAATTCATTAAATTCTTATAAGTTTTCCTGTATTCTACAAACAATGCACTTTTTGGTTTGTAAGCTATCACACCTAAATTGGTTTTAAAGTAATTTATTTTGGCAAATTTGCAAATTTCACCCGATTTGGTCAAGTAGATTCGGAGCAAATTGGCTGTGACAGACTGACGGACAGACAGACGCACGAGTGATCCCATAAGGGTTCTGTTTTTTTTTTTGTTCCTTTATACAGGGAACCCTAAAAGCCTTGCTTCAATTTGGGTTATCAGGCTGCCAGACTGAATGGCGGTCGACAACGACGGTTCGTTTATTTTATTTCCCTAGGGCTCCCGTGCTGGTTAAAATCGCTCATGTTGTTCACAGGAAAAGCAGGTGTTATACTAAAATATTTTAAAATTTGTTACATTTTAACGTCAAACACTCGTAATGTAAATATGCTGATAATAATTTTACGACAAGCTACGTTATTCATTGGTTGTGACACAGATTCCATCATACCTACATGACTGTCTTAATCTTATACTAAGTGTGTACATTTCCTGCCCACACTCCAATAGAGACAAAGGCTTTCCTTTTATCTCAGAGTATTCAGGATTAAATTGCTACTCTTTGTCTTATTACCTTTCCTTCTGGACGTGAAATCAGAGCAGGCAAGTCTAAAAGCTTCGATTAAAACAAGTATTGGAGATTCTATCCATTTGAATCATAGAACATTTAAAGTACCCAGTGAGCAGATAAAAGTGATAATGTTTTGTACATTTTATTCGATATTATTATATCCAGGACTGGGCACATACTCGTATTTTAACTAATAGCTATGAAACCATGCGTATTTATCCCGCAAAGAGGGTGTTTTTATCCTAGTGAGATAATCCGATCTAGCGTATTGTATTTTTTCTTAGATAAAATAGATATCCAGTAAAATGTATTGCCTAGTAAAAACATACGTCTTTTTAAGCTGGAATTTATCCCTAATAACTTTATTTAGCCGTAACAAAGAACAGGTTTTTCTGATGAAATTCGCTTTAAGCTTCCAAGACTTTGATCGTAAACGCTGCGATACATCTTTCCCTATCTCGTTACTTAAAGCCTCAGTAAACCTTCTTGATTTATAAATCTGATGTGACATGGTGGCCAAAATATATTTAAACTAAATTGAATGGAAAAAAAATCCTTTCCACTTTTGAAATATGTTAGCAAAAGATTGACATTGCATAGTCAATGAAGTCGACGTAAATGAAAATTCGTGCACAGGCATCGCTACGAGATTTATTTATTATTATCACCTTTATGCCGTAATGTAAAACGCCCATAATCTTAAGGAACTTATTTGTGAAATAGTTCAAAATTGATTTTTATGGTGGTTTAATCTCATCTTGCTACACATTTTATGAAATAATCATACTACAATCCTTCGGCTGCATAGGTGACTTTTTGAATTACTTTTTATGAGTAGTTTTCAAACACTATTCCATGCCTTCATTGAATTTATTGATTGTAATTTGTTTGGTGGTGACATGACATTAAAAGGTTTGATATCTGAATTGGAGCAAATCTGATTATCTCTACTTCGTCGATCAATCACGTGACCTTTAAAGATGATGGCTTTCGTAAGAGGCACTCAGAGGAAACAGCGAGGATCGTATACGATCTCTATAATTGCGGTACACAAAGCGCTTACCAGACCCTTGCCTCTCTAGTATACGTGACATATGTAGGTATGTATACGTACAGAGTGACACTTTGGACACCAGCCAAATATTCCCTCAACTGTGTGCTCAACATGAAACTCAAAACATTTCCAAAGATATCCGATGATGAAAAATAAAAAAGAACAACTTTTTATTTAATCGCCTATTTTATATTTACATTTTTCTTATAACATTATTTCATATTATTTAGTAAAGTTTAAATAAATAAATTTGTAGTGTTAGAGCAAAATACAATTTTCATATTTCAAGTCCGATCAACTAATCAATTTATTTGTATGGGAATAAACACAAAAAAGATGTAATTTTTTTGACATACATTTATTTGGAAACTAATTTGGCTTCGTCAACAAAATCTGCAGAAAATATATGCACAGTGTTAACAAATAACTCTGTTTACTCGACTGCATCTTATTAGTGACCATGTAGTGAACATGCTTGTTAACAATGAAAAAGAATTTCAAGATTCTGGGATCAGAGGAGTCATAAAATTCAGGGATCAAAAGAACGTCGTTCGTTCAAGGGGTCGGACCAATGTACTTACGTAATTAGGTAGTGGTAAAGTGCGTAACACACCGTGCAAAATTACAACTGCCAGTTTAAAACGATTAGTCTTCTTCATAGGTATTCGAAGATAACGAAAATTATAATTTATTAATGACATTGTTCATAATCAGAAGAATTACTAATTTTTAATTTCATTAATCAATTTAACAACTTGTTTTCGTTATTGTCTTCATCGAGAGAGGTGAAAATCATGTCATCTATTTATAAAACACAAGGAAGTAGGTCACTGAATAATTGGAAATAGACCCAATGGTCATTGATTTTCTGCGCCATTCTATTTCTATAACCACTGGATTTCCGCGGAAAATTAATGTTTATAATGCTCACCTACTGTACTAATCGGCTGATGTCATTATCCAGAAAATCGATTGTCGTCAAAGTTTCCACGATAATTTCCTACTGGTACTACAGGTATATGAACGTTCAATAGATTATAGTTTTTATAAACTGAAACTTATAGAATAAAATAACCGTTACCGTTACGGCATAGTTACCGTTACTTGACGCGGTGCGATCTGGAAAACTTTATGGGTAAATAAATACTTCATTCAGTGATGGAATTCTTAACTAAAACACAAACTTCTGTGCTCACAAAATCCTGAGTGTAAGCACATAAAAAGGCGATCGTTAAGCGTCGCGCACTGGAACGAAATAGCGGTCTGCTAAACTCATAACAACTACTACGAAAGATATACTTGTTACGTGCTGTCCTGGCTTTTATGTGATAGTCGAAAACACTGTCCTGCATTGTGGAGTAAATTATCCAACCCTTCGGTGATTTACAGTTTAGCTTTCAGGTGCCCCGCTCGACAACTAGGTAAATTATTATGGGACGGTCTACTCTACATAATCGCATTGTTTTCCAACACACATAGCCGGATAAGTGAGTTCTGGCAAGCACCGACCCAAGTTTTATAGACATGTAATTGGTTTGCCTAAACAAACCATTTTATTTGTTATGTCATAAATATACCTACCTACATTATAAAAAATCTAATGAAGCCTCAAAAATGAAATTGTAAATATATACAATAAACAAACAGTTTTAAATTTATCAAATAACACAAATATATGTCCAAACTATATCTTCTTGCAAACGCCTAAGAAGAAAAATATCGAATGTGGCATAAATAAAATCAAGACAAGATAAACTCTGTACCGGTTACGGGGTTGTTATAATGAATCGGAGCCTTCGAGCTATAGAGGAGCGCAAAAATAGACTGTAATACGTGCTTATTGAGTTTTCAATTCAGAAATAACAAAAGCCAAAAAAGTAAATTCTTTTTTCCGGGTTAATCGTGCGCCTAAAATTGACAACAACCTACATCGGTTACTGTGTGATTCCCTTATACGTGGGAAACATTCTCCTAGCAAGTGAATACTTTCTAAGAGAAGGTTAACTTATCGTACTAATATTATAAATGCGAAAGTTTGTAAGCATTGTATGTTTGTTACTCTTTCTCGCAAAATCTACTAAACCGATTGTTGCGAAATTTAGTACGCGGTAAAATGTAACCTGGAATAACACATATACACAATAACAGCTAGTAATCGATAAATATTTATTTCAATGTGTTTCTTTTGTGAGAAATCTTTCCCTTTCTTTTGGGAGCCAACTAATTTTGATACAGGGCTCCTCCAAGGCACGCTACGCCATGTATAAATGTATGTAAACAGGCTCTACATTCTCTACTGTTTACATCTAGATAAGTCTAGTGCAATTAGGGCGAATGCTAATACATCATAAAGGGCATAAATTGTATTAAATTACAAAATGAAAATGTCCACCGGTCACAGACACAGATAGAAGCGGTTTCATTTCACCAGTCAGTTAAATTTATTTATTGCTGGCCGGGTTGTGGGGAAATCAAAATTTATAATCTGCCTTTTATTTACGCGTTAAAAATGTTATTAAGTATTGCGGATTCAGTCGTCGACGTTCGTCAACTTTAAAATCGCAATTCACATAAAATAGATACTTATACCGTAATATGATTATTACAACTATAACTTAGTAACATATACATATACGAGTATATATAAAAAATAGGTAAATATTGTATACTCTTCGTATATAATTGTTTAGATTTAATGCAGATGTAAACTCGGTATAACAGAAAGGTAAACTCGAAAAATTAAAAAAAAAAACTAAATTCTATTTGTGATATTTATATTGATCTATTACTTGCAATAAAAAAAGTCTGAGATTAATTAATTAATGTTGGACAATTATTTCACGAGAATATTGAATGTTTTGTTTGAAAAGGGAAGTGGAACTCATGCGACTCGTGTGTATGAAGTCGTGTAACTACGTTTTGTTATTGTTCCTCGCCCACTGTGTCAGCCGTACTAGTTTAACAATATTTTGGTTTATTCGGGAAATTCGGGATAAAAAGTACCCTATGTATTATTCCAGGTTATATTCTACCCGCGTGTACCAAATTTCAATAACAATCCGTCCAGTAGATTTTGCGTGAAAGAGTAACAAACATACATACGCACATATTTCCTCACAAACTCACATTTATAATATAAGTAAGAAGTACAAATGACAGTCTTATAGCTAAGAGCCATTTAATATCATATGATTTTTTCTCAAAAATAATGAATACATATTTAATTCTTCTTTGAATTTGAGAATAAACAGACGTAAACCCATCAACTACAGCATTTTTTGTTACCGTCACGAACCCAAGTCATTATCCTGAACTCATTACAGCGAGCAGTTATCTGGATTCACTTTGTTACGCTCCCACGTACATCCATCATAAAAACGTGCTCCACTTTGGAAATTGTGCGAATTGCCGATTAATCTCGATGTAATCAATTTTACGTCGAACATCTCTCATTTTAATGGAACAAAACTCGTGATTGTACGCTTTCAGCGTTTATAATAACGTTATATACGTTCATTCAACTAATTTAACTTACAATTAATTTTATTCAAACCTAATATAATTTTCCTGTTGTTATATCTCGGAAAAAGTCAAATTTAGAGAAATGTCTCTCTCATTGTCGCGTGATTTCGGTTCCCGGGGCTGTGACGCCGCGAAACCCGGCTCAGCCGTAAAATTGTGAAGATTCGTCTGTTTTTGCTATTAGTTTGACATTAGTCAGTATATTGTGTTTTATCGGTATATCAGTACCTATTGCATAAAAAAATATAAACTCTTACCTTTCATAAGAAATTATAGTACCTATAGGTACAAACGAAACGGAATTCATTATCTACGTTATCTGTCCGGTTTCCTGTCACGGCTTTCATGTAGCACAAATGAGCTTAACTTTTTCCAGCGACCTAACGCAATTAACCGGTAAATTAGCGCACGAGTGGGGAGGTAGATCGGCTAATCTAAAGCAAAGTTACCGTGTACTACCTAATAACTATCTACTACTATAATATTATCCGTGGCATTTGGACGATAATTCGAAAATTTGTTATATTTGCGAAATACGTATACGTGAAATTGTGTACTTTTTTCACGTCAAAACGATTCGATTGACGTCATTTTCGGGGTAGTGATAATTGAAGAGCTGAGTGAGGCATACGTTACTTTTTCAAGCGTGAGGAGTCGCGGGCTGTAGTTAATTCAATATTAAACAAGTGCACTACTCCCTCGCCTCGGCTTATGTGCCTAAGATATCACACCAAGTAAACAATATCAGACTTGTCCTCACAATCTGCAATTAACGTCGCTAGTGATTGACGACCACTCAATTACTGCACATGGTTCCGTATCGCCTCTAATAAATCTACGAGCCAGTCCTACTTTCCATGAATAACGTCTCAAATTAATATATGTTTACGTAACAGTACACAGTTTAGTACACAGTAAACGTGATCATGTTTACTTTCACGACAAAACGGAGCTTTCGCGGGCGCAGCGATTAAGGGCGTGGAATTGTAATTACATTTGATGAAGGAGTACCCGGTTGGAGCCTAGGGTTGACTGAAAAAAAAATTTCTTTACTTTTTTCTATTGTAAAGAAACGTCACTTTACACATTTTGTAATTACAAACTTATACCTAACCCTCGGTGCACGAGTCTAACTCGCTCTTAACCGTTTTATTTTTTATATTTATTGGGGGTAAGCAACAAAGAAGTCATTATTTTCTTGCTTACCCCAATTCTTAGAATTCTCAAAATTGGGCATCCCCAATTTTAAGAAGACACGGCAATAGGCATATATAAAACAACATTACTTACGTCAAAATTAAAATTAATTACTTATTACCTACTCATCCAAAAATCTATTCGTACAACATTGTGGAAGAAGACATTTGAGAATATGTACCTATCCATTCTCATTATAAGCATAACATTATAAGCAAGCATATAAATTTAGTTTATTATTTAATACAAGACCTTCTGATATCAAAATAAACCTGGAATTGTTATTCCGTTTCCAATTGATACTTATTAATTTATATAATAAGTATTACCAATTTATAGAAAAAAGGTGTCACGTGAATAAAAAATCTATTGAATAAGTTTTATTTTCAATGCTACAGGTACACTAGGTTTAGGTAATAAATTGCCAATAATTGAAAGCATATTACGACTATATAGAGTTCACTTCAATGATATATGAAACGCAAACATATTGACTTAAATCATCTCGAACATCTGTTGACTCTGCTAATTGGTCAATTGGCGATTACTCGTGTTTTTAATGCAAATGTCTTAACTCGTCCTCGAATGTCATTAGGGCAATACCTAATTACAATATGAATACGTGAACGGCGGTTTCACTAACCGACATCTATTCTCTCTAGTTTCTGTGCATTAAATTATATCACAGACAAGCGTGGAAATGTGTTGACACTGACACAAATATTAAGCCGTGAGCTGACAACATTTGCTTCTGTTACAAAATAAAATAGTGTTAAATTTATTTAAGGTTTCACCTTTTAGGTATTCTTAGGCTTTTTATGGTATCCATACCTACTATTCTGCCACTTACTCGTTGAGATACATACACAAGTTTCGTTTTGTTCCTTTTTTTCAAACATGAAAAAAATAGACTCATTCCCGATATATATTACATATAAATACTTTTTCATACATATAAATACTTGTTCTTCTTTAGATCTCAAAACATAAAAAATATTATTTTGAGTACCTGCCAAGAAAACCGTAGCAACCACGAAAATAATATATAATAGAAATCCCAAATGTTTTACTTCCAGAATACAACTTCGAGATAATAAGGCTCCTGAAACAAATCCTAACCCACACAGGTCTAAGAGAATAAATAATAGAAGATACAGGAAAAATCTTAAGAAAATCTAATAAGAAACTTTGATGAGCGTCCCAGAAAGGGACACAGTAATTAAGATCATTGTCAATGCCTATTAACTATCCAAGTTGTAATTAATTGGTATAAGTCTACATGTAGTACATTTGTCAGCTTCTGAAGACGGCCCTATTACAGTAAGCTCGAGTAATCTCGTGACAAACAATCAATAGATACGTTTCTTCTTTCTTAAGTATATTGATTATAACCTAATCTAGAATCGAATTATATGTAATATATTAATCGTCTATATAATAATTAAGTACTTACCTAATATATGTTACAACAATCTTAATTGTATTATAGTGAAAGACCTAACCAAAGAAATGTGTTAAGTAAACATAGTTACCTAACGATGTAAAACTTTGTATTATCAGTAGATAGATATATTTCATTTATGCGAATTTATTTGTTGTGTCATTCCTTTTGACGCATTTTTTAAATAAAATATATGAATACTAAAACCCTTTGTGAAAAGTATAAATGCGGCATGAGTCCTAATGAAGAATGGCGCAACTCATTAACTTCACTGACAACAAAAGGTGAAATGATTGGCACTTTTACCTTGTTCTACGAATAATAAAGCACCATGATTTTGGTTAATGACTTCTAGATTTACCGTATGAGCAAGATTACCAGTTTGGGATTATCACTCCTATAAAATACACTATTAAAATAACCTACCTACCTACCTATGTACCTACTAAAAGTATCTGTCTTCATTTCCATATAAAGCTAAAACTGGCGATACTGAATCTAAATTGGATATTACTCGTATCTTTATAGTTTTGTTCGTGGCGTTATGAAATAAAATCTGTCATATTTGTTTTATCGCGACAGTTTCGAAGTAGGTATGTAGGTACTCGTAGCTACATACCGAGTTAGTAAATAATATACCCAATTGCATTTTCCATCTAATGGGAATTTGCAAACTGACATCCTAAAATAGTATTTAGACACATTCGTACGGATCGTATGCATACACTACTCTGATTACGGAAATCCTGTATATATATGTATAGTGTGCAGGATTTCGGATTACGAGCGAGCTATTATGTACACAAATGGCTCGCCCGTATATGGCGTGTGTATTGAAAGCAGCGTCCGACCAGCCTAAACCCAGTGGATTTGAGGGATAATCACTAGATCTACAACTTTGTGGTATGAAAGCCATATAGGGTTATCGTCTAATTGCTCTCAAAACCGAATGCATATGTAATATGTTGCGTCCATATGAATGTTTCCTATGCCTATTTCTATAGATTGCTACATATTCAATAAATAAAAATGTACTTAGTAGGTATTATTTTTGTCTTATATTTTGATAAATAATTCATGTCGGCAAGGTAAAATGATAATAACACTAGAGCATAAAAACGGTGATTTTCAATCGCCACAGTATTTTAATAAGATTTTGACCTATTAGGTTTTAAGGTCGTTGATTAATGAACTTTACTGAAGCGGTTGTGTCGCGCGTCGCCGCCAAATACCACGAACTACTTTGAGCACGCTGATTAATCACTTTCATTGCTTAATTATTCTTCAGAAAAACTTCAATCGTTTTCATCCCATGTGGGGTGAATTTGAATAGAAGTCAGATTAAAACTTCGTTTAGCTTAGAAACCACGCAAGGTGTATTAAAACGGATATGTCTGAAATTGTACACAGTCATAGAATAACAAAATGACGTACACTCGTATTATAATTATAGAGCGATGATCAAATAACTTTTCTATTTCTATTAGTATGAAAACACACATGACATGTTAGCGCAAACAGAATGTACTTCGGCTGTATGATCCTTCCGTTCGGACAACCAAACTGAACCAGACGAAACCGCAAGCAGTTTTATGAAGGTTGATCTATTTTAGTTGCTGTGGTCCTTCTAAAACAATGGATACATTTCAGATTTGCTACATATTATCAGACACTGAGTGGAGTGTTGTGTTGTGTGACAATACGTGCATTATTGCAATTTTATTTCCCAATAAAAATGCATATTTGTATAAGCTTTTAGAAAGGTTTGCTTTGCTTGTGTACCCTTACCAGCCATACGAAGTGACTGTATGAGTATGTACCCATTAGATTCTTTTATTAATTTTACTTTCTCACAAAAATGGAAAAAAGCGTATGGTATTTTTCTTAATTTAAAGATAGGTAGTAGCGAGATATGCAAAAAAATATATTGACTTAGAAAAAAAGACGAAGAAGAAAGAAGACTGATACGTAGAACTACAGCACTCTGTGTAGCATCGATCTTATTTCTGGACTATCTTAACCTCTGTCTTTATAGACTAGTATCTTACTCACACAATTGCCCAATCTAATTTGAACAAACTAATTCTAATTAGCGATGTCTAAACGTACTTCATAGTTTTATAAACAAAAATAATTCATTTCTTCTGGCATTCAGGGTTAAGGTCATATATAAATCTTTACATTCCCACACAAGAGCCTAGCAAAACTTAATTAAAATCGGCCTGTCATACGCTGGAGACCACAGCGTGTATCACACACTCACACATTGCGGAGATAATAAAATAAAATCTCTATCTACTCGCAATATAGCTCTGACTGGGGAACATAATGAAAATTAAAGATTTACACTTTTTTGTAAACTAATAATTGCTTTTATTGTCAATGAATATAATTGAAATCACTCAATGTAAACATTTTTTCTACCAGTCATTCAACAGAGTGATGCAGAGCAAGAAGTACAAAATTAAAGAACAAGAAATAAAATAAGACTCTTTTTATATGAATTTTTACAAGCTTTTATTTAACTTGTAACGTAACTATGTCTCGGATTCATTTAACTTAGGGTTTATTATCGGGTTTATTGCTTTTATTTAACATGCAACTCAATTGTGAAGCTGATATCTTCAACCGATTGAGCTGAAATTTTGTTCACACGCTTAGTTTGGAATCACAATGTACCTATTATTATCACAAGCATGACCTAATGGTGCACCCAGGAACGGCTCCAGACATGGGAATTTCTTAATGATTTACTGCACGGGCATGAAATAAAACCTATGTCAAAAATGTCATTATTGTAAAAAAATATTTTCCGCATAGAAATAAAATATTTAAGTACTTATTTAAATTCCATAACAGACTGTTTCCACGTGAAATGAGACGCGATTAGCCTTTTTAGAATGTAATCGCCGGTCATCAATACGGTACTAATTAAATACAGAAGTTACGTAATTAGGTTAGGCGGACATTTCGACATCTGCGCAGAGAATCTCCGCAAATCCGAGGGTGACCCGCCATTTACATTTTCATTACTTTGGAAGAAATGTTACAAAACAAGTTAAACTTTAAAAACTGATATTTTTACCCAACTGTCAACGAAAGGACTTTGCATATTTTATCATCCTAATTTAAACAAACAACATGAGATTAAAATTTCAATTTGAAAAAATAATAATGTTTTTTTTTCTTTATATTATTTTAGTAAGAAAATCTTACAGAGTAAATTTACAATGTCAAAGCTAGTTGGGAACATGTTTTTCTATCTAAGACAAGACAAAGAGATGTATATTTTAAAATTTAGATAACGTGCAAATTCATTCATATTAAGAAACACTGTAAGGAAATATCTATTTGATTTTTATTAAATTCAATCTCAAACTTAGTTGTTTACAAGCTTTTATTATTCATTTGAAACAACTCCAAATCCTATGAACCAAATAACTGCAATGCGGGAAAATTGCATGTGTGGTTTCTAAAGAGGAATTACATGAGATTTCATTAGAGGATAGGTACATGTAGTTACGTACATACGGTAAGTTTGTACCAGTATGTACCTACATTATCTTGCATATGTAGTGTAGTACTGCATTACTGTGTTTTTCAAGTCGCTATGCCTGCTTACATGTAAAGCTATTTAAATCTTTTTATCCGCCTGTATTGTTAGATCGTCAAATGTTAAGCCATACATTTGCCTCGAAAATGAAACAAGAGATCAAATTTACTGCATCGGAATAAAGTTATTACAAAAATATTTTATTTTCATAATATTTTATTTTAGACTCCAACTCGAAGTCTACAAACATAAGTGCGTTTCTGGGTTACGGTTACGGGTTAATCCTCATATTTCCCATTTCATTAACCCGTAACTTCGTAGATGTAATGAAAGAATTTTATTAACTTTCATATTTTTTAATCCAACCTCATTTGTCGGTTACAGTTGTAGTTTTAAAATTTTACAAAATCGATTTTCAAGTAACCGCAGCTACCACCACTTAAATGTGCTTGTCTGAAACGTCTGAAATCGACGTGAGAAACCAACTTAGGTAAAGACCTAAACAAATAAAATGCTGATAGAAAGAGAAAAGGCGAATGAAAAAGGTAATAATTAAATAACCCGACCGTGACAAAAGCTATATACTTACATCTAATAAAAAAATGTGTGTATTTTTCATCACTATTAAATGAACTCTTCTATTTTATTATGATCTATTTACTTATTTATGTGGTAGGTAAAGGTGGTCATCAAAACAAGAAAATTATCAAGATAAATGAGAAATAAAATATCAAGAAATCGAGCAAAAACATGCAAAAGAATATGAATGATTTTTCTTAAACCATGACTGACTCTGTGACGTTTTGACTTTTTTTTACTAATAATTTTGCATAAAGATTCATCCGCCCCGTTAGATCCCCATATAAAATAGTTATTTTCAGTGGAGATAAGTGTTATATTCGTTCTATACCTAATTTGCATAAGAGTCTAAACCATGACAAACGCTTAGTTTGATTGGAAGAAATTCTGCACAAATTGTTCGGAATGAAAATACTAGTTTTTCAACCGTTTGATGACTTAGTTAGAACCTGATATTTTATTGTTAGATTTATTTTTTAATATAGTTTTGCCTCTGTCCAATGCACACCTCCACGCACATATCCGTGGTGAATGGCGGTGACAACGGAATTGTGGCAAAATACGAACCGATGGTCACCGCAGCTCTGACACAAATATTAAAGTTACATACGCTGCCAGAAATAAACTTACATGTTTTATACATACTATTGTTCAAGTATATCGGTGCTCTGTTTATCTTGCATGAATGAACCAATGAATCATTATTATAATTCTTGGAGTGTTTACGAGATAAAGAAATAAGCGAACTCAGAATGAGTTTTCTTTGATTTACTTATTGACTCACTTACTTATTTGTTTATCTCTATCAAATTGCGAAGTAATGTTTTTTTTTTTATTTAGAATATAACAATATTTTATTACTTAACAACGATCATTATTCCAGAAACGGCAACATTTTTATCAATGTCAACAGTAGAAGACTTGCGAACTCGATAACCCCTTACCTAAAATAGGTACTTAATAATTTCTGCAGTAAGTTCGTGACGACCTTTACCAAACAAACCCCATCAAGCTCATCTGGCCTGTTTCTCCCATCGCTTACTTATTATAAACACCTGTCTTATAAGAAAAGTTTGTTAATTTATATTTTTGTCCCCATCCCGCGTTGGACCGTAAACCGGGAACTTTTGCAATTTCTTCTCGATATTGACCACGATACTGATATCAATATTGCGTGTAATAAGATAAAAATTAGCAAGAAATACTTCGGTCATTACGCAGACGCAACGCAGAGAGGATGTGAACATATTTTAGCTTTAATCAAAATAAATCAATATCCGTAATCTAATGGTTGCATGGTTTCCTTTTCGGGACACAATTTCTGACAGAGCAAACCTTTTGCCTAGTGTGATAATATCATAATAATATCACATGAAACTGATTTGGATATTAATAGTGTCAACGAAAAGATATGACAAATTTTTAAAAATAAATCACAAGGTGTGATTTTGTAAAAAAAACTGAAACGCATGTAGCCGAGTGCTTGCCTCGTCAAGCCGAAACTACGAGCCGTTACGAAATTGTCCCTATCTCAGGGACTAGCGGGCGTTTTAGATAGCCAATAGGGACCTTGAAACGGAAACGACCGTAGATAACTGAACTATAAATCTTTAGGGTTCACCTGACCTAGCGCCTCGTATGAAATAGTAAATGCGAAGAATTATTATATGATTTTAAGGCGATAGGATGTAATTAGGTAGATCTTATCAATATTTAATGGGATGATAGGAAAAGTTTGATAGATTTTGGGTTTCGGTAGGTAGGTATATATATCTGTGGTGAAGTAAATACGGGTTAGCATTTCACTTCTCACCATCGAATCGATTCGAAATGAGACACAGCGAACCAATCATATGTGCCATTGTGACGCAACGACAGCTACACTTCGGTATGTATTCGGTATCAGATAGGTAGGTTTTATATTAGAAATTTACCGATACCGATAATTAAGTACCTACCTACTTCTTATTTCTAAACATCATTACATTACATACGGAACACTAAATGGATAATTTTTCGCAGAAGTAAATTCATTAATTTCAGTCCAATTCTTAAAAAATAACAGTTTTATCCACACTGCACATCCTCGCTCAGCACGTACTTCATACTTAGTTTTAACGTGTAGCCTCAACATGCAATTGAACTAAACTTTCGTGCCGTGCCACTATTACGTGACAAAAAGTAGCAAACAAACATTATTATCATAGTTATCTAATTAAATGTAAGCATGAATCATGCCGTTCTTACACGAATTTGTATAATTATTTATTTCAAAAATATAATCGCAAGCTGTAGCTGATTTAGCTACCCTCGCTTTGTAAATAATCCTTTATACATCTCTGACATAAAACCAAGGCTTAGATAACACGACGTCATATTTCAGCAGTTTCCGCCGGAATAAAAGTAATTTCCCAACGCGAAACAATTGGTAATTCCGTGGAACTACGAGCACGCTGGGAGACATTTTCCCCGATGATTTGGCAACTCGCCCCCGCCTATATTTAAATCGTAATCTTACTGAGTCAACGCTCTCAATGCTCTAACACCAAAAATAAACGGTCCCGCGAAGACGACAATATTCGACCGAGTTCCAAATAGCAACAATGCATTTAAACCACAAAACCGACTCAGAATCGAAATGCGGAAAGTTTTTAGGTGGCGAAAATGCTGCTTATTTTAATTATATTCTTAGGAGCGAGCTTACATACGACAATATGCGGGTGACACAAAACAGCAGTGTTAAAATAATAAAACAAAATTAATTACATTCAGGAAAATGGAATTACGCAGGAAAATGCTATGAACAAAAATTTCATTTAAATAATATTCTACTCATACTCATACTGTAAATGAATTTTACTCAGATTGATTTGAAGCAATAAACAGACTCAGAATTTAAAATTTCTATAGCATTTAAGTGAAAGATATTTGAACGACTTAATTTTACGACGACATTTTAAAATCCTCTGGTTATAAACATATCTACATTCATCCAATTAGTATAATCACTAAAACGCTATACCTACGTACCTACTCGTAATATGTCGCCTTTTAAGTGTAATGAAAAACCATGCAATTACTGGGAGTTAGTAATGTTAAAACTAAAACACCAGCACCACATAAAATACAAGAATTGCTGATTCTAACACATGTGCTATATGTAATATTACCATACAATATGTCTTGTACCTGAATTGGTTTCCAAAGAAAGCTATGTTAAAATAACCGGCCAAGTGCGTGTCGGGCCACGCACAGTGTTGTGGTGTCCGTTTACAGTTGGTCGTCAATTACTCGTAAACTTATAAAACCACATTCAAAGTGATAGTTTTCCTTCTATTTTCGATATGTTAACATTCTTAGTTAGTAGAGATATGTTTCATTCTTTCTTATTTTTCTTCTTCAACTTAACATTCGAATTCCTAACAACAATAAGTTCGTTGGTAGAGGAGGCACACTTGACTCTAACGAAAATTAGCACCATAAAGTTTAAAATTTTACGAACGGTTTACTGAATCCAAAAACGGTCTTCCCACACCTTGTATAGCTTTGAAAGACCTATCCAATAATATAGGCAATCCCACACTATAGGCAGGAAGAAAACTCTCTCACTTTGTCGCCGTAATTAATTTGCACACCCATATCAAATTACATCATTCTAATACTAATAGTTTTTGAGCTAAACCGCATGGACAGACAGAGGGACATGGCGAAACTATAAAGGTCCTTATGTGTAGGACCACAGGACCCTAAAAAGGGCATTTATGTTCTTCCTCTAATTTCCTAAACAGCTGATGGGACGAAGTCTAGAATGTCGAAGTTATTACTAGTACCTACCTATTTTTTAAAGACGATCCTACAGTTATGGTTGTTGCGGAACCTATAAAACTTTGAATTCTTTTAAAGTAATTAATGGAAATTGCTAAACTTAATGATCGCAAAAAAAAACAACGCTTATCGATCTGTCCATTACTGGAGCCCAAACCATTTATGCAAACACGACGATTACCACATAGCACTGGGTAAAATCAGTGAAAACTATGTTTTCTTTATAAATAAGTAATCATCATCTATTTAATTTAACGTGTTAAAAATTGTACACAAAATTACTAACATGAATCAATCCCCCACCCTCACGAAACTAAACAAAATCTAGGTATTGCAATTTTATTTTTATTTTATATTACATGGTTTGATTATAAATCAGTTCCAGGTGAGTGTAAGATGAGTTTCGGCGGAAGCTCAGGCAATACGTCAGCTGTTTAACGATGGAATAAAGTCAATGGAATGGATTCCATTATTAGACCGTACGGTAGATCAGTCATCATCCGATCCAAAATAAATACATTTTACGATCATTAGCTATTAAGTCGCCGCAGTATTTTATGTCATAATATTTACCTTTACTGTAAATTAACCCATCTATTCCCGCGCGGCCCGATCTGACTCGACATTATTGTTGTTCAATTGTTTTTATTATCTCCAGGATCGAAAGGTTTTATTAAATAATAAGTATTAGCAAAATAATATTTTCGTTGCGTGAGGCGCGTCTCGTAGGAAATACGCCTGAAAAATTGATCAAGCCATATAGGTAATTAATTAGCATTTCTAGATTATTATAATTTATGTCGTATGTACCTACCATATAATATACTTTATGATGGGTGTTGAAAATGGAACATATTCACATCAATTCTGAAATGAAAGGCATGATGAATTTTACAACCACCAATTTAGTGTAACCATTAAATAATTAGCTATTTGACCTCGGCTCTTTTAATTGCCCTAAAATTATCAACGCCAACAAAACCAAATCGTATTACTAAGATAAATACTTACATAAATTTATTTTAATATATCGTAGACGTAGAGCCCGAAGAGTTTCGTAGCAAGGCTGCGTAGCAGTACGTAGCAGTAATAACGTCACGGTAACGTTTTTGTGAATAAGGGGATTCTAAGATTTTAATAGTTATTTATAACAAACTAAACATACAGACTAGCTATATGTGGTCCAAATGAAAAGGGATCTTATGGCACCCGGCACTTTCGCCATAATTGCGGTTGTTTTGTATTGGAACAACGGCAATAAAATACAGTGCCACCAGCCTTAAGGCCCTTTTGATTTAGACGACCACATAATATTATAAACCCAACAATAAAAAATCGAATACTTACAAATAACACAATAGTAAAGCTAAGAACTCTGTAGTTATTTAAAATGTTCTTTAGATTTAGTTCCAAATTATTGTGACATCGCTCTAGATATAAAATTATGTTGATGTTATTATCAAGAGAATAGAAAAACCGAAAGTATCAAAGCCGAAGATTTTTTGGCTGCGAACCAATACAGAATAAAAATAAAAATTTGAGTAGCTGTGTATTTACAAATGAAAAAGCACTTTACTCAATTTCCTTTGTGATTGCTAATGGTGTATTCGTCAGAAAAGTATAACAGAATTATAAAAAATTAAGGAATGCCCTGTGCAATTTTTCAATAGCATTCCTTAAAGCGGTCTCTCTAAACTCCTTACACCTACTAAGCAAAGAAATGATTATATTCTAATTCTAACTAGTTATAAAAAAACTTGTTATCGTATCTGAAAGTCCGTATTGTACATCTAAATAATAGTAACCAAACTGTAATTTATTTATGTGTAAATGCAAATTATTCATTTACAAATCAGTGATAAAAACTTATTGCATAAGTTTATTCAATTTTCCAATAAGTTATATTGCATTTAAAAGAATAAATATTGAATAAAGTTTCCTCAGTGCCATCAATCTCATCGAAGTCGGATGCGGCTACGCCCGTCACGAAAATAATTACGGAATGTCGTTCTGAACCCAAATTCCTTACAAAAATATACTGAAGAACTGAATGCAAAAATAAAGATCGAAAAATAAATACTTCTATACTATTTTTTCTGTGTATGTCTTCAGTGCAATATTTACTATTTAATATTATACTTCATACTTAAAATAATTACTTACTTCTTATTTTTCAAACCGCCAGAAATACAAATAAAAAGTAGAAGACACGAAAACAAATCACATTGCTCTATTTGGTGAAATAAAAAGATAAAGTTTTAAATTAAGCACTACGCGAAGTTGCCGACGCACGTCAGGACGGCGCGGCCTGAATATCGCTAAATGCAACTGGCTCTCACCGCGAACCACACAAGACTGCCTTGCGGACTAGACTATACTATACAAGTCACTTTGTGAAAACGTATACTATACTACCATACTTTCACGCCGAGTGACATTTTACGCTATCTTTTCAATGCTCAATTTAATCTTGTTTTATTCCCAAAGCCAATGTGATACTCCCAATTACTCGCTGTTAAATATCTACCAAATTACACAACTAAAGTTGCTTTGTTAATAGTTTACCTATATAAAAAATAAAATGCATAAAAGTATTTATTTTATCAAACAGGTTAATGAAATGTCACTTTAATTCATTAATTTTATTAATTACGCGACTGACTATATTTTGTTCTAATCTATATATATAAAAGAACAAGCGTTTTCTTTTACCTACTTATCAACGCCCAGCTAAAACCATAGAAGCTATATAATCGCGAAATTTGGACAGTAGCTTTAGGTTATTAAGTTAAGATAAGAAAGGAATTTTCAAAATTCGACCCCTAATGGGGGTAAAATTTGTATGAAAAATAACGAAAATCTTCACTGATCTACTTGAAAATTGGCATAGATGCCATGCAACAAAAATAATGAAACCCGTGTTAAAGGATTTTTTAAAATTTGGCCTTTAATGTAGTTAAATGAGTGTGAATAGAAATAACGATCTGACTCGTAATAATCCCATTCAAAATTCGTCAATTAAAGATATGCTGTCTACTCAGCTCAGCGATAACCACCATTGAATTCACATTGTTACTGTTAATGGTTCGAATCCTGAACTTAAAATATTTTGAATTAAATCTGATTATTTATTAGGGTGATTTCTGAGAAAGATTTATTATGGTTTTACCCGTGGTTTTACTCGAGCGAAGCCGGGACAGGCTGCTAGTATAATACGAATGCTATTTTACTCCGAGGTTGAGTTGAAACTTTGCAGTCATAGGCTCACAGACTTCACTCTTCGACAAGATTTAACACATATTTACGGTTTTAACTTTATTTTTGTTATTGTCATTAGAAAATTACTAAGTAAGTACCTATTTTGACAAAAGTTATTATTGTTGTTAGAAAGATCCTTTTGCACTCAATGCGTGTCAAAAAATCAAGTCCATGCAGTAAATCGTTAAGGAATTCCCTCGCCGGGAGTCGTTTCTGTGTGCACCATCAGATCATGCTTGCCATGATATTTATTATTTACTAGGACTTCGATTTCGTGGGAATTTTGAGATAAAATATAGCCTATAGCAATCTAGGATAATGTCACTTTCTAATGGTGAAAGAATTTCTAAAATGGGTTCGGTGGTTTCGGAGATTACCCTCCTCAAACATACATACCTCTTTATAATAATACCTAGTATACAGGCGACAGTGCGGACATTATACCGGCTCCACTCTGTCTTCAAATAGTTTGCCAAACTTTAACGATTTAGATAGACCGGTTTTTTAATTGCGGTAAATAAATCTAACTACGCAATGTTCATTCGCGTCGGCATGTGTCTAGTTCGGTGATAGTGTGGACAGTGTGATGTTAAATGTGGTCTGCATTAGATGATCCTAAGTCACAAAAGAAAAAAGATGGCACCTGTATCAAAATAATCACCACACCATAGACAACAAGTCACCCACAAGCATGTGAAGAAAACGGATTTTTGATGAACTTAAGTCATGGTATTAGTATTTTATATGTATTTTATTAGCTGTACTGTTATACGGAGTAGGTACCTACTGATATAATTTAGTATTACTGCGAATTTATCCCGCCAGAGTGCTACACTGTGTTAGGTAAACAAAAGCTTTGTCGCCTTTTGCTAAATCGATTAAAACGTCTATTTTAAAGTACTTAATCAATCATTTCATTAAGAATTCGTTTGTGAAAATATAGCATACGCAAATCGTCCATAAGATAATCAATAAAATAAAAATTTAAAAAATTACGTTTTCCATAATTAATTCATACAGGTAAGATCTTCAGTCAAAATTAAGTTTATATCAGTTTATGACCACAATTGACCAAATGATGCAGAACATAACCTAAAATAGAATCATTATTTTCAGGGTAATCCACTAAATCCTTTTTTTTTCCTTTTAACTCGCACCACGATGGCGTAGAAGGTATTTTTGTTAGTAAATTGCAACAATATTGAAAATTGGCGCTTGTGACCGAATAAAATATTGTCTTTGCCTGTGACATAAACGGAAGAGCAAACCAAATTTTAAAAAAAGAAGAAAAAAAAAGTATGGCGTTTGGCAACAGCAGCAGTATTTTGTGTGTTTTATTTTGTAAATTTGGTTTTCAACTAATTTCACATAACTTTTCAGATTATTATTTGTCGAGTGTGGATGATTTTCAAGACTAACGCTGAATATTTCTAGAAAAGTGGCCACATTATGATATGTATATTAAAACCGTAATTTAATTTTTTTCGTTCACAATCGCTGTCTTTAGAATTTACCAACAAATACTGTAAAACTAAAATCACGGCGTCGAAAAATCCTGAAGAATCTGTCCACCAAGACACTGACAACCGATATAAGGTCTAATATAATAACAATTTATTCTATATTGCTGCTTTCAGCCAACATTTATTCGCATATTTTACGAGGCAATAACACAGAATACCTACATAATAGTACGAGTAGCAATAACCTAATAATCTAAATAATTTCAGATGCCAGCAGCAAGTTTCGGTTCTCTGTCACAATTACCAGCAAATGGAGATTGCGGTATTAAGGATGTTTGGAATCATAACCTACATGAAGAGTTCCAAATCATAAGACAGGTTTAATTTTTTGTTAAATATTATTAAACTGCATTCACTATCTAACTTGTAGTTAGTCGGCATAAAACAGAAATGTATTGTGCTCACTTCAAATTTGTAATAATACTGAAGTCACTATGTTCTTCTGCTCAGTGACATGCTTTATTTAGTGACAATGTTACGAGGGCTGCTATTTATGTATCCGGAACTGGCCAATAATTCTAGAATATTTAAAAAGTAATTACAACATTTGAAAATAGAACTCTTCGGCTAGAAAATAAATATTTTTCATGTCCCTGTCATTTGTTTTTTTCAATTGGCGCCAATTTTGAAAATAGCTTGTCTTCATTGCCATGGATTTAACTCGTGAACATTTTCGCGCGATGATTTATTATGATTTTCGGCGTGGATTAACTCAAAAACAGTGCATCGAACAACTGATTTTAACTTTTGGAGATGAAGCACCATCGAAAACCACTGTGTATTATTGGTTTAAGGAATTTCAACGTGGACGGTCTATGCTCACGGATGAAATTAAGGAGGGTCGTCCTAAATCGGTAGTGGTACAACAAAATATTGATGCTGTGCGACAATTAGTAATGCAAGATCGTCATGTTACATACCGCGAGATAGAGGCGTCTCTGGGCATTAGTATGACGAGTATACACGCGATATTACACGAACATTTAATTGTTAAAAAAATTTGTTCGCGTTGGATTCCGCACAACTTGAGCGTAGATCAAAAACAGGCTCGTGTCGACTGGTGTAAGAAAATGATAAAAAAATACAACCGTGGCACGTCAAAAGCTGTTTATAATATCTACACAGGTAACGAAACCTGGATCTATGCTTATGACCCTGAAACTAAACAGCAGTCAACGGTGTGGGTCTTTCAAGATGAACCGAATCCAACAAAAGTTGTTCGTGCGAGAAGCACTTTAAAGCAAATGGTCGCTTGTTTTTTTGGTATCAACGGACATGTAGCTACAGTGCCACTAGAGAATAGTAGGACGGTTAATTCTGAATGGTACACCACCATTTGTTTGCCAGAAGTCTTTGAAAAAATACGAAAGAACAACCCACAACGCAGAATCATACTTCATCACGACAACGCTAGCTGCCACAAGTCGGCTGAAACAAATAATTTTTTGGAGGGTCAAAAGATTGAATTGACGGGTCATCCGCCGTACAGCCCCGACCTGGCACCCAATGATTTTTATTTATTTCCAAACATTAAAAATAAATTACGTGGTCAACGTTTTTCGAGCCGCGAAGAGGCCGTTGATGCGTTCAAAACACACGTTTTGGACATACCTCAATCAGAATGGAAAAAGTGCTTTGAAAATTGGTTTCATCGTATGCAGAAGTGCATAGATCATCGCGGAGAATACTTCGAGAAACAATAAAACCATATGTAATAATATATGTTTGTTTAATTTTGTTATTCCGGATACATAAATAGCAGCCCTCGTATTCTCGTATTCTAACTAATATTCAACTTTATTATATTAACTAAGTTAAGGAAACTGAATTATATTCAAAATTCTATGCTATATATGTTAGACTCAACAATGGTCTGGTCAATACTTACATAAAAATTCACTTTTATACAAAAACTTAATAATTATTTTTTCAGGTTGTTCAGAAATATCATTGGGTAGCAATGGACACTGAGTTTCCTGGAGTTGTAGCTCGACCTATTGGAGAATTCAGATCAACTGCAGATTATCAATATCAACTTTTGAGGTTCGGAGACTCTTTATTTGAAAAACTTTTTTCCCTTTTTTACCACTTAGTGATTCATTATAATAAGATACAGTAAACATTAGGTGTAAATCAAGATATCCAAAGTCATTATAAATTTCCCCCTTTTTTTCATATAACTTGATGTGCTGTGGAACGGTCCACTAATGTTTACTGTACCTTCTTATAATAAATCACTAAGTGGTAAAAGAGGGAATTGAATCAAAATAATAAATGAAATCAGACATACATACGGATGTACAAAAATATGTCTGGTTTCATTTATTATTTTGATTCAATATCATAAAAACAATAAATCAAAGTAGTGGAATAGGTTGAATAGGTCAATATTATATTTATTTCAAAATCTGTTAATAGTTCAAAAATAATATACCTACCTACATAAACATTTCTATTATTTTATACATACAGAGAGATTAAGGATTTCCATTTGTCCTCCTTTCTTACAATTCTCTCTTGAAACTTACACCTCTTAATATGTAAAAAATAATAATTATAGTTTATACCTACTTACTTTTTTTTTATTCATTTAGGTGCAATGTGGATCTGTTAAGAATAATCCAATTAGGACTGACATTTATGGATGAAAATGGTAAAACACCCCCGGGTTACACTACTTGGCAATTCAATTTCAAATTCAATCTGCAGTAAGTATGTGACAGATTTTAAAGCTGAATTTTAATTCAAATAATCTGATAATCGTTCATTCATTCCAAGACCTGATGTATTAAGCAGTGCTCTAGGGTCTTGGACATGTCCCTAACAGGCAGCTCGAATTTTGAAGACCTTTATTTACAAATAATTGTAATTTTTTCTTTTATAAATATATGCTAGCATTCTCCATATTGTAACTTTCAAAAATGTCAACTTTCAGGGAAGATATGTATGCACAAGATTCTATTGACTTACTGCAAAACTCAGGATTACAGTTCCGTAAACATGAAGAAGATGGTATAGAACCACTTGAATTTGCAGAATTGCTCATGTCATCAGGTAAGAGGAATAATAATAATAATTAACTATTAATTACTAGCTGCACCCCGGGACTCCCAATTTTTAATTATTTGTACCAAATGTTCCTTGTAACTTTTAATTATTTAGTGTCTCGGTTGATGCGAATAAACTTCTTATCTACCTTCATAACAATTGGTCCAGTAGATAATAAGTGTAATATGTGGAATATGTGAGTAAGTGGAATATGTGGGACATAATAGAAAAAAACGCTTTCTTTTCTTTTTTTTAATAAAAATAAAAAAACAAATTTAGCTAAATTTTATTGAAAATTTTAATTATCTATTTTATACATTTACCCTTTGTGCAAAAGTATGCTTATGTCATATTTTTAAAACATTGGGACAGAGTTGAACCGCGCGGGATAGCAAATTCTTCCCACCAAAATGGTGACGTCTGTATGAGGAATGTAGATATTACCTAATTATACAATGGTCTTCTTTTTACATAATGTTACATATATATTTAAAGTTTTTGTAGTTATTTACTAATGTTGAAATTCATCAGATAATATTGGTTTTTAATTTTTTACAGGGCTTGTACTCATGGACAACATCAAATGGTTAAGTTTTCATTCTGGGTATGATTTTGGATACTTATTGAAACTTTTGACAGACCAGAATTTACCACAAGATGAGAATGACTTTTTTGAAAGTTTAAGATTATATTTTCCTACAGTTTATGATGTTAAAGTGAGTATTTTGTTTTATACTTAAAATATATTGATAAATCTGGTCATATTTGGCTTTTAGAGCTTGATCATCTCTGTGGATCTATTGGTGAAAACCGCATGAAAATCTGTGCAGCAGTTTTTGAGTTTATCGCGATATTAGATGATAGCTATAGTATGAAACATGTACATAGATAGCATAAATTTAGCCCTATTATTTAAATCCTATATTGCAGTATTTGATGAAACTTTGCAAAAACCTGAAAGGAGGACTTCAAGAAGTTGCAGACCAGCTGGAGCTGAGACGAGTTGGGCCGCAGCACCAAGCAGGCTCAGATTCTCATCTCACAGGAATGGCATTCTTCAAGATTAAAGAAGTAGGTTCTGTTTAATTTACTTCATTATGGATTAAAAGATTTTCATTACTGCTTAATCAACTAAAACAGGAAGGCAAATAATTTAAATAATGTATTAAAACGGAAATGTATTCCTTAATGGTTTATAAAATACATAACATGCTACCAGAAATACATCGACATATTATCAATAATAACAATATTAGTATAATATAATAGCAATGGAAACCACTTTCTACCTCCTGCTGAAAAGCCCAAGTTACGATTACTATACTCACATAGACGATGGCATTGCGCAAGTCGTCTTGTATGGACCGTAACCCGTGATGTTTTGTCAATATTATAATCTACTAGCGACCCGTCCCGACTTCGCTCGGGTAAAACATAATAAATTATTCACCTAAACTTTCCTTAGGAATCACATTATTTGTTGGTGAAAACCCGTGCAGTAGTTTTTGAATTTATCGCGAACAAACAGACAGACAGACGCGGCAGAGGGCTTGTTTTATAATATGTAAGGATTATATATCTAAGGATTATATAGCTAATTTAAAAATTATTACATACATTTGGGAATCTTCCGTCATTTTTTTGTTTTATTATTGACTTATGTGTGTTACATTTCAGATATTTTTTGATGACAACATTGAAAGTTCAAGTGGTCACCTGTATGGCCTTGGAGCACCATTTTCGGTCAATGTCAACAATTTCCAAGACAATGGAGAGAATGGCAACTCATCTTGATTTGGGGGATCTGTTTGTCGGGTCCACCACATCTGACTCCATAAGTATTCCATCAAACTAGACTTATGGAGAATAGATAATGTTAAAATATAAAGTGCTGTACATATTCTATCATGTCTACAAAGATTTGTTATATATGTTTACTTTGAAAATCATATTGTAAATGAAAACAAAGGGTAAATCAGAATGTGACTAAAATTATTTCATTTTAGTGTTTAATACATATTCAAGAAATTATTTTATCATTACAATTTGCATGCAATATACTTAAAGAAAATGCACATTTAATGCTGTTAACTTGAAAAGGTGACCAATATATTTTATTAATCAATAAATTTGGAAATAGTTAAAAACGAAAATATTTTGGAGAGAATATTAGTCAGTTTTTCAAGTGAAAACGATTATACAAATTGATCAATTATTTGTACATGTATTTTATACACATAGACATAAGGACATACCTACGTATTTTTTTTCTAAGACTTTTTCTTTTGCTTTTGTTATAAGTATTAGTTTGATATCTATTGTTTTGTAAAGAAAGATAATAAAACTTAATTTAAAAATACTTTAACTTCGTTGTCATTGATTATTTCTTTTTAGACACCATATTCAAAAATATAATCAAACTAAAATCTAAACACTCATTCGTTTTTCAGCTTGTGTAGTTGTAACTACAAAAAGCCAAGACTATGCTATGCCTCAAGTATTGACTATACCTTTTTATTTACCTACATCCTAACAAACTTCCATATTATGATATTAGTAGTAGGATACCTATTTTAATCCTCGCGTATCATGTATCCTAGTCCTCTCGTACCATGCCGTGCCTTCTAGGCGAAAGATTAAAACTGCGAGATCAGCTGTACTTCTGTTGCCAAAATTTGCTTTGGGGGTCCAACCCCCCTCCCCTCAAGCATCCAAACTTGCGGAAATGTGTAGTTTTCGAATTGTTTTTCGCAGTTCTACTAGTTCATAGGTATATCCATGCATGTATAATAAGTGCTGTTATATTGTGAAAAACCTACCAACCAATCCCTCCCTTCCATCTAAACTTTATTTTAGCGCGGCAGCTTTGGAACCATAACTTACATGAAGAGTTTCATGTTATTAGACAGGTAAGAGTTTTTTAGAAAACTAGATTTTATCAAATCTTTATAATCAATGACATTCATATATACATACCTACATCATAATCAATATTCAACTGCCACCAAATATTGGTCTGACTATAACCAGTAATGTTAAAGACAAAGAAAAAGTACTACTTACTTTCATCTAGGAAACTGCAACACCGCCCGTTCGATGGTGGTATTGGGATAAGAAAAAATCCCAGTGTAGCACTGCCGGCGTTCTTGTCCTCAGTTTATAGTACGCAAAACCTCATTGGTAAAATTCTTGGCCCATCACTTTGTGATGCAGAGGTTGCATGCTTGGCTGAAGCTTGGAACGCCTGGTCCAGTGCAGTTGGTCCGAATGTCGATATACATTTGAATCTGGCCTCGCAGCGGCAATGGGACGAGCCGCTTTGTTTGCTTGTCCAGGAAAACTTACTTGAGATTGCTGATTGTCCTGCGGAGCGGTCTCGTCTTTTGGCAAGCTATGAGCCAGTCAGGTTTTTGCTTGAACGCTATTCCTTCAACTAGTGTAAGAGACACTACTAGACGAGACTGGCTATAGTCTGGCAGTAAGCTTTCGATTAGTGGCCAGAACTAATGAACCACATCGCTGTCGTTGTGGGGAAGATGTTGACCACTTAGGTCACCACGGTTTGGCTTGTCGTCGTAGTTACTCGTAATGCAGGCCGCATCTCACGCCATGCTGCACTGAATGACGTCATCCGTCGCGCTCTTACCAGTGCCAGCAGTCCTACTGCTGGCTCGCCGGCACTGGTACCCTACACGGCACTGGTATAGCCTACTGGCATTTCAAGAGATGACGGTCAGAGGCCTGACGGCATGACACTCATTCAGTGGAAGAAGGTCGTTGGTGTGGGATGCGACGTGCGTGGATACAGTAGCTCCATCCCACGTAGCAGCGACTGCATGTAAGGCTGGTGCGGCTGCGTTGGCGGCAGAGTCCGACAAAAGGCGTAAATATGCATCTCTGGGAGAGCCATACATATTTACGCCTTTTTCTATAGAAGCCCTGGGGTGCGAATGCAAAAAAAAAATCCGCACACCTGTCTCTGGAGACCCAAGGGCTGGTGACTATTTTGGCTAACGTTTGAGTTTGGCCATACAAAGAGGAAATGTCGCCAGCCTTCTCAATTTTTTATTTAAATTAATTTAGTATTTATTACTTTAGTTTTAATTTTAACTTATAGTAAATATGTTGTAAATACTTTTATTAATTTGGTATATATTAGTCGTGCAATCTAATAAATATTTTTTACTGTTTGTAGATGAATAAATAAATATTTAATAATATTATGTATAATATATGTCTATGATTTGACAAAATAAATTTAATATGGACATTTTTCTAGGAAACTTCCTCCCTTGCGAACTATCGCAAATTTCCAAGAAAAATGTCATCAGAAATTTCACTAGATCTATCTGAAGAAAATGCTCCGACTTTCCGAGACCGGCACAAACGTCAATGTTTTTGCATTCATATTGTCTGTCATTGTCAATGCCGACTTCACTCAACTATCGCCACCACAGCCACAGACCATTTAGACTATCGCGGACCAGTTCGCCGCTTAGCGTATTCGGCATACATTGCTGGTTTTTCATTGTGCTAAATAAAAGCACTCATTATAAACTGCCCCATATTCATGCAGTTGTCCGTGTGGGCGATAGTGTAGTATAGGCGGCATCATTCATATACACACCAGCAGCAAGGACAACACACACACACACAAACAACAGGGCCGAAAGAAAAAATCTGAACCTGATTGTCTAGTGGGATTAGTTTTTGATTTTAATTTCAGTTTTGTAAAAATAAATAGAAAGTTGTATAAAGTTAACAATTGGTTAATTATTTTTATCATAATTTTACTCCGTATCGCTTCCTTTAATACCGACATAGATTCTGCGAAATCGGAAAGTAATATAGGAATAATCTACCATACCAGTGCCAGTTACAAATATGATAACGAATAGTACATTATAAATGGCTTTCATACCTTATTAAGTCGTTTTAAAAAATTTTGGTACTTCGAAGTAACAGGTAGATCATAGTGCGATTTATCACAAGTTTGAAGTTTTTGGAAATGTAAGTAAAAATAAATTACCTAGGTAGTTACCTATTCTTTGAGTTTCTCATGAATGTTACAGATTTTTATATGTCAACAGAAAATGCTCACAGTATGAACAGCTATGTTATTGTATTATTCTTAAGATCCCAAGACTTAACCAACTTTAGGATTATTTTAACTCAATATGTGGGAATTGTGTGATATGTCTTTATTTTATATATATATAAGAAACTAACAAATAAGTTCAATAATAAAGGTGACAATAAATTACAGATGCCTGCTGCTAGTTTTGGAGCGTTAGTATCAAATGTAATAAAGGAAGATTGTACAATCAAAAATGTTTGGAACCATAACTTACATGAAGAGTTTCATGTTATTAGACAGGTAAATGTTTTTAGGAAACTTTAGATTTTATCAAATCTTTATAATCAATGACATTCATATATACATACCTACATCATAATCAATATTCAACTGCCACCAAATATTGGTCTGACTATAACCAGTAATGTTAAAGACAAAGAAAAAGTACTACTTCCATCTAGGAAACTGCAACACCGCCCGTATGACATGGTGGTATTGGGATAAGAAAAATTCCCAGTGTAGCACTGCCGGCGTTCTTGTCCTCAGTTTATAGTACGCAAAACCTCATTGGTAAAATTCTTGGCCCATCACTTTGTGATGCAGAGGTTGCATATATACCTACATCATAATCAATATTCAACTGCCACCAAATATTGGACTGACTTTAACCAGTAATGTTTAAGATAATAAACAATACCTAATTTAGCTTGATTATACATATTAATCTTTCAGCTCCCACATGGCCCTATTTGGCAGCAATCCTATCGTTCTTATCTCCACCCTTGATGGGTTAAAAAGCCAAATACCTATTTGACTGACTGACATGTTTAAGTTAAAAACAATAAATAATTTATCATATTAAGAAGTCAATTTTTTAAACAGATAGTTCAAAAATACCACTGGGTCGCTATGGATACAGAGTTTCCAGGAGTTGTAGCCCGCCCCATTGGCGAGTTCCGCTCAACTGCAGATTACCAATACCAACTTTTGAGGTAAATACTCTCTTTGCACTATATTAATGCAGTTATTAATTGTAATATTTTTATCATATGTTTATATGTAATTCACAAAAACATTCCTAGCAACAAAATTATTAGTAACTTGTTGTGCCCCGGCACTTCGCTCTGGTGGGATAAAAAGTACCCTACTTATGTGTTATTCCAGGTTATTTTCTACCCGTGTACCAAATTTCATAACAATTGGTCCAGTAGATAATGCATAAAGATGTAACAAACTTACTTCCGCATTTATAATATTAGTTGGGATTATAGTTCAATATTACCTGGCAAGTAGCCCAAATTTCCTCATGACCAACTGAATTTTTTTTTCGAATGGGATCAGTACTTTGGTATTATTGTAATATATTTTTTTAAGTCATATCACTGGATTTATGTCATTACCTTGTCAACGATACATAATCATAAATATGTTTTACTGTCCCAAGGAAAATCATAACAATAAACTAGTTTATGTTACACTGAATGTCTGTCTCTGCCAAATTTCAGTAGTTTTTTAGTTAAAAAAAATACAAATCTTTTCTTGTATAATATTCATACAAAATTAACTTTTTTTCAGGTGTAATGTAGATTTGTTGAGGATAATTCAACTTGGATTGACATTCATGGATGAAAGTGGCAAAACACCACCTGGATGTACCACCTGGCAGTTCAATTTTAAATTTAACTTACAGTAAGTGATCTGTTCTTCAAAAGTAGCTTCACTTAAATTATGTATAATAAAATCTCATCATTATATTTGTGCACGAACGATCACCTTGAAACGCGTGTATAGATTGCGCCTTCGTTCGTATTGTCTGTTTCTTTTTCTTCACATGATATATGATACCTCCAGCACGCAAATTACGCTACAAAAATTCGCACCGCAATTCCGACATAAATCTTTACACATTTTGGCCTTCACTTTGAGTTAAAATTCAACAAGGCAATTGATAATTTTAGGGAGGACATGTATGCTCAAGATTCAATTGATTTGTTGCAAAACTCTGGACTACAGTTTCGTGAGCATGAGGAGCATGGCATTGAACCTTTGGAATTTGCTGAACTTCTAATGTCTTCGGGTAATAATTTGACATCCAAATATATATTTTGCCGTTTAAATTTAAATGCATATCATAGCAGTGGTAACTGCTATTTCATTATTTTTCACTTTACAGGTATAGTTCTTATGGATAATATCAACTGGTTAAGCTTCCATTCAGGATATGATTTTGGTTACCTACTAAAACTTCTGACCGACCAGAATTTACCTCAAGAAGAAAACGATTTCTTTGATAGCCTAAGGCTATATTTTCCCACGGTTTATGATGTCAAAGTAAGTACCTAATTTTATTATTTCCTTGTGATGAATACTCATACCTTGTAATAAACAAGGTATGTATTCATGTACGTTTTCCTTTGGATTTTTAATACATTATAATTTGTTGGCAGTATTTAATGAAGCTTTGCAAGAACTTAAAGGGCGGCCTGCAAGAAGTGGCAGATCAGTTGGAGCTGCGGCGCGTGGGGCCCCAGCACCAGGCGGGCTCCGACTCGCATCTCACTGGAATGGCCTTCTTCAAAATTAAAGAAGTATGTTTCGTCTTTATTGTCTATTTTTGTTATTATTTACTAGCGGCCCGTTCCGGTTTCGTTTGAGTAAATCCACATATATGCCACACCTAAACCTTGCGCCATAATCACACTATCCATTGGTGAACTTATAAAAATCCGACCAGTAGTTTTTTTATCGCGTTCATACAGACAGACGTAAAATTAGAACCTAATTTCACCACCATATCCACTTCAATATTTTTATTTTGTTCAATTTCATCAAATGATACTGATAATCTACCTACAATAATAATGTTATAAAAATAAATTTCAGATCTTTTTCGATGGTAACATCGAAAGTACCAGTGGACATCTTTATGGGTTAGGAGCTCCATTCTCCACGAGTGTGAATAATTTCCAAGACAACGGCGAAAGTGGAAACTCTTCTTGATCCGGAGACTCGCTGTGTGTGACTAGCCTCACACCTCAACCGCGCGTTTTTCACATCACAGAGTGATTGAATACATGGCGAACTGAGACAGTGAAACAACTCAATTTATGATTGCAAGTTAATGCAATTCACAAACATGTTTAACAGTATTATGATAAACAATTAAAACATTATACAATTTTTAGGATACACTATTGTCTAGTCCTAGGTACGAGTAATTTATACTATTGCATAAAAGGCATTTGATTTTTAATATGATCTCAGTAAAGTACTTATTTAATACTTATTGAATAGAAAACTAATTTCAATTTAGATCTTTAAATAAACTAATATCTTGAATTTTCAACGGCGTTTGTTTAGACATAATTCAATCCAAAGAAATGAATGCAAGTGTTATCTTATATTTTTCTTTCTCACACTATCTACTCGATCTACTTCAAAAATTTCGCAATAAACAGCTGCATGGAAAGACATGCTACCTTCCATCACGAGACAAAAAAAGATAATTCCCTGAGTAGCAGATCAAGATTTTTTTATTTCTGTGGGGAATTCACGCGGGCACAAACTATAACTTGATAAGTATATGTATATAAACTTTTATTTAATGATAGATTTATTTTGAAATTTCTTAGGTTTCGCGCTTTGAAAGCAACTATTATTAACGTAAAGTTCTGACGTTTCAGTCATGTAAGGTGTCTAACATTTACCCCCGTAGTCCTTACCTTGTTCGTTCCACTCAATTTTGACATAACATACCTCCAATCCAATCAAATCGCTATTACATTTATTCACCCCCCTTCAGGGGGGTCACCCCCCAAGTCACCAGCGGCGCCCGCCGCACCCGAGGCCGCAGGCTGAGCCACTCCTGCACACTTTATACATGGATGACATTCTACTTTTCGGTAACCCCATAGTCCCGGAAACATCCGACTCGACAGCCGAACCAGTCACAAAAGCTACAGCCGCACGACTACCACTCGAAGTGCTCGCACCTCGCGCCCCCACGCAACCTCTAGTTCGATTATAAACCACACTGGATAAACAAAATAATAACAAAAACAATTTGCATTAAAATGTCACTTTATTACAATACAAAATGACTTGCAAAATCTACTCATGATCAAAATGGAAAAAAATAGCAGGAATGTTTTGTAGGTTAAAAAATATATAGCGCCACGTCATCGGATGCTCACTATGTCACAAACATATTTCTTGAAAGGGATTAATTTGGCAACTTAAAAAGCTATTCTTCCTATGTTTAAAAATTTTATGAATGACCATAGGTCGAATGAGGAAAATAAATTAAATATATAGAACTTTAAAATTCTAAATAGTGGTAAAATAAATTAGGCATTATTATGTCTCGTTTCCTCTTCTGTAAATTTATGGTCAGATCTTATCCAATTACACGATATTGAATTTTACTTCTTCTTTTTCTTGTGTTTTTGTGCTGTATCTGGCGTGTTGTCTGCTTTGCGTTTACCAGCGTTCGGACCTTTGCCAGCTGCATTACCTCCAGGCGTATTTTGATTTGCGGCCCCGCTCTTTTTCTTCTTTTCTGCCCGTTCCTTCTCTTCCAATTCTTGATTTTCTCTCTCAATCAAGGTAATTAGCGTATTGCATCTGTGAATACAAAATGTTACTATTCTATTAGCTCTCTATTACTAACGCGATTTTTTAAAACAAACCTTACATTTTGTTCCGTCAATTGCGGCATATATGTATAATATTTTTTATGAATGAATACATTAATGTCATATTGTACAAATTATTGGGGTAAATGTCCATTTTGAGAAGGGAGATTATGAACTTCAACAGTCCCTGCTAATAATAATCAAGGAAATCAGTAGCCATGAAATAGTACTACCATAGTTTCAATTCAATTCAAATAATTTATTGCTTTTTACAATGTACAGTAAGGTAATTCAGTAACTTAGTCACCTCAGTCAATAATCTAGGTACAATATAAATGTTAAAATACAAATTAGATTAAAATTACAAAATTAAAAAAAACAAAACTATATTCTCAAATTACCTGCGCTGCAGTTCTACAGCGGTCCTGGACTTGAGGAACCAGTCGAAGCGGAACTGCGGCGCCGCGTGAACTGCCGCCCGAAGTTCTTCATATACATTTTCCTTGTCAAAACCAAGCTTGTGTAACATACATACTAGGAACCTGAAATAATTAAATATACATTGTTTTATGCCGGCTCCAGAATGTTGTCAGTTTCCCAAATTATATCGGATTCGATATACATTGCTGGTTTTTCGCCACACATTGCGGTAAATAAAACCACTCATACTCTACGCAATATGCACGCATTCGCGTCGGCATGTCTTGAGTTCCAACGGCATTGTGAAGCTGACATTAAATAAAAAAAAACGAGGACTGTGCCATGATGATGTTTTAAGTTTATGTTTTCAAGGATTCACAGATTAAATTTATTAAATGTTTCATGATAAGGTGCCTTTTCTCGGGCGTCGGTCACATATGACAAACTTTTAGAGAAGGTTCTCTTATTATAAAAAGTTGCTGCATTTAGCTCATTCCTCTGATATTTATGTTACAACAATGTAAAACCTATACCTGTCCTCTTCTTCAACATAGTTCTTTCCTTTGTTTGTCCCATACGAAATTCTAAGTTGATGGAATGGAGCTCTGTAACGAGCCATTTTAGCATCCAACGCCTTTTTAATTGATGCCCTTCTTTGTATTTTCGCTTCTCCCCTTTCAATCTGTCCCATAATCCTGTCGACATCCTGCAGTTCATGACATCTTTCCCAAAATACTGCCGAATACTCCATAACCTGACGTAAAAGACACAATTTTTAATGCACTAATTAATTAAAGCACTGATAGGATACGTATCCACACTGCAAGTTTGTTACTATTACGGCATGAGAAGGGGAGAGAGAGAGAGCGAGAGAGGGAGAGCACGCGGGAAATATATCCAAAGACTATATATAACATAGACAATGCTAAAATGTTGCTATTTCCAACAATCAGTAATATATATTACCTCCTCTGGGGTCTTCCCTTCAACATCTTTTGCAATGTTCTCTATATCATCTCTGCCATATTTCTCATTTGCTTTTATAAACTGATTGAAGTCACGCTTTGTCCAGTTGGTAAATCCTGTAAGTAAATGTATAAGGTACAAGAAAATGTTATTGATGGACATGGTTAAAACTTTCTCGACTTCATGTCCAATTTTCAATAGTGTAGATAAATTATCGATTTCGTAATTCAATTAACGTATTTCATTTACCGTATACTAGCTGCGCCATAGGGCTTCGTTCATGTGGAATTTTCGGGATATGCTATTACAGGTTGTATTTTTACCCATGTACTAAATTTCATCGAAACCCATCCTGTAGATTTTGCATGTAGTGAGTAATAAATAGTATACACCTAAACCTTCCCCAGGAGCACACAATCTATTGGTAAAAACGGCATAAAAATCCGTGCAGTTGTTTTTGAATTTATAGAGACTTTGTTTTATAATATGTAAGAATTAGTAAGTATGTATTGCAGATTTGGATAAACAGGATCTACAAAATTAATTTAATTTCTTCGAATAGTTTTCACTAGGGCAGTCAGCACTCAGAAAGCACCTTGTGTTAAGAGTTGTTCCTTTTCTTGAACTTCTTCTTCAGTGAGTGCCTCTGCGTCATCAATCTTGCGTTGCTCTTCTCTCTGTATCTTGGCCGCGTCTGGACCTAGTTCGGGATTTCGCGGCACTTTATACCTGAAATATTTTTCATCAATTTAGTAACATTTTTATCCTTGGGACGGCTTCACTTATATAGTACAGGAGTTTTTTTCGACATTTGAAGAGCCGGTCGCTGTTTTTAGGTTTTTTTAGACAATCATCATATCATTTTGATAGTGTGCGCCGGGATATTAAGGGACAACCTAAGAAAAATAAAAAAGTAAATAAATATTTCGCTTGTACAATAAAATAATTATCCCTTACCCAAGAGTCTTTCGGTAGTGATATATTTCTTGATCCAACAATTCAAAGAGTCGAGGTGGAAAGAACTGGAAATCTTGCACTATTGGCTGTTTCGGCGGTCGTGGAGCCTAGCAAATAAAAAAAAGAATATCATTTAAACATAATAAATAAATAAAAACGTAAAAACAGGAAGCCCATATATAAAAATATTTTATAGTAATATTATATACTTATACTTATTATATGTATATGCAACAAGAAAGCAAAGTTAAGAAAGCATGTAAGTATGATTGAATCCACATCGTCGTCAATTCGCTTAGATATCCTAATCATGTCTGTCAAATGGCATGTTTGCAACACATCCATTTCTCATAATGTCTCTTTCGCAAAATTAATCTTTCTCAAAATTTGCGAGGAACTTGGGGACATTTTGAGAATTAGACATTCTGTAAATAAGCCTATGTAGTTATGTCATATAACTTGCATGGAATATTTTGTTCAGATTAAGAACAAAAACGTCCGAAGGAATAAAATATTTTCTATCCAATTCATTTTTCCCTAAATATCAAAGGGAAAAGACACAATAAATACAATGGAATAAAAGTGCAATACATACTATAATAGAATAATATATATAACAGTATAAAGAGCTAATTAAATACATGTACCTAGTTACATAGATGAATGATGATAATAATAATAGCACCTCCACCAATACCAAAAGAGACGGAGCACTCCACATTTAGCTCTTTACACTTATTTACCTGTACCTTCGGAGCCTTCGGTTCGGACACACGGAGTGCCTCCCTGAAGTATGCATCCACAGCATAATTAGCTTTACGTTCTCGCTTCGGAGGTTCTATCCAACTACCAATTGGTATAACTTTTTGCTTTTCTCTGTAATCCTCTCCTATTTAAAAAATAAACATTAATAAGTCATGCCTTATTTTTTATATTCTAGTTAACAATGAGATGAGAAAATAAGACTAAAAATATCGATGTTTTACAACGAATTCATTGCCAATCAATTCAAACTCTGTCACATATATTACGTATCTTTGCACATATTGTATAACGCATAGAAATTGTGTTGAAAATAAGTCTGCTAAAAATGTATTGTAATTGTACAAGAGAGATTAAATCATAAAATATTGAGTAATGAATAAATTTTGGACCTACTAAACTTAAACTATTATAGCAAACCTTCAAATTGGTAAACAGAATCGGTGGTCGCCCCTGGGGTGTCCATTGAAAACGCGCGCAGAGAAGATTCTCCAAGACTTTCCAACTTCTGCTTTAGTTCTTCCGTCTGAAACATCGACATAAAGTTACCTAGTTTAAGATTGATTTCTTCCAACTAGCATCTATTTTTTGTTTTATTTGTTTTTGTAACTGGAATGTATGAATTATTTTAACAAATAAATTATTTACTTATCGATCTAAATTAGCTTAAAACATGAAAATAAATAGTCATGCATGGATATGTACATGACTATGTTGGACGGTTGGACGTACAAGTCTATATATCTATATAGACATAAAATGAGTTTACTGGATAGTAAACTCCCAAATTCAAATCAACAAATTAACGGTAGAAAATTATTCTAGTTACGCGGCTATGAAAGCATACAAACAAAATTACACATTGTGTTATACCTTGGTTTCTCCTTTAGCCAATATAGTATCAATGTCTTCGTCTGTAATGGCTGAATCCTTCGACGAGAACACGTGATTAGCTCCATGCCGGATCATGTTGAGCATCTCATCTTTATTGAGTTGGTTTTTAGTGTCAACCAATCGTCCAGACTGAATTACCAATTTATCCAATCTCAATTTCACCTCTGCACGCTCAACTATCTTTTCTTCAACTGTATTATCAGTGATGAGTCTAAACACTCGTACCTACAAATTTTCATTAATTATTTTTTACAACATAAAAAGAATACAGTGGTTAGTTGATTAGTAAAAAAAAAGGATTTACTTGTTTCTTTTGTCCAATACGATGAGCTCTGTCCATGGCTTGTAAATCCATTTGGGGGTTCCAATCAGAATCATAAATAATGACAACATCAGCTGATGTCAGATTTATACCAAGACCTCCAGCCCTGGTTGATAACATAAAAATGAATTTCTCACTTCCCTCTGCATTGTATTCTTCTATTTGTCTGTTTCTGTCTTCATGAGGTGTTTGGCCATCCAAACGGCAATACTGAAAATTACTTTTTAGATAACAATATAGTTACCAACAGCAACACTGACCGAGTAACATTTGTGCTTTTCCGACCAGCGACCTGCCTGACGTCGACTCTCTTCAGGAATTCTATTGTTATCAAGGCTTCTTCTCCTTTAGTCATCTCGTATGGCATCCAAGTTATTGCAAAAATCAAAATACAATGCAAAGTAACAACTACAACATTATAATAAGCATAATGCAATCATTAAAAAGTACTAATTTATTGTAGTTTATATTTTATTCAAATTCGTCTATGAAATTATTTAGTTGCTTTTGTGTGAAACAGGAACATACAACATGCTTATTATCTTTAGAGACACCCAAAGAGACTTAATAAACTCACTTTATATTGCCTCCACAAACAGTAATCTTCCAATATGTCCAACATTCTGGTCATCTGTGAAAAAATTAATACTCTGGAATCTTGTTCACGTAGTTTAGGCAGCAACTTGTCGAGGATGACCAATTTGCCACAGTTGTAGACCAGATGCTCATCAGTTGTGTAGGGAGGGCCGGGTTCAGCACCGTCAAACAGATATGGGTGATTGCAACATTTACGTAGCTGCATCAGAATATTCTGCAAACGCATCTTTTCCACTTTACCAGCACCATTCACTGAAAAAGTTATTTTCATTGTAGAAAAAGATCCAAATTCTATGAACTAGTGGAATAAATAAAGGTGGTTCTGTTTTGTAATGTTTACAATTTTACAAACAAATAAACAGTATAACTTCTTCAAGAACTTACCAATGTCAATGTCCTTCATTAATACTTTTGTATACCATTCTCTTTGCATCTTACTTAGTCCCACATAAACCTTAAGTTCTTTTTTGGGTTTCAATTTCTTTTCAACTTCAGACTTGAGACGTCGAAGCAAAAACGGTCTTAGAACAGCATGCAAACGTGATACCAGTTGATTATCTCCTAATGCAGCATTTGTATTAAACCATGAATCAAAATCCTGAAACCAAACAATTCAACAATAATATCAACATCTTAGATATGTGGAATATTTATGTTTTTATTAAATACCTATAAAATAATGCAATGATAATTAAAACTTACATCTGAGCTATTAAACACATCTGGTAGTAGAAAATTGAGCAATGCCCAAAGTTCATGCAAATTATTTTGCAATGGAGTACCAGTTAACAGTAATCTATTCATGCTTTTGAACTCGCGTAGCAACTCTGAAAGCTTGGACTTTTCATTTTTGATGCGGTGAGCCTCATCTATAACCATGTAGCGCCAATTGAATTTCTTGAAGACAGATCTCTCTCTGATGATCATTTCATATGAGGTAATGCAGACATCCCAGTTACCAGGCATCAATGTCTCTCTTATGAATGTATTCTAAAAACAGAATAAAAAATTTAAAATATAAAGTGAATGATTATTGTAATCAATTAAACCAAAATTGAACAGTATCATCATACTCTTGTCTCTTGATCTCCAATGAGGCACACAGCTCTCAGAGATGGACACCACTTTTTAAACTCATTCATCCAGTTTGTTAAAGTAGATTTTGGCACAATAACTATATGTGGTCCTGGGACATTCCTGTGAAGTTAAAATAGAGGTATAATGCAAAAATGTCTTAAAATGAACCTGAAATGGTAAATTACATGTAACTGTATAATTAGTTCAAATTATCAATGTCAACAATATTTAGACTTACTTGAAGTGTTTCATATAACCAAGCAGAGAAATAGTCTGCAGGGTCTTTCCTAGACCCATTTCATCTGCTAATATCCCATTAATGCCATTTTCATAAAGCGAAATCATCCAATTAAGACCCCTAACTTGGTAGTCTCTCATTTCCCCATTCTTGATATAATGTGGGGAAGCTTCAAAACGGAATATTGTCTTTGGCTTGAGGTTTGTTTCAGCAAGGAGTTCTTCATCTTCTTCTTGTTCAGTTTTTCGGTGACGATGACTAGAATTTTAACAGTTGTGGTTTCATTCAAAATTAATGTGTACTACTAAATTATAGAAATTTAAATTGGTATGACAGATGCAATAAAAATCAAATAGCTTGGACAATATGTATGTAATAAGTTAAGATTACACTTGACTTATATGAGTATTGTCTGTTATATATAGTCTATTCTATCTTTAGTGAACTTATATTATTATACAATTAAATTTAGATCTAGTTGAACACCACCACAGAAATCCAAATCAAAAATTGTACAGAGTAAACCTCTACAGTCTTCAAAGTATCCCCATACTTAAAATTGGCGATATGCTTCATCAAGCATCGCTAATTTGAAGTTTGCACACAAAAACAAATGTGTTATGACATTGTAGTGCTTAGGAAAGTTTTACTTGCAGTAAATATCTTACAGTTAGCAACAAATTAGAACAATGCCCTTTCTAATTATGTTTAAAAAGATTGGTATCGATGTTGCGTAGGCATTTTATAATTTCATAGTATTACTTACTCCCCAGCCGAGCTAGAGGATTCGACAGCTTCTTTGTTTTTCTTTGGTCTCCCTGCTTTAGCTTTAGGAGGACTGCTTCCAGATTTAGGTGTGTTTGTCATGAAATGCGAGAATATCTCAGTTTGCTTGAGTAAAAATTCAAATCTCTTAGAACGATCGGTTTCGATCTTACTTTCAAAATCACCTTCTTTACCTCGCGATGATGTAGTATCGCTTGAAGATCCATTCTGTAAATTAAAATAAAACCATATTTCAGATCACGGATTGTTGATAATACTGGTTAGCATTTTATGCAGCGTCTGTGAATGACTGACACGATTATAACAATGGATTTCCAATTGTGTTAACCAATAGTTTTTCTTACGGAATTATCTCCAACTTCTCCCACATCCATGGCTTCTTCTGTTTGTGACATATTTCCAAACCTTGTATAAAAATATTTTTTTCAACCACTCCTTACATAGGTGCATTTACTATTGCCGGGCGCGAAATACACCCGACCCGACTAAACACAATGGCGGCGGCGGCTCGGCTGACTGTGACTGTTTTTCTTTTAAACCTAGCCAGTGTTGCCACCTCTGGCTGAATAGGGCATGGCATATTACGCAAAGCTCAGGCAGATGGCACTACTAGTACAACTAAGGTACACAAACATCCAATGCAAAAAGCGCCATTTTTCAATATTGTTGCAGTTTTACGACCAAAAATACCTTCTACGTAATCGTGGTGCAAGTTTAAAGGAAAAAGGAAAGATTGGGTGGATTATCCTGAAAATAATAACACTATTTTTGTTATGTTCTGCATTATTTGGTCAACTGTGGTCATAAACTGATATTAAACTTGATTTTGACTGAATATCTTACGTGTATGAAGCCCATATTTTAATAAGGATAATAAAGTACTCTAAAATAAACGTTTTAATCGACATCGTGCTACAGTGTTGTACTCTGGCGGGATAAATGTGCAGTAATACTCCCTCTTTGATGCTGATGCACTGATGGAAGACTGATGGCTGTGTCCCTGGATCCAATAGTTGAATCAATCAATGTAACATGTAATCACAGACATTATTGCACATTTATCCCGCCAGAGTACAGCACTGAATGTTAGGTACACAAAAGCTTTGCCGCCTTTTGCTATGTCGATTAAAACGTTTATTTTAGAGTACTTTATTAATCCTTTCATTATGCAAGCATTCGTTTGTGAAAATGTACAACAATGTAGCATATTCGGGTACCAAAATATTGGAAAAAATCGTTTTCCATAAAACTTCAGAAACTATGGAATACGCCTCACGCTGTAAATTTTTCGAGCCAGTAAACGGACGAAAAAAGCTAAACACTTCACACGTGAAGAATATTTATTAAAATATGGACTTCATACAGGTAAGATCTTCAGTCAAAATCAAGTATATATCAGTTTACTTATATTGTCTCTTAACATTTTACACTAGTACCTACTTCGTCTTAAACATTCATGCTTACATATGTAACAATTTCATTAAACAAATATTCAACTACCTTCAAATTTGCCACTTCTACAAAATTAGTTGTAATTTTTAAATAATGTAATTCTGCGCTCTACTTTTATCAAAAATCGAGTCGATTTTTTACTTATGGATGTTAGTGTATTTTTGTGACTTTTAAAAATAAAACAACTTTCTAATTGGGAGAGTTAGGTATATTATTATCGAGCTTCTCTAACAAGATTATTGATAAACTTTAATTTTTCTTCCTTTGTTTCTAATGATCCATAAGATGTCCAATTCACCTGTAATTCAAAAACATAAAAACAACATTAATAAAGTGCAACAGGTGCAACGTGTTCTTTCTTCATAGTCGTGTATTTTTATAGTTGTTTTCATATTGAGGGTCGTGGTTATTTACGTGGAATTAAACAGACAAAAACTTTCCTGGCACTATACGGAATAGCTCTCCTCCATTTCACAGTCAATCAACCAGTGTGCAGGTTTCCTCCTTTTTTTCACTGGAAGCAGTGGTGGTCGATTAAAGCTACTATACTGACTTATGTATAGGTACCTAAACACATGTGACACAAGTTGGTTTCGAACCTGGGACCTTTCGATCCACAGGCGTCTTACCCTTCACACTTAAATTCATGAAAAAACTAAGCTAATTTTGTTTTGTCTCAAACTCAATATCTTTATTGCAGTAACTGTGTAGTACAAGGTATAGATGGTACAATAGTATCAACAGTTTACCCTTACAGGCATGCAATATTAGTGTTAAGTTAGACTTATAACACATACTATGTTCTATACTTATATGGGTACGTGCAGTACTTACAAATTAAACTGTTTGTTCAAACAGTTAACAAACTTATATGTAATTTGTCTTTGCACACGATATAATTGTTTATGGAATACATACCCATTTACTCTCGTAAGGTACGTACGAGTATTATACTCATAGTATTCATCCAAATTGTAGAACACATGGCCTAATAACCAGGCCTTAAACTTAACTTTGAATAAGTAACTATTTTGTATACATTTGATGTTTACAAGTAAATGGTTAAATACATTTATTTTCTATCGCACCTCATAATTATTTTGATTAGACGGAAAGAAACAAAACATATAGAGTATGATTTAACTTTTTTATAAATATATGTTTAACCATTGAACCACCACCGCTCGCCAGACTAGAAAAATGACATTAAAGCTTGTACCATGAAAGAAGTCGCGCAGATGTGGCGCCACTGTCGCTACAAACAACACCATGGCTTATCGGTTAGGTAGTTAAAGCGCTTGTTCCCTGCGTACTAGCGCCACCTCACATTTTAATTAATTTATTTTATTAACAATAATTAAAAATAGTGTTCGGGGACAAAGCGCCTATGATAGTACTACATTGCCACGGGCTTTCTTTCGTCTTTGCCCCGTGCCCCTGTACAGTGGAACGGGCACTGGACATATATTATGCCAGATTACCAGCTCCAGACTGTCGCCGAACTGACACATGCCGACACGAATGCGTGATCATTGCGTAGTTAGTACGGGTGCTTTTATTTACCGCAACGAAAATTTAGAAATGTATATATACCGAATCCGCCAAAGTTTGGCAAACTGTTCGACGACAGTGTAGAGCCGGAACATTATACTTTTTAAAAAATGACCAAAATTCCATGTTGGCTCGATGCTTAAAATAATAGTAAAATAAGACAAAATAATAATAGGACACAAATGCCTAAAATGATTATACTAATCATATTTAGGCAAATAATGATTATGCCATGATAGTGTTCTGTATCATTGTACCTATGTTTGACAAATGATTGATTGATAATGAAAACAATATGCTCAAACATTATAAGACGAAAAAAAGTCAATTATGTTAGTAACTAGCGGCCCATCCCAGCTTTGCTCGGGTAAAATCAAAATAAGAAATAGCTAAAGATTTCGTGTATTTCTGTGCCAAATTTATAAATCAGCCCAGTAGTTTATTGATCATATACAAAAACACTTCATAATATTATTATGTTGGTACGCATTTTCAGCAATGGAGCCATTTGAGACGTTCATGGAGCAGAAGCCAACATTTAAGAGGCCTTTTTGTACCTTTTTATTCTAATAAGCGAGATGGTGATTTGCTGCTTTTTGGATATTATTTAGTATAGACATGAATAAATAAGTACATTATACCAATGCAAGTTGTTCTACATTGTTAGATAGATATATCTTAGTTAAATTAGAAGATTTTAAGTTACCAATGCTACATTATATCCCAATGCTTTCAACTCCCTAATTTTTGTTTGGTATGTTCCTGTTGGTACATCAGAATTCAATATGAAGCCATTTTTTCCTGGAATTATAAATACAATCCACTGTTTATTGTCAGGAATTTTTCGAACCAAACCAAATACAGTGTGCTTATAACTTTCTGGTATCTTCACTGGCGATCCTTTCTGATCATTGCAAATAATAATATCTGAAAAACAGAAATTGTTATATTAGTAACTTGTATAGTCCTCTGGTCCTCATTATATGTCCTCTTTAATGAACGTTTTGGCAAATGTTGAACAATAACACACTGTGGATCTAAATTAAGCTATATTATAACACACAAGAAAGAAAAAATATAGTTATCAACCATGAAATAAACCATTTTTTTATTGTATTTTATTTATATTTACTGTAAAGATAGCAGTTACCGTTCAGCTATACATATATAATGAATTAATTCAATATAATTTCTTTAATTACCTCCTTTATGATGATGTGGCAAAACATGATCACCTATAACATATTCATCTCCACCTCTTTCTTCTTTTAAAACTTTCATTACATCTAAGAACAACTTATGAGAGTCATTGTAATTTTTAACAAAATTTTCACTTGGCACATACTCTGTATATTTTTTGGCCAAGGAAATTGCACATTTATCAGTGAGACGATTCATTTTAGCTTCAGGACAGAATATTGAAGCTGTGGTATGTATAGTTAATATTTCCCTGCCATAAGCAAGATGATGGTTTCCATATGCTTTATCTAAGAACTTTTTACTTAAAACATCACTCATTAAATCAACTGGGTATATTTCTAAAAGACTTAAATATGAAATACAACAAGCATATGCTCTGCCGTGTTTTTCTATTTCACTTCGCCTTTCGGGTCTCCTTAATTCATTCAATACTTTGTCAAAAAAACATTCCTTGGTAACAGGTTTTATATTAAAAATGCCAAAAGTAAATACCAATCTTTCAAGATCTTTTAATCTTGTTTCAGCAATATGATTCCCAACAGTCTCGGCAATTTTATGTAAACATTCCTCATGAAGAGTGAGAGTGGATGTTCCTACCAATGCTAAGTGAACATTGCACATAACAGATAAGCGTGGGACTTCATGTTGTAAAGTATCTAATAATTTGTAAATCTCACTGTCTTTGCTTTTTCTTAGTGAATAACGAATAATTTTTAAAAGTGATGCAAGGGAGATCTCGTTTACATCATTTGAGTTTTCTATAATCTTATTTATAATTTGAAACACCAATTTACTATCTCTGATAGGAGTTTTACTTTTGAAAAATCCCATTGATATTATAGCCAATTCATCTAAAGTGAACTCTTTGAATCTCTTGACTAATTCAAGTTCCATGTTATGCATGTCAAATGGTGATCGTCTCAAGATTCCAGTATAAAACATAGTCTGCACTACCTGACTATGACTTAATTGTTTTGCTTTTGTAACTAACTTTTGCACACCTTTTTGTGAAAATTCACTTACTCTTGTCACATTTAACATAAAAAAGAGACTGACATATTTAAGGACTTCATCAAATGACCATTTCTGTAATCTATTTATACATTCATCATCTAATGCAGCCCATACTTCTATATAATTTCTTGTTCTGATTGATTCAGTTTCAGGCCAATTGGTTACAGCATAAAACAAAGATTCTAGCTCTTGGTCTGATGTATTTTTTATGCTATCTGTAAGATTATCTATGAAGGTATCAAATGTCTGGTTTGAGATACATAAATTCTTTTTCTTACAGTATACACCTAACTTTGAAAAAAAATCTATTAAATCAGAAGGTTTCTTCCTAGACCAATCCATCATGATATTGTCGAATTGGCTTGAGGTTAGAGAAGAAATTTCATTATCCAAGCTCAAACGTTGAGCATATCCATATCGTTCCATAATGCTATAAGCATATTGATTTTCATGTTCTAAATACATTTTAATACATAGTTTAGGATCGCAGTGGAAACCCCTGCAAATTTTTACATTATTTGCAATTGCCAGAACTGGTTTAGCATATCTAAAAGGAAAACTGTGCACAATTCTCATTGTAAGATACATTTTTACAACAAAATATGAACACAATGTTTAATAGAAACAAAATTAGTTTCTTATTCAATCTGAGTTAATTTAAATCCTCGTACATTTTTAGTACAAAACTAACACATTTTTACACCCCAAATACATCTGCACTTACATTACACTACAGCTAAACAACAGCATGTGACAGACTTACCTAACCTACAAAATTGTCAGTCAGTCAATCAGCTGAGATTGTCAGTGTCAAAATACAATTGGTATTTTCAAGATTAAAATCAAAACACCACATTTATACTGCCATTACCCACTCACTATGAATATGTCGCTACAACTGCAATCTGCAGCACAAAAACGTTCCTACAAAATAGTATTCGGAATAAGTAATTGTTTACTGTACTGCTGCATACATAGCTAGGCTTACCCCTCTACTAATAATATTATCAAATCAATCGATAGAATCAATAATCATAGACACCTAATTTAAATACACGGAACCGCTCCCGATCCATTCTGTGAACTACTTGTAAATAATTAATTTCATTTTATAATTAAATAGTTTCGGGACCCTATATCTGAGTTTTACTTTATGTAAAACATTTAAGTTTTATTTACTTGTCCGCTCACTTTCTCTCATGTGACCGTTTATCCGGTTTTATCCTTAGCTATAGAATCGGGATCCCAAGGTCTGCCTAATTTTTCCTACATTTTTCATGCCTTGATCATGCTCGCATCTTACTCGTGCATCCTTAACGACATCAAACCAACATGGCTTGAGTTCTTTTTTTTTGTTTTATATAACTTACTCATTCTTATATAACTTCAGAAAGTGTTGACCCGCTGATTTCACATTGCACCCAGTGCTCTGTTTGGTCCCAGCAACCAAAATATTGTGGTTTCAGATACAATAATTTTATTTCTTCCGTAGGTCCGAGACCTGGTACTGGAACTGGTTGACGTTTATCCTCTTTTTCTCTCCTCGAACCCAAATATAAATATTTATCTCGCCATTGTGGATGCTTTTTCTGATAATTAAGAAATATCTGTAACATGCGTGCAATCTAACTTCTTCAGATTTGTGATTCCCGCCCTAGAATAGGATCACTATAATACATATATCCCATCCTATCCTATGGATGTCATAACTCGTACATGTTATAACGAGGTGCCCAAGGGTAAAAATCTATAAAAAGTTGGTTTACATTAATCAGGTTTTAGTAAAATCACAGCCTAATCTTCAAATTGTAAGGTTTTTTTTACGTTAACAGCGGGTGCCACATCCGCGAAACTGCCGGAACACGCAACATTATAAGTAAGATTAAATAAAACACTTTACATAAATCGCTCGTTCCTAGGTAGTTTGTAGGTAGGATATAGCACATCAAGTTACCCGGCATGAACCTCTATGGCGCGGTAATAGCGGCGAGTTTGCAACAATTTTGGGTAAGTTGATGTGCTGTAGACTGTACTTAGTATACATTTTGTTGTTAATAGTTAGCCAATAACACTCGAAATGTTTAGATATACCTTCCTTTTCTGAGAGTAGAATTTCTATCATACTTATGTATTGTAATAGTTATATAGGTACTTAACTAACAAAACTGTTGTTACTGTGATGTTGCCACTACCTACTGCATATAATGAAATAAAATACTAGAAAAATACTTTGATACTTCGGGTTTGATATATCTACGGGTGCTTACTCACCTTTTCTTCATTATTTTTATAGTTCGTTTGTCGATCGTGTCTTTTCGGTACATAAGTGTTGCGGAGCGCGGCAATTTGATAACACCATAGATCCCAAAATATCTATTAAAATAATATCATTATTTGTTGCAGCTTGTAATGTCGACATCCCAAATACATTAATATTACCTATTAGAAATGCGAAAGTACCTAATTTTCTCATATATCTTCCTCTTCATCACAGGATAAGTATGTCCTTCTAAGTATACTAAAAATGGACAATACTTAACTACTCAACGGCTTTAAGTCGGCATGGGTTATATACCTAGATCAGAAGATGTTGAAAATATGTAAGTGGTATACTAGCGAGGTTACGTGCCCCATCCTCGCACGTAACTGTACATCACAGCCACATGACTGATGCTCCAACGTCTGTGCGTCTCGCCGTCTCGTAAACAACTGAGCGCTCTCTCGCAGCGCTATGACTTCTCACAGTAGTGGGGAGGACGCATACACTACAAGTGGCATGTCACTTGCTTAGTTTCAACTAGAAATTATTATGATATGATCATAATTTTTAATAAACCTAGCTAGTTCCATTTAATAAATGAATTATCAAACTAATAGGTACACCTCTGCCCTGTTCTTAATATACCTATCTGCTTAGTGTTATGATGACAATGTGACTTTAATTTTAAATCTCACTCGCACGCTTACCTGTCTTTTATTCATGGCCGCCAACTCAAAATATCTGTTTTTTCCATACTTTATACATAATTTTAGAGCCTGTCTTCGACTACGTTTGAAGACAATTATTTCAGCGAATTCAAGAGGATATATGTATTGTAAATTTATGTTGTGTGAATCTGTTTCTTTCATCTTAACGTTTGGTGAAAAATCCAAAGCAACCATTACTTGATGTAGCGTAATTCCTGTCAAAATAAATTACACCATTATAAGGTCTATAGGTACTAGTTTTCCTCATGGTGGGAGTGGTGGCTATTACGTGGGTGAAACACTCAAGGACTCTCTTATTACTTTAGTGCAAAATAAATCGCCACTGCTTACTCAATTCCCAACTTCACTAGTCAGAAGTGGTGGAAGAATGTTGCACCTACATAAACAGATAGGACATAAAAAGATTTGAACTTTTCGGTTAATTAGCCTATCGGGTATTCCAAACTTCTTACTAGATCAAAGCCGTGAAGAACAGCTAGTTTAAATACAATATCAAAAGTATCATCTAGGTGGTATACGGTTATATTATTCTACTAACCTAGTAGGACTTTGTATAAATATTTTCCACTCCGTGTTGTCTCTATAAATGGACTTTCTAATAGGATTGAATCATGGATTCCTAGATTTTTATATTCTTCAGATAAAAATCTTCGTAGTTTTCCGTAAGACATTATCGTAATTATTTTTTACATTACTTTGATATAGTGGAATGTTTAAAATCTGGTTCATAATATCATTCAGTTATAAATAATACTTTATGATAAGTACATAGATGAATATTTGTACAATAGTACAAAATAATATAGATATAAATATCAATAAAGAAATACAAAATATACTAAAATGTTCAAAATGACTTAGCGTTTTCCAGTCATAGAGAAAATGGAAAATGAACTATAGATAGAAGAGTTTTTCTCTGGAATCTCTGAGAGACAAGTTCATTCTGTGAAAGATGCTTGGACTTCAGAAAGAAGCCAAGAACAAGCCGAACAAGAATTAAGTCTTCTAATCCTCTACTTTTTTTCCTGAAAAACCGTTATTACAAATGCAGCCGTTTGGACAAGGTGGACTCACTAGTGATATTACGTTCCTCTGCATTCTCCATCGTATTTATTCGAGAAGAAAGAGTCCTCAGGAGCAATGCCAACCACTAAATTCTACAACCATGCTACTCGCCGAAGGACAAATTCCATTTTATTCGTTTTTACGTAGGAGGTAGGTGCCATCCCACTATATCAGAGTTTGAAATCTCCGAATAAACTCTCTGCCGTAATAGGTACCTACCTATACGTTCATTTAGATATCGTGTCTAAAAAGGTTCTAATGCTATCTTAGATTGGCAATGCATTGGTGATCCGTATCAAGTTGGTGTCCATGGGCTGCGGGTGTTTGCTTACCATCAGGCAACACTCATGATCGTTTACCCACTATGGCTATAAAAATGCAAGTTAGGTATAATTTAATACAAATAATTAAAAAGCCATTAGAATTATTTCTATTACTCTTTATTTATGACTTAGTATGTTCAAACGAAACTTTTGCTTCCAACTTCAATAAGTTGAGTTTGATCAAATAATTAATAGATACCAAAACAATATACATAATAATGTATCTAATTCTAATTTATACAATATAATTATAAATATAACATCTTATGCTCTGGCACGAACTTATTTATAGTTTTGTAACAAACTCACATGCTTGACAAAAAACATTAATAGATATACGAATGAATAAAATTATCTAACTTTGGCTGAAATATTCAATTAATAATAATTAAAATAATACAGTTAAATCTAATGTTATTGTAATGAAAAAAAAGTAATGAAACATTGTAAATTCAATAGATATAATTATATTTCAGAATCTTCCGGCTATATTTCATCGCACTCATCGACCGGCGTCAGCCTGAAAAAAATTAAAATCGAAAAATTAGTTAATGGTATGTAATTCTCAAATTATTAAATATTTAAATTGTATTACTTAACACAATATTTATTCAATTGTGCCCTGCACCGAAAGATAATATTTTTAATAGATTTACGGATTAGTATCACTCATTTACGACTACCTTTAACTATCAAAAATATCAAGTTACTTTTAAGGTAACCTAATTAGTTAATATTTGTTTAGGATAACACGTTGCAGGTGCGGGTAGTATAGTGATTGATATTAGTAAAGAAAAAGACAATCTCGCAGGCAGAATTAGTTGTTTGCTTTTGTCAGAACTACAATTTGTAATAAATGATCTTACGTAAAATCTTTGAATGTTGAATACAAAAGTTCAATGCTTTAACTTGGAAACCTTTGGTATGGTTATGGACGGCGGCAGCGGCAAAATGTAATTGCCGTAACGTGCGTGAAAATTTTTATCAATCGACGAGTCACTATCTTCAGAACCTTTCATATCCTTATAAAACGTGTTTCTGATACCTATAGCATTATTCTGAAAAAATATATATATTATACTATATTTCGACCTTTTGAATGAGTCATCGCCCACAGGATACGGAGGTGCGGGGCAGACTATGAAAGAAATCGACCCTTCCCATTTGTTGCCAATACCCCCGCGCCTATGTATATATTATACTATATTTCGACCTTTTGAATGAGTCATCGCCCACAGGATACGGAGGTGCGGGGCAGACTATGAAAGAAATCGACCCTTCCCATTTGTTGCCAATACCCCCGCGCCTATGTCATCGCGCGGGCGAAGACTCAGTTAAGATTTAAGAGTTTCTTTCATTAGTATATAGGTAAGTATATACATTTCAGAAAAGAAAATTGGTTTAACCTGAAAATTAATAGATTACTTACGAGAGCTTCAGTCTTTTTACGTAAGTTAGACCTAGATAGTGTTAGCGCCAGCTCAGATTGTAGCCTATTCGAGATGGAGACGTCGTCTTCGGCGTGTCTGCCGTCGGGCCTGTCTGCGCTGAGGAAGTCCAGCTTAGTGGGCTCGCGGCGGGCAGCGCCGGTGCTGGCGTACTCGCCGATGGTCACAGAGACAGGCCGCGCATGCTTCTTCATAGTGGCTGTGCCGTTTGGGGCTCGCACGAAGTACGTCGACGGAGGCTTCGGCAACACATTAGCTGGATTTTTCAATTTGAAGGATTCGAGCGATTCCAGATCGACATCTTCTTCATTGGTTTTTGCTTTCGTTAAATTATCTATTTTATTATTATAATCGGGTGTTGGTGTCCTAGTTAATGTACCATTTTTTCTTAGATTTGAAACTTTACTATTGAGATCTCCATTATATGATTTTACAATCGGTTTTTCATTTGATGTTTCTATATATTTATCTTTGACTTCTCCGTAATGGTGGCCGTTTGTGACCGGCATCTGGAAATAAATCAACAAGTTAGTGTTGCAACAAAAAGTAACTATCAAGATATTAGTAAATTGCATCATAACCGCTATAAAGTAATTAACGCGAACCTTAGTGGTTTAATTGGACATTAGCTTAATGTAAGTAATAGGTAATCCTTAATGTGACTAGAAAGAAGAGAAATTAACGTAGCTGTACGATTAGTAAATTTAATATACCTTAAGTGTTTCAAAATCGATTATATTCTTGACTAATTCATCACTATTTTTTTTTCTAAAAAGTTTACTCCGTTTTGTTTTATGCAAAGACAAAACCGATATTTACCAAAACATCTGCCACCGCTATTATTTACAAATTCAATGGTACTTCATAATATCAGGGGCAACAAAATATAATAATATTAATACTTAAACTACTCGAGTTCCACCTTCGAAGTTATAATAAGTTTATATAGTGTACTTAGACGAAGGAAAGATCACTTACTGGCGGCGGAGGCGGCGGATTGTCAGTTGCCTCTCGTCTAGGTTGGCCGTGATTGTTGGTGCCAGCGTCAGGTTCACTGTGGTTGAGTTTCTTTAACGGCAATGTCTGCTGCCGATCCTGTAATTAATTTAATATACAATTAATCACAAACTTACAATTAACTTACTATTTCATACGATTTCTAAAGTTAATAATTAATTTGATATAAGGTAAAATATTAAAAATTATATAGGTATTTATTACTTAAATCAGAAGAAATTCAGTAGTAAGGTTTCCATTTTTCGGAGTTTATTATAATAGTCATTAAGGCTATAATAATAGAAAATTGCTAGATGTAGAAAATAGCAAGAATCATGGTTTCATGGTTAATTACTCCATATATTTCAAACTCAAGATTAGAAAATGTTACAAATATAATAAGTATATTAAACTTATATTAGTTATGTACCTATATCATTTTTAATCAATTTAATAGCAAATGGCCTTAGTATAAGTAATATGTTTTAACAAAAATTAAAATTCATAATTGTGTAGGCCTAAAAGTGTTGTAGTCAGTTACGTATTGGTATCGAAAATAATAGCAAAGGTAGTACTTTTAACCTTTTGCATTCAGTGAATACGACATTGAACACTGACCTTTCGCCGCGTTATTATCTGTATAGTATTTTTTTAATTAGTATGAATAAAAGGGGCAAAATATTTCTTAAGGTTAAAGAAGATTTACGCTAATTTCTGAAACTACATTTAAAAAACGATTTGGGAGCATAGGTCAATAATATTAGTTCTCGGACTTTCTTTCTAAATAATGTTCATGTATTGTATATGTGTGTATTGTATATATAACTGCATATATCTGTGTTCTCTTAAGGGAGCGGTTAGACCAGACTAAAAGCAACATATGAAGTTACGCAGATGGGAACTAGCTAGACTTGTTTCGTTATAAGTACATACCTTCGATTCTAATCGTGTCCTCTAATGGAACATCTACCTCAATAACCTTACCAAGCCATTAAAATTGTAAAAGATTGCAAAACATACGGAACTCTATACTAGAATAAATTTTGGCTAAAAACTTTAATGGATAATTCTTAAAAGCGGTGAATGAAACAATATGCCCCGCAATATAAATAATAATTAGACATATTTCTACAGGATATTGACGTAGTATATTATACTTTCATCAATTTAACGATAGAAATATCATTTGTTATACATATATGTAGTTTGCAAAACTTGTTTTACTTTTAGTTTCTGAACTAAATCAATACTTAGTAGGTAATTTGCGGGGGTGTGAACTTATTAGTGTATTTATTAATATTAGGTTACTATTTTTCATATTTGAGCTGAAAAGTAGAACTAATTTACTTTGCGCGGTGTGACAGATACGATTAATAATATATTACGCATATATAAAAGTACGCCATTTAAAGTAGCGCAGGTTAAAGTCAACATCAATGTTGACTGCCAATAAGGTTTTTAGCATCTGGGCGCTGGACCCCAAAAGGAAATATTCGTTCCGCTGATAATATTGTTAGATAGTTACGGTTTGATACAACAATAAATAGAACCATAGGTAGATATGTATTTGCCTAGCTAATAGGTAGAACAGAATTATATTCTTGTTGCTTGTGAGCATTTGAATCACGTCAATGCAGGTAGGTAGTGACATCACCACATACGATCCGTAATGCACATTAAATTTTATTCGTTTTTGCCACAGAAACCTGAATGATTGTTTTTGTCCATCAGTTTGTTTGTGTTAATTGTACTATTTTGCAATACTAAGCACTTGAATGATGTATAGGTTTCGCTATCCCATCTCTAACTAGGCATTAGAAGCGAGATACCTATATATAAAAAAATGTAGTGTAGCATTTTCATAGTCATGAATGTATTCTACAAGTATTTCAATTAAAGTTTCCACGATAATTTTAACTTCTGTATTTTATGATCATAATTTTGCGAGATAAGTGTCGCTATAATCTTGCTATACGTGGATTATGGACTTAGAAGAAAAATAAAGGCGTAACAAATATTCATACAACTCTCACTGCGTTTAGGAATATTATTATTAGCTCGGCACTTTTTGTTCTATTGGTTGCTGAGTCATCGTATTGTTATCAATATTTATCAGTTACCCATACGTAGATAAGTGCTGCCCTGAACTGTATTTTGACAACAATTCTGATGTATATTCATAGGTACATTATATATTTTTGTATGTCTCATAAATTTACTTTTAAATGGAACATAATGAACAAAATAATCATACTAAGGTGAAGTCTTCAATAAGTAAGTAGGTTTCCTTCTCGCTCTGTTAATAACAACATGTGTCTAAGACTGATATAAATACATATAGATGTTCAACTTACTTCGTAACATTGTATAATGACCAGTGGCTTAGATTTGTTATTCTTCATATTTAAATAACTATAACGCGTAATCTCTATCAATAGAAACAAATTTGGCAAAAGATCGGCATATTACACGTCGAAAACACTGTTCACTAACCACAAGGATTAAGTACTGAAATTATGCACACTGAAATGGCAGTGAGTACGTAGGTACTTTGAGTTTAAAAATCTTGCAAATAAAAGCAAGAACGCGTGAAGGTCAGTGATTACTTTTCCGAGCGCGGAAAATCGGCGGGTGAGTCCGAGCGCGCGGCCGACTGGCGATACGTCGGCGTGCGGTGGGCTAGCTCAGCGGAGTGCCTGCTGACTGACTAAGTAGCTCGAGTAAGCAATGCTGGGCTGCCCACGGAACCACTCATGTAAAACCGGCTGTTGCAATAGAGTCGCAGTTCGGCACCCACCGTGGCGCCGCCGCCGCCGCCGTTATCATTGCAATGCGAATGATGGGGTAACCATACTTCAGCGTATTAACTACTAATATATTTTATCCGTCCATGATCACAACACGATTTTAACTGAGTTTGATGAGTTTCGTCCATTATGGTTGATTTGTGCCCAGATTATGCTAATTGTTATGGAAATGTATGGTTGTTCAAGACAAAACTGATGAATGGCTTGTTTTTGATGACCTTATGATAGTTTTTATATTAAATTATGGTATTAAGTCCATTATCATTGCAATGCAAATCATGGTGTAACCATACTTCAGCGTATTAAGTACTAATATCAAGACACGGTTTTAAATAAGTTTGATAAGTTTCGTCCATTATGGTTGATTTGTGCCCAGATTATGCAAATTATTATGGAAATGGTTTGTTTTTGATGTCCTTATGATTGCTTTTATATTAATCGATGGTATTAAGTCTCTAAACTGCTATTCACATAGTCTTAACAAAATGAATCCAGAACTATTTCATACGCAAGATTTATTAAAGTAATTGGGTTAATTAAAATAGCTACTATTTTTTACTCTCGGATGCTTTGAGTAGACTTAGCTCAAACGTGTAGGTACTTAGTACTCATAATATTCCAACTACATATCTGAGGAACAGCAATTTTCTGTAATTATAGAGCAAGCTTGTGAGATGTTAAGACGAATTTATGCTTTAATTTTGCACAATTTTAAATTCTTTAAGTGCCTAATTGGGTTTGGTATAGTTTAGTCCAGAGTTATTTCTACCATTATTGACTTTACGTATCATCATTATTTTCATACACCAATAGATGTAAGTATCATCACATTATGTGAATAACTTTCATTTTAAAACCTAAAATATTTTAAATATTGATATGTTAATAACTTACGTAATAACTTAAGATAGAAGGTCCCTTAAGTAGGAACTAAATAAATTAACCGACTTGGTAGGTATTACATGGATCTCACAACTTTTTACGATAGAAAAATTTAGCTGCGAGACTTGGGTTTTTTACAGTATGTTTTGTTGGCATAGACCTTTTTGATAAAGACATTAAAAATAAAATAGAAATAATTTATTGATACCATAAAATGTGCTAAAACTTTATTTTATGCTATGAATATTTTTTTTTCGCGATTCGGGGTAAGTCCAAATATCTCGAAAGAAAATTATTCAGAATCATGGGCTGAGCATGTAGACAAAATATTGCCATGTATTAAAAGTCCTGTATAAACAGCATAATCACTTTAAAATATTTACGAGAGAAACTGGCATTGACCCTAAAGTATATTACAAATAAGAAACACATTCATACATGACAAAAAGTAACGGTCCAATAAATACAATTTTATGTAACCATGTAGTAACTGCCCGTGTCAAGTGATTGTATTAATTTCCCAAGCCGCTAATTGTCTTGTTAGGAAATTTTATGTAACTTTGCGATTGATTTGCGAGATTGGTTCACTGTTTATTAGAGAGCCTAAAGGTTTCCGATTCGATCAAAAGTTTTGAAATTTTCACATTTCAATCAATACCGACTTCCTAAAACAGACTTAAATTCGAATAACAAGTTTGTTAAATTTCCCCATGCGTGGTCAAATGTAAGTTAGATCTAAATGTACCTACTGTAATTCGAGCATGTTTTCGTTGCTAACATACAAAAAGGTGTTAGAAATTTTTACAATAAATTACTTGTAACTCGTTCCGTTGTTCTGGTGTATGGTGGTCGGTAGAGCGATATTCTGCTCCACTGAGAATAATTTGTTACATTAAAATTACAATACAACTGTATATTCGATTACTCATTAATGGCGTAGAAAATTTTCAAAATATCTGAATTTTATTGGTATTAAATTTATAGGATAATTATATAAGACATGATCTGATAAAACCTACAGTTTTACCTCTTTCCAGGATGTGGGAATTTTCGAAATTACCTTTTTGTCTATTTACAACAATACAATATCGTGGACGATAAAGTCCATGTAAAATATTATTTATAAATTTTTAGCAGGTATATCTTTCTCCCAATTTTGTGTAGTCGAATATTAAAAGTAGGTATATAACTAGTAGTAATTATATGTAAGTATGTAGTAATAGTATGAAAATAATAATTGGTCAATGGTCACAAACGGAAACGTTAAATTAGTTATTTGGCTACAATCGCAATTACAACTATTCCAACTAACATTATGAATTCGAAATGCGTATGTTTCGTTTGTTACCTCTTCACGCCTTATATCCTCAGTAAATCTTCTTGAAACTTTGCATACATGTTGTTTAAAGTATGGAGAAAGATAAAGAGTACTTTCATTCCGAAAAATAAATGTACCACTGTGATATTCACGCAGGCGAAGCTGTGGGCAAAAGTTAACAATTTAAACACGTACCAAACTGTCGACATCTTCACTGGAGATGACAGTTCCGGGCTCTTTGGGATCGTCTTGGTTGGCAAACATTTTCCTATGCACCTTCTTGAATTCATCCATAAGTGCATCATGCTGTTTCTTCTTATCATTGTCTATCGATTTTGATATATTGTTCTTCTTGACTGGATTAACTATCGCCTTATCAGCATTTGCGTTCTTTTTGTTCTGTGAAAATGACGTCATTTTTATATCGTTGAATATCACCATTATCATAACAGACGATCTATGAATATTTATCTGTAGTACCCGAAAGATATGTGTACGTGTTTTTGTTAGACAACTTTATCATAATGCATTAATTCTGATTAAATCTCCGAATATTTTCGTGAATTAATCAAAGGAATCCTGAGTACAGATTGAATTAATTTTTACACGACTTTTAAATTGTACAAAAAAACATATAATAGGACTATACTTAAAGCAAGTATTTGCAAGTTGATTTGTCGAATAGTCAATACGATCAATTTTTGATTACATTTATGTAGATGCATATTCAAAATTTTATCACAAATGTACTTAACACTTACCAACTTCCTCTTTTGTATTTCCTCAGCAATGGCACTAGAAAGCGTGGTTGAACTTGACACACTGGTCGAATCTGAAATCGGATCCTTCTTCGGCGGCGGAGGATAACTACAGTGCGGTTTGCCGCAAGCTGGCGCGCTTGTGTGGTGGACTTCCACCACTATCGTCTTCTTGTCATTATCTCTATTCGTTAGGTTGGACGCAAACGTATTTTTCTTAGCCAAATTATTATTATCATAACTACACTGTATCGTTGCCCCGTCTTCAGTCAAATTAATTATTGTCCTATTCGATGGGCTCGTAGTAAATTCTTTGCTTTTACTCCTCTGATTGTTCTTATTCTCATATGTGTGAGGATTATTTGGTATGCTTGGACTATCATAATCTGGCTCTATGTCTGACGGTGCATCGAAATTGTGGATGTTACCATTTTTCCAATTGAAGTCTAAACTATCCCAAGTTCTTCTTTTCAGTCTGTTCATAGTCAACCTGCAAAAAAGTCGTCATCATTATGTTGATTATCAAACATGATTATGTTTGGACATCACAAGAAATAAACAAAACAAGATGTAACTCTATAGATTGTATCTATAAACAGTGTTAGCAATAAAGTATTCGACCAGAAAGACCATTGGATTAAACATTGAACACCAGCATCGTATTGTTAATTAGAGAGAGAGAGAGAGTAACTATGTGGGGCAACAAACATTTTTTAGAAAGCAGGAGGAAATTAGGAAATCTCACTAGGTATCGGATAGGAAGTTTGTTATTCAAACTCACGAAATGATTGTTTCGATGACAGCTACAATAGCCCATAGAGTAATGCTACTTTATTTTACATCTTACTAGCGGTCCGTCCCGGCTTCGCTCGGGTAAAAACATAATAAATCTATTGGTCTATCTATTGGTGAAAATCGCATGAAAATCCGTGCAGTAGTTTTTGAGTTTATCGGGAACAGACAGACAGACGCGGCAGCAGACTTTGTTTTATAATATGTAAGGATTTTATGAAAATAAAAAAATAATTGAATTATAGCCTCTCTCTGGGGTCTCTCAACCTTTATCAGTACAATGAATAAGTTAAGAAATATACATACGAGCACGACCAGTTGGCGCCTCAAGCAGTTGGAAAAGGGAGAGGAACGAATAAAGTTTGAGCAGTGGATGATGTCGCTGTCGCAGCCTCAGGAGGTTACCAGTATGACCATTAATTTATGAACTTAACCTATCAGCGCGATCGGCCGCCTCCTCAGCGACACTAGCGAGCCTCCTCCTCAAGGCAGCAGGAGGGGCGAGGGGCACGAGCGGGGCGGTGGTGGGAGCTGGACTGCGCTCGCCCGCGGCGGACGAGGCCGAGCTGTTGTAGCCGGAGCTCTCGGGAGAGACCAGTTCGATGCCAGCGCCTTCGCGGACCATCAATTCGAGGCGTCCGGTTGCTTTCATTGCTGATATTGCCTGTTAAAACAATGATCATTAATAACTTCATTTGTAAGTTGCGTAGTATGGTCAACAAACTCCATATCATTGAATTTTCATGTTTGTAATAATGTTTTGCTTTATGTGTATAAAACAGTTTTGTATTATATATGCATCTTCCGTATTTCGTTCGGTTTAAACTATGTGAGATAGTTTAAAAAATACTATTCTTTTTGTTTATTAGGTACATCAATTTTGGACGAATAGAAAATAGTAAATAGGTAGTATGTACATACACAATTATATTTTTCAGAATGAATTGAATTAATTCAACAGTGATATATAAAGCTGTTTTTTACCGGAACCTCACTCTCGTCTCTTTAGTAAATTTGAATATATTACCAACTAGTATTAGTTGGAATAAAATTAAATTTTGAAATTTAAAATTTTACAACAACCTGAATGTTTAAATACAAACGTCGTGACGTAGTCGTTCAACTAACAAAGTAGTTATAATGACATGCACAAACCTCATTGAACGATATATTCGCAAAGTCTTGTCCATTGCAGGATAAGATCTGGTCCCCAGGTCTCAAGCCAGCCTCCCGAGCTATTCCACCTTCTCGAACAAATTGCACGAATATTCCAGGTTTCCATTCTGGACCTTTACAAATTCTGAAAAAAAAAACAACAAAATTTATTGTGAAACAATTTGAAGACACACAACGCATTTATATCATGAACAATGAAATAAACTAACATACTGTTCCGACATGACTTAAATAAGATAATATAAGAATTGGTAATAAAAAAGAATGTAATTAAATTACAAAAGTAAATAAATCCTCTCAAAGGAAAGATTTTAATGAATTTTATTAAAACCTTTCCTTTATACAGAAATGGATTTTGCCAAAGGAATTTGTAGCTTGATAAGTAATAATATCGTTTTAAAAATAAACGAGATGATGGGCGTGATATTTACACTTTTGATGTTGCAGGCGTTCATTTTACAGGCTGCGGTAACCGCTTTCTATCAGTTGGATCGCATTACTATTTATTACTTAGTGTTATGTCAATTTTGCTTGCGTCTGCGTACGCGTAAAAAGACAGCTTTTTTTCAATTCCCACCCTCTCTTATAATGCTCTCATACACTCCCCAAAGAACCTGAATATATACCAATTTCAACTCTCTACGCCTAGTACTCAATCATCTATGGAATAATTTCAATATTTTTGCGAATTCAACAATTTGAAAATTCAACGTTGTAATTCGGGAGGAATTTTATATACCTTAGTATATATTGCCGATTGATTAATAGATGTTGTGGAAAAAATATAAAATGTGTTTACTGACCCGCAGCCTAGCTTAGCTCTCGGCGGCACCAGTATGGACAGGCGTAGGTCGGTCAGCCTCTCAGTGTCGTGGCAAAGCGTCGGTGACGACGACACGTCCGACGCCAAGGACGCTCGCTCCGAGACAAAATGCCACGATAGACTCTCGTGGGGTTTACTGCAAGTAATTTACTCGTGTTACAAAATGGTAAGAAGATGTAGAAGAAAATTCAATTAAATTCTGCATAGTTCATTGAGCTGATATATCTCTCAACTGAACGTTTTCCGATTTCTTCCTCAGCCGTCGAGCGCAGGGCGCGCTTTTCTACTTTTTTTCTACTTAGTTGTCAGACCTTTGGCAAGCACGCATATCATCCTTGACGACATCAAGCAAGAACTTCTTGAATTAATATACTTATATACAACATTGCATACCTATATACAAATTCCTACAATTTATAATTTCGCAATGTCGGGGCCATGCAATTACGCTAATATTGATATAATTTTGCATTTCTAAATTCCAAATAATAAAGTTACATTTCGTAGAGCTACGCGTTGATGTCTATTCCGGAATTCGTAGCTTTTTGTAGAGGGTCCTTTGAATTATTCGAAGCACTTCGTAGATGATGATAGTTATTTACATAAAAAATATTTTTGTTTTCACTTCCTACTAATTGGTGTTTTTCATATTAATTTATAATTATATACTTATAAGATATATGTAGGTATGTACCTATATATCAATCAATAAAATATACTTACTCTTTAATTGGCAGTATTCCGACATCTGAAAAAAAATATTTTTTCAATATTTTTAGTAGTTTACAATGTTAAATATTATGTTAAGGGTTTACAATGTTAAGTTGACGTTGGTGGCTTTAGGCGTATATCTCATTTCAAGCAACAATACCGTGGTACTAGAGACCGATTCTGAACTCGATTGCCCACGCACTTTCTCGATTATCAGTAACAGGGTGATAAATCGGAGCACAGAAGAAATGTCCAGATCTTCTAAAAAGAGCCCGTAATATGGTTTATAATATTCCGGCATCAGTTAAAAGGCTATTGCCGGATCTTAAAATTTCATTCGCCAAAACGATGATTTTGCCAACGTCAAGGTTGAGATTAATACGGATTAAAAGAACGAATCGATATCTGACATTTGTCAACCACCCATAAAAGGTATTTAGCTTACAAGCTAATAAAGTGAAAAGTTTACTGACTCAAGTTTCAGGTAATACTCCGTGCGACAAGCGTCACGAGTTCACAACACGAAGTACATGTTTAAAATAGATGAACATTGTAATAAGTTGCATAACTATACCGAATATAAATATTATCACGTCTATTTCCCTTAAGGTAGAAGGTATGATTTTCGCTTACAGAACTTTTTAACGTCATCGATATTCATCACTCTCATTATACAAGCTTGCCGACAACTCAATGTGACTACTGTGTGTAGTGACGGGTTATTTATGGGCACTCCTATAAAGCCCATTCTTAGATTGCAATTCTTGGACAAGGTAGACCCTAAGCATTTCTTCCATTTACTATAACTATTTATAAATTGTTAAACTGTTTAACCTTATGTTAGTCTTTTTTTATCTATATTCTCAACATAATATTACTAAACACAAATTTCTACTCTTTTTAATAATTACTAGCGGCCCGTCACAGTTTCACTCGCGTAAAATTGTGGTAAAAAAGCCTAGCTTTTACTACTTTGTTACTACTGAGTGATTTTTTTCCCAGTCGTTTTAGAGTTTATACATTAGAAACAAAAATTTAAATCTATTTATAATATTAGTATAGGTTGTTATAAATACATTTGTAGTAGCAGAGCTCGCCAACATGCAACACCTTTATGGCGTAACTGCTGCTAAATATTATTAATGAATCATAATGATATTCACGCCACATTGTTGTGAAGAGACACCTACGTAAGATGGGTGTCAGCGATGATTTGATTTAACGTTACACAATTGACCTGTTTGTTACTCTCACTTGGTTCAACCGTATAATTTACATGTGACTGCGATAAGCGCATTATTTCGTATGATAAAAACATTATTTTAACTTGGTCTAGTCCATGACTCTCGACTCGAGAATAAAAACAGTGAAAAGTTTATATCCTTCACATTTATTTATAATGTCCATTGAATTAACTATCTATGAACAGTTTCAGTGATAAATGGTTTGCTGCGCAACCAAAGTGGGTCTTCACCTACGATATTATAAGCATTTCATCTTATCCTGCGCAATCTGTTGTCAGTTATCGATGATCTTAAACTATTCATAATATTGCGGTTGCATATTCGAAGAATTATTCTTATATAATAGCTGCCCCGTGGCTTCGCTACCTTTGTAATTTTGAGATACCGGATCGCCTGTATTACAGCCCTATAGAATCTCCTGTAAACATAAGCATACGCAGAAATCTCAGAGAAAGCTCTGAATTAAAAAATATTTCTACGATATTCTGTGACTTATTGTCTATACCTATTAATAAAGAAAAATAGTTTGAACATGCTAATTCCTAGAATCAGAATTCTGGAGTTTAAAATCGATATTTTAAACTCCAGAGGATGTGACGATTCACATCCTCTGATCACATAAATGATAATTTCAACTCATATGTAGTGGTACACAAAATGTGATGACTTGCATCATAGACGATTTTTGGCTTATGGTACAGCCGGAGATAACTTGACACACATCATATACAAGCAAAGGTACTCACGTCTAACTTTGATCTTAAGCCGGGACTGTGAAGAGAGGTAGTGCACCAACTCGGCGTGCACAGCGTCATCCACTCTGTAGCCGTTGACGCTGACCAGCTGGTCGCCCACCTGCAAATCACGTCACTACATCATTCCGACGCTTCGGGGAAAGTAAACACAAACTTTATTGATAATATTAATTGCGGATAACTTCTATTTGTAGTAAAACATTTTATCTATGACAGGTATCTTTACCCATGGAATGTTACATTTAATATTTCACTCATTCAACTAATGTCGCTATTATATCATAGGAAATTAATGCGAAATGAATAATGTATTTTCTCACTTATTTTATCTAGTTCAAAATTTATGACATTACATAACACAAAGCCGTGTCGAAATATAAAATTGCGAAGTTGGAATTGATGTGGCTGTCTCTATTTTCTATGTACGAACTTAACATTTTTTGATATTTTTTAAAATTAAATGTGTGAATTTATCCTGCAACAAGTTTAATTGGCCGAGCGAGCGAAGCGATTCGAGCGAGGTCTCACATTCTACTTGGGGCAAAATACATTTTTTGTATGTATGTATGAATGTTTGTAACGCGATAACTTTCGAACCGTTGGTCCTATTTTGATTAATTTTAAAAAGTAGGATATGTCAATGGAAGTTTTAAATTCTTGGGGCAACAAAATCAGCTAAGCCGTTTTTGAAATATTCACAATTGTGTAAAAAAAAATGTGTTCGCGGGGTGAGTTTGTATGTTTGAGGCGAATTGATGTATGCCTATAGCAATCTCGGATAATGTACCTTTCTAATGGTGAACGAATTTTTGAAATCGCTTCGGTACCTACGGAGATTATCCGCCTCAAACATACAAACTCACAACCGCTTACCTCTTTATAATAATAGTATAGATGTAGAAAAAAAATTGTATTCGCCAGGTCTACGTTCGCGGCAAAGGACTAATAATTACTAGAACAACTTTTTATGATAATAAACATTTTACAAAACAATGTAATTTATTCATTTTCTGACCAGTGGAAACGTCTTAAAACTTAACTGAATAACTATCTAAATAACTTCTGTTTAATTTTGGGTACGTATTTTATTTTAAAACGTTAATTAACAAACTTAAGTTCCACAATGAGTTTAAAGATATAAAATATATTTCTCACTGTCAAAATAGAGTAACAATGGTCTATAAAGTTATTAGTTCTGCAAATGTTACGCCACAGAGGTACTACCTACCGACAACCAACTTCTTGGTCACTGACGCAACAATCAGAAATACCTAAGAGAGATAAAGATAACAGAAGGTCTCATGTTCCATTAAATGAAAGCATTCTCATTGTAAATTTTTCATTGGATGCTTAAGTTAAATTTGTTAATCCTAATAACTGAATTGTGGTTTTCTAAACGGCTATTAGAGTTAGTTTGAGAGAGCTAATGCATTAAATGTTCAATTATTTGTGGCTTCATTGATCACAAGAGTTAATTACACTAATCCTTGTCAACTTTCCTATTAGCAGTTTATTTTTTTTTTAATTAGGCTGTTTTATAGTATATTTAAAATTCATCTAAAACCACCATTTAGATAACATGACCAATAACTTAGATTTAGGTGGCAGCAAGCTGGTGATACCCACATCAATATTGACAGAAACCCTGGCCTACTTTCATCAGTTGTCGCTATCGGAAATTAGAGGTTTATTCAAAGGGTTTACGGGTATATCTACTCAATATAATTTCTTTCCATGGACCGGTCTGTTTCACTCCAATAAACTCGTTTATGAAACAACTCTCAAATAGACGATTGGATCGATTTGTGAATTGTTTACCATATAATAGAAAGCATGTAGTGTAGAGCGTGCGCAACGTGAATTAAAGTTATGGAATGATAGTATGACGTCACTTTCACGCATGCTGCCGCGTGTGTGGTTTTAGCTGTGTGGGTTTAGTTGGCGGCTGCGCTCGAGTGACGAGCCAGAACTTTCTTCACGTCGTCGGCATCGCCTCTGAGCCGGACCGCCTCGTGCCCCACATATCGGACAACTTTCGATCGGACTTTCGTTCCAACCTTTTTTGCGAGACACGCGGGAGAAGGCCAGACTCCGAGGCACCCAGCCCTCCCAAATAAATTCACTTTCCTTTGGCGGCAACTTGATTAATGTTTGGTCAAAATACTATAAACAGAGTGAGAGAATAAATTTGAGTGGGTAAATCAAGCGAATACTTGTACTTATTTATTATTACAGGAACAAGAATTCCAAGAAAAATTCACGGACATCCATTAGTAGTAAAGTCAGTTACTAAATCTCACAAAATGTATTCATTTTAGATTTTTGAAATGTATGCAATGTCATACCCATAACAATTATATTCAGAGGAGAAACTCATAATAACAGATAAATAGTATATTATGCATTTTATTAATTGTTATAATTATAATAAAAGTTTCAAATTAAAATGTGAGATATCAAACAGTTGTGTACACATTACACATATTGTGTTTGTCCGCAATCAATGATTCATTGGTGCCGATATATACGACCTTAGCTTCTGCAGGCTGGTATTTGTTATTTCAAAAAAGTTTTTTCGTTAGTATGTAGACGTAAATCGTTTAAACTCAGTGTTTTCGACAAATAATACATATATTATTATTTCTGCAAAAGGAACTAACACGTTCAAGCAATATTAATACATTTATGTAAAATTGCATTTGTATAAACAAGAAACAGTTACATAACGTTGCTTTGAGATAAGAAATAAGATAACTAAAACACCAAGCTACCAAGCAATCGAATTAAACAGTTAACTCTGCGGTCACTATCGTCACTGGGAGAGATGAAGAAGTTTTGGGTCAGCTTCCTGACAAGACGATACAAACCCGTTCAACCCATTTTTTTAATGTTACATAATACTATATAACGAAGCTGAGTGCAGTAGAAATCCGCCAATCAACCGAAGTGTGGAGTTAATTCACTGAATCACGCACCGGACACAGCGGCTTCGTGAGAACGCTAGCTATTTCTACATAATTGTCATGTACCTAATTATACCTTTTTACTAGTTCTAACCTTTTCCTGCGCTTAACATTCTAGTCTAAAATATAGGCTTCGGCAATTTTTCTGTGAACTGACTATTATCGTCAAGTTTCACTTCCCGTTTCTATTTGCACTTAGTAATAACGTAAATAAATACATGTTAGAGCAATATTTGCAACTAGGTACACATACTATTGAGTTATCGCTGACCGCAAACAGTCACAGCCGACACTTGTCGAAACTTCGGCTAAAGAAAGACCTCTCATCTGGAACCGGGCACACTTCGAGATCATATTATGCTGACTCAAGCTGACTAAGAATTTGCAAGTCGGTTTATAAAGTCATTGACTTGATACATGGCTTCAAATTTCAGAGCGCGAGTATTTCTCAGGATCCTCCACTCGATTGTCTCAAAACATCTTATTGTTATGCTCAAATAACGATGCGACGGATGTACCCATGAATTTTCGTAACTTCTTTGTTAAGGAAGTACTTAATCGTGAGAAAACATATATTTTTGAGAAAAATACTGTACATGTAGTTGTATGGCTTATTCAAATACGAAATATAATGGACTGTGATTTTTAACGCGTTTTATAATTGAATTATTCGTTCTTTTACCGTATGCGGCGTGGCAGTAAAGTAGGAGGTATACAGACTAGAAAGTTATTTATGAATATTTTTGCTATTTAGTTGTAATCTTTAGAAAACGAATGCAGATTTACGTTTAGCCTTTAGCCACAGAGACACATGTTTCGCGTGTTTGGCAATGATCGCACGCCTAACAAAACGATGCGATTATGGTAACAGCTTGACCCAGATATCTTTGACAATGTGGAGAAGATTTTGACTCAAAGCTATGGATTAGAATAGAAAAAAGAAGCTGCTTACATAACGGATGCAAAATAATGTTCGACATTTTTCGTCAGAATTTAGGTAAATGGTTCACTTACATGGCGGATAACAAAATTAATGTGATATGATGAAGATAGGAAATTAGGACCCTGGACTCCGACGTCACATGGCGCAAAAACTAACCGGGAAAACGCTCAGATGTGAGAGAGCGTACATACGAGTAGTGTAGGCATTTTGTTGTATGAATTTGTGGCTGACTGCCTAGAGTTCGCAACTATTCTATGCAAAAAAAAGTACGAGTAACTACCTATATTAATGTACAGAGACGCATGGGGAACAAGTACTATTAGCAAGTACCTACTAGTCTACTCGTGTGAAAAATGTGCAATCGCCGACAGAAAAAAGACGACAACAAAGATCCAACCTTCTCTTGTGGCCGGCATCGCTGTATGCAACAAACACACCACCAACAATGAGATAATGCCACATTGCTCAATGAGCATGTAAAAAGAACGGGAACCCTAACACAATGTAACAATTTTAAGTAAACATTAAATTCCATAGGTAGTTAGATAAATCATGTACCGAAGTAGGTACTTAAGTGCTTACATAAGTAAATGGCAACCAGTGTTAGTTACAAAAATATATATTATTGTAATTACACTGGTCAGCCAAGAATATTAAACAGTAAAATAGATTACCATAGGTTCGCACGTAGTTAGGAATGGAAATTAGGTGAATTAAAATTATTTTTGCCCAACAATTACAGTTTTAACGATGCAAACAGGCAACATGATAAAATTAAATAATTGCGATCTCCTTCCTTCATATAGGAAATACAATTTCTATCCCGGCGTAAAGAATCTCTATTTAACAATCATTATTCATGAGCCATAATACCGATAATTAATACGATATAAGGCTATATTTCGTTTCTAAAATAATGTTTATTATTTAATGTGACCATAAACTTAAATATCCTTATATAATATTAACAACTTCTATACCTTTAACCCTGAAGTCTCTTGATACATAGTTTACTTAAGGCCTGTTTATGCGGTTGCTAATAAAGTATCTAATAGCGAACATGTACGTAATAATAGATTGTTTCTATTGTATTATCACAATTGGAAATTATGTTTCAAAAGTGTTGGTTAGGACTTATAAATAACTTCAGGTAGATTTATCTTGCAGTTAATTCATCTGTCATATTACAATATGATATTTTATGAGAAAGTGGTGAAACAGGCTGTAAATTATATATATTCAAAACTTTACCTTCAATCCTTGTAGATGTGCCTCCGAATTGAACTCCACTTTCGAGATGAAAAATCCGGTGGCGTATTCCCTGCCCCCGCGCAGGGAGAAGCCGAACGCTGGTGCCGATCGTCGCGGGCGCAGGAGCCTCACGACCCGCACACGGCGCTCCGCGGCCGCCACGCAGGCCGCCCGACCGGAGCCCGAAGTTGTCGACAATGTCGACGTCGAATACATTATAGACTGTAATGGGGAAAAGTTTCGTTCGATAGGCATAACATTGACAAGAAACGAGTTTTAGATAGGCATTCGGTATGTTATGTTTTGACCAAAATATTATTTGGTCTCATATTTTCAAAGGAGATAACTACATAAAACCAAAATATGTATTCAGTGACCTAAATAATGTTGTAGTTATTTATACCAGTAACTTAAATTAACTACCATTGATTCAGTTGTTGTAGGTACCTGCCCAGCTAACTAGTGACAGCAAATACTTGGAAATTAATAAAGTAATCACAGATTTACTGAACATTTGACCTATATTTGTAAATCGAAAAGAAAATTAAAATTTTAAACACAATATATAAAAGATCTTACTTATAATTTCTTACGTGCCACGTAGTAAACGACATTATTGCTTCAAAGAAATTAAGTACATAATAACGGAAAACATTGAAACGGATAAAAATTGAATCGCAATATGATTGTATTACTTTGAGCAATCACTGTATTATAACATTTATAGAAGCCTGGTGGTCTTAATAGCTGATATTAATCAATCGAGTCTATTAGTAGGTGACACGATGATACAACATACGGATCGCAATATAAGCAAGCAACTGACCTGGTTAACCTGATAAGCGCGGAATTAACCTTAAAATAAGAAGCCGTGTAACTTAACGTAAAGTTTAAATGCAAAGTGTTTTCTACATTTTACTACACTATTGCATTATTATTATTATATGTTGCCGGGCTGTTTAAATGTCGACTAAAAAAATTTGGATTTGACAGTACCTATTTAACACTATTAAATCCTAAAAACATAATATTTACTTATTGAAATTTAAAAGGAGTCGTAAAACCCCAGCCGAATATTCAAAATTTTAAGTTTATTTTTTACGACTACCCCGGGCTTGGTGGCGTCACAGCATCAAATACACTCGATTGCCAAAAACCAACACACAAAGAAAGAGAGTAAATAGAAGAACATCGTACTTCTTAGAATCCTTTCCTTATATCCTATTTGAAATTTTACATATAATTAAACGAAGTCCTGTGGCGTCTTTCCCTGAGCTTTCCCTGTACGGTTTTCACCAATAGGTAATGTGATTCCTGAGGAAGGTTTCGGTGTATAACTTATATATACGGTGTATAATTTGTTTAACATATATACTTAGCTGGGACGGACCGCTAGTTAATAATAAGACACGAAACGCATCAAATCATTCTTACAAATGTTTCCTTGACATTAGGTGTTCTCATAATCTCGGTCGACAAAGGTTGCCGAATGTTATTTACCGACAAGAACGTTAGAATCAAATAGGTACTATCTGTATCAACATTTTAGTCACGCCATATTCGGATATAAGGATAGTTACTATGCTATAACAACCTCATTGTGTTCCCGGACGTGGTCCGTTCTCGTCTTTGCTCGGGTTAAAAACATAATAAATTATATATAGATCCTAAACCTTCCTCACGAATTACACTATCTATTGGTGAAAACCACACGAAATCTTTAGTTTATTGGGAACAAACAGACACGTCAGGGCAGAGGGCTTTATTTTGTAATATGCAAGGATATGTACTCTGGAACGAAAATAATTTAATTCTTTACCTCCTGCGTAGCACCTAAGTATATTATGAAGTACTTAATAAAAATTAAATAAATGTATTGTATTAATAAGCATGAAACTTACTGAAATAACTTATTAAGTAGTTTAGTTTGTTGATAAATAAATCGAACTTTCAATTCCATTAGCATAATTTTTTGTCTTTTTTGACAACTTCAAAAAAATTTTGCCATAGATACCAAACGTAAATTCTTATTAGAATATAAGAAAAAGGATTTCTAACCACAGACACAAATGTCTTATACTCAGGTCTTAAGCATAACTTGATATGCATATATGTCTGTGTTACTACCTACCTATCTCAACATAAAAAAATCATTGTTTATTATTTTAGGCTTTTATTTTTATATATGTTAGGCTTATATTATTTTGCTAAAAAATACAAATTTCAAAATACATTTTTCAATTTAGTATATACAACACTTCAAAAAATTACTAGTCTACCACTCTACCGACGATTTCCAAAGCGCAGGTGAAGAAGAAGCGGCACAACAAACTTCACCGCAGCTTTTTCTTCAAAGACGTGAATTAACAAATGTATGATAAATATATTAAAGGAAATTGTCTACATTTGGTTGCTCAATGCAAACCTATTTCGAAAAATAAAAATATAAATGGTTCCTTAGTAATAAGAACTTTAAATAATACAAATTACAAAAGAGATACGGTATGCAATTGTAAATAATGACCAGCCGCCAGCGAACTATTGCAAAAATAGTTGAGGTTGCCCTTTTCTTGGATATTGTGAGGTGCAAAGGATGAGGAGTCACAGGGGTACCGGGGGCCGAGGGGGAGGGCTGCAGTACAGCCTCATCAGCGGAGCAACGACCTCGCTATGCGCCTGCACAGACAGCCTCCCTGTGCAACTTGCCTTTTATTCTAATGTACACGAGTTCGTCTTATTGTCACTGTTATCTACTCTAAAAACTAATTAAATTCTACGGTCGAAGAAAGATCTGTAGAAATATTTTCACAACCGAGATTTATCTTTGATATCAACGCTCGCTTCTTCTATTATTAAATGTATTATTCAATAATGTGACGGAATTATGGAAGTGAAAGTTGAAATAATCTTGCTTAAGTGTACTCTAAACTTGCCACAAATGTTTTATGCACGATAGCGTTACGGAACTCTATTAAGTTATTTGTGAAGAATTTAGGCAAAAACCATCATCTCCTTGTTCGATCTACAACATGTTATATGTTATATACATAATGTTACGGTAGGAGTGATTAATTTGAAAATGATTACTTAATAATTGTGGACTATTATTAATAATTACCGAAAGCCGTGATAAATGTGAGAAATTAATAACATTTGTCGGTGATTAGATTACCTATTATATTATCACAAACAAAACAATTGAATTCATATATTATGTACTTATTTCAGACTTTAACCACAATTCCTAGTGGGTTCTTCACTATCTTTTTTTTCGCAATGGAAAAGTCATATTTGGGATAAGTATACCTAATAACCTAAGTGAAATATTATTAACGGAAAATAAATAATAACTGGTAAAAAATTAACGTAATGTGATTTGATACAGAATCTCTCATATTTGTCCTTATAGAGAAATACCTGGTTAAGAATATTGGAGAAACAAACATGCGCCACAACTCAAAACTTCCAAGGATATATGAAATTGCAATAATATGGGTGATTAATTGTTAGAAATTTTGATAACATTTGTTATACACAGAGACAGTTAGCTGAGCTGAGGAGCATAGTTAAATAACGAATAATCATGAAAATCAATCAGTTATAATAGTAAGTAAAAAGCTAATGATAGTGATTTATAACGGCCCCAATAGCTAAGTTGTACCGTGCCAGTATTGTATGGGCCATCACGGCCTCGGATATGATTGCACACTTGTTTGCCGAGTGCTACTAGCGGTGTTGCCTCAGTTGATGCGGATACAGCAACATTCTTATATTAGAAATTGGTATATTATTAAGTAAGTACTTTTAGTACTTTAGCTCATTTAGTTATTTTTTGTAACTTTTTGTAGGCATAGTTTTTCGAAGCTGCAGCTTTTTTTCTATTGAGATCAAAATAATAAAAAAAGATATGAAAACAAATATCTTTTTATGATCTATGATCTATTTATAGTGAAGTGTCTTCTTAATTCCGGTGAAATATCAAAACAGCCTACCAGATCTTTATATCATTAAAATACTCAGGTATTAGACAAAAACGCGCAACACTACAACTACCTAGTGTATGTTGTAAATGAATGTGATTGTGATATCTGCCCCCATAGCCCATAGGCCACGGCGCAAATGGCGCTCCGCGGACACCGCAGGTGGCGGAGTCGCTCGACCATGAACACGGCGCTCCACAACTGTTCCTCGTTTTTTACCCAGACCTGAGAGCAATGGCCTCGTCGAAATCGCGCACTAGAACTAAAACATATTCTTTCTGACTGTTTCTGTAACCCTGGAGGTTACCATAGCCGCTGCCATAGAAAACCAGTTTCTCGTTTCAAGGAAATGTTCGTACCTTTTGACGCATAGCTCGAGATATAACTATGATAAGATTTTGTCACAGATTTGTGTTTTAACTCTTTAACGGTTTCCAACGGAATTCCAACTTCGTCGTCAAAACATTTTTCATTCAAAATCACATAGGTTTACTCATGTAGCTTATAGCTAGAAAAGAATTTACTTATGAAAGTACATATATATATAGTTAATAAATTTTAGTAGCATTTCTACTTCTTCTGTTTTTAATACCAATGGATCAATAATATTGCTAGGATACAAAACAAAAACTAAAATTTTGAAGGGTGCGACGACTGGCGGCGGGTTTATTGAGGGGATTCCTAACTTCCGGCTAAGGGTAACCCGTACCGGCACGGATCGTGTTTCTTCATGGGTAAATTCCTTTACAACTTGCAATAAATGAGAAATAGTGAGTTATTTAATTTTCGTAATATATATGTATATATATCGTCGTACATTCGATCTCTATTAGATAAATCAATCAGCTTAAAATTTCCATAACTATCCGCAAATGTAACATGTTAATTTTCAAATAAAATCAAATATTCTCAGCAGGATATGCCACTTACTGAGACCAGCCAGTGAAAGAGTGGAGCAAAGCTATTTTACTGCAAGAATGCCGTAAAATGTGATCGCTAGACAAACCGGCCGCTACGACTCCTCGCCAATTAACCGCCTGCAACCTTTATCATAAAATAAGGAGTGTATAACATAATTTGCTACGGACTTTACCAAGTTTGAAACTTCACAATTCCAGTAATCCAACCATGTGATCCATGAGACAATGCAGTTTACTATCAAGCTGTAAAGTGGTGCATGTTGCAGCTTGTGAGCAGCAAGTGAGCAGTATACATACATATACGTATGTAGGTGTTTATTTTATTACTTGGTTTTTATGGCTGCCGCTGCCATCATAGCGCCACGTGCTGCTGTTCGTATTTTGGCAAGTATAATTTAGAAATTTGTTTGGAGTTCTGCAGCTACAACAATAGTTTTTTACTTACACAAACTACGCTTTGGGCCACACTTTCCTTCGTGGAAATTTAGGAAAACAATGTACATAAACTAAATCAGTTAAAAATATCGATTCCATTAAATAACTAACACGGAATCTATCTTTAAAATATGATGAATGTAAATTATGATTAATATTTATATTCATAAGCTTATTTTCTGGCAGATCTTTAATTTGTGCAGGCTGCATGCCGTCGTCGTCGGCTGTCCGATAGCCATTCATAGATTTATCCTAGCATCTGCATAAAAGGCCAAGAACTAAACTGACCGGTAGGATTTTAGAGGTTAATTTTTTACATTACCTTTTATTATTTTATCTCTCTAGAAAAATAAAACAAGGAGTGAATGTAACTTATTACACATGATAATTATGTTTAATATAAGTATGAAAATAAATCTATTTAACATTTAATTTAATTCCATAACTAAGATACATATCTCAATGTTTGGACGCCAACTTATAGTTTGTGCTAAATAAAGTTACACAATCACAATGCTCCACCTGACGCTGACGTGGGCTGCACCATCTCTTTTCATTAGCAACGTCAAATCATTGTTGAATAGCTTCATACAATGGCTTTTACTTCTTCAAACATTGCAGTACGAAATATGCGTATTGTTTGTGTTACATTCATTCCTCGGTAACCTGCTTATTGTGTACTGACTTAGTTTACCTAGGTACTAGGTACAATACTAGTTTAGGTAGGTAATATTGTTATGTACAATTTCTGTTTTTGATATAATAAAATAATATGGAATCTTCATAAGAAATAAAAACAAAACATTCATAGTAACTAGGTACTCTTTAATTGTTTTTATTTCTTCAAATTAAAACGAGAAAATTTATCTTTTCTGTTAGTGTTTAAGGGAAAATATAAATTAATTTTCTGTAACCTTCTGAAACAAAAGATTTACACACTGTAATCCTGAAGCTAAGCGAAACTTGTAGGAAAAGAAAACAAAGAAGAAAGCTAGTAATTATAAAACAAGCATGGAACAAGCGGAGGTTGAAAGAAATCATTTGAAAAAGTTGAAGATTCCATGAATGGATGGAAAGTGAGCCGACGAGCGAGACTACCGAGATTTCTGTTCACACGCTGCCTTACAACGTACACTTTTATAATTCGACGAAAAAATGCGCTTTAACTTAACATTCATACTTGATCTGATGATTTGATATAGCCTACGACTAGGTCTAGCTCCAGCGAAGACAATATTTATCATTATTACCTTAATCTAAATTTATACGATAACCTTTTTTAGGTATTCTTCTATTTTTCATTTCAATTGATTTGTAGATATTTGTCTATGGTAATTCGTATATTATTTAACGAATACAAAAGTTTTTTAACGTTTCTAAAAACTTCCTCAAAAGACATCAACGATACCAATACATTTAATATTTTAATATTATACTAATTTCATAATTATCATTTTATTGCGTTTTCTTTCAACATCCAAGTTACCTATATACTGATACCAATAGGTTATATAATAACCTTATCATAAAAATAGAAATATGCACGCACAATTTCACATGTGTGACGATTCAATTATGGCGTACATATTTTCTTCTTTACGTTAACAACAATAAAGTCTTTAATAATCCGATATTTGCAACGAATCTGACAGTTTACTTGATTTGATATATAAAGCGTTAACATACCGCAGCAGTGGCTACGACAGGATACGAGACTGGTTTCTCCTCTGTTGATCAAGTATTTAATCTGTCGGCATCCTAACGGAAAACATCAGGGGCTAATTTAATAGAAATTAAATGGGACACGCAGGACACGTCCAATTGCAATTGTAAATAAAGACTTGAAAATAGTTTCCCTTTGTTTATGAGCATCCTGTGAAATTCCCTAGCTGGCGGATTGGAAATGTCCTTGGAGTTAAGCAAGTTAGGTTCGTGTAATATAAAAAAATAAATAGGTATTGTAATAACCACTTCTGAAACTAAATTATTTATAGATCTACTAATTGTTCTTAAATCTTTGATGAGTGCTAAATATATTTTTATTTGATAGCCATTGAATTATTTGACTTATATTACGCGTTATGTATACTAATTATATAGGGAGACCTAGGTATATATGATAGTTTATCTACAAATATTATTATTTGCATATTGTTTTTAAGACACATGACTTAAAAAACAATATGCAACATTATCGTTATAAGATAAATTTTATGGAGATAAAAATGGCAGATTTATCTACACTTGAGATATTGACAAGGATAAATAAACTAGATTTGCGTAATAACTATCGTGCAAGAAAAATATTTAACAAAAATAAACATACCCTTCTAATAGGCAGCAAAACTAAAAGTCCCAATTGTATTGTTTCACGTCGAATAACAGAACATTGTTGGTGGTATTCTACGTCCTCCTAAGGAATGTGTAGCAGCAGATAAAGTAGCACCTTCTGTCACGATTTTCACGAGAATATTTATTGAGTCCGGCAATTTTACGGTTTTAACAAATTCACGGTTGGTTTGTGACGGCGTAGTCAGTGCACTGGCAGTTACCGGCTTGAGCGCAACGGTGCGGAGCCCGAACGTTGACGCGTGCGCCCGCCGCAGACAACTGACACGAATGGTATTACCCCAAGAAATTTCCATTTTCGACGTCATCGAGTGTGAAAAGCCTTTGCGAAGCGATTTCTGCTTTTTTCTTAACTAAAACGGTATCCCAGGATCTTTAAAGAAATTGAATTACATTACCTACCTACATTGTTTTGAAATAAATATGAATTGAATTGAATGTTGTGTTAATAACTCGAGTCGTGTATGCGCAAACGACTAACTGTATGACCCCGATGGGCGATGGGTATTTGATGACAATGACCATTTATTTTTGAATTCGATTGACCTTGCTACTCGCTATAAATCCACTTTCTTATCGAGTGAGTTGCGGGTCAGTTTAGTTGTACCTACACCTGATTATTTTTTAAACCTTCTATGAACCAACATTAATTATGGTAGAATACGAATTAAGTTTATACTAAATAGGTACATAAATACATAAATATGATTGTAGTGGGGGCTAAAAAAGTATTAAACACATTTGAACATATTTTTATTAATAGCACAACAACACTAAAACTAACATTCTCAGCATTATCACATCATTCCTATAACCATAACCCGCTTCTTTGTTGTGTTACTTTAAATAATGTCTATTTATCAAAGATATGCTGTCTTCCATCTAAAATATCACCCAAAAATACAGCCTTCTAATAACACTCTAGAACATCTCATACTCCTTTGGCTTCAGTTAAATCTAATATTTACAATAAACATCTATGTAACATCGATTTTTAATCAATAATCCTCTAAAATACATCAAGTTAACAACAATATCGCTATTCAATTATTAGGCTTGTTTAATTGTCTTGTAGAAACATACGTATCTGTGGTAGTACCACTATCTATGAGTTCATATCAATATCCATTTCGCCCTGTATTGGTACAGCTTTGTATTGGGATGAGCTCTAAAGACACGTCTGAACTTAAGAACTTTTGACATAGAGAAGACATTAGTTATTTCTCGAGACATCTTCCCAATACACGCGTCCATGAAATCGCAGCAGAATGACAATGTCGCCTCGGTTACCTTCTACCTACTGAGACGCACGCACACTACATAAACTGTCATGGTATTACAATATACAAACTCGTTATTTTAATAACAAGGGAATAAATAATTTGGATAGGTACCTATGCAAAAGCAAATAGGTGGAATATATTTTCAAAAATCATATTTTTCATATACTGATTTACAAGTCTATTGACCTACAGGATAAAAATATAACAGTTCTTTATCAAAATAAACTCATATAAAAAATATAACGAAATAAAGATTTACATTATGAAATTTTACATTCTTATATGCTATAATAAATTAATCTAGAATTTGAGTAGAATATCTAAACGACGAGTCTAATTCTCTAACTTGACTTGATACAACGTTAGGTACGTAGGTACCTACATTCATATTAGTACGCAATCGATTCAATTCAATAATTTGCTGAAAATTTTTCGAAAGTGCAAAGAACTCTTACTTTCATAAGCTCCTACTGACATTATAATGTTTAATATTTCGTTTTATTTTATATTTATTTAAGCATGACTATTTTTGTTCTATTTAATTTCTGATCATTAAACTACTATTGAAAAATCACTTAAAATCACATTTTTCTAAAGACTCTATTCTAACAACAAAACAAACTACTTACAATTCATCGTAAAATTAGTGACAATAAATTAGCTTGAATGTACTTTTTCAGAATATTCTCCGATTTGTTTGAATGTGAAAATCGAGGTCAGTATTTACGCACATACCTAATTATTTATATTCCAACAAATTTAAAATATTAGGTCTTAGTACTTATTAGGTAATTCAGGCTTATTAGAGAATTAATAAATTAGGTCCAAATCGAATAAAAAGGGATCCTAATATAGAATTTTAAAAATGAGTACATGAAATAGTCTCTACACTAGACTAAAAACATCCAAAAGAACTTGTAATTGTTTATCATATTATTTAAATATCTTTTGAGCGTATTGCTTTGGCAGCACAGGTATATTGATAGGTAGGTACAGAGATAAATGGTTATATTTGTGCAGAAAATAGACGGATTTTTTATTAATTGGACGTACCTACATAATATTTAAACATAAACTATTAGTATACGTTTGGACTACTTTTAGCAGCCATGGGAAATACTTATTTGGAAATATTCGCATTAGATATATTTTTATCTATTGTCATCAGAAAGGGTATATGTCAATAGTAGTCATATATGTATGCACCTAATTATCGATCGATACCTTGATTGTATGTTGCATATAAGTTTGTAGTCATACCAAGAAAAAAGGTACATATTAAAAGAACACATCACTTTCATTAAAATTCATTTTCAAGTAGGTAATAAATAATGTCTGCTTTCACATTATATATTATTTATTACTATGGTCTATCTGAGCATACATCAAGGAAATATACCCATAAGATCTCAATTGTCTTAAAATGATAGGTAATTATAAAAAATAAGAATCTTTACGAATTAGATTCTATTATCAGCACTACCCTGCTTTTTAAAAAATTTCTCTCGATTGTTAATTTAAATTATATCCAAATAACTTTTCCATTTACGAGTAGGTAAGTACAATAGATTGATATTTTAAAATAATGATATAAATTGACTCTGTGTGAGACGTAACAAATGATCATCTCTAAATGGTATCGAAAATATAATATTGTCTATGAAATATATTGATGTCTATCTTAGCACCAATAACCTACATACCATCTCTTTGAAACAAACGATTCCATATATGAATGTAACAACATTATTCGTGCTATCTGTCATTAAGAATAATGGTAGATAGATAGACACATAAGTATATCTTGTTTTAAAATATAAATAAGATACATATACATATTTTGACTTAAAATATATTATTAGGTATTTATTTCAATTCCTTCCGTTAATGAGCAAAAAATAGATAAAGATCAGTTCGATACAAATTTAATTTATCACATCCAAGGCTCCACCGCCTTTTCTTTACAATAATTTCTACAGCACGAACATACACATTTAATTTATACCCATGATGTTGATGGAGACTTGCTTTCATTGATAGAAATACTACAGTTCAATTTTTATTAACCGTATTTACTGGTTTGAAAAAGACAAAACGTAAAAAATATAAAAATAGCTAACACATAAAAATATATTATAATTATTTTGTAATAAATAATATATCGTGGTTGATTTACTTTGGAAAATTTTAGTAACAGCTTTACTTTCTCTTCTTTTTATTGAATCCCGACCAAAACACAAAACTTATAACATATAGGTATTCTTAAACTATCACTTTGAATTGAGCGACGATATTATACCTACAAACAATATCCCGTAAGTGTTATATTTTTTTGTTACTCTCGGTACCTTTTGCGTCAATTTGCTTATTCAGCGATTTCGTAGAGGTGATTGTTTTACTAGAGCCACTGTTCGATGGTTTATCATTTGAAGTTATTAAGGTTTTTACTGAGCTACTGCTTGATTTTGTTGATGTTGGCTTTGACCCTTTTCCGGAAAATGATGTCGGGGTAGACGACACTATGGCTGGTTTTGAAATAATTGTTGACGTAGATGACTTTGTACCAGATATAGTTGGCTTAGTTGTTTGTTTTAAACTTTCTTGCCTTTTTACACTCGGTACTATTGAAGTGGAAATAGAAGTACTTGAGGTTGATACAGTAGTTGGTTTTGACTTATTTAAAGATTTGCTTATGTCATTATTTGCAGAAATAGTTTTGACATTTGATTTGGTGTTGGAAGATGGAATTTCAGTAGGCTTTACTGTCTTATTTAAAACTATGTCTGCTCCTGAAGATGGCTTTGTAACAGTATTGACCAAAACTGATTGTGAAGTCATAGGTTTAGGAGAAGATGTTGTAACTGGAATTGTTTTTACTGCCAAAGGTTTTGAAGTAAGTACTTTAGTCGTGGCGTTAGGGTTAGTAGATATAACCAATGATGATGAAGTAATTAAAGGTGTTGTGACTAAAGTTACCAAAGCTTGTGAAACTGTGGGTTTTACTGCAGATGTTATATTAGTTATTATATTCTTAGTACATTCTGACGTTGTTGCTACAGCCTTACTAACTGCCAAAGATCCTGAGTACATATTAGATATTGAGGTCATTGTTGTACACGGAGATGTTGCTATAGCACTGGTTGCTGGTGAAAGTGTTTTGATTGAAATTGTTTCATTTTTTATTGAAGTAGCCGTGGATACAGGTGTAGATTGCGAATTGTCTTTATCATTAGTTTTTATGAAACTAGTTTCAGATAGAATATTTTCCTTTTTCGGTTCTATGATTGATTCCTCAAATGACTTCTTTGTTTTTGTGCTATTTGCAGATGTTCCTTGAGATGCTACTATTTTATTTGTTTCATTATTTTTATGAACATCTACACTTGCTTTCGTTTTAATATCTTTCGCATCCGCATTAAGAGGAATATTTGTACTAACCAGTGTGTTTTTCGTTGCTGTATTTAAATCTGTATTCGGAATTTTCTTGATATCGACAGTATTTACAGGTTTTATAGAATGATTGGACAAAATACTACTACTTGCAGAAATCATATCTGGATCCATTACAACATTTCTTTTAAAATTATTCTCACTAGATATCATACATGGAGAAAAATCACTGCTTGCAGTGCTGATTTGTGCATTTTTGATATCTTTTGTTTCCGTTTCATAAGGTTTCGTACAAACAGTATTAACCATATTATTGCCCTCGCATATTCCAGATATATTTTTGCCCACACCCACTTTGACACTACCTTCAATTGTTGATAAAATTGGGACGGGGGTGACTTGAACCGGTTCCATACTTTTCGTTTTAACATCCGTATGAATTTTTGCTGTTGTGAATATTAAAGGACTGGGATTGTAACCAATTCGTTTATTATCATTGATTTCCACAAGAATTTGACTTCTCGGTGTAATTATTTTCTTGGCATCATCAAAATTACTAAAAACGTTAGAATTCATATGGTTGTGGATTGTACTTGAATTTTCGTATATTTTCTTGGTTTCTTTTGTCCCATTTGGAATCGAAGGGTTTCCATACACACTCGGAGCAGCACTGAGTGAAGGTTTTTCGAGTCTATCATCAGATAGTAATTTATCTCTGTCATTCCCCTTTTCACACGATTCAGTCTTGGTTTTTGGCAACAAACATTTGGCACTTTGATTCGGAGTCTCCATTTTCTCTTTATGTAAGAGAGGTTCAATTACACCATCGTCCGACTCATGGCTAAAGTTCTGAACCTTCTTTTTGATTGAATTTCGTTTTGTTTTCATTATTCCCACAATAGGTTTCTTAATTTCATTTTCCACTCCACTTGTTATAGACATATTATCCCCACCGTCTTGAGAAGTCTGAAAGGTTGAAAAAACAATATAATTATGCCACGCTGGATAAATAAAGTATTATAGTTTTCCATTACACAATATAGTCACAGTTTCCTAGGTAGGTACTACTTATCGAAATCGGTGGCCACCAAAATCCGTGAAGTAACTTAATCTAAACTATTGTAAATTGTATATTTTCTAAACTTTTGAGATAATGGAGGTTGTCCCAAGAAAACTGTTCGAGTTGTGGTCACTAAAAAACACTATAAATAAATATTAGGACAAATCACACAAATTGAGCTAGCCCTAAAGTAAATTCGAGACTGTGTTATGGGATACTAACTCAACGATACTACTATATTTTATAACAAATATATATATATCCATTCAAGACCCGGCGCAATCAGAAAAAGATCATTTTCCATCGTGATCGGACGTCTCGGTTCAAAGGCAAGCACTTTACCACTGCGCCAGAGCCAGCCACCGAGGTCGTCAGAACACTGAACACAGACAGCTTCCAAATAGGGCAGTTTTGCGAACACTGGTATCAGATTATATTGACTTTTATGCCTACCTACCGCCATTTAGTGCCAAGTAGTCGGTTTCCACCAATTTGCACAGGTAGAATTCGAACCTGGGACCCTTCGATCACAGGCGGACGGTTTTAACCACTAGGCCACCAGACCCCACTAGGCTTCCTCAGTGATCATATAGAAAGTGATACCTTTCGCATGTGTCTCAAGACGTGCGCGTGCGGGGGTCAAGCGCCGCGCTCGCGCAGCACGGGCCGGCCGTGCAGCAGCAGCACGGGCGGCGACAGCTCGGGCGCCGGCGCGCCGCCCATCGCCGGCGGGCCCCACTCCTCCGTCGGCCGCGCCAGCACGCGTGCCTTCTGTTACACACAAATACCAACTTATGAAAATTAACTGTTTCTTTATATTTTTTTTCACTTAGATTTTCAAAATATGCGCATTTATTGTGCAATAAATCGTGGTATAAGATATTTCGATACCTGCATATATACTCATATGCATGAAAGTGACCCTATTTTCCACGTCAAAGGGACACTGATCGAAAGATACTTATACTTTTTTTTAAATTGTATATATTGCAACTTATAATTCCTGAGAATGGTGCAATAAAGGGTTTATGTTACTATCTATTATTTCGGTCAGTGTTCCTGTTTCACCGTTAATTAATGATGTTAATTAAATTAATTTCACGTGGAATGACAAGAGGAATGACAAAAGTCAAGTAAGAACTTGAATAATGAAAATATTACCTATCTTAATTGGATACATTTAATTAAATCTGGGGGCCCAAGTCGAGCAAAAAAAGGCCAATTTCGAGCCCTTAATGTCCCGACCATATTCCGAAATGTTTGCCTAATATTTCGCTGATCTCATCTGACAACGACAACAATTGAACTAACTCATCCAGATCAGCATATCTAGTTACATCATCAAAAGCACTAACACAATTTCTTACAAGTAAAAATCTACTCGCAAAGCATGTTTAATAAGAAGACATAACCTCCATGATAGTCAGCTCATCAGGCCCGCTGCAGATCTGGTCCACCGCCATCAGCACCACCACCACCACTGGCAATACTCCGAGAGTCCACCCCACTGCGTCCGCCCACATCGGATACACGTAGTGTCCATACGACGCCGGTTTGTATTCGATCCAGTTGAACACCAGAATAAACTGAAATTTAAATATTTATTTTTTTGTAATTAATGCGATGTAAAATTCAAGACTCGAATCGGACAAAAGCCCTTGCCTAACCAGGACAGTTAAAAAACTGTGTGACTCATACGCATAAACAATACATTTCACCTGTCTATGAGCAATTCCTTCATTTTCTAAATTTAAATTTACACAAACACATCATTAGAGTTCAGTGACAATATAATTAATAGTAATTAAAATTTTGTACATCAGATATTAAATGCAGGTTTACAATTACCATAAATAACATACTATTACCATAAATAGCATAGATATGTAACGACGTATTGAGGACCGAAATCTTATAAACCATGATGCAAGGAAGCACGGTACAGTCACGGGAGTTGTCCTAGGTTGTGTTAACTACCTACTACATCGATTGTATCACTGTGTACGTAGTTCTACCTGGTGGTAGATATGATATGTATACCAATAGGCCACCATTGCAACACACGGGTAGCAATTTCATCTACAAAATGACTTTCCAAAATGGAGCTCAAGCGACTGACGGTCATACCGACAAGTGACGTAATAGGAATTCTACTTTCAAAACTTAAGACAGTGACAAAATACTTATCTAAAGCATAGATCAACCAAAAGAAATACATAAAGGAAATTACGTACCACAAGAGCAGCTGGAGTGATCACCCGCCACATAGCACTCCAGAAATATATCCATAGTTTGGACTGCTTCCCAATCATGTCCTGAATGTCGCGACAAAACTTCTCAGCCCCATAGATCCAAGCGATAAGGATGCATTCTCCAATAGCTATGATGAGGACAGACCAGTTCGCGGCATACTTATCCATCAGTTGCAACCAGTACATACCGCTCTGTAATCGGGAAAATATATCTCCCATTAACATAGATCAACAAAAAATAAAATAAAATGGTCATTAATTGATGATAAACACAATAGAAATAATTACCTATTTACAGTATAATAACATAATTTATTAATAAACAATTACTTACGTTGGTGGTAAAAATCAGTCCTCCCAGATATCCAAAAACAGCTACAGTAAAAACAACCCATCCTTTTTTCTGACGGAAATTTGGAAATTTGTCCAGTATGGCTGTTGTTACTGTTTCCATAAGCGCGAACTGGAACAAATGAAATACAATTTTGTTCATAAAAATTCACAAATCGGAAACTAAACGAAGAACTATACAAATAAAATAATGCATTTAAATAAGTACCTACCTACTTATGTCATAAGTATGGTACGTCGAGGGTTGTAGATTTTGTATGTAGTGAAGCTATAGAAAGTATCAGCAAAAACTTATAGTAAAATAAATGAGCGAGGTTCATTGCGTAAGTAAAATGTACAGTTTGTACAGTGATATATAGTCATACCTGAGAGTCAAGTCCAAGAGTAAGCAGCATGACAAAAAAGAGTATAGACCACAGAGGTGACACGGGCAGCCTCGTCACGACTTCAGGGTACACTATGAAAGCCAATCCAGCCCCTTGGTCCACGACTCTGTCCACACCGACGTTCAACTCATGGGCTAAGAAACCGATCACCGAGAATATCACCAATCCAGCGAAAAACGAAGTGGCTATGTTTGAGACGGCTACGATCAACGAATCCCTGCAAATGTACGAATATTTTTGATAATAAATATAGTTAATTTTCAAATTCTACTAATTAAACCTTTGTATAAAGATTTTTATTCTATTACGTGAAATTCGTATAAAATTAAATTCACGCATGCCAAGTCGAGGGCTATTCTTTAATTAAAATAGTAAAAATATTCTTACACATAGCAGTTGTTGGTAAATTTGTTATAAGAAGATAGTGTTATAAGTCCACCCCACGCTGGACTCAAAGCAAAAAATATTTGCACTGCAGCATCTCCCCAGACCTAAAAATAATATTGATGTAAAATATAACAAATTACATACCTTAAAAAAGTTTATATCGAAAGGTTTGTACATCTATCATGTCCAACTCACTAAAATACTACTTATATCTAGAGAGCTTATTTTATAGTTTAAAAAATCATCACAAATCATATTATAAACTCTTCGCTACACGCTTTCAAAGATAAAATATATGTTTCAACATAGCCAAGCCCAAACGCTAGGACTATACGTTACCTGAGCATTCGCGAGTTGACTAAAGTCCGGTGTGAGATAGAAGAGAATCCCAGTAGAAGCTCCCGGCAATGTCACTCCTCGAAAGAATAAGATCACCAATACTACATAAGGGAATAGAGCGGTAAAGTACACCACCTGTGAAACAAACAAATCATTCGATATCAGATTCTCTATAGGGAAATCGTCAAAAAATAATTTCATTCAAAGTAATATAAATACACTTTCTATAGCACATTATTATCAGTATATTATCAGTTAGGTTGGGTTGATCTGCTTACCCTCAACTATAGGTACCGTACCTACCTGCATTGTATAGGGGGTTGATATTTTCAATTCATATTTCGCTAGATACTATTCTGTGCCAAAAGTTGTTTAGTATCATGCTGAAGTATCATGATATGAAGTAAATACTTACTTTGCCGGATGATTGCACTCCTTTGAACAAACATAAGAAGACTATAAGCCACGCAGCCAACAAACAAACCGCCATTCCCAACCGAATTTCACCGGTCTCTTCAATGCCGCTCGAAAGACCTAGAACTTGGTTTCTGGAATTACATAGAAAATAATTATATAAACTATTTATCTAAAAAGAACTGCGAGTATAATAAAGCTAGGTATATAAAATGAAAGATATTAAAAGTCGATTTGGCAAGCCCGGCTGCATTATTGCAGAATTTCCTTTCCCATAAAACTAGAGTAGATAGTAAATAAAACAAATCTTACGTAAAGTACTCCTCAGCTGGAGGCCGTCGAAGAGCAACCTCCGCTAACGCGCCAATGTTGTGGAGAGCGGCGTAGCTCTGATTGAAACATTTCCTCAAATAGTAAGTTCCATTGTTTACCTCACATCGATCCGCTTCCTCGTATGAATAACAGACTGAAAATATGATAGATTTAAAGGTGTTACCTACTCAGTATTAGAAATATTATCAGTATTAGAATCAATAATATCAGTATTAAACACTATTAGAAAAAATTTGCAAAAATGTTGTCAAGAAATGAGTGAATGTATTATAGATGTAAACGTAAAATCAAAGATAAAAAGATACACAGTCGACACTCACACTCTGTGCTCCATTCAGCATCACAATTTTGCCACGGCAACTGGTAGAAAATACTCGCAAAAGATACGGCCATGTAGTAAATAGTCCAGGCAATAATGAGATTGTAGTACAGCATGACGATGCTGGAGACGATGACCATACCGTAGCCCAGGCCTTGGAAGAGAGGACAGAATTTGTTGTAGACGGCCACTGGCCCGAGCGCGGCGTATTGGCCGAAAGACAGTTCCATGAACATGAGCGGGAGCCCCGCTATTATTAGCATTACCGTAAACGGAATAAGAAATGCACCTGGAAGAGAAATGACAGTAATTAGTTGATAAAAGTAGAACCATCACAATGTGTTGTGGTGGTCGATGCCTGTGTGTAATGAAATGATGCCTGCCTGAAATCAAGAAAACTGATATACTCCATACTGATATACACCATTAAGTTTGAAATAAAAATTCCATTGCATTTTTCTATGAGGATAATATGTTACAAGTAGGTACTTTTATTTGGTACCAACCATACAATCATTAGTTTGTTAGTATTAATTATTATTTTCAATTCTCGCGGTAAAATTGTAGACATATGATGACCTAAAAATATCACGAATACTCACCTCCGCCATTATTGTAACATAGGTAAGGGAATCGCCAGACATTCCCCAAGCCCACACTGTAGCCCAGCAGTGACAAAAGAAAATCGAAGCGACCCGTCCAGTTCCCACGCTCTGGTTCCTCCGCTGTCGGCTCTCGTCCACCCTCTTCCTGGAACTATGAATTTTTACTGAGTTTCAATATCTCGTACCTATAGCTTTTCTAGTTTGAAATGATGCGCTATCTTTTTTAAATATTAAAAAAAAGAAGGCATTATAATAAATGCCTATTGTAGCGCTACTCATGCAAGAGCGTTATACCTATTTGATCCAGTTTTCGATGCCAAAATTAGGATGTAAGGATTGGATAAGGAATATTTATAAAACAGGAAGTTTGAAAGTTGATAATCTTTTGGTTTGAACACTTGATGATGAGAGGAGAGGAAAATTTTACTGACAAAAATTATGAAAGAGGTATGATGATTATAGGAGAGGAATACCTAAAGAGAGATGGATGGAAGTCGAAGTCTCTAGTTGTATTATACTCAACCCTCTAGGAAGTAGTATGGAAAGAAATGACACTTTGCGCTGATACAAGGTGAGGGCGGATACCAAAGCTAAGGAAAAATGACGAGTGAGGCTCGTCATTTCATCTAAGTTGGAAATTCTATAAAATATTGTTCTTTGTTATGACCGGTTTCGTGGAATTTGTAATAAAAAGTATTTTGTTTCTTACAAATCTATCTTTCGTATCAAGTTATCAAACTGTTTGAGTGAAATAGAAGCCAAATATAAATATTTAATATTCATAAATTTTGTTTTGTTATCTTATATAATAGTGTATAATTTAATTGTATAAAGTTCGAAGTAATTATTCAGTAGAGTAGCAATAAAAACTTTGTATGCATATAGGTAGGTAGGTACTTCACTTAGTTGATGATCCCATCATCAAAGTCAACCTGTTACAATCAGACAAATATTACCAGAAGCATAGATTATGCAATACTTCCAGTGCAGAAGTATATGGTTTTGTAATTAAAATATTTAAATTTACAAATCAATAAAATTTTAAAGTATTTAAATTTACGTAAGAGTAAGTAGGTCGTTTTTTACCTACCTCCATTTCGGGAATGCTTGTCGTCACTGCCGGAATGTGAACTTTTGATTTCTCCATATTGAACGATATACAGAAACTATTTAAGCACGAAACGAAGGCTGATCATGTTACAGATAATATCTAGAGAGAGGATAGTACAGAGGCCGTCCACCATCGCACAACACATCACACTCTAAGACCAGCGTGTCACTGCTATGATGTATGCAATCACAACGATTCTCTCGCGCGTCACAAATAAATTATCGTGTATAATAGAAATGAAAAATAGGTGGACGAGTTAAGCACACGTTAAATCGAAAAACACAAAACGCAGGAACGCGCAGATGTCAAGTTTCGCATCGACCGAACTCTGAATGAACATCTAGGTCAATATCAAGACTCCGCCTCCACCCTCCACTCCTCACCCTACTTTACCCCTCTATGAAATTCTGAGATAAATTTCGTACTGAAATCTCGCAAATCAAATCATTCTTCAAAGATCGACAAACGACCTTACACTAATAATACTACATAATCAATTAACTATATTCACTAAGAAACCATCATCTAAAGATACAGATAAAGACATTTCTTATATTTATGAACTACCTACTTACCTACTTATGCAAATATACCTATTTACTTACTTAATTAACTTCTAATTATCATAGCCGTTTCTCATATGCCAACTATAGAAATAGGTACCTATATACTCAAAGAACTGATAATTGAATACACACACTAAAGTTAATTGATAATATTTCCACTCTATAAATAAATAACAGTAGGTAGATACCTACTTCCTTTCCTTCTTTGTATCTACAGCAGATTCCATACCCGCGGGAACTTTGCGATACCTACACGAGGAATTTTGTCTCTATCATCTTATACAATATGGATAAAAATGCTTAAGCTCGTTCGCTCGCTCGTAAAAAATACAATAAAATGTATACTAGGTAAATTGTTTTTTTAATAATTACTGTACTTACTTAAGTCCTAGTATTTTTTAGTGTACCTATCTAAGTTTTAGTGAATAAATGGAAAAATCCTACCAATGATAGTATAACGAAATAAATTTACCCTGAAACGAAAAAAAATCTAAAGTATTATATGCAATTTTCAATGCACAAGCATGTAAATAGAGGATCGCATGGCAGCAAGCAAGCATAGCATAAAGGGAGGCTGTGGCGGCAGAGAAGGCCGTTGAAAGTAGAGCAACGTATTGATCACGGGACGGTGCGCGCCCGCCTGCCCTACTCACGTGCCATCCTATAGGTACCTAATCTAAATTACCAACTTTTATATTTATGCTGTTATATACAAAAGATTTGTATACTCAACGGATGACTGAAATAATATTGATAATCCTACCTTCGTAATTAGAAATGTCAATTTTCATGGTCACGGTTAGACTGAATTTCTTGTAAATAAAAATGTATGGGATTTGTGAGTATGTACCTAGTGTAGGATATCTTGCAAAGATTTAAAAAAAAAATTAACTGGCTGTTAAGAAACTCACAAGGTTGCTCACATTCACCACTTTTTATGTGTATGAGTGCGAAATTTCAAGAAGAGTAGTGGAGTACCTAGATTAAAGCATGAAGCAGCAAGAACAAACTCACTTTCACATTTATAATACTTGCTTCGCCCTGGGGCTTCGCTCCCGTGGGAATTTCGAGATAAAAAGTACCCTACGTGTTATTCAAAGTTATGTTCTACCCGTGTACCAAATTTCATAACAGTAGATTTTTCGTGAAGAGTAACAAACATACATACAGTCATCTTCAGAAACTTTCGCATTTATAACATTAATAGGATTGGGATTAGTCAGCAGGAATAGACTGTAGTTAGTCGCCTACCGCTAGAGAAAATACATCTCTTTTCGTCGTCGCATCACTATGCTGCTCCGCAACGGAGAACCTCGTGGGCCTGAACCCCTATCCAATTCAAACAAATGTGTATTTTTTTCACAAATCAAAGTCAACGAGGTGGGAAGGTACTACCGTAACTTATGTCTTTTCTTGTTCTCTCAACTGATCATGTTGTAAGCAGAAAATGTTATGTTCTTTTACTGTAAATTTATTTTTATTTGGCTGTACAATGTGAGCATATAATGAAGTATAAAATGGATCAAAATAATCCAAATTTATTCAGGGATAAATAAATAGATAGAATAATAATATAAAATAGGTATGTACCTATAAGAAGTACATGTTATTAATAAGGAATAGAGCAGAAAATGTTATGTTCTTTTACTGTAAATTTATTTTTATTTGGCTGTACAATGTGAGCATGAATGAAGTATAAAGTGGAAAAAAATACCCTGAATAAATAAATATATTTCTATCTATTATATTTACTTATATATATTTACTTAATAATATAAAATAGGTATGTACCTATAAGAAGTGGAAATAAACATGAGATCTCATGTTTTTAATAAGGAATATATCCTAATTGATAACTCTAGTAGGTAGTGATAGGTATGGGAAGTAGCCGGCGGCAACGGCACAGAAAGCCATGAAAAAACATTAGACCAATTTTATTTTTTTTATTTATGATCAGAAAATGTATAAATACCTTTCCCATAAAAAGTAACAAAGATATAAAAAATTTGGAATGATTACATAAATTTTGTGGTCCCATTTTATCAGTTCTCCAAATATGATAAGTTATAATATCAACAACGTGTGATTATATCACATCGTTTATTACACATTATTACTTTAATAGTTATTTAACAACCAAATGTAAGTAACACGCAATATAACAATAGAATTCAGAAATAAATATTTAGTAGTGTATATAATATTTATATTACACAATATACGACAGTACATAGATATTGAAAAATGAACATACTCAAAGAAATATTCACGACTTCAAAATGTGACTCATAAGGTAATATCCTTGACATTTAACACATATTTAAAAATATATAATTGCAAGTTGACGACATTATGTACGTAAATAACAATGTACTTAATCCGGAAAACACTTATTCTTAAACTTAATTTGTGAGTTTTACTTTTTAGCTAGGAGCGTTTTGATGAGAGATTCCAGCTTTCTGGTGTCAGCAGCGAATTTCCTTATGCCGTCTGATAGTTTGTCAGTCGCCATCTGGTCCTCATTGAGATGCCAACGGAATTGAGCCTCAGACAGGGATATTTTTTCGATATCACTTTGAGCAGCTAGTTTAGGATCAAGTACCTGAAAACAAATGTAATTATTAATATATGGAAATATTCAGTATTGTCACAGACCACAAATCTCTTGAGGCCCTAACTGGAAGCTTTATGCCTCGTCATTGGAATGAACAAACATGTCTAATAACAGATTATGATTTCAATGTAGTCACAATTTACTAAACCAAAATACCCGTTACCACACAATATGTCTATAAAGTATAGAAAACGAACTACATCTTACTTTTGGTGAAAATTGGTTGAAAAACACTCAGTAATGCCAGCCAAGAGGACAAACCACCGTCATTCATCTTCGACCATTGACAGATTGTATGTATCATGTTTAAAAAATACTATAAAAATGGGTGATGATAAAAAGAGATACAAACTTTTTTGAGTGGCTGGTTGCTATTGGCCAGCTCCTGCAGCAGCTTGGGGCTGATGGTGAGCAGGTCGCAGCCGGCCAGCTCGCGGATCTCGCCGATGTTGCGGAACGAGGCGCCCATCACCTGCGTCTTGTACCCGAACTTCTTGTAGTAGTTGAACACCCGCGTCACTGACACCACACCCGGGTCCTCCTTCGCCTCGTATGTCTTTTTCGTGTGTTCCACATACCTGAAATTTGAATTCATTTAATTAGTAAAGTCTGCATTTTATTTGTATATTTCTATTCTGTATTTTTCTTTGGTACAATATATCTTTTGTATTGTGTTACCATAAGATTTCACTTCATGCACTTTATGTTTTAGGCGACTAAAGTATAGTATATATATAAACAGTAGAAAACACATTAAAAAAATTGCCATGGCAATACCAAATGTTGTAGTCAAGATTGGTTGATATAATTATCTTAATAATACATCCAGTATTGCCAACTAAGAGACCACAGCTCCCTCATTTATTTTCTACTCTTTATAGATAGATTGTGATTTCGAAAATAATTCTTATCTCGAGTACCTTACATGTTAATTCATTTACAAAGATTAAGCAAAATACTAAAAAATTATTCTTATTAAAATACATTGAGGATTAGTATTGAAAAACAATCGAAACACGATTATGGCCTAATGTTAGCACTCGACACCCACATGTTTAGCTACCGTTGTAATTTCGTCATAATCGTGTCTACACAGGCTGTTGAGTTGCTCAATGTTGTAATACTTACAACTTTTTAATTTTATATCCTTGCAATTTTGTAATAGTTTTAGAAGTCTAAAATCTAAGAGATGCTATGCTGATTTATCGAATTCGTAAATAAAACTTACCAATCCAAAATTCGTCCAACAAATGGAGATATGAGTGTAACATTAGCTTCAGCACAAGCAATAGCTTGATATAAAGAGAATAATAAAGTCAGATTACAATGGATACCATGTTTTTTTTCCAATTCTCTGTAAATAAAAAGGTATTGATAAGCACAACGCATTTACACACTGATAAAAAAGACATATAAATTTTGATTTAATTTACAAAATATCTGAAAAAAGAGTTACTACATTTTTTTTACTTAGATATAGTGATACAAATACTTAAGACATTTATGCTTGGAATTTAGACCCTCTATTTCTTATTTGATATTATTTTGTATTCTTTGAACTCCATTTTTTTAATATCTTACAAAAGTTTTTACACTTGGCTAGTCTACTAGACCGCATTAATTATACTATGTGACTAGAATTAAAGCACATAATGTATTTTGTAATATTTTCTAATTAGGTAAATCAGCCTTAGATTTGTATTGTATTATTGGTATAAAATAAAAGTAGATACCTTGCAGCTTGAATTCCTTCCCATGTGGAAGCCAATTTGATTAAAATTCTCTCTTTCTTAATCCCATACTCAGCAAAAATATTAATCAACTTAATGGCTTTTGCAATGCTAGCATCCTTATCAAAGGACAATCTGAAAAAGTACATACATTTATAAAAATATTGACTTCAATACCTATAAAGATCCTTACATGAATCAATGAAGTTGAAACAACCTTCATTTAACAAGGATAAATTCTTGATAGTAAATTAATGAAATTAACCCTTTTTTGGCATACATTTTTTATCCTAAATTAATTTAGCATAACAAGTTAGGCATATATTTCTTTGACATAATAATATTTTGACATAGTTGTATTTTGGCATACCTTTTCAATAAGCTTAATTATAGTTATGTATTTTACCATCATTTTGATTTGCATAAAGCTATAGTTAGCAGTAGCTTAGGATGTGGCGGGTGGCCCTTGGACACCCATAAGCCACTAATGCTTTAGAATATTATGCTTAAAAATTGTTATGCTTATGGTATGTATGCGTAAAAAAAATTGTGCCTAAAACATTATGCCAAATTAATATTGTTTGTAACTATTATTATAATAAGTAAAAGTATTCCATGTTAAATTATGACATAAAATTATATGCATATAATTTTGTAATGTTTTTGTGCACAAAAACAGGGAACCGAAATTTCATGATGCATGTTCACAATTTTATTGAACTTCATATTTTCTTCCATATTTGAAACAAGGTTATTTAAAAGTATCTTGAAAGTTAAACTGTGTGGAGATAGGACTAATAATTGGTCTAAAACTTCAAGTACAACTTACCTTGCATCTACTTCAACAGAAACTCTACCAGGAATGATTTTGAGAATTTCACAACCAAACAAAACACTCAACATATCAAGAGTCTCTGCCACCTGCTCCTCAACATTACTGAAATTATAATGAGTTTGTTCTTTGTATACACATGTTATACAAGTAGATAAATAGACAATAGGCACTAAATATTAAGGACTTTAACAAAACTTATCTCTGTTACTAGATAATTAATATGTGGTTTGTTGGACTATGTCTAAATTACTAATTGGTCCAAATGCAGCAGGCAAACACTTGTTTATCTATTGTGTTGATTCTGCACAATCGACAGGTTAACATTGAAGAAAGCTTTAATAAAAATTGTATTCAAAGAAATAGAAGATCAACAATGCCGCAAGTTATAAATTTAAAAAAGCTCACTGTTCTTCTTTCGTTTTTTTACTCATCTACTTCATATACAACATATTAATCTCTTGATCTTGAAGAGTCAAGACACAATGTTTAAACAAATATCATCTGGTGACTGACTACTGGTCAATAGGCAATGGAATAAAAATACTTTTATTTCTTTAACATTTCCTAATATAAATATTACCTGCCAGAATCCTTTCCGTGTTTAATAGCCTTATCTAATAGATGTTGGTACTGTTCCATACCAGCTGCAGATAGGATAAGACTTGGATTTGTGGTAGCATCAGTGGGCTTGTAAGCTTTCATAGCTACAATCAAAAATAATTTTACATAAGTTATGTATGTAGCTGAATTGCAATAGAGTAAATAAGTAATAAAATACAATTTACTAACCAAATTTCTAAACTACTAGACTAACCTTCAAAATCCCCAGTGTCTGCTACCACTGTACAATATTGCTTTAATTGATCTAATTCACTCATTTTTGGACGTTTCGCTTGCGGCTCTCCACTCATACTGACTTGAACAATACAAAAAGAAAACGTATAGAACAATATAACGACAAGTGCAATGTTACCAAGTTGCGATCACGATTACGCTGTACCTACTTCAACGCGCTTGTGAAGGTGACCTCGTCAGACGCGCTAGTCATGCAAACGCAATGCTAAGCATTGCTTACCGAGAAGATAACCTTTTAACATACTTTGATCATTATTTGTAAAATATATCAATCGGCTTGACAAAACCGCATAACCAATATGTGTACAACAACTTTGATAATTTTTTGGCTTTATTATAATAATAATAAAGTACAAATTAGGTATTCAATACCTACACTTTCCCAATAAGATAAAATATTACCTCTCATCTCGGTACCTACGTAAAAAGGTACGACGCACGATGACTCAAAAGTAAAAGTTTAAAATTGCCGCGATGCCATTAATATTGCCATGTATTTATACATACAAAAGGCGGCAAAGCGTGTGTACCTAACATACAGTGCTGTACTCTGGCGGGATAAATGTGCAGTAATACTCGATTTGTCGAGAACGGCACCATGCATGCATGCATTGACGCTGTTGCCTAATCCCTTTGTAATTAAAAAAATAACTCTGTGACATATGTCAGAAAGTGACAGACAATTCTAGAAAATTCCGGTACTGACGGAAAAGTGTGTGAACCGGCGATCGTTTGCGTGCGATTGCGATCAAATTGATTGAGTGATTGTCAGTGTGTGCTGAGACAACGTGTTTATTATAGCTAGCATTCCCCTGTGAAAAATTACAATTGTTTAATTACAACTTCAATAAAATAAACTTCATCAGTAGTTATGGCCGCGATGTCCGTCATTGGTATTGATTTCGGCAATGAATCCTGCTACATCGCTGTAGCGAAAGCAGGTGGTATCGAGACAATAGCCAATGATTACAGTTTACGGGGTACTCCGTAAGTAAAACTATCCTTTATTTTGTGGTAATAATTAATGTGGAAGAATATTACTGTTCTTTATAGAAATATTGTAAATTGTCATTTTAAATTCTATTCCATGACTTGACTATTCTACCTGTCATCTTACATGGAAAAATCCCATTTATAATGTATTGATTCATTTATACTTGATAATCGATAAATATTACTTTTAGATTTAAATATACTGTACATTTCCTGATTTTCGTTTATTATTTTATCATATACTATGTACTTATGTAAAAAAATGTTTTGGTTCTAAATGAATCTTAGGGGTTCCTAGAAATTTCTATGAATAATCTAATCCAATTTTTGTGGTGGATGTGTTGTAAAATTGTAGGGTTTTATAGATACCACCTATTGAAATACATTATTAAATTATTTTACACCAGCTTGACATTGTTATGATTTGTCACATTTTCCTATAAAAAAAAGTTTAAGGTTATATAGTTTATTGCATCACTACATAATATAAAACAAAGTCGTTTTCTGCTGTCTGCCCCTATATATGCTTAGATTTTTAAAACTATATAACGGATTTTGATGTTGGTTTCTTAAATAAATAGTATGAAACCTGAGGAAGGTTCAGGTGTATATTTTTACCTGAGTTAAGCCGGCACGGGTCGCTAGTCAATTATGTACTTAATACTATATACCCTTATTACTTCTTTCTGCTTCAACATATATTGGGATAAATCTGCCATCTACATGAACTATTTCAATAAAATTATTGGACTTAGTGTTCATCCATTTGTACATTCATATTTGGAAATGTAAGCAGTATTTCTATATTGCCTACATTTTCAACTAAAGATATCCATCTAATAAAATACTTTAAAATGACTTATAATAATGATAAACTTCTACAAATATTTATCTCCTTAAATAATTCTCAAAAACCCATAAAAATCTGAGGCAGTTTCACCTTCAGGGTGTGATGTAATTCTAGAAAAAAAATTGAATACTTAACTCTAAAATATTTGTAGATCCAAAGTTTCGTTTTTCAAATTTCTTTACCATTACAATTATTTTCTTAAGCTCTAGAATAATTTGGAAAAAATGTTTCTAATGCCACAGCTAGTTATATATACCAGGTTGATCCAAAAAGAAAATGTGAATTTATCTTCATATTACATAATAACAAATGAAAAACATATACTTAATTTGTATTTTTAGATCATGTGTGGCCTTCTCCCCAAAGAACAGAATATTGGGTGTTGCTGCAAAAAACCAGATGGTTACAAATATGAAGAATACTGTTTTTGGCTTCAAAAGACTCCTTGGAAGAAAGTATTCTGACCCACTAGTGCAAAAAGAGTTAAAACATTTCCCATTTAAAGTTGAACAAAGAGCAGATGGAGGTATTGGAATACGGGTCAATTACCTCGGAGAAGAAAATGTCTTTAGTCCAGAGCAGGTTATTTTAATTTCTTATCATTAATTCCTTTTCAACAAATCATTTATTGTACCTTCATTTAACTTTTTACTCCTATACTTCAAAAGTATCAGTCAGAACTTGGATATCATCATGAGATTAGAGCTATGACCTGCATTATTATTTTGATTTGAAATTATCGATTTATTAAAATTTAAATGTTCTAATGTGTGTTTCAGATAACTGCAATGCTGTTTACAAAATTGAAAGATATAGCAACTGTTGCACTACAAACTCAAATTAATGACTGTGTCATCTCAGTACCCGGTTACTTCACCAATGCTGAAAGAAATGCTTTGCTCAATGCTGCTTCTATTGCTGGTAAGACACTTGTCTATAAACATGTCATATTGCACTTGTCACTTAGAGACCTCTACCCAAGGTTTGCTGTGCTTCTGGAATTTTACACCTTGTGATAAACAAAAAATGGTAAAAAAATTTTTTGTCTGTTTAACAGGTCTCAATGTGCTCCGTCTTATGAATGAAACAACAGCCACAGCATTAGCATATGGTATTTACAAACAGGATCTCCCAGCACCAGAGGAGAAGCCACGCAATGTTGTGTTCGTTGATTTTGGTCATAGTTCCCTGCAGGTTAATAATTAGATTTTTTTATATATACAAAACTTTTGGATTAAATTGATGTAACTGATGAAGATTACTTTTAATTCCAGGTGGCAGCTGTTGCTTTCAACAAGGGCAAATTGCGTATTTTGGCAACTGCATCGGACCCTCAGTGTGGTGGAAGGGACATAGATATGGCCTTGGCTGAATACTTCTGTCAAGATTTTGTGACTAGATTCAAACTGGATGCAAGAAAAAATCAAAGGTTTAGAACTTGAACTTGACATGTCTAAGTTGTGTTTAAAGTGTAATTTAATTATAACAATTAGTAACATCCTTTAAGGGTACAAGCATTCACATTTCATGTATTTAATATTTCTTTAAAAATAAATGACTGAATTAGCAATCTTCTGTGAATTTTTGAGTATCAGTTACTCTGTAATCTTGTGCACTGCAATTCTATAAGTACTTACTAGATTCAAAAAATATTATTAAGAAATACTTTCTTATTTTACAGAGCTTTCCTTCGTCTACTGCAAGAGGTTGAAAAAATAAAAAAGCAAATGTCTGCCAATAGCACCCGCTTACCTTTGAACATTGAGTGCTTTATGGAAGAAAGGGATGTCTCTGGTGACATGCAGAGATCCCAGATGGAACAACTTTCAGCTGAAACTTTTACCAGAGTTGAGAGGACCCTGAGAGATCTCCTACATAATGCTAGTTAGTATTTATGATTAAAATTTTAATCAAAATTATTTAAGTGATACAAGAATGAAGAATTTATTTTAACTTATTATAAAAACAAATACTCTTACTTATAAAACATATTACAAAAGTAGAATTTACATAGTAGAAGTTTATTATTATGATAAGTTAATAGATATAAATTTTAAATCTTTTTTTTTTCAATTCATTAGTTACAATGAAGTGGTAACTTGTTTTCAGAACTAAGACCCGAAGACATTTACTCTGTGGAGATAGTTGGTGGATCTACCCGTATTCCTGCTGTTAAAGGATTGATTGAACAAGTTTATGGAAAAACTGCATCAACCACTCTTAACCAGGTAAATTGTTTTTACATCTCTGTTGGTTTATTTTAATAAAATTATAACAATAATGATATCTTTGTTAATGACCATATCAAATAATAAGCAATTTAATAAAAATATTGACTTATTTATTCTAGACGACTGCCAGTTTTCAGTATAAGTGTTTATGTGTGCATTTAGATAGAAATACATATGTTATCCTTAGAGAAATCTCTGCTGATGGAAGAGCCGTGCGTACCGTACCTCAATATACGGCTTTTGTTTCTCTATAACGCGAATGCGACCTAACCGTCTTACATTCATCTGCCGCAGTGGCAGGGTGGTTGCGCCATTACTAATAATATAATCCGTGATGGGTTTGTGTAAATATCTTAGCAGCGATGGAAGGAACCGAGAAAATGCTCAGATAATATGTGCCGTCTAGAACTGCAATCTTGTTTTTTTATAAACTTAAAATAAATTGCCAGGACGAAGCTGTGTCGCGCGGATGTGCCCTGCAATGTGCGATGCTGAGCCCCGCGGTGCGCGTGCGGGAGTTCAGCGTCACCGACGTGCAGCCCTACGCTGTGCACCTCGCCTGGGACGCAGCGCGCGGCGAAGACGGCGACATGGAGGTCCGATATCTGATGCCATCTCAATATAATCACAGACACTCGATTTTTTTCTATGAGGCGAATGAGTCGCCAAAGTTTTGTACGTGAAACGCAACGCGTTAGTGTGCGTGAAACAGCAACAGCTCATATATACTCATTTAGCTTTCGACTAAAATCTTGTTGCGTCTGAGCGGGGAAGGCGCGTATCGTTACAGGTGACCAGATTGTATCCTTCTATACATAGCACTCTTTATTATACCATGTTATAGTCGATTTTTTTTTCATATATTGAAAAAAAATGTTATATAACCCCATTCGCCTTTGTTGTAAGTACAAAACAAATCAATCCGTTTGAGAAACTGACTAAATATATTTTTACTTTTACAGGTGTTCCCTCCATTCCATGCAGCTCCATTCACAAAGATGTTGACGTTCTACAGAAAGGAACCTTTCTCAGTCAGCGCTTATTATTCTGGGCAAATTCCCTTCCCAGATACTTTTATTGGTAAGTGATATCAATGTTAGAGAAACTTTACACCATACTTATTTTTCCTCATTGCTCTCTTTCCTTTTAAGACTTGTTTTGAAGGAAAAATTTCTTTCCAGCTACTTTTAAAATGTTTTCCTTTAAGTTGCTCAGAGACTACTATATCAAAACACCCACAGTATCGAAGTGTCCAATGTTTACTCATTTCAATAATTTTACCCATACACAAGGATATCAATTAATTAGACAACGTCATTCTTACCCTTGTTATATCATAGGTCAATGGCACATTAGAGATGTTCAGCCAACCTCAGAAGGGGAATCCCAGAAGGTTAAGTTGAAAGTACGCGTAAATATTAACGGCATCATAACCGTCGCGTCCGCTTCACTTGTGGAGAAGAAGCAAGAGAGCGCGCAGAATGAGAATATTGAGATGGAGAATTCTGAGAACCCGACTCAAGAGGCGCCTATGGAGACCAACGGGTCTCAAGACTCGCAACAGAATGGGCCAGAGAACCAAGAGGTGAGGGAAGATGAGGTGGGGGCGGAGCCGCAACAAAAACAGTCGTGGACACAGAGAGTAGGCCAGTGGTTCAGCGGGGTACGTGTCGGTAGCGCGTGATACAAGTGGTGTTTGTTGCCGGTTGTGTGTCCAAGCTTTCCTATGCGACCAGGCTTATTGTGTGGTTGTTTTTTGAGGTAAACTGTCAGGCCCAAAAATTAAACTACAAATTAATTTAAATAAATAAATAGGGTCTGCAAAAACCGTATTCCTGCATTTCAAATAAATGGCCTGTAAGTTTATTTCGTTTTTCAAAAAACATGCTTCAAGGCCCTAATTCACTGGATCACTTACCCACCCCAGTGACGCATCGTAAATCAGAGTACGTCTTTTGACTTTTATTATTCCAGTTCCAGTAAGTTAGGGCATGTAGGTTATAATTTATTACCATAAAACCCATTGTAATATTAGTTTGAAACAGCATATCATTCCTTTTTTGCTCTCTTTGTTTTATGGCAACGGACACCACAAACAATCAAAGAGACTTCCCCATTCTCCTTTCGAGGTCCCATTTGCACACAAATATTGCATTGAAGGCTTGTGACGCCTTGTGGTCGGTGATATTGTGTTTTGACAAATTATTTCTTTTACAGTTCTGTCTCTGTGTCCACGCATGTTTTGTTATCCTGCAATATATTGGTTGGTTTCTTCTTAATTTTCTTCAGTCAACAGCTTTGGAAGATTTAAATTTTTGAAGTTCTAAATGACTATCTTCCAATTTTGTTGCAGGAGGTGCAAATGGGTCACTACACCACTTGGAATTATGTCTTGTCATTTTTCGATTCATAACATTTTTTTTTAAGTACAAGTGGTGCAGTGGTGGGGGAGGTGTAATGCATTTATAGTTTTGAACTGTTTGCCCTTATTTCAGGATAACTCTGATGACAAAAAGGACAAGTCAAAGGAGAAGTCCAAAAAAGTACTGGTGAAAACTATTGAACTGCCCATCGATGCTAGAACTCATGGCTACTCTCAACACGACCTCAATACTTACATGGAACAAGAGGTATTTCTTTTTGTAGTTTTTCTTGCAAAGAAATGATTCTTTAACTTTGTACTACAAATACTGAAACTTTTGACTCTGTGTTGTTAGCCATGTTGAGATTTGTTTTTAAATTTCAGAAGGCTTATTCTTGTGAAAAATTTTATTGTGTCATTCATGATTTTACAGCCATATAAATTAAAATAAACTTGTTAAGAATTTACTTTAATTGTTAATAAATGTTGTTGAATGGGTCTTTTCCACACAGATTAATAACTATGGTATAGCAATAAGTTATTTTTAATGTTAAAGCGAATATGCAGTGCATAGATAGATCCTTACATGGATTTGGTACCTTAGTGTTATTATCTGTATTTTACTTTAACAAAAAATAAGAAAAGATGGAGTACAGATAATATTGTATTGTGAATGTTATCAGGGTCAGTGAATAAGTCTGGCAGTTCATCGGGGAAAAGCTGTCAGTATTCTAAGCACATCGCCTCGATGCGGTGCGTCGGACGAGAATTTTTATTACATTTCAGACATACATGTACTTTCGCAGGGTAAGATGCAGGCGCAGGACAGGCAGGAGAAGGAGCGCGCGGACGCCCGCAACGCGCTGGAGGAGTACGTGTACGAGCTGCGCGGGCAGCTGTCGGAGGGCGAGGCGCTGCACGCCTTCGTGGCCGACGACGCGCGCGCGCGCCTCGTGCGTGCGCTCGACGCGCTCGAGCACTGGCTCTACGACGAGGGCGAGGACCAGAACCGGCAGGTCAGCTTCGCTAATTCCTACCCTAGAGATAATATAACGATCCATTATAGGTAGACACCGAAACGATACGCCGATTCGATTTCATTCACTCATTTTGCATACTATTCCGTACCATGATGTGCATTGAGAACGTAAATTGGATCGCGTATCTGTCAAGATTGGCGATTCAAAAAGTTACTATTCCCGATTGATTTCCACGAAAGACATCACACAGACGTAACGCTACTGTTGTGGCTGAAAACAAAGACGTGGTCTATCTGTTATTGATAGTTCCTAGTTTTGCCACGGAAACTCGTGGTACATGCTTGGTTATACACCTAGTTTTCATATTTAATTACAAATAACTGGCATTTCAGAAATCTGAGAGAAAAAATGCCAAAACAAACTTAAATAGTTATTAGAATGTTCAAAATGTTTTGAAGTTCTTGTAATGAAGATAACATTTTCTTTCTTTTTTAGGTTTATAGTGACAAGTTAACAGAGTTGAAAACGGAAGGAGAACCCATTAAACAAAGAAGATTAGAATTCGAACTTCGTCCAGGAGCCCTAGACGATTTCTCACTAGCCATTCAATTAGCTAATAAAGCCATCGATCTTTACAAGTAAGGCTTTAGGATACTTGCTTATACTGCATTTTAACTAATATAACTTTGAGTCAAAATATCAACAATGCCCAGATTTGTTAAATTTAAAAGTGATAGTGAAAAATGTGGTAAGTTCATGTCATCTCCAAAAAGAATAATCACAATCTATTATCAAAATAAATGAAATCGATTTTATTCTTCTGTGAATAGCGACGCATTGCGTTTTTCAGGGCCGGCGATGCAAAATACGCGCATTTAACGGAGTCGGACATGCAGAAGGTGAGCGAGGCCGCCGCGAGCGCGCACAGCTGGCTGGAGAAGGCGCGGCAGACGCTGACGCAGACGCCGCCGCACCAGGCGCCGCCGCACACCACGCACCAGATACGCCAGGAGCGACAGGTCGGTGCCACTCCGCCTCCGTTGCTTCTTTGCTTCGACGCACGCTACGTTTCGTAATTATGCGAATTCGTAGACTATGTTCGAAATCGATCTTCAATCTGAACCTCTTTTCATTACAGAACTTTGAGAATTTGATCAATCCTATCCTGAACAAGCCGAAGCCTAAAGAGAAAACGCCGCCGCCAGCGACCAACCCCACGGCGGGCGACGGGCAGCCCGGCGCCGGCAGCGACCAGCCGCAGGAGAAGATGGACGTGGAATGAGCTCCGCACGCCCGACACACCTCCCGTAGTCACCTAGATTTTCTTGACAATGCAACACTTATCTCTAACCACACGGATTCCCGATCAACAAATTACTGCAACAGCTCTTTTTTATATCTAAATTCTTACTTAGCAGTTATAGATTCACCCTGTTATTCATAAAAAGATACAAGCATACTTTAAGCTAAAGTATGTTTGGTCTCTTTCTTTCAATTTCAGATTTAAAGTGCGACAGTGGCAAAATATACTTTAGCTTGAAATATGCTTTATCTTTCGAATAACGGGGTTAGATTGTATTGTGAGGATTATAGTTCTAAATTTAGATTGTATTGAGGGTTATATCTTTTTCAAAGAAATTGCTGTATTGAAAACTCTCATACAACATACCTACCGTGATTTTATATGTTCTTGGCCCGGAGCTCCGATGGCAACGATTGTTAAGGAAAATCTGAATCCGTGTAGTATGATCCTATTTTATACACCTCCAAACATTTACTGTTTATGAATTCGACTTTTAAAAGTTATTATTTAATCTGTGTGGGAGCCGCGTGTTGCCCATATTTGGGCGAATATGGTATATAATTAATATTTATTTTGATTCAAATGTGACCACGTCTCGTGTTACTTATATTTTATTGGAGTTCAGTAAATATTGTTTTGAATGTTGGTAACTCGATTATAATAATAAATAATAGTTGCACATTTCTTAATTTGACATATAACCCGAGAAGTATTAATTTATACTTATTTTTGTTATGATTTGTACACAAAGTGCATTTTACTGCTTCTGGCAGATTTCCTTCATTGTGATGTGATAAAATAATGAATTTAGTCACTGAATAAATTTATTAGAAAATAAAATACTACTTACAAAATATTACTACTTAGATAGTGCTTATTTCTTTTTTTTATTATTAATATTGTTTTATATTTATTTGGTCTGTTTTATCCGTAATATCACAATGCACCAATAGTATATTTTCAGTAAAAGATAGTTAATGCAAGTTTTAGAAACATCGAGACATGTCATCGTCACGTTTTTTAAATGTACAAAATTGTATTGGTTGCTATTTTAGAACACACGCTTTAGCATTCCACATTCTCGAAATATACTTAACTCGATTTTTGTCTCTATACTACTGTTATAATTACGTTTTCTTTATTAAAACTACTGTCGCTGGATACATTTAAGTCTTGGATTCTTGTTTTCCACAAGAAAGACTTGTAATTTTATTAAAAGTAAGTGCAAACTACCTATATGTGTATAAGTTGAAAAAGAAGTTCATATTTTATTTGCTAAATTAGCACGATAGTGATTGTCTTGTGGTGCATCCAGCCAGACTACCTATCACAGAAAAATAATGATAGGATTACTTAGTCAAATTTGAATGTGACTGTAGTATTTTGATTTAATACTTTTTTCTGTATTATAAAATAATATACTTCACTGAATAATTACTTTGGTATAACTTGTGCAGATAAAGAATTGAACGCATTAACCCGATTACGAAAGGTAAGAAATTATTTCTCTGAACGACTTGAAATACACACGTAAGTTCGATTTTTAATCTGCATATCTGCACTACTCCGTAAATTACTGCCGAATTATGTTTACCTGTTTGGCCTACCTACGTATTGTACATACCAATAAATGGTTGAACCATAAGTATGTTATTTGTGCATTTCTAATATTAAAGGCTTAGTAAATTAATTAATAATATTTCCGTGTTTTATTTCTTAGCCTTTGCTAATTAGGTACCTACCCTTTTTCGCAGTTTTCGAATATAGCTATATCACTATGAAAGAAGAATGTTCTTTCACTATGAAAGAAAAATCTTTCACTATGAAAGAAAAATCTTCTTTCACTATGAAAGAAAAATCTTCTTTCACTATGAAAGAAAAATCTTATTTCACTATAAAAGAAGAATGCTATTTTTTCCTAAAATATCTGCTTAGAATAAGTACTTTTTCATTTTTATTTACACGAGTACCTACTTATTCCATGGTGCCAACTGCATTTCAAGTAACTTGTCAACTTTTTGAGAATTTCCAAGCAGTGGGTGTAGAGTTAGTTTGTCTTTTTCCTCTCTAAAACAGGTATGTCCTGATATATCAGATAAAACAAGCTGTGTTTGATCGGCGGCGGTAAATCTTACCGATAACCAAGTGGCTCGATTACATCTTAGGAGCAGAATGTCAGGAAAGGAAACCGCATTGATCGACAATATAGAAAAAGAAAGTAAGTAGGTAAGTAGGACCACGTTGTGCAAGTAGTGTAGCGGGAGCTAGGTGATTATGCTCGACCGCCACAAAGGGAATATCTTCCCGCCAGGCTAGGTGTTGCGCCTGGGGAACCGCACGGCTCCGACAGTGTCATGTCGGAGTTTGTATTTATGCTTCCGATCGATAGTCGATTGTAACGTAGTATGGCTTATTTTGTGTGTTCCGTGTGTGGGATACAAAATAAGCTTGGAAAAACATAAGCTCAAATAATTTCCATTCCTAAAATATTATATTGCTATCGATAGTTCTAGAACTTCTCTTCATAGTAGTATTTCCTCATGGCTGATGGTCGTGGTCATTATGTGGAACTTTCTTGGCACTGTGGTTTGCCATTGCCTTCTCCATTTCACACATTATACACATAATAAATTATTTTTCCAATTTTGAGTTTGAGTAATTTTTTGTCTATCTATCGCAATTTATCGATAGCATGGAATTAGTAAGTACTCCGGTTGTATGAAGTACTTATAATCCATTGCTTGATAGATTTCCTGTCCTGCCTGACAGACGGCTGTCAGCTGGCCCTGTCCTGTCAGCACTCGGTCGCCATCTCCACTATGGATCATTGAATGGATGGTCGCCACGCCACTTGACGCCACTCAGCAGGTGCTGGTGTGTGCTGTACGTACGCTGCGTTGTAATTCTGTTTATTTTATTAATTTGATGCGCGAAATCGTAAAAGAAAAAAATATGTACATAATTTTTTTCTAAAAATGTTCAAAATTGTTTTTGTGATATTATAAAATTATTTCCTACTGTGATAAAAGACCGACGAGTGACTGCAATAAAGGCGCTGCTAAAGTCGAGTATCGCAGTTTCAAACTACTACTGACTGTGTTTATTATATTAGTCACTCAGCGTATCTCACGAGTTGCACACCTGCAAATCATATCCTAGCCGAGCTAACGCTCAATATTACAGTTTGCACCCTCGCTGTTAACTTGGAAAAATGTCAGGTGTCCGCCTCTGTAGTGATATTTATGTGTCGGTCAAAATTGAGGAAAAAGATTTGTTTGGTGGGATTTTACAACTTCTAAAAAAAATAAGGCCTGATTGGAATCCTACAAACATAAAATTCAAGGTATTGTTTTAATTTTGATTTAGAAATAATAGAATAAACCAAATACATATTGAACTTTATGGTTGATATAATTAGTAAGGTACCTACTAGTTACTTTTTCAGTGGTGAATTTGCAATGAATAAGATAAGGTTGTTGGGCTGTTGAGTCTTGACTGTAACCTATTTTACAGTTGTCATTCCAAAAGCAGTCATAAATAAACATGTTTTTGGTAGCAAATCACACTATGCTAAAAAACTGTCAATAGTTAAATTGTTGCCTCATTTTATTATTGTATTTAAAATGAGATTGATTCAAAACAAATGAGACAAAATTTAAATACTCTTCCACTTTACTATAATATGTATCTATAATATTTTACATATGACAAGTTCAAGATCCCCACAACACAAGCACAGTGCAGTGTAATACCTCTCTTTCACTTCTCTATAAAATAATTTGTCTTTAAAATACTGATATACTAACAAATCAGCATTCAATACACTGGCACTTAGATTTCATACTTGATCCCAGAAAAATTGCATGTTACTTTTTAACTTTGGTAAACCTTTCAAGATTCGATAATAAAAAAGCTAGTTATTATTTACTAGCAAAGTTTTTGATTATTCACTAATTTATTATACATATATTTCTTCCTTTATTCTTTTACATCTTGTGATCTTTTTTTTTAGCTATTCACTGATGGAATCACTAATAAACTAGTTGCTTGCCGTTTGTGTACTAACGTAGATGAAAACAACAATGTGGTTCTTGTTCGGATTTATGGGAACAAGACAGACTTGCTTATAGACAGAGCTGCTGAAATAAGGTACCTAATTAGTTAGACCAAATATTTATGGTATCTAGTTTTATTTTTTACTTACATAAAATATTTCTATTAACTATAATACCTTTGTTTCAGAAACATAAAAGCATTGCATGCTCTTGGATTGGCACCTGAAATATATGGAATTTTTGAAAATGGTCTGGCTTATCAGTATTATCCTGGAGTTTGTCTAAATACAGAATCAGTATATGATGACAAAATATGGCCCCTAGTTGCTAAACAAATGGCAAAAATGCACAAGGTTAAACTTGGCCAAGAGGTAGGTTTTATATTTCTATATTTTAAACAATATCCAATAAGACTTGAGGTCCTCTTTGTAATTTAGATTTTTAAATATTCCAATATGATATTTTAGATATCTGATTGCAGGCAGAAGTTGCAGGGGATTTATGTACACCCCCTACAACCCCTGCTTTTTTGGAAGCTTGATCTTTCAAATTAATATTATAGTTATCATAATTGGTGCTGCCCAATTGCTGCTACTAGTCTCTGCTGCCGAAATAATTAAATTACATACAGTTTACAGGACAAGAAATACAGCCTGAATTTTACATCGATCAAAAAAAAACCCAGATTTTTATTATTGCTAAATTCTTTGCATGCTGGCCAAATGATTATAAAAGATGATTGATGGTGATATGATTATTACTAACCAAATTTTAATATAGCATAACTACCAATTACATTTTCCAAAATTTACATTACTGCTCGCCCATTTTGCCTATAATGTCAGTTTTTACAATCTATTTATTTTTCTACATATCACTATCACTTCGTGTGCAGTTCCCGAAAAGTGATAGTTGTAGATAGCTGCGCTCTTTTTGTGTCAAAATTCATATATTTTTTAGCAATATTGTTATCTATATTGTATTAAATTGATTGATGTAGATCTAATGGGCAATAATTCAATTTGCTTGACCAGTATTATTAACACATACACATCATAAAATAATTATGGCAGAGTAGTGTAAACTATGCTTATGCTACCTATTTATCATTGTGATAGTGATAAGGCTTATGACTTTATTATATTTAACTGATTCTTAGATTACACTCCTATCATCACATCACCCGAGTAACAATGTCTTAAAATGTTATCATGTCAATTCAGCATATGTATATTTCCACAGTTAGGAAATAACAAGAGGATTAGTAGATAAAGCACACACTTGTATATCAACAGACATGCATTTGAAATTAGTTGCTACCTTATTAAGAAATTACTGAAATGTTACTTACCCATGTTTAGAAGTGTGATAGTGGTAAATAATGGTTACCTACCAAATGGTTACATAGTACTGCTTTTTATACTGTAAATACTGAGAGGTAGCACCAGTGCTTTTATTATTTCTTTGACACCGAAACTATGGGCGTATAAAAAAGATCTTTTCTGTATCTGTATCTGAAACTGTATAGTCATGGTACTGTAGTCATTTGTTAGAGAGACGGCGGACTGCAGTATGTTTCAATTTTAGCGACATTTCAATTGAATAAAAATACAAGAATTATGGAGGTAGATATGTAGTTGGGTTTAAAAAATAAAGAGCGTAAATGCCGCTTTTTTGCTCGATTTGAGATACTCAGAGATAACAGAAGAGACTCGACCTTGGTCTTTTCAGGTTAATAGGCATGCTTTTTTATTTTTTATTAGCTGTTTGAGTCCCACTGCTGGGCAAAAGCCTCCTCTAACTTCTTCCTCGCATGCTTACGTACTTTTAATTTTTTTCAGGTAAACCAAGAGCCTGTGTTGTGGGAAAAAACTGAACAATTTTTAAGTTTGATACCAGAACGTTTTACAGATGAAAACAAACAAAAAAGGTCTGTTCTATGCTCTTTTCTGGCTCTAAACATAATATACATACCTATATCAATTTTATATTTTAAAATTTAATATTATAGATTTAAGTTTATTATATTTAGTAAGTAAGTATATAATTCTTACACGTGACTTAACTTTATTATATTTAGTAAGTAGTATATAGTTCTAGCATGTGACTTCGCCCGTGAATTTTCCACGATAACAATACTTTTGAAAGGTAACCTATAGGACGCAGGTTACCTTTCTAAAGTATTGTACCTACCTACTCAGTGTGTACAATTAAAAAGCGAAAATTTAAAAATATTGTTTGAATTGGTAAAGCTTGAAGTGGTAACAAACTACCTACTTAACTCATTTTGTAGGTACCTATTTGTAAGAAGTAAGTATCAGTTGGGAAGATACAAATATTCAAGTCGGAATGTTAGTGCGTGACATTGATTGACCATAAATTAATAATATTTCAACTGCACGTGATTAAATTTTTTTAACAAATAACATTAGTATAAAATAAATGGCATAAGTAATGGTACGTTTCGTGTACTTAAATAAGTACCTATAGTATGTTTAACAAAGATATTTTGTGCATTTCTGTTGTAGATTTGTGAATAGTCTTGGGTCAGTAACAAAACTAAGGATAGAGTTTGAGCGCTTAAAGTCCCACTTAGCCAAAGCCGAGAGCCCAGTCGTGTTTGCTCACAATGATTTGGTTCTAGGAAACGTGATCTACGACCAATCTGAAGGGACCGTTGCTTTCATTGACTATGAATATGCGGCATATAACTACCAAGCCTACGATATCGCCAATCATTTCAATGAATATGTCGGTAAGTAAAATTCATACGATTCTGTATAGGTAGGTGGGTGGTTCGCAGAGCGTTTCGACCGCTGCGGCTGCGTGGTCAATACAATCCGTCAATTTTCTTGAGGAAGGAATCATTTCCAAAATCAATCATTCATAAAATTTACATTACTACAGTACACAGTAATTAATGTAATGTGATATATTAAAATATAGTATATATAGTGTGATATAGTTCTTGTCCTTGTTAAAATTTGAAAAATTGTAGTGACAGCGCGACCGCAGCGGTCGAAACGCTCTGCGAATCACCAGGTACCTGAGTAGGTACCTAGCTTAGCTATATGTACTAATATATTTCTAAAATCGGAGTGATATGCAAGAATAGGTAACTACTTAACTAGCAGAGATGGTTTAGGACCGGCCTCGGGCAAAAACCTGTTCTTCTGCCTGGGTGTAGGTATGTAAACCCATCTCTGGTTGGTGGTATAGATGTGCTAATTTACAGTTGTCCTTTCTGATGTTTTCAGTTCTGTTAGTTCACAAGGAAAAAATATTCTATAAATAACGAAACGATCATCCTCGAATATTACATAACAATTACCTAGCCTTTCCATCTAACTGTATAAGTATGGCAAACAAACGTCACGTCACAATAGGTACCTAACTAGGATTAGTTAGGTACCTATTGTGACGTGACGTTTGTCATGAAGGTCTCATACTATATGTTACGACGCCTTGAGAGGATTCTCAAGGCGTCGTAACATATAGTATGAGACCTTCATTCAGTATTATCTAGCTTATTTATCTACTCAACTAAGTTCATCCTGTTGTTATCTTATTGAGACATTTGTGATGGGTTATGAGTTCATGGAAGGTCAATAGCCTAAATGATAAACTGTGTCGATGATACAGACAGATGATAGACTGAATTTAGGTGTATGTATATACCTTTCCTTCCCACCTCTTTGTACCAATTTTGTTTGTTTTTTCTTTCACATATTATATCATATTTTTTCTTTTATAGCAATATTACAAATAACGTCACTGTAGTTTCCTAATATTAGATATATTTTATTTATTTCAGGTTTGACCATAGAGGATATCGACTATAACAGATATCCAAATAAAGATTTCCAGGAAAAATGGATAAGAGTCTATTTAGCCGAATATACGCAGACCGAGACCCCATCCGAATCGGAGATACTTAAAGTTTACAAAGAGGTCCAGCGTTTGACGCTAGCTTCACACTTTTCCTGGGGAGTGTGGTCCCTTGTCCAATATGAACATTCCACTATTGATTTCGATTTCGGAAGGTACGTTTTTTTATTGCTATAATGTTTTTTTTATAATATAACCGCTATTTTAGTTGGTATGGTTTTCTATTTTACGTAGTACAACGCAATAGTGGCGATATGTTATACCCCAATCGGTTAAGAGTCGACTCATTGTGTCTATTTAGTTCACTCTCGTCACCTATGAGGTCTATGTCTGATAGTCCAGAAGCAGCATTTTTTCTATATTTTTCATGCATACAGCACATTACGAAAAACGTACTAAATTAAATTTGAAGCGGTTTTCGATCTCAGTTGTATTCCTAAATTTAATTCGGAAACCGAATGTGTGCGGCCGCGCTGATACGAACTTAATATATGCTTTGATAAAGAACGAATGGACAGGACGACTACAGTACAATATAAATCTGAAATGTAACAAGGAAAAAGGGTACTTCACTACCTAAGTTTATGCAGCCATTGATATTCTCTTTTTTTAAATTAAATTAATGTATTTTTTATATTGCAGATACGCCGAAATAAGATTACATCGTTATTATGAAATAAAAGACAAAATCCTCAAAGAATTCAGTTGACCAGTTTATATCATCAACATTTTAGTTAATATTTTTATTTTATAGAATAAGCAATTATGAATAAATAAATAATATATGTATATAGTTGTATATATAATTTTGTTGTAGTTATTGAATGTCATAATGAAATTATGACAGTTCACCAAAAACTTGTATAAATTTATGTTGAATAATTAAAAATATTAGAATTTAATTGCGTAGTTATTCTTTTTAAGGTTCCATAAGCTCAAAAGAAGAAAAAAAGTTATAAAATCACTCGTGCGTCTCTGTGCCCGACTTCTAGTTTGCTTCGAAACTATGTACTATCTATGTATTAAATTGAAAGTAGAAACTCAAATACTTGAAAAATGTTAAAACAAACTGGCTGTATACCTAGTTCAGATTTAGACGGACAATTATCTAAGACGAAACAGGGCAGGGGGTGCAAACACGCACGCTAGCGCCACCGTCACATTTTCATCAATTTCGTTATTTATTAACGAAAACAAAAGTTAACTCAATTCCCAAGTGCTTGGAACGCCACACATCATGGTCTCTATTTGTAACTGTAACAACTTTGACACCAGCATGGAATTAATAGGCATGGAATATGTTAGTTGGTAATATGGAGTACCTACAAATTCCATCAACACCACCTATTTCTTTTAACCATTAGCAACAAGCTATTCAATCTGAGTCATATTGATCAGCAAATAAAAAAAATTCTCATGCTGGGTTTATTTAATCAGAAACAAAATACTTGAAGCCTATGACATTCTACTAACATTCCTGAGAAAAATAAATTTAGTTCCGATTTCAGTTAAACCCCTCCGTAGGTGAGCCAGTTATAAGAAAAATATTAAAATTTAACACAGCTCACATATTTGTGCCACGTTGGACTCTATTAATAGACTCAAGATGCTATTAGAGTATAATAAAAATGTACATTTTGTTATAATAAAAAGATAATTGCCTATAACAATTCATTTTAATTTTATTGAAATTATAGTCATATATGTCAAATCATAAATTAGTAAAACATGATACAATTCAAAATTGGCCTGTGGCACTTTGCTTCAAAATCATGCAATAATTCATCAATGTCATTGTCCAAGTCTTCACTTTGAGCCATTTTAGTGACCATATCACTTATTAAAAATGCCCCGATTGTTGCCTCTTCATGGTTATCTTGGATGTCTATGTTAATAACATGGACAGGTTGGTTATACACTGATCTTCTTGAACCAAACCATTCTATTACTTGGTCATATACTCTCTCCTCACATGTTATAATGACATCAAATCGCTCTGTAGACACTTGAAATTTTTCTGGGCATGGTTTGATCCTCCTGTTCCGATCCAACATATGTAATAAACCATTTTGGGTATAGTATCCCTTGTCTTTCTCTAATAAGTCATTGTATATATCATCATATGGTACACCGAATTCGTAACAGTTGGGCCGATCCGCGGAAGCGCCTGGTAGTTTTACTTTTTCACCAGTTCCAAAAGATTTAACTTTGAAACCTTTTTTAACAAGAAATGCATGAGCTTCCATGCTCCGATTCATGTTGGAAGAACATACTACTGCGATGTAAATATCACCCATTCTAAAGATAAAAAGACCTCAAACACATACAATCATTTTTAGGGAGAAGCTTTAGAAATAATGCTTTATTATGCTCTGAAAAAAACTATCCATTCAATAACGTAGTCTTCAATAAACAATTAAATGATTTCCAAATTTATGCAAACGACGTGGAATAGTTGCAATTATCGAAATTCATTCAGCAGCTAGCTTCTGCAAGCTAACAAAGATAATTTGTCAGTGTGACACTATGTCACTGACATATGTCAGACTGACTAGTGTTTTGTTCCTAATCGAAATTGATTCGTTTGGATTGAACCTAGGTATCGATGGAATAAATAGGAGCACCTGTCCCCTAGCTGGCACATTTTGACAACTCCAATCAAAGATGGCGATAGTCAACCGAAACGCTATCGATAGTTGACTATCAATCGAGTAACAAGGTTACAACACAACACTAATTCATTTCTTGCATAGACATGAAGATTGTTTTTAGGTTAAAATACCTAGTGAATCTAAGCAATTAAACATTGAGTATATAGAAAATGAATAGTTTATTTAGTAATATTTGCTCTTTGGGTTCGAAATGTGGACTCATAAAAAGTTTACACACCTCGACATCGCTTATGGCGTGGTCAAAATCTGAATTACCGAAAACTTTCTTGCGGAACAATAAAAAAATATATCCGCCCCAAGAAATAGGCGAGAAGCCTAGACCTGCTGTAAGTTGAACGTTTTATCATTCCAAATAAACACTTTGTATTGCGTAAGAGTATGATGTAGTAAGTAAAAATCTACACCATACTTGTGCCGGAATAGTCGTGCAGCAGATCTCTATCCTTTTGACATAGTGTCGGTCTCCAAAAAATTAAATATAGCCACTTAGAAAGGTAAACAAATTTCACTCCATAGGCATTTTTACCTTTTCCCTTACTCTGGCAATGCCACCATACACAATCGAAATGAATTAGTGACAGCAGAAAGACTATTATGACTGTTCTCTCCTACACTACAAAAAGTAACAATATAAAATTAATAATTGTATTTATTTTTCAACTTTGATACAGACAGATATAAAATGCAGAAGTGAATTATACAAAACTATTTTCATTCTTTCTTTTTTCAGTTTGTTTGTCATCAGAAGACTAATATGAAATACAGTCCTGAAAAGCTTTGGTATATTGCATGTTTAGTCAGAGGGATGACTGTAGATGAAGCTGTGAAACAACTAAGCTTTGTCAATAAAAAGGGTGCAGTTTTCGTCAAAGAGGCAATACTAGAAGCTCAAGATTTAGCAGTCAAAGCTCACCATGTAGAATTTAAAAGTAATTTGTGGATAGGTATGATGTATGATGTCATTTTTTAGTTTCTAAAAATATATAAATCAAGTCAAACATTCACCAACTATGAGTGCATAATATAGTATTGCAAGATCAGAGTGCTGTTCCGTAGGATAAAAATAAAAGCTGGTAAAATTTACTACTATTGCAGGTTGTTTATGGTGATTTAAAATGTATACAAGATTTCATCGAAATCGGACCAATAAATTTTGCAAGATTGAGTAATAAGCCTGTAAACAGATTCACAAAATAAAATATTATTTTCAGCTGAATCATTTTCTGGAAAAGGGCATACTATCAAAGGCATAAGAAGGCATGCACGAGGTAGATTGGGTGAAGTACGCTACCAGTATTGTCATTACTTTGTGAGATTAGAAGAAGGCAAACCTCCGAAGGACTATTACAAATTAAATCCTTTGACACCACAACAACAACTGGATAATTGGTTAGAACAAATGAGGAAGAGAAAAATCATCAATTCTTATTAATTTTGCTTTATTATTAAAAATATATAAAATAGTTATAGCTATGAATAATCTCTTTTCTTTTCTCCTTAATCCACATTAGCATGTGCTTTTTATTAGCATAAAATGCTGCTATTGCTGGGAATGCTATTTACAATGAATTTTACATATCACACAACTCATGTAAAATATAGGATGATTTACAATCTAGTAAACAAAACTGACCTTAATCATCTCATAAAATAAAATGTATGTAATTGTTATAATAATTCTACAATACATTGATATATATATTTTTTAAAGTTCGGTACAAGATCTGATATAGTTTTGTATGTAGTCCTGGAGTCCCTAGAAGGAACCTATTCTATCGAACATAACCCTAAAGACGTAAATCGTATGACTGACAATGTTAATTGACTTAAATATATTATCCAGCGGGAATGGCCTTTTGTCTGTATGCTGCATGTGCCTTTGTACATTCAACAGGTGTTCCTATTATTCTGATTGAAGAAGACGCTTGTTGGAATAAACTGTACCTTTTAGACCAGTGCAGCAATTATAGGAAAATATATTAGTGGAAGAAATAAATAGTGCGTTCTTTGTGATCAAACTAAGAAAAAAAAATCACCAAGGTTGGCTTTATGCAGATGTAACCGCACAATAAATAAAATGTACTAATCATGGGTACTAATAATCTAAAAAGAAACTATAATGAGATGAATTTCCAACTACAAAATGATACAACAATCCGATCATTTGTCTCTACTTGTAGGTACTGCAATACTGCAATTCAATCTGCACAGATTCGTAAAGAACTAAATTTTCGATTGGTACCTATAATCAATAGTCAGTTTCATATTTTCGGCGACACGCTAATAGGGTAGGTAGATGATAAGGTCAGAAAAATTTAAAAATATACATGTATAAAATGGATAATTATTGCATATTGGAATTTATTTATATTGCAATTTCAGTTTAATTGTAATGTAGGAATGGCCTATATTTTGATATAAACGATTATTATTCTTGCATTGCTTGGGTTAGCTACCGAGATTTGATTTTGATTATGAAACCTATGGCTTGATGTCATTTACCCCAGCCGAGTATAAAAAGCTGGTCAAGTGCGGTCGAACTAGCGCATTAAGGGTTCCGCAAAATTACTTTTTTGTTATGTACTTACATATTTATTTACAGTTGTCACATTTTTCCTTTATATTTTAAGTCATAATCGTAACTGATCCTCGATATTTCACAATTCCGAGTCAAAAGGAAGAACCGTATATATGATTCTCTTTGCGATATCGCAAAATATGTGACAAAAATGGGCAAATCTGTTAATCGCTTTAATTTTTTTATAGTACAAAAGAGACCGTACCTAAATATTTCCGTTTTTTTACCTATTTAGGTATGTATTCTAAAAAACATAAGGGAATATAACAGAATTCGTACGCTGTTACGAATTCTAGTTCCCTACTTTACTATTTCTGCACTTTTTACAAATTATTAAATTATTTTTTATTGACAAGTCCCGATTTTATTTATTAGATTTTTAAAGACTTCACATAAGTACTCAATGTTTATCTCACTACTGTTTCGAGTTTCAATTAACATTAAAACTTATAGGTACGGTGAAACCTATTTAAGGCGCAATTTGAAAAAAAATTCAATTAGTTTTATTAACATTAATAAAAATACTGAAATAATAATCAATTGTTATACTAAATAAAATCAATACTAAAATAAACAAGTCCAATATTTATTAAAATATGTATGTACTCGTAAGTACGGCTATGTATTTGTCGTAATAAAAATAAATGGTCCGTACAGGAAAGAAAAATAACTCATATATAATTACTATATTCTACCAGGGCTTAGAAATGTTAATTAGGTACATATATCAAACAACGTTTTCAACATTTAACTCGTTCGGTTCGCAACATTTTGTTCGGAACGAAAACTAAATTAAAATAGAAAATTTTTAAGAAACTATGACAAATTTATGACGCCCGAAAACGTAAGTCGTTCGTTAACGTTATAACTTTCAGTTCGAACGAAAGCAAAATACGACGAAAGACGTTTCAAAAAATATACCTGTATCCAAGCCCTGTATAAGTAGCAGCCTATTTGTAAATACATTAATACTACTTACTATACTTAGCTGTATAGATCTTAAAAACACAAACTTATTTCAATGTCCATCATTTCTTCATTACCTACTTACAAATAATTTTAAACCATCTTAATAGAATATTATCGGTTATCTATTTCCTTGTTTCGACCGATTGCGAATTTAGAGGTTTTGCTAGCTTTATCTTCTAATCGCTTTGATTAGATAAATTATTAGACATTATAATTAATTACGTAATAACTGAAAATAAGATCAGACACTTAACGAACGTGTTTCAGGTTTTTTAGGCACATAGCCATAAAGGAAAATGGAGCTAATTACTAAGAGAGTGCCACCAGCGAACTGTAGCGTTAAAACAAAGTTGAAAATAAACATTGACACAACACATGTTATTATAATCGCGACGGATGTTGCAAAACCCTTTAGTATATTATCAGCGTATTTGACAACGACCGCTACGATAAGGCCGCCAGCCGCTTGCAGCAGCACTAAGTACCATACGAAGGCATCGAACCCTTTCAATATGTCATGTGCTGACCCGCCATTGACAAAGTAGGTGATCGTTCCAAATGGCAAGGAGAGCAAACTCAGTTGCACGTTTCGCATCCACACCTGGAATTAACAAACGATTAGTTATTCAATTTATTTTTTATATTATTATTTCAGAGATTATTGTTCAAAATAAGTTAAGAAAACACTAATTTTGGTTTAATGTACATGAGTCAGGAAAACCTGTGGTAGTAGTTGGTTAGGTGGTTGTTAAGTTTACTCTGAACAAAGCCTATTCTGGCACAAATATGTTTTATCTCGTTCTTTCAGAATATGTTATTTCAAATATTGAAAAGAGAGATAGGGACAAAACATATTTGAATTATAATAGACCAAAGCGTTGATTATGCAGATCGTCAAACAGAACGTATATAGATTTTAGTTCAGGTACTTACTGATATATCAGACTCTTTCAAAACTTTCTCAAAATATATCCCAGCAAACCCAGATATAAAACACGCTGCCAGCGCGGCACTGAATCCCAGAATCCTGGACTGTGACAGGTCGGAAGTCGTTGTAGATTTTTCTGATTTTCCGGACAACTGGACCAAGGCTACTCCAGCGGCCAAAAGCCCAAGCGCTAACCATTGCCATTTCTTCAGTTTTCTTTTTAAAACTACTACAGCGAAAAAAGCTGTTGTTAACAATTTTAGCTGATATGTGACCTGGAATTTTAGAAAACAAGATTTAGGTAATAACAACTAAATATGTCATTATAATCATTATTCTATGATGTAGGTATAATTTGTTATCTTAATATGTATAAAGAATTACATAAATCATGAAATACAGGAAGATTAATATATCGTTAAATTCCCTTGTGTTAAATAACGATCAATATCTATTGCTTATCTTTGACAAACTACCTGCCGAGGCTTCAGCAAAGAAAGGGATGCCGACACCAATATGTGTACTGAAGGCCTACCACGAAACATACAAACACGGAGCACATTACTAACATTCACGTACGTAAACGTAAAAAAAGAACGTGTAATTGCGTCCACACGTTCTCTTTTTTTACGTTTGTCGTGCTACGTGTTCATGGGGACAGGGGACAGGGGACACCCTGTTCGTTATGCGATGGGACTTCACGCCAACTCTCTCTATAGTAACAATATCAGTACGAGTAGGTATAATAAAGAGCATAACATACAACTAGCAACTTTAGGAAGTTTTTGTTAGACGACTGACTTAAAACACGACAAGTTTTCACAATACTTATGCTCAGTAGTTACATGGAATACAACAACTTTCTAAAAAACTATTGTGGATAACAGAACACATTTATTAGCTGATCGGTTAATTTGTACGAGACCAAACAATTTTCATAATAATTTTATTCCAAATCTTTTATTTAAGCACTGCTTCGGGTGTACCATGTATGGTTAGAATAAATCTTTTTCAGTGTAGAAAAGAAAATAAGGAATATGTCATATTATATTAAACGAACAAATCCACGGAAAGAAAATTACCTGATATGTCGCAGCGTCTAGATTAGACGCTGACACGTAGAGCAAGTTGTTTTGCACAATGTACAAAAATGATGGCACACAAACTCTTAAAGTGTCCTTGAAATTCAGTATGACTGTTGCATACATGGTTCGCAACCCTTTGTTCACACTGCCTGATTCTTGCATTACAAGTAGAAGGCATATAACTAATTTGAAAATCTCTGTCATTACAACCGCTGAAATTTATTTATGAGCATGAAAAATTGAACAGGAAGAAATATCCTACTAATATTATAAATGCGAAAGTTTACACATACATCCTATGCTTGTTACTCTTTCACGTAAAATCTACTGTTGTTATATGTTGACCGATTGTTATGAAATTTGGTACTCAGGTAGAAAATAAACTGAAACTTTTTATTCCAAAATTCCCATGGGAGCGAAGCCCCGTACTGCAGCTAGTAAATACAAAATATATATATTATTTTAAATATTTTAAGCTCAACAGCTGAATATTTGATTATAGGTACATTTCAATATCTCTAAGTGTTCTTGAGAAAAAGGATATTGATAGACGGATATATAGACATGCACAGACGGAGCACGAAAAATTTGTGTTACATACAAAAATAATTAAGAAATTTTAAATATTTGAAGTACGTTCTCGATTATTTCAGCTTATCGAACCTTTCCTAATCGTTACGTGCGTAAAAACGGCACATCGTTATTCGGCGACCATAAAATTAATAGCAATTTAATTAATCCACGATCTTCAAATGTGTCTATACAAATTCTAAGGTCAATTCAAATAGGTAATAAAGAATCAAACTCTTCATACCTACTTCTCTCCATAATAATATACAATGCGAAAGGCCAATTTAGTTTCACGGTTAAACCAATGGGCCAAAATTTTGATAAAATTTGTAATAGATACATATATACTTAATGACTCGAAGTCAAACGTAGTATAACACCTTAAACAGGTGCTTAATTAGAGCTGAACCACTTACCAGCCGCTGATGAGAACATCTCCACACCCTGCCTTGTACGGGCATACCGCATACTAAGGCCCAGAGTAGCATTTTGCAAAGTAAGTGTCACCAAGCTGACGTACTTAATGTATCCTGTGAATGAGTTAAAATAATTTAATTTACAGTCAACCATACTTCAATGATTTTCGGTAGGTTGATTTGCTGTCGACTGACCGTCCTGTTTATTAACTTGAAAAATGGCATTCTTGACCCCTATTTCGAATGACCTCATAGAAAATAATGGTCATATTGGTCACGAATCAACAACCACACAACCTATTACATCAAAATCGAAGGTTGACTTGCATAACTTTATGCAACATCTTCATGAATGAATCAGCAATATTCATTAATGATGCCAATGTATTTATTTATTTATTTTATTTTGGAAAAACAAACAGTTACATAATAGAGCTTAAGTATAATATACATAGTTGTAATAATAATTATTATTATGCAACCCACAGCGTTTTTCTCAGCTTAATAAGTTCCATTTAGCAGTGATGTTGCCACTAGAGGTAAAGTAATTAAAATATATTTATGATTATGTGGGTACTTATCAATTTTTTTTTCATGATTGAAGGTAAGTGAGAAATATGTAGGTAGTTGATACAGTGAAAATTGCAAGTGGGAAAAAAGTGAAAAATGCAGGCCAAGTAGTGGAGCTAAATGCCATTGTACGCTATTGTTATATTTATGGTTCTAAAATATTGGATTTGCATATCCGCAATTTCGATTTGAAAATAAGAAGAAGCAATATTTATTTTTTTAAGAAGAAGCAAAAACCAAAGTTGTAACTGTGGGTAGTGGGATCATGATTGAAATTTGACAAGCATTGTTTTACAGTACCAATAGGTAATGTAACAAAAAAGAAACGAATTCAGGAATCTTCGGTGCGCGAGTCCAACTAACACTTGACCGCTTTTTTTTGGTATGTCGCAAAATGTATTTATCAAAATGTCAATGTCACGACGAGTGAATGAGTACCAGTGCGAATGTTCTTCTAGTAAGTACCTATATCCATTGCTGCATAGGTACTTTTAATAATATAAGGTACCATATGTACATAATAAATAATAAGGTACCATATATGTACCTAATAATTTTATTTTAGTTTTAATTTCAATGATAAACTATTAGTAGTCAACTGCGAAAAAGTACAGTTTTTATATGTTATGTATTTAGTGCAAATTAATGACAGTATCACCCTTATTGCGAATACTGCTACTACAAGTCTGCTCGGCTTATTTTTGATGACGAAAACAGGTTCACATTTTGAGAAGTGCTCATTTTGAGAAATGCACATTTTCCATCAGACCCTTTTTGTTAATTACTGTGACAGTGTCGGGGGGTGTCCTGTTTATATACAATCTGAAACTACCTAATTTGAACTCTTTTTGCCCTAACAGTCTGCTGCTGTGTTAAACAACAATGTTTAACACAGCTTGCTATATTGAAGACTATGTTCACACAGGTTTTCACATGTTTGAATATGCCAATAATTATAGCTAGTTTAAAAATTAACTCTCTAGTCTGTAAAGCTACAGTAATTATAGCTATTACACGTCTAGTAAACATCTTTTGTGACTCTTACTGCCAAAATGTAAATATAAAGTGTAAAACAACTTACCAAATTTAACATTTTTAATGGTACCTTGCGTCTTCTTATTATCATCATCCATGTTTTCAGCCTTCAGTTGAGTTTCTGCTTCGTCAGCTGAATTACTCTCATCATTTGTGGATTTCATAGGAATGAGCGCTGACACAGCCTGTGAAATAGAATGATGAAACAAGAAATATTAATATAATTTTGACAATAAAACAAGAGATAGAAACAAAATACATATATTCTGTAAATAAAATAACTTTACAATTGCAATAGTAAGTGGTACACTAGCGAGGTTACATGCCCCATCCTCAAACGTAACTGTACATCACAGCCACATGACTGATACTCCAACGTCCGTGCGCCTCGCCGTCTCGTAAACAACTGAGCACTCGCTCGTAGCGCTATGACTTATCACAGTAGTGGGGAGGATGTGAATATAGACGCATACACTACAGTAAGCAAGACAATAATGTGCATATATCTATATCTAATAGATTCAATATTCATAGATAGACATGGTTAAAGGTTTGGTGAATATGTTTGATAGGATACCTTTTTCACTCATCACTGATGAGAGAATGAGAAATTTTATACAACACTGACAACAAGTGTGTGAGAGTGGATGTCTAGGGATTATAAGTAAATGAGGATTTTCATAGTGAATAATAAATTACTTGACTTTGGACCAATCAATAACATAACAGCAGTATACCCTAAAGCCTGGACATAATTAGAAGTGCCTCGAATTATGTGGAAAATATCTAATGAAACTGACTAAAATTTGCAATTTGAATGCTTCTGGATTAGTAGATAGCTAGAAAATAGTTTCAATTCATAAGACCCATTATAACTATGTGATAGTGATAGATAGATAGATAAGCGGCTAATAAATCACATTTAAATAAAATAATATTATAAATATAAATGTTATTTCTAAATAAGGGTAAGCAAATAAAAAAGTTAAAACAATGAATGCTTACATTATATGGATCATAAGATGTTGTTTTATCACATCGATGATGCATCTTATGATTTAAATCAATGCACTGAAACCGATATGAGTTATGCTATTCTTTCACATAATTTCTTAAAATAATGCAACTTGTCTAATTGGCCCTTATGTTTTTAAAAATCATACCAAGAATCATTCTTTAACCTCAACAGGGCAAACATTTCTCAATAAGTAGGTGCTTACAGCACCATGTAGAGGCAATGTTTATCCTAGCTTAGGAGGCTAGCTTAAACATAAAATTTTTGTATTAGGTGCTTGCACAACTTGTTATATCAAGTTAGAAACTGACTAATTGCATATAAATTGAATTACTTCAAATTATTTTACTGTATAAAGCAGATATTGATAGATATATTTTGCCTAACTAATAACTAATCAATACTAAAACAGTACGTACCTATAAAAATATATTAGTATGATTAAACCTAATCTAATTTCATGCATTTTATTGTCCAGTCTCAGATTTGATATGGCTGAAAGGATGGCAAATAGAAAAATGAATTATTTGTGATAATAAATGGCAATGTAAAGTTGTAATTATTTCATAAATTAATTTTATTAGAGATAAGAAGAAAATCTAGTTATTTCATTTTCACACCTAATATGTTGTTTTTATAAAATCTAATTTAACTATTTCCACAAAAATTATACTAAAACGTATAAAATTAGGTACATAATATAGTTATTGATAATAATAAATAAAAATAATTACAATTTAATTTATACTATGTATATAGGTAATTACAAAAGATTGTGGAAAGTTGTTATCTCCTTGACGCACAAGCAGAAGGCAGCACAAGTATTTGCCATATTGTATGGCAAAGCTTATGCTGTATGCAATGAATTCAGCAGCATTTCTAGCTACTCGACCATTTTCTTATTCACAAATCGAAAAGTTTATGAGCACAGACCCATTGTTTCAATATGTATACTGCAACTTATTCATGCATATTTGCACCGATGGAATCTGTCTTAACAAAGATGCCAAAGTGTCGTTCTATTTTATATTTACAAATATGTATTCTATTGACAATATTAAAATGAAATTAAATACTTAGGTATATGGAAAATTTAAGTACCTAATTGATACACATGTAGGTATACACTACATTATCAAAAACTAGAATTCTTTTGTTACTATTGAGACCTACCTTTTCAAAGAATATGGGGTACAAGTTTGTGTGTACAAATGTTTTCGTCAGCAACCATTGATTGATGAGTTAAAAACAGATTTTATAGGAATTGAAAATTTGGCGAAGTAACACGAAGTTATAGATAAACTTCTGACTTCTAATTTAGCTTGCCTCTGTGCACGAATATATTCGTGTTATTTCCCTTCTCCAATTTTGTAAATTTGAGATTTGTCGACGTTGACAACATTTGACATGACTGACATAATTGCGGGGTGAACAATATTATAACAAAAAAAAAAACATGATTTTAGATTCAGCGAATGGCGCCCGGCTCTTTTCGCAGATTTCCAGAAAAAACAATTATCAATGGAAATTTCACGGGAAAGTTTTGAAATACCTATGGAGTATTACTGCACATTTGTCCAGCCAGAGTACAACACTGTATGTTAAGGACATAAAAGCTTTGCCGCCGTTTATTTTCGAGTACTTTAATTACGTAAGCATTCGTTTGTGAAAATATACAACAATCTAACATATTTGGGTGTAACATATCGTTTTCCACAAGATAATAAAACTTCAAAAACTATAGAATACGTCTCACGCTGTAAAATTTTCGAGCCAGTAAACGGTCGAAAAGAAGCTCGAAACACTTCACACATGAAGATTTATTACAATATGGACTTCATACAGGTAAGATCTTCAGTGAAAATCAAGTTTATAATTTATTTATTTATAAAGCTTTATTGTTCCAAGTAAAAACATACTTATAAACAAATGGCGAACTAAATGCTATAAGCATTCTCTCCCAGCTAACCATTAGAAGAAACAGACAAAAGTTGTGCGGCGCAAAAATATCTTAAACACTAATAAGTACTACCACATACTAAAATACAATAATAACTACATATATAAAAATAAATAGCAAAGCATATATACATAACACCACATATATATCAATATATGAAAACATACAAACCAAAATAATAAAAATTATGTTCAAGAAATACAGATAAAAGCTAAAAGAGAAAATCAGGAGGAAAAGGAGACCAAAAGATGAGCATGAACTCTTTTCTTGAAAGAAAATTTGCTGTTTTATATGGTAATGTCAGCGGGCAAAGCATTTAAGAGTCGTAAAGATAAGTATATTAGTTTATGACCACAGTTTACCAAATAATGCAGAAAATAACCTAAAATAGTGTTATTATTTTTAGGATAATACACTAAATCCTTCCTTTTTCCTTTAAATTCGCACCACGATTGCGCAGAAGGTATTTTTGGTCGTAATACTGCAACAATATTGAAAATTGGCGCTTTTTGCCTTCATTGGCAATGTTTGTGTACCAACCGTTTTTGTACCAGTAACTCGAAAATTTCCTAGAATGGCGCAGATGGCACTACTGGTACAACTAAGGTACACAAACATTGCGATTTTCGAATTTCACTTTATCTGTGAATTTATCGATCAATCAATGTCATTGTGTTGTAATTCATGACACTGATTATTAATTTACTCTTTGACACTGACAGACAGAGCGATCGAGCAAGCATCTAGTGCAGGTGTTTTTTGAGGAGTGGAGTTACAAAATTATATAACTAGTACCTATTCAAAATGGGGAAACATTTTGGTGAACTTGCTAAAATTCGAGGATTAATCAGCTACAAGTTGTCGCCTCATGAACAACGCGCCTTTGCAAATGCTGTATCTCATGGAATTCCAAACATATTTCGCAGATTCCGTGAGACTGTCTTCAGAGTAGTTCCACGTAAGTTTCCTCATCACAAAATAAAAATTGAAATAAAGAGTTGTAGAACTGTATAAATATGCGATGGCTTTGTCGGTATGTAAAGCAGTTTATAATTTGCATTGTATTATTAATATAATGTTCAATATGCTAAAAGCAGAGGCACAAGGCCATGTATTGCTGTGTAAAATTATCACACATTCATTGACATTTTCAATAAAGTGTAACTCTTTCATACTAGCTATGCCAATCTGGTTTTCTCTTTTGAAAGTTGTACAATTTGATAGATGAAGTAGTTTTTGGTTGAATAAGCAGTAAGGATTACTCTATATGAATAACATCGGTCAGGTTATAAGTTGTGTGATGTGAGAGCCTTTATTATTATTTCACTTTTGGAGATGCCAGTGTGAATACCAGATGGGTGATAAGTCTTTTGGGACTATTATTTGTCCAGTTCCTTGAAATGGGTAGCACAGGAAACTCAAGTGCCTTTAAACCACCAATAAATTCATACTGTACAGACTCCACATAAAGATTCCACTCCACATCATCATCATCATCCTTACCCAATAAGGATAGGATGATGTGAACATAAGGATTTACTATTTCTATGGTTTGACTCTTTTTTTTCTGGAAACAGCCAGAAACCAAATTTTGACTAATAAACCAAATTTTTATTTATTTCATCTATTTCTATTTCAGCGTTCGTTATTGGTTATCTTATATATGAAGGAGTTGAACGAGAGCACCATCGTCGGGGCCGTAAAAATCCTGCTGATTTTGAAAATGATCAATAAATAATGTTGTATTTTCATTTAATTAGATTATTTATTGTTTAGTCCTAACTTAAATAAATCGGTTTTAAAAAGCTGTGAATGTGTACATCAGTTTAGCATGAGAGTCTATCAAAATCCCAACAAAGGTAACCCTGTTATTCATAAAATACCTAGTTATATTTGCTAAGGTTGTTTTGTCTCTTTTATCAATAGTAAATGTACTACATAGTGCAACAGTAACAACGTGTTCTAGCTTTTATTTATGAATAACGGACTATCTAGTCTACTAGTATCACATACTTATAATATTAAGTCTGTGACTAGCACTAATAGATGAACGAAGTTTGAACGGCCGGTCCAACATGGTGCGGTGTCGTACCATTTTCGATGGTGTGGCGCACGGTCCGTCGGACATTATTATTATTATTGATGGTTCGATGCGTGTGCTCATGTACCGATCCGGTCGTGTGGAAACCTTGCCGCCCGCCACCAATGCTTTTTTAGCAATTTTTTTATATATTACTGGTCCGACCGTACCAAGTTTGAGCGTCTTACGCTTTAAACTACGGATAAACTACGGATTCGAGAAACATTTATTTTTTTAGAAATCGAAATAAGACAACAAAATTCCATACCGTTTGCTACATAGAAGAAAATTTTAGGGATAAAAAAAAATTGGCGCTTTTTGCCTCCAGTGGCAACATTTGTGTACCTTCATTGTACCAGTATTGCCATCTGCGCTGAGCTTTGCGTAATATGCCCTATTCCAAGGTGCTTCCTAAATTTAATATTCTTGCCAGCTTGTTGTTGTATTTATAGGTACAATGTCTAAAATATATCAAGAAAAAAAAAAAAACTAGCGTCAGTCAGTATATTTAACACCATAATAATATTATAACCTACAAAAAAATTGTTTTCATAAAATAAAAAATAGCACCTAAAATAGGCACCTAAATATAATTAAATCATGTTGCGGAACTTGAACAAAGTTGCATTTCCAAGGAAACGAATATCATCAGTAAATTTTCAGAGAACATTTCTTACTAATGATTACAAGTGCAGCGACGCATGGAAGGAACGACTCTCATCACCAATATTGAATAAAGTCAAATTAAATGATTTCTACAACGTTTTAGACCAGAGTTATGCTACAAAGGGTGTGATTACCGCCATAGACGTAGACATTTTTGCTAATTCGCTAAAAGATCCTACTTATTTGGAAGAACTACGAGATCTTTTACATAAGTTGCGACTATCTGCGGAAACAGGTTACATTTTAGACTCTACACATCATGCAATAGTAAGAAACTATATTGAATTTGAAAGAATACAAGATTTAATAGATATACTAAGGGATCCTCTTAATTATGGGGTATTTCTGGATGACTATGCTGCTAATATTTTGTTGGACAAATTAATAACATCATCAAAATATGAAGAAGCTGCTAATGTCGCATCCTTGATAATGCTTCAAGAAGATTATGGAAATGATATAACTTGTAGTCTTTGCCAATATGCTTGCTATAAATACATTACAAGTTATAGTCCTAGGACTCCTGAGAAAACTGAGCCTGAGGGAAAGAATAAAAAAGTAGAAGAAATAAAAATTAGAGTAAAATATCTGAGGAATCCTTATTTTGATGACCACTTTGACATTAAAGATGTTTATACATTAGCTGGGAAGACACTAGCATGGATTTCGCAACGAAATAATGATAACCTTTGTTACAACCTGCAAATCATAGGATGGTTGGTTTATAAAAAATATGATAATTTGTTTGGGTTATGCCAAGAATGTACTAAAACAGAATCGTTTAAAGTCTATCCAGAAGTTGTCCAGTTCTTACAAAAAGAATTAGCCGCAGTGGGAGATGAAATAAAAGAATACTTAAATGATTGTGTATCCACCCTATCTGAAGCCACACCCATGGAAGTATCATTAGAAGAGTCAATACAGATAGCCATAGAAAATGCTATCAATAAAACTCAAAATAATGACATATCAGAACAAAAAAAGGTTAGTTGTATAGACAGGTTTTATTAAACAGGACCTATTCCACATATTCCTGCTGATCAATCAGTACTAGTAATCAGGGCAGTGGGCTAGTAAAATGTAGTGTCATTTTTTTCCAATTTTTAACATATTATAAATGAAAAGTGAGTTTGTTACCTCTTTCACACTTTAAAACACCGAATTAAGTGTTAAGAAATAATTCTGTACATTTTATGTATCATACTTATTATGAGTACCTATGATACATTTATGGAGTTATGAGTTCCTTTTCTATCCTATTTCAAAAATACGATCTTCCCTCAGACCTTACCTTTTCAACATCCATATTAATATCATAAATGTGAAAGTATGTTTCAATGTTTGAGCTGCAGGCAACAGCATAGATAAATCATAGCATAGAGCATATGTAGATACTAACCAAGTTGATTGAAATAAATAAACAGTATTTTTATTAAACATGCTGGTGTATATTTCAGCTATTTAAATTATGGGCTGCACAGCGGGAGTCAAGTTTACAAGAACAAATTAAACGCTTGGATAGAGCTAAACGCATGCAGCTTATAGAGCAGAAACAAAACCAACTAAAAGAAGAGGAACAGAGGTTGTGGTTCTTTGACAATGAAGATAAAATTGATCTTCAAATTGAGGAAAAAGAAAAGCTTGTAGAGCCCACGGTGGGAAAGAAACAGATTTCAAAGACCGCAGACGAAAATTACATCCCACCAGAAATTACTCCCCAACGAAAATAAAAGCTTGAAGAAATAAAATCTACATTTCATAATATGTATAATGCTGTTTTATTGTATTATAATGTTATGAGCTAATGGAACTAGAAAATAGAAAAGCTGGTATACAAAAAGCTTTTCCACATTCCAAATCTTACATTTGTTTATAATACACTAACGAATATAGACAACATGTCCTAGTAAGAGTTCACACTTCTCTGATGCTACTATAGACGGTATATACTATGGACCTTATGCACCGAAGGTTTCCATAGATACTACTAGAGCCCCAGTACTTGTTGATGCAAGACACACATTTAATGTTATCTCTTTCATCGATAGCCCGACGTCTCTTATGTATTGCGGAGTATATAAATAAGAGCGTTTTTAAACTGACGACGCCATATGTAAACGGCAGAATCATATAAAATGCCTTCGTCATATACACAGGTATAATGTGTAGTCACCCACCAATGCATTACTTGCCGCTAGACGTGTAGTCGTAGTAATAGTCGTGTATCCTTTAGGCGACGAATAAAATAGGACACCAATGTTAGCAATCAATATTATTATTATAAAGAAGTAAGCGTTTGTGAGTTTGTATGTTTGAGGCGGGTAATCTTCGAAACTACCAAACCGATTACTACAGAATTCAAAAATTATTTCACCATTAGAAAAGTACATTATCCAAGATTGCTATAGGCTATATTTTATCTCAAAATAACAATGGAAACGAAAATAAATCTACAGACTAGCTTGCCTGTTGGCTACATACAAAAGGTCTCATTAGGGCCCCCATTACATGGAGAGGTCGGGGTACAGATGAACACATACGGTATGTATATGTACTTTGGAATAAAAAGTTCATGGGAGTACTGGATCCAGTTTACAGTTACATAACCAAAGGCATGCCTTGCAGTGCTGTGATTAGTCACGTGCAATGTAAAGTATTATGGCAAATTGAGTTCACAATTTCGATATTGGGATATTTATAAATGTTTGCAATATACACTTCTCACTTTTCATTGCATGTTACTATACATTTTTGGTCTCTGACATAATTTTATGAGAGGCTATCATTTAATATAATTTTATTTGATAATTTTTATTTCCTCTTGTATCCTAGCTAGATCAGAGTTAATCTTTTGTAAAGTTTCTTCAGTATGTTTCGCTTTCTCAGTTTTTATATTGTCTTCTATATCTACAATATCTCTTGCTAATGCACCTGTATCATTTACTAGGGAAACAATTGTGTTGCACTCTGAATGCAATAATGCAAGCAATTTATATGCCTTCTTTGCTTGATCATCTTTCTTGGCATCCTGAAATGTATTGTCATATTGTGAATATAAATTACAATCAATAAATGTAATCCCAAATAATATCGATATTATTTTGGACCATCTAAAAAGCTATGTTTAATATACATACTATCGATAATATTGCTATGCAATATTACTTGATATTATTTATTGTGAAATTATCGATAGTATCGTACCATATAACTAATAGTATACCTAAGTTGAAGGACTATTCCACAATTTCAAATTTTTATATTTTGGCACAGAGTTTCATTTTTATATTTTGAGATATAGGACCCTGAAAATGGCATTTTTCGATTTTGAAGCTTACCCTAAAGAGTGTTTCATCTGCAATAGAAAAACATCTATCCAATTGACCTTCCAATGTGTTAATTTCTTTCTGAAGTTGTCTAGTGTCATCCAATATTTTCTTGATTTCCATGTTTTGTTTATCTACGTTGTTAATTATTTCCATAATTCTTTTTGTGTAAATTGACCTAAAATTATGTTGAAATTATTGAAATATTCCCCAAAATAGCAGTGGTTAGTGAGGCATGCGATAGTCTATGCTTACTTTCTGCCCTATCCGCTCAGTTCTCGCCGAGCGATTGGAGGAGAAATAAATTATTGCCACTACTTTGCTTCGATTTCCAAAGCGAAGTTAGGTCAGGACAAACTTCTGCTGCAGCAATATTATTATATAGGGTATTATTTTCGGCAACGAGAGCGGCAGGGGCTGAATGTAAATGTAGCAATAGATATGTAGCTGACACAATATAATAAACACAATATAATCAAACCTCTTATTCCCCCCTTTCAAATTTTCATAGTTATTCCTCAGTTGCTGCCTTAGTTCATCTTTCTTTGCATACTCATCTTTCATTTCTTTAGCATTGGTTTTTAATGTTGTCAGAATTTTTTTGCACTTGTTTCTTTCAGACTATAAAATAGAAATATGTTAAAGAAAAAGTTTTACAATCAATGAAGAAACCTATTATATAATCTAAAATTGCAAAATAATTGGATTGTAAATGTTACTTACCTCTGATAAAGCAACCTTGTTCTTTACTTTGTCTATCTCAACTTTTAGAGTTAAATTTCTAGATGTCAGCTCTTCACTCTTCCTGTGCAATATATTTATATTTCCGTGTACTTTGTCTAGTAACTTTTGTATATTATCTTCACTATCAATTTCTGTTATGCCAATACTGCTCAATATATTTTCTACATTTTTCATGTCTGCTTCTACTCTTTCACAAGATTTTTGAGCCTGAAAAGTTTTAAATTCTATGTTAACTCCTTGTTTTACAAGCCTAACCTGAAAGCATATACTAGGCGACATTGACATGCAATATATATCTCTCTCTTGTCTCGCAATATCTCTCTTGTCTTGCTTTACAATTAACATGAGTAAGAAACAATTTGTTATTTCTCTTGAGTTAATGGGAAATAGTGTGATACTATAATATGAACCAGTTTTGTTTTGAGTGATTTTCATTTGTGGTTTAAAAAAAATTATGCTTACCTGAGAATATTCTACATCCATTATGTTTCGTTCACTCTCTAGTGTGTCCAATTTTTGACTCAAAATAATAGCTGTTTCTTTCAATTCCTTTAGACTTTGTTTTATTTCAATTTGTACATCTGATTTTTCTGTGTAATCAGTTTTTACATCTTGTTCTGACGTGCAACATGTTTTCATTACCTTAGTGTCATTACTAACATGTTTAATTTTCAATAGTTTTTGTATTAATTGTTCCTTTGTAAGATTTTTCGGAGTTGATTGTATGGATAAAGGTTCTGAAAATCATAATGTAATTTTGATAAAGTTAGGATAGGCAAAGCTAGGTATTTAATAAAATTAATATCAACTTCACAAAATTATATATGTAAGTAATATATTATACTTATGTAATTAATAATAATATATAAATATTAAGTAACATTTGCCTAGGTCAACAAAAAGAAAAAACTTACATAATGAATATTTGGGAAGCAAAATTATATTACATGTGAATAATAAATATGACATAATAATATAACATTTGGAATAAATATACATTTGGGAAGATGTACTATCAATATGACTATATTCTGTAAAATATAGTTGTATTGATTCCAAAGCTTCAGTTATGTAAGTACATAATTTTTAATCATTACCAGGTGGATATGCATAGTCTCCAATTCCTGTGGTTAGCTGGGAATTACAACATGGAGGGATCCACATGAGGTTTAATTCTTCAGCAATCTTATGTCTGATGTCTCTAAAGAGTGTTGATTTTCTGTTGGTTGGTAATACATCAGTAGTTGTTTCATTCCCTTCAGTTGGCAGCCTCTCAATAAGGAACATAAAAACTTGTCGTAGGTCCGCTTCATTATGGTAAAGAAAAGTCTGATATCCAACATCATTTTTGTATCCCAAGTCCTGATAAAATAAAACATAATTGATTACTTCATATTCAATAAGCACATAATTAATATCAACGTAGAAGAAAAATGCAGATTCTAAATTTAAAAAATCGATTATATGAACTTTTCCTTCAAATAACTAATAATGATATGCTTTACTATTTTATTAGCGGCCCATCCCTGCTTCGCTTGGGTAAAAACAATATTTTTGGAAACAGTACATTTTAAATAAATTATACACCTAAACCTTCCTCAAGAATCACAATATCTATTGGTGAAAACCACATAAAATATCGTGCAGTAGTTTTTGAGTTTATCTTGAACAGACCGACGCGGCAGAGGATTTGTTTTATAATATGTAAGGATTTATTGCACTAACTTTTTTTACAACTTTTGAAAGTAAATAAATTTAAAAAATACCTTACAAATTGAAGCTATCTGAGCTGCAACTTCTATCCTGTGGGATATACCAGAGGGTAATTTCATTGGAACTTTCAATGTTTGATTTATTGATATTAGACATTTTGAAGCAGCTTCAATAATGGTTTCCACAGGCAATTCACATATGTTTTTTATTTCTTCATCTATCTTCCTGGAATTTGATAAAATTATATGATAAATTTATTGATATCTCTTATAGCAGTGAGCTATGCAAACCCTATTGTGATAGGTTTCATAGTAAGTGTTGGATCTTAAAATGCATAAAATTTGTACTTTAATTTATAATATATATATCGTATATAACTGAACTTAAAATACTTAAAAATATGCATAAATAAATTGGATGCAATCCACACTTCCATATCATATATTAATATTAAAAAAGTAAAAGTTTGTTTGCCTGTCATATCAAAACGGAACAATGAGATAATTTGTCATTTCTGTTAATGTAATTTTTTGTGTGGAGATAGTTGGAAAGGTGGAGACTAACATAGGCAATTTTTTGCCGAGGACTGAGCCCTCAGGGAACAGGTAGTAAGTAACTCACACATTCAATTGGCGAATAAAGTGTAAAATAATGGAGTCCACTTCTTCCATAATAGCAGGCGACGGAACGAAACTCAGTCAAAACGAAATGTATTTAGTTGTATTTAGCCATACAACCAAGTAAATAATAAAATAACCTCAAAACGCCTTAAAATCTTTGATTTTTTTTTTTTTGATCTTGGGGTTAGAGTTGGATGAATAGAGTAGAGTTTCAAATACAACAAACAACATCAAAGAGTTAATTATTATTCTACAAACTCCATCTAATCATAATACAATACAATTCTCCAATAAAATATCCCCAAACAAAATATAAAATAAAACAAGAACAAAAACAGATGTGTCACTTGGACATTGATATTTTAATTTTTTGACTGTGCGTGTTGTAGCGCGCGCTTGATGAGCCGTTGTGTGTTGACATCATTCTAAGCTGAAACCGAATGAACCGTGCGTGTGCGATGCGCCGGCCGAGCCAACATATAGGCAAGGTAGCGTTGTGTCTTTGATGACGTTATTTACTCCGAGAAAATTCTCAACATATCCTTTTAACTATGTTCCACAATTATGCAAAGCTCAGCGCAGATGGCGCTACTAGTACAACTGAGGAATTCAAAGGCGCTCAAAGCGCCAATTTTTTATTATTGTTGCAGTTATATTTGTACCAAAAATACCTTCTACGCAATCGTGCTGCTAGTTTAAAGTAAAAAAGAAGGATTAAGTGGATTATCCTGAAAATAATAACACTATTTTAGGTTATGTTCTGCATTATTTGGTCAACTGTGGGCATAAACTGATATGAACTTGATTTGGACTGAAGATCTTACCTGTATGAAGTTTTGGAGTGATTCAGGTGTATAAAGAAAGTCACAAGTCATAGATCATATCACTATATTGTAGTCAAGTAGTAACAAGCAGCTTACGTTCTTTTGTACAGTTCTATTGTAGTTCGCAAAATATATGCTTATGTGTTATGTATATATTTTGCGAAATTTAACATAGGTATATAGAAAATCCTTGCACACCACAAGTCTTACAGTCTGGCGCGAAACCTTAGTATTGCCACATCACCCCCCTACGGAGGAAGGAAGGTTACAGGTCAAAAGGACGAGAGAAATGAACTTTTCGACCTACGCGTGTAATGTACGGGGCATTTGTACCATTAGTACTAGTTGGGTGTTAAGGTGATGGTACAACAGACGATGGATACTCGTTAAGTGTTTGTGGATTTGTTGATGAATCTGTGTTGGGTAGGACTACATTCGTGGATATGAGTGGATTTATTCCTATGAAATACACGACGAATTACGATAGGAAAATCTCAGTAATTTTATCGCGTACTCTGTAAGACTGGTAAACATATATGTTACAAATTCGCATTTTTTTCTCATCCCGCAAACTTGTTCAACTTGTCCGCTTCCTGCTTTGTAATGTAGAATTGTAGATATCCCGTACCGTTTCCTACATATTATGTGCCATCATGTTTTTCGCAATGTGTCCCGTCCCGTTACCCACTATGTGTCTCCTTCCCATTTCCCGCTCCAACTCCCACTCCCGCTTTCTGCAACACGTGCCGTCCCATTTTCCATGACGTTTTACGGCCCGGTTTTTTATTATCCACAAACATAAATTAAACATTTTTTGTATTTACTATTACTGTTAATTACTATAAAAAGTAATTTCAACTATTTAGCTATCGCTGCTAGTGACAGACAAACAGACATACAGACGTTGCCCGCGGCTTCGCCCGCGTGATGTGTCTTTGCTCTGTCTACACCGTAAGAGATAAAGTCGTGTAAAATAGGTTTCTATATAGAAAAAGTCTAGCAGGGTCAAATCACACGATCTTATTGGCCTTGGAGAATTGACCTCGAAGGGCCACCTCGTCTGCTGTAAAATGGATGACGTATTGCGACATTTGCATTGACGAACACCCAGGCTTTGATATAATCATAACAACCCCATTCCACCCTAATAGGGATGATGGTATTTCACTTCCACCACGTTAGATTTCAAATACGTTGTGTTATTCGTAATCAGCGACCCGAAAAACCGTACAAACAATACCCATGTTGATATTTGACTTTATTAGCCCCTTTTCCCCCATTTAGGGGTAATTTTTTGAAAAATCCGGAGACCTGGATTTACTAATTTTTTGATAGAAGTAATCCTGTAAAGTTTCAAACGAAACAAATTAACTAATCTGGTTTCCCCATACGAACTTTGGATCCTCTAAGGAGGTGAAAGGGGACCTTCTTAGAGGATGAATTTTGATTGAAATCCTTTCTTAGTGCACCCCTAGGCCACATAAGGAACCTACGTGCCAAATTTGAAGTTTCTAGACCCAGCGGTTTAGGCTGTACGTTGATATGTCAGTCCGTCAGTCATTCAATTTGTTCTTTATATATTTAAAAAAAGAAAAAGATCAACGCTGATCGTTGAATTCGTTCCTTGATATCTACGGTTATGGTTTTACCATCACTAGCGCGTCCCACTATCTTAAAGGGGCCTGTGTAAAGAGATTGCAATGCTCGCCGTACAGAATCGTCTTGAACGAAAATATGAGTTGCTGACTTGATAAATTAACTGAACAGGGCTGGTATGACGAGACGCTGAAGTTGGTCGGAGACTTATTTAAGTCCATATTTTAATAAGTCTTCACGTGTGAAGTGTTCGGAGCTTTTTTTCGACCGTTTACTGGCTTGAAAAATTTACATCGTGAGCCGTATCCCATAGTTTTCGAAGTTTTTTATCTTATGGAAAACGATTTTTCCCAATATTTCTGCACCCGAATATGCTACATTGTTGTATATTTTTACAAACGAATGCTTGCATAATGAAAGGATTAATAAAGTACTCTAAAATAAACGTTTTAATCGACATAGCAAAAGGCGGCAAAGCTTTTGTGCACTTAACATACAGTGCTGTACTCTGGCGGGATAAATGTGCAGTAATACTGTCTATTAGTAAGTACTCCGTGTACTTATTAAATCCATGCGTTAACTTTTTTCCGTTTGGAAAAAGGAAGGAATGTGAAGAAAGTATTTATATTTTCTTTTGCATAAAATCTACGATTTTATCAATGTGTGCGGGCAGAGATAGCGCGCCGCTTTCTAAACTTAAGCTTCTAAATCTATGTGTGCGGCTCGGATTCATTCATTTTTATGTTCATTCGGTTTCAGACAGCTCATCAAGCGCGCGTTGCAACATGATTGCAACCAATGTTGCGATACGAACAGTACTTTAAAAAAATCATACTGTCAAAATTACAAACTTCAAACATATTTTCCAAATTGCTATAGGTAGTTTGAGCTTGATCTAGGTGACTTGAGAATACCTACGCTAAAAAGTAAGTACCTACCTAAAAGGACAGTGCTTCATGCCGTACCTATTTTATTGTAAGAAATATTCATAAGTACCTACGTATTCGTATCATAATGATCATTTTCGGCTTATATTAGTTGGTTATAATAACTGAAAAAAACTTAGTTCTTTGCAAGTTGGTACTTTGTTTTTCTTGATTTAGTGTAGTGTGATAGAAATCCCCATCTACGTGCGATAAATTTGTATAACTGAATAATTTATTGAGCGACATATATTTCCAGGTCTCAGAAATGGCTAATCAATGGGGACAAAAAGCAGAGGAATTAGAAATCACAAACAAAGTAGCTGGGTTGGGCCTGAAGAAATCTCTTGATCAGACAGCTGAATCTGACGATGCTCCAGATGCAGCAAATCCAGCAGAAGCATCTCTATTAATGAAAATAATAAGGCAAGGTTTAGTTGAGTCAAAGTTAGATATTGAAATTCAAAGAAAAGATCCGAACTCACCTCTTTATTCTGTGAAAACATTTGAAGCTCTTCATTTGAAACCCAACCTGTTGAAAGGAGTCTATGATATGGGGTTCAATGCACCCTCTAAAATTCAAGAAACGGCTTTACCAACATTGTTGGCTGATCCTCCACAAAACATGATTGCACAGTCTCAGTCTGGTACTGGTAAAACTGCTGCATTTGTACTTGCTATGTTGAGCAGAGTTGATACTTCAAAAAATTACCCTCAAGTGTTGTGTCTCAGTCCCACCTATGAACTTGCAATTCAAACTGGTGAAGTTGCTGCTAAAATGGCAAAATTTTGTCCTGAGATTAAACTTAAGTATGCTGTTAGGGGGGAAGAAGTGCCAAGAGGTACTAAGATTACTGACCATATAATTATTGGCACACCAGGCAAGATGCTTGATTGGGGTGTGAAGTTTGGCATGTTTGATTTAAGCAAGATTAGAGTGTTTGTGTTGGATGAAGCCGATGTCATGATAGACAGGCAAGGGCATCAAGACCAATGCATCCGCATCCATAAATGCTTACCAAGTACTTGCCAAATGATGTTCTTTTCTGCCACCTATGACAGTGCAGTCATGGAGTTTGCTGAAATAATTGTTCCAAATCCAATAATTATTAGACTTTTGCGTGAAGAAGAGTCCTTGGATAACATAAAGCAATATTATGTGAAATGTAAAAGCTCTGAAGAAAAGTATAAGGCGATTTGTAATATATACGGTGTTATTACTATTGGTCAAGCTATCATATTTTGTCACACAAGAAAAACAGCAGGGTGGCTGTCAGAAAAAATGTCTAAAGATGGTCACTCTGTTGCTGTGCTCTCAGGAGAATTGACTGTAGAACAGAGAATAGCTGTGTTAGATCGCTTCAGAGCAGGCTTGGAGAAGGTATTGATTACAACTAATGTTTTGTCTAGAGGTATAGATGTAGAACAAGTTACCCTTGTTGTGAATTTTGACATGCCAATGGATATGAATAAAAAAGCAGACTGTGAAACATATTTGCATAGAATTGGACGCACAGGAAGGTTTGGTAAAGCTGGAATTGCTATAAATTTGATTGATTCTTCATTGGCAATGGAAATTTGTAACAATATTGAAGCACATTTTGGGAAAAAAATCAAGCTTTTAGACATTGAGGATGCTGAAGAAATAGAAAAGATTGGTGCATAGTTATTCTTTAATGTTAGTGTTAAGATTTATTTTTGTACTTGAATTTCCTGCATAACAATAACAAACTGTTGCATTGCATATAATGTACCTATATGCAGGTTTAAATTTAATAATGTTAAAGATATATTTATACATGCCAATGGATATGAAAAGCAGACTGTGAAATATATTTGTATAGAATGGAATGCACCAGAAGGTTTGTCAAAGCTGGAATTGCTATTAGTTTGATTCTCCATTGGCAATGGAAATTTGCAACAATATTGAAGCACATTTAGGCAAAAAGATCAAGCTTTTGGACATTTAGGATGCTGAAGAAATAGAAAAGACTAGTACATAGTTATAAGATTTATTTTTGTACTTGAATTTCCTGCATTACCTACAATAACAAGATGTTGCACTGCATATAATGTACCTATATGTAGATTTTAATAAACAATGTTAAAGATATATTTATTTTTATTATGTATATTATAGCATTTTTTTAACATTAACATTCCCACAGGACCATAGGAAGTGCTACGAAAAAAGAAAGGCCTATATCCAGCAGTTGATATAGACTTGGAAAATGATGATGATATGGAACATTCTTTTAAATTGTTTCGAAGGAATTTGCACAATTTTGTTTAATTTTGAATGTCAACATCTATAACACAACAAATGTTATAAGATCATTTTAATAATATGTAGTGATAAGGTCACTAGGTACATATTATTTACTTTTAATATGTTGTGTAAGTATTTATTTATACAAAAAAGAAAATATGTAATGACATACATATATTATTTACCCAGGATATTCTTATATGAAAATATATTTTCAAGAATCTATAGCTCCTATATTACAGCACTGGGTATTTATCAATCATCTTGAATATTTGGATTGCAATGATAATAAACATAGTTAAAATCAATGTTCTACTCTTTATAAACAGACCATATGTTATGTTGAATAGAAACAACAACAAAACTAAAATATGCATTGTGTATAACTGAACACTCAAAAATAGACAGGCAATACAAATACTGTAGAATGGTTTTATGAGAATGGGACTATTGGGAATAATGAATTAATAAAAATAAAACAGGTTTTATTATTTATTACAGATGCTTCACTAACTTCATTTCACTAGTTTTACATTTTCTAAAGATTATACTATTAACGAGCCGATTGAGCTGCAGGCTCGGGATTTGTAGCTCCTGATATCATCACAAAGATAGCAATGGGAACAATATACATCCACTGAAACAAAATGAAATATCCATCAATATTATGTAGATCTTTTTATATGATTTTACCTGAACTGATATACACTTACATATTTTGCTAAAAATGATCTGTTATCTTTGACATCCCCCTTTTCTCTAGCCTCTCTTTCACGTTCCAATTTTTGTATATAAGAAGCTGTGTCAGGGCTGAAATAAAAATTATAATTATTACTTAATAAAAATTACTTTTTTTAAACACATTCATTCAATGCAAGTTTTAAAACCAAAAACCTACACAGGTGCCTGATCCACATGACGGAGATAGAAATTGGAATTTATTGAATATCCTTTGTCAGATTCATATTTTAGGGGTCGAGAAGAATTTGCCACTTGGAAACTGACAACAATCACAGCTCCATTAGGTAAAACCCAAGCATTTATTACATCAGATAGCCCACTTTCCAAAAAAGCTCTAGCTTTTACTGATGACAAAAATTCTGTTTCTCTATTTTCTGCAGAAGTTACTATAGTTCTGATAGAATAAAAGCCATCATACTCTGCTATTTCCTAAAAAAATAAAAAAGTGTGTGAAAATAACATTTAACACTAGAATAATTACACAATCTTATGAGATTTTATGTTTTCAAAATATGCCTCTTGAAAATAAGTACTTACTTTCAGTTCTTGAATGTGTTGTTTGGTAAAAGGGGTTTGTTCTATTGACGAAATTCCAGATCGAATACTCTTTAACCCAATGTTTCCCCGAGTACAATACTTTTCATTACAATTTATTGTATGTTCAATTTTAATGTTTAGCCATCCATCATAGTCAATGCAAATCTAAAAAAATAATAATAAATCGACTAGACTGTCGTGTAATAGGTATACCATACCATCAGAATAGAAATAAACAGATACAAGAAAATTGGTCACTACAAATACATATTTGTACATACCGCATATTGGAATATTTTGATAAAATAAATCAATTTTAAAATGGTTTTCATCGTGTATACTGATGGATGTTGTAGCAGTTTAGAAAAAAAAATATCCAAAATACAGAAAAATAAACTTTAAATTGTAATTACTTCTTAAATTGATCTAATCCGTATAGGTACCTAGTCCAAAATTCAGCAGTGCAAATTGCAAGTGCAATGCCATTTGCCACTCTTTCACTGACATTGACGTGACAACACTGACAATGACAAACGTATTATACTTTTTTTAATTCGTATCCCATGTTGTTGAATGGTTGACAGCTCAAACCTCGAGCTGTCAACAATTCGCTTCGCTCGCGCGGTCAAAAATCCTACTTTGTTGGAAATTATACCCATCAAAGTATGCCTACAATGGCTGTTTCTGGTCATATGGTGGCCAACGGATACACAAAAATAATATTTCTGTGGTAGATAAATAGAGGGTATTATGTACTGTATGTATGAATAGATTTGAACCGGATCGCTATAGCGGTAGCTTTCGCCAGGGACTCCTCGACTAGTTCTTAGATATACGTAGTTGCAATTTTTTTGAAAACTTATATGTTAAAAACATGGATTTAATAAGTACTTCGTACGGAGTACCTACTAATTCCATGAGTTGAACTTAGAACGTCAAGAGGATGGGCACACGGTGACAACTACGCCACAGAGGTCGTCACCGAAGAGTATGTTTGAGTATTTTTATTAGTTGTTTTTCATGGAATTAGGTAGTAGGTATACTCCGGAATACCTACTAATTCCATGTTGTTTGTATCTAAGTAGGTAGTAGGTACAATCAGCAGTAGGTAAACAAGATGAAAGAGTTTATCTCATTAGTTTCGAAGTTCCGACTTGGTTCCCAATCTAAGTCGTTAATTCCTGACCGCGGCACGCACGTGTCGGATTAACCGATAAATAATACTTTGTTGGAAAGTGCATATAACACGATTCTCGTCGTAAGTAACCATTGAACAATAACAGTTAATCCACACATTATCCTTCATATTATAAAACAAGTCCTCTGCCGCGTCTGTCTGAATGTCTGTTCGCAATAAACTCAAAAACCACTCCACGCATTTCAATGCGGTTTTCGCCAATAAATAGTGTGATTCCTGAGGGGTGTACAATTTATTGTTTATGTTTTTATTATTATATTTTTATCCGAGCGAAGCCGAGACGGGCCGCTAGTATAATATAAATAACAATACATAGAAATCTGAAATCTTAGTACTGAAGACTTAAGCTGTTTAGAATGTAAGTAGTCGATTCGTCCGTTATCCGTTAACGGCCAGTTTTTATGTAAAACTAGATGTTGCCCGGGGCTTCGCTCCCGCAGGAGTTTTTAGATAAAATATAGCAATCTTGAATAATGTACCTTTCTAATGCTGAAAGAATTTTTGAAATCTGTTCGGTAGTTTTGGATATTACCCGCCTCAAACATACAAACTCACAAACTTACAAACGCTTACCGCTTTGTAATAATAGTATAGATTACAACAACTTTTTTTAGAAGAATTTGGGGTCTGAGATCTTTTTACGGATTCTCATACGAGATGAAATTAAAGATGAATACTCCCTTTACCCTGACGTGGAGCATTCCGCTTCAATACATTCTCTTTGAGCACAAGGGAAACTCCAGGAGGGTAATCGGGTTTAGTAACATAATACATCTTTTTTAACATCACCCGCAATGAGATAAATGAGTAAAATAATTTTGGCTTTATTGGAACATTATTGGAATTCTTGAGCTCAAATTGCCTGTTACAATAAAACTGGAATTCCGCAGGATATTTCATTATCTAGATTCTACTCATCTCTTTTGCTGGTCATTACTAAATATGTTTACTCGTACGTCGATTATTGCAGTTAAAGTCTCATAACAGAAAGCACAGTCTATGCGTCTCTATTTAGTACATCTACATAAGTACCTACATAAACATAGAAATGCCAAGAAAGACGTACAAAAAAATAAATTTATATATTTTTATTAAAAAAATGGCAAGCCTACTGGCATAACAGGGACCAAAACTATTTAAATGAGGTTCTTTCGGCATTTTTTCTTAACAGTGATTGTTTCGAAATGCTACTATTATTTAATTTCAAATATGACGTGAAAAAGTCAAGGCCTGATTTCTGAATAAACGATTTGATTTGATTCAATCGTTCAACAAAGTATTTGTAATTAGCTTTATATATTTTTTAATGATGGCTTCACTCTCATCTGTAAAGAAAAAAAATATAGACTTAGGAAAACTTCTGGGGGATCATGAGTGATTGAAAAATACTTATATAAAAAGAACATTCGATGCGCCATGCATTGTTCGCAGGGCAGACAGTCGGGACAAACTTAATTTAGTACTAGTTGAAGTGGATAAGCGCGAGTGGAATTATTTATCCACGGAGGCAGCGGTGACTGTGACGGAGTTGCCAAGGCCACTCTGGGTACGCTCGCGGGAGCGAGAGCGGAAACTAAATGTTTTTAATATACATAGAGAAATATTTTACATATATTTTTCTCAGCATTCGACCACACGGTTGTAGCCTCCCTCAGTTTATGCAATCGATATCGATCTTAAGTACCTAATCTCTATTAACTTTACACGGCTGTTCTCTTACATCATTAGATCAGCCGAATTTCGGTCTTCTCTGTAGGCGTGTTCCCACATGGTCTTTACCAGAAGTTTGCACCAGGTTATTTTTCTGTGTCTTTGCGGTGTCTTCTGAGTCGCACGTTTATCTTGGGTTGTTTAAGCCGTGGCGTGGAACCAATATCTTGAACAGGATACCCAAGCTAGTCGCCTTCAGGGGTTCCTGAAGTAAACCAATATCGAGCTGAATAACCGCATCTCCGCCATCATCCCTATGATAATATTCTTCTCTCCCGATGATTTTCCGTTAGACATTGTACTTACTAATAAGTAGAGCAGCTTTTATTTCAGCTTGCTTAGTAATATCAAGATTTTTCTATTTGAAACATTAGTTATTCATTATTATCATCACGAGTATCAATGGCTTACTCGTACCTATATTAAAATGGGCTACTCGTATGTAGCTGAAAACTTTTCCGAAATACTAAATGATAATTCCAAAAAAATGGAAGTTTTAGCAGAAACACATCGTATCGAGTTCGTATCCGCTACATGCGGTAACGTGTCATGGTGTTATTGTTACGGTCTCAACTGTTAGACGGCGCTCTAATTGAAAAATGCAGTTAGTTAGCTTGAGCTTTAATTCCTAATATACGAATAGAACCTAGGATACGTGCTATCAATCTGAAGACCTTTTAATAGAACGTGACAAAAGTATTTTTGGCGGCCTGGCCTGGCCCATATACTCGTACGCTGATCTGGCCACAAATACCTACTTAGGTAGGTACTTGTTCAATTTAACTGCTTATTTGTTCTTTGTTTGATTCGAATTCAAATTTGGAATGCCTTTTACAAACTTTACATTGATTTTAGCCTAGTTTTATTGTCATATTTAGGCGTAGTCTACCTATGTATTTTGTATAATGGACACTTTACACCACACACTTCTTATTCAAATGTAACAAAGTAAAAAATTTTATGCAGTTGCATCATCTCAATGTATGTGTACTTTAAACCATAAACTTTTACTCTTCGGATCGGGGACCGGGTTAGTAATTTTGAATCGGTGTAAAATATTTTACATTATTTGATAGGTATCAAAGTATGAATAAGTTGATGGATATTTAGTCGCTACCTACATATCCGTGATAAAAATATTGGGCGCGGGCAACCGTAAAATTAAACAACGCGTTGCCGGCTGACATGTGATATCAATATTGTATCTTATTTTTATATTTAGGGATTACTACAGCCCTACAGCTTATTTTAATTATAGCATTATACTTACTTTGTATTAGAACGAATTTTTACTGGGGATAATATTAAATTTTGAGCACCTAATTCTAGTTTTCACAAAGGCTCGTAATAAAAACTAGTTCTAACTAGGGAAAATTCGTTATATATATAACTAGTGTTAACTATAACATATACATACCAATATATTAGTGGACGTGGCGACACGGTATCTTGAAATCTAGCCATAAAGTTCATTCATACGTATAGGTGCAAGAATTTAGTTTTTTAACAAATATGTAATTAAATTAAATTTATAGATGACAGTGTCCAACCATCATCGTGCATGCAATTTATGATATCATCGAAGGCCGCTCCTAGCTCACGTCAGTATCGGGCTGATACGAGATAATTGAACATGCCCATCCCGTCCATTGGTAATGAATTTCGCCTCTTTCTATACATAGGTCAGTAATAAATAGTACGATATCAAAGTGCATTTTGGTAATATGAAATGAAAAGTAGATAGGCTCAGCGTTGCCAGATTTTTTATGGGCAAAGCAGGATTTTGAGAACTAATGAGTAAAAAAGAGGAATTATTCTTTATATATAACGGATGTGTTGTAAGTATTGTTATTGAAAATTTAAATTAGGTTATTTTATAAAATCACAATTTGTTTAAAAGTATGCCGATTTCGTGTTTGTTTTTAATTGCGACTTCAAATCCTAAAATGAGTTACAGTAAATTCTGCACTCATAATAGGGCGTCCCGCCAAAATCGGGGTGTCTGGCAACGCTGTACCTACTTATGACTATTACTATGCTAACAGTGGCACACAAAAACGTTTATTGCATTAAGGTGTTAAGCATCTTAACTTGAGATTGACAACAAAGTTTGTTGTAAATAATACTAAGTATTATTAAAATTTGTGATATTGTACATCGTCTGTCTTTTGAGCCGTAAATCATACTTAATCGTCATTGGGAATTGGGACCTTTGTTATGCCGGCTCTACACTATCGCGGAACAGATGGTCGCTGAACTTTGGCGGATTCGGTATACAAAGCTGGCGTTAATTGCAGTAAATAAAACTCATACAAACTACGCAGTGTTCATGCATTCGTGTCGGCATCTGTCAGAGGTTAGCGATAATGTTCTGCCGGCATTAGTGTCAAAGATAGAAATATTCGCTATTTCCATCAGCAAACAAATCATAAAGATATATCGCCAGTGCTTAAACTCATTGTTATTTTAGATTTGAAAAGACTCATACCAAAAACTATTGAAGACAAAGATAAAAGTTTCTTTAATTTTCATAAATCGCTGAGCGGCGATAAAGTGCGCCCACATAAGTATGTTTTATCACAAATCCCTACTGTTATGTAATGATATGATCGTTTAATAATCATCTATTTATTAGGCGTATTAGTTTGTGTACTAACTAAATGGCTAATCATTAGCAGATATGGTTAATATTTTTAAGTAAGCAATAAATATTTCTTATCTTCATTTTATTGTTTTAATGGGATCAGGAAATTTCCATGCAGTTTCTCATAATTATAATGTTTTTAACATAAGTGTGTTTGATGAGAACTTGCGTATTTCCATAAACTTGTTTTGATTTGTAATATCTGGTAGCATAGGTTACGATAACAATTCAGAATTTTGTTTTATAGAGATTCCATAACCAGGAGGGAATTTAGTAGTTTTAGGTAATAATATATTTACATATAAATGCGAAAATAAGTTAGTTTGTTACCTCTTCACACTTTATCTGCTCAACCAATATTCTTAAAATTCTGCATAACTATATGTTACCTACAGGTGCTTGAAGTTTGAAGTAAGGAGAGGGACATAGGGTGCCTTTCATTGCGGAAAAATCCCTGTCCGTTTGAGAAATTGCTAGATTTTTTTTTATAAAACTTTGCTTCACTAGGTAAGTAGTGTTTTGTTCTATAAAAATATAAAAAGTAGCCTATGTAAAAAAGTAGCCTTGAACGTTTCGTCTATATCTGTGCCTAATTTCATCAAACTCAGTACAGTCGTTTTTTAGTTTATTCATTACAAACAAACAAAAAATACAAGTCTTTTCTCTTTATAATATTAATATAAATTGGTATTAAATCTATGGATACATGTAATATTGTCAAATATAAAATTAAATATTTGTGAGAACTTAGTTATTGGATGAAACTAACGATGTTTTTAAAAATTAACTAACTAAACATATTATCTTTTTTATACGAATTCAGAATACAATTTTTTCGGAGCAACCAAATACTTCTCTGTTGCACCGTTGTTGTTATCTATCTGTGGCACCAATAACACTACTCCATAAAATTATATAACTTTCGTTTTATCTTACTCTATTACGAATGTATATTAAGAGTTCCAAATCTGCCATTGGTCATAACAGACTTTGTCGGTGTCACGGCAAGGCATCTCTCATTGTATTTCTTTAGGTACGTACTTGGTAAATTTCAATAGATTTTGAAGAATTTTACCTACTGACTGGCCGTGCTTCTGAACTATTTATTCCTAAATTTTCACGGAAAAGGTTCCATGGAGGCGCGGCTGGTTTTTGAAATGTATTAATTAATTTATTTGTATTTGTTGGTTTTTTTTACAATGCATTTAAAATATATAAGTTATTTAAATTAAAATGTATTTAAATGCTATTGCATTTAAATACATTTTAATACATACATAAAAGGAATTAGAATTACATTAAAGGAATTAGAATTAAACAGACAAACTTAGTTTTTACTAATCTGTAAACCTGCTTACTTACCTTATAAGTTACATTTCCAATGATTTCAGGTACTAAACTTTTTATTCACAATGGCTACAAAGAAGTTTGCCGGACCTTCTCCCTACAGTTTGAAGCAGACGTACCCACCTGAAGACTACTTACACACAGAGTAAGTACCAAGTATCAGCCTTAATTTATTAAGCCTTTCAACTGATTTCCAAAATAAAAATAATCGATGTGTGTATGTATGTTTGTTTGTTTCTTTGTTTGTAACGCGATAACTTTCGAACCGTTGTTGGTCCGATTTTGATGAAATTTAAAAGGTATGTAGGCCAATAGAATTTTTAAGTTCGTGCAGCATCAAAATCGGTTTTCGTGAGGTCTAAGTTCGCGGCGAACAACGAGTTTATTTTAAGTTACGTAACATGCTGAACGTCTTTGGGTTAGAAACTTATACATATAGGTATGTATGTTATGAAAAAAAACTTAATATGGCGTACCTTGTGTTAACAAATGCGAGTTCAAATTGCACTTAACCGCCAATTATAAATGGTATGCTCCATACCATTACTAAATTTAGATTTAAAAGTACTCGAGTAACACTCGTAATATTTCAATTTCTTTGCGCCAGGTATTTAAACTTCAGCACCAGGAACCATGCCGCCAAGTCTCAGGCTGCACCAGTGGTCGGTGCTCTGTTCGGCCTCGGCCGAGCTGGATCCATCCACTTGACCAGCATCGTTAACAACCCCCGCATTGTCCTGAAGTATGTGGTGGATGATCGCAAGGAAATCTTCCCAGACTTGAGGAAGTACTGGAAGTTCGGTGATAATGTTCACCTAATCACCTCGGCTGAATCCAAACGCGTCTATGAAGATAAGAGGTATGTATGGCTTTGTATTAGAAAATGAAAGATTAATATGAATCCACGACATTAAAGATTAATATCACTGTGTATTTAATGAAACGAGAACTGCATTATTAATATTTTGATTTGCAGTGTCAATGTAGTCTTCATCGCTTCCCCAACTTGGACTCACCACGACATTGTCGTCAACTCGATCGCCAACAACAAGGACGTGTACTGCGAGAAGCCCATCGCTGAGAACATCGAGGACACCAAAAAATGCTACGAAGCAGCTAAAGCCAAAGGGCGCACGCTCTTTGCCGCCTTCAACCGGCGCTTCGACCCCGCTTACAGCGGCCTCAAAGAAAGAGTGCGCAAGGGAGAAGTTGGTCATGTCCAAATTCTCAAAGTTACCGCAAGAGATTCTCCACTGCCAACTATTGACTACTTGAAAACTTCAGGTATGTTCTGTACTGGCGAAATTTTTTAAATATTGTTTGAACTATCATTATTTTTTTAAATCGTACGAACGCTCCATTCTAAGGGTGAGCTGCACTGTCACATTTTGCGCTGATTTTTTTGCGTTTAGACATTTTTTTAAGTTCGTGGAGCATCAAAATCGGTTCAGTCGTTTTTGAAATATTTCACGTTACATTTCACAATAAATATTTCAATAGTTTACGTTTTTCTGCGCAAGTTAAAGTTATGCAACCCACCCTAAATGACATTTGCGTGTGACGTCACATGAAAGCAATTTGTTCACAAAGAAAGCCATTGAAAATAAATGTTTGTTCGAAAGCTATAAATAAAAGTTTTCACACAATGAGAGTTGTGTCTCTAGTTCATATTTTATAGATTGGTGATTTCTTCTCTTACACATATAAATAAGTTTGTGTTATCTGATGATGATGACCTTTGACTAAAATACATAATATTTATTTGTATCATAATTACATTTATAACATATCAACAACAACAGATAGCTACATATAAATCAAGGCCCAACAAGTTAATTATATTATAGTCATATTAAATATTTATGAAATTATAAATTCCACCAAGAAAAAATCATCAGTTGCTCGACTGTAGAAATGAACTTAAAATTTACTTTTTAGTCGATATCATATAAATAAAAATTTTATATTCGTCTGAAAAAATCAGCTCTGTAGAAAGAGACTGTAATAACGACGATCTATTATCAAAACCGGCTGCAAAAATGTAAATCATTACCAGGTGGTGTGTTCCATGATTGCCTGGTGCACGACTTCGACATGTCGTGCTGGGTGCTGGGCGAGCTGCCGGTGCGCGTGCAGGCCTCCGCTTCTGCCCTCATCCCCGAGGTCAAAGCCATCGACGACTTCGACACCATCGCCTTCCTCCTCACATTCCCCTCCGGAGCCGTGGCTCTAGGGGACAACAGCCGCTTCTCTGCCTATGGTTATGACCAAAGATTAGAAGTTTTCGGCAATAAGGGTACGTATACTTTAATTTCTATAACTTTCTAACGTGTATACTTTTCAAGTCGAAATGGCAAATAAGTTATATTAATTTAGACCTTAAGGACTGTCACGAAACATACCATTAGCACGTAATTAGCACGTTACTAAAGTCCACATGCTGTATCTTTTTCCCATACGGATACGTATCGTGTATGTGAACGTGCGGACGCAATGACGTGTACATTATTTATGTTTCATGGTAGGGCCGGCAATTGCCCTATCATTGGCCTCATTCGGGTTCTCTATGGAGTAGAAGGAGGACACTAATTTTATTTTTCACTTTATTTTGGCCCGAAACTGTCAATATAATACTAGTATTCATTATTACAAAATTGTAGACGTTGCCGAATATTTATAAAGGCTAAATTTCTTGAAATGTTTCATACGTATAGTTAGCAGTAGGTATGGAGAAGCATATAGTTCCTATGGGGAATTTGTTCTACTCCGTACGCGAGAAAAAGCTGGTTGAATATATTTGGGCTGAATTTACCTAGATGGGTTCATCTTTATGTATATCATACCTTGAAATAGATTTAAATTGAAGTTGCGGTTGTGGTTGTGATTGAACGATGTATATCACGACCACTATTATACGTTTAAAAGTATAGTACGCATATTTTTGTTATTGATTTTGTTTGATTTGTGATCTTTGTTATAATTTATTTTATTTCAGGTATGATTAAGGTCGAGAACGAAAGGCCGTGCCACTCCACAGAGGCCCTCATCGGTCAGGAGGGACTCAAGCAGACCCCCATTTTCTACTCGTTCCCGTCCCGCTACAAGCTCGCCTACAAACACGAATTGGAACATTTCTTGGATGTTGTTCAGCGTGAGTACATGTTTGATTGTTAAGTAATTGTTGCTTTTCTTACTAAATTAATCTCGATATTTCATAGTAACATAATTATAGATTTTTGCAGGTTAGATTTAATCGAATTTCTGTTATTAAAACTTTGGGCACCTCTCTCACTAGAGAAGGTTAAATATTAGCATGACTTGACTAGCTCGCTAGCTATGCCGGTTCATTTATGGAAATTGCATAGCCAAAATATTTTTCTTTATTAGTCTAAGTTGTATTTTTGATCTTTCCATTGAAATCCTAAGTATATGCCTATAAATTTGCCTCTTTTACAGATGGCGTCCCTCTTGAAGTGACCAGCTGGCAGACGCTAGCGGTTAGTAAGATCGCGACCGCCGCGGAAGAGAGCGCACGCACCGGCAAGTCCGTCGACATCGACTGGTCCAGTGACAACATTCCCGCTGTCTACTCCTAAACTATCGACAATGTTCTCTAATGACTTAAACTTAATTTTTTTTTATGGATTCCGAAAATAAATTTTGTACATAATTATCAATTACCTATTTAAGAACATTTTTTTTTCAGAACATAGAGACACCGCTAAGTAGTTCTATAAAATGTGAGGTGAAATCAGAAGTCAATATTTCTCTTGTAAAGAGAAAAACATTGTAGATATACCTAAATAGGTTATTAGATGCATTGAAAGAACTGGATTTGTCACATCACGTAATCTCGAGGAATGCTCGCTATTGGAACTCCTTGGATTGCTGTCATTGTGTTGCCACAATGAGCTCTGATGAGTACTCCCACATTTCCAGCCACATCACGTTCACCTTGATTGTACACCTGTCTTTTTTATTAAATTTCTTAGGTCCATCAGAAAATAAAACGGAAATTTGTTTTGTTAAGGGATTTGTTAAGAAAATACCAGATGACTTTACAAAAGGGCTTTTCATTAACCGCATGATTTGACAAAATAACTTCATCAGGTAGCCATGCATCTAATACAAATTAAGTCTACCCGTTTTGAATTCGGCTTTTTTAAAATAAGTAAGTGTACTTAATGTTAATGATTTTATATGTATTATTTTTGCGTTATCATGTATAAATGATTTCATGTTGGTATTCTCGAGCCCTGACAAAAGTTAATAAGAAATATATTTTTAGATAGGATTTTAATTTGACCGGTCGGCTAACATTAAAAGGTTAATCGTTCACATAAAACACGGCACAATAAAGAGCGTTTCAACATTCACGAGGCATACCGAGTCAGACATCTCACGTTATTATACTCGTAAAGTTCGCCCTTTCCTTGCATAATGACATGACGAATTGCGTTCGCGATATTTTTGCTTCTTTATACGATGAGGTCATTACGCGCCAGTTATGACGTAAAAGGCGGGAGAAATGTGCTTCCGAATTATTGTTACAGAACATTTTTTGAACTTTTGTCGCTGAAAATGTAAAACGTTCTCCAGTTTGGTTTCGCAGTCAGTGCACTAAATATACACTGAAACCCAATGTGTGTTTTGGACAAAAAAATGGTAGGAAATTTAAAACAAATACGGTCGCAGAGATAATGGAGAGCTGGAGTTTCGAGTAATAGAGAACGTGTGGCTGGCAAGCGGGGTGAAAAAGTACAAAAGTTGTTTAGCTCGCCATATAAATTGAGTTTCAAATATAAATACGTTTATTGTGGAATCATTACATGATTTCAATTGGTATCATATAATTTGTATCATAGGACTGGAAAAAGTGAATACTTATATTATTCTTACTTTTATTTTATACTTACATTATATTATGATATCAATTTAAATAGATATAAGTAAAACTTGCGTTTAAATATGAATATAATAATGCGTATTAGTTTCAAATGGAAGGTTTCCCCCGGAAATTATTATAATAGGAGATAGGTACTGGTACAACATGCATAGTAGGTAACTTCAGCATATCAACTTTTACATCTTTTCAATTTCAATTCATAATTCTTTTTGAACTTAAATGCAAGTTAAAAGCTTAAAGTAGTGGGGGAGTACTTTTCTCTGATTTTTACTGTTGTGAAGTTGGAAAATTCTTACAGAAAGTTTTCGCTGAGTAATTTATGAGATTGAAAGTTAACGGGCAGAACTAGCCTATAAGAGCATAATTTATTTAAGTACTAATGAATGAAAAAGTAATAAATTAATACCTATATTACTGACTTATGTAAGTTAGTAAATTATTAGTAATCCTAGTTAAATAAAGATAAGTATAGGTACCTACTTAGACGTAAAGAAAACAAAGCATTTGAAAATGTTATTGTAGTTCAACATACTTAGAAGGTAGGTACGTTATCAAATCACCGGTTATTACTAGAATTGAGTGTTTCTTCAATAATTTCATAAAAATAAACGAGCAAATCTCCTCCGCGGAGTGGGAGAGCAGTTCGTGCCTGGAATAAATTTCTTCAAAGGGATCGTTTTCAATTTCATGGCTCAATCTTCGGGATCTCAGTGAGAATATGTAAAAGGGCATTTGTCGGTGTCAACACAATGTAATGAGCCCCTTTCGCATTAGCTACGTGCCCGCGGATATCACGACGATCCACCGTATTGGCTACAATTTTCGAATCCCAACGTTACTGTTATACCGTCTTCATTAAATGTAAATCCAGTTTACTTTATGTATTCATCTGCAAAGTTATAAAACAAGATTAGGCAAATCCTCCGTGGGTTTAATTAATACTTTTATGTAACTTGTCTTGCAATATGACTTGCATGCAGTAAGTAAGTATATAATGTGTCATCTAAACTAAACAGAGGTGGATAGGTATTTACCTATTTGTATTTACAAATTGTTAGAATGAAGTAATTGCGATTGGAATTCAATTTGATAAAAAAATGGCCGATAAAAACAATTTAATAACTGTTAAGGAGTGCCGGTGTAACAAAGTAAAAGCGAATACAATTTAAATGCATCTTACGTAGTTAACACTGTCACAAAGAGTTATTTTGAATTCTTAATTACTGCCCGCAGCTGTATTATGGGTAGCTATAATACCCGTTCCCGTAGCCTTACTGGAAATGTAATTAGCTCCATTACGGTTTGAAAAGGCAAAGTAATGAAGTTCAAATCATTCATTTATGTGACGATTTGAGGAAGGAAATGCAAATTAATACATATATATATATATATATATATATATATATATATATATATATATATATATATATATATATATATATATATATATATATATATATATATATATATATATATATATATATATATATATATATATATATATACTTGCTCTGTACTTGCATGTAAATAAATAATAATCTATGAAACTTTTATATCGATGTCTACAATACAAGAAATCAATTCTATCAGAAAGTTGTTCACCAATGTTTATAATACAATAAAGACAATGCAATCTATTTCGCTCAAAACTTCGTCTTTATCGGTAGATGGATGCGTTTAAATTCGCATGTCGAAGTATGCCAACCTTCTTTCCCTTTGACATCACAGTTCCCCTATTGTGAATTGTTTTAGCGGAACATTTTACCATCGGAGCAGTAATAACGTTTGTTCAAGAAATTCAAACGTGAAACTATTGCGGCGCTCCTTGAAGAGTGCGCAGTGTGGCATAAACGTCTTCCGCAATATTGTGTCACAAGTCGCGCCTTCACCCATCAAGGCATTTGCACAAATATTCGATCGTGCAAACATAGGTGAAGAAGCATAACAACATGAATATTTATTCGGTATTCCTCGGGACGATTTGATGGGAACTCGCGATGGCGAGATATAAATATTTTGTTGGCACATCGTGACGTGAGATCGTTCGTTCAGCTCGTTATTCTTGACATATTCTAATGACGAATGTGATTTGTTAAAAGGTAAACACGGATTTACTAATGTTCAGGTCCCTAGCAAATTTGTATTACATTTTTAATTCTTACTTTTTGGGCCTAAAATGGGTACATACCTATGTATACTTTATAAAAATGAATAAGGAGGGCGAATTAAAGCGGCCTTAAAATGCTGCTGCATAATAATGTGTAATGTCTATATAATTATAGATAAATGTGTGTATTTTAACATATAATCGAAACTAGAAGAATTAAAAATAAAAACTTAAAAACGTAGTTTGAATTTCGTACGTTTAGGGATCGGGTGAGGTTAGTTTAACAGAATTTAACAAAGAGCCCTTGTTGATGAAGCTGTGTTCGACACAACGGCTGGGGGATGAGGTGAGATTGCGACCCTTCTGATTACACAATGTTGGCTTTCATCCCTTGTGCAAGTCGCGCTCCGGAAATCTTTTGTGATTCGACTTCGGTTATTGTGGCATGGCATACTAATACGAGGTAGGTGACGTCGCTGAAATACTCATAAGACTGCTGAAAATTCCCGACAATTTGGACCATACCTCACTTTTGTAAAAAAGATTTGAAAACAACGCAAAAAGTATTGTATATCTGACATATGTATAAGCAAGCATATTCTTTCTAACAAATCTTAACAGTTACAACTCTGTCTGCATCCTCCATATGTCTAGATGAGAAGTGAATCTATGCGTATTCTCCATAGGAGTATTTTGCGCAAAATGAAGGTTTATATTACGCTGGGATGATAGTGATAAAGTGCAGGGTTATCGAATAGTTGTGCTGCCGGTAGCTAAATTAAATTTGTGCCGCCCGTCGCCTCCGTGATCTAGTACAAGTACAACCCACACGTACTTATCTAGATTTATAAGTCATATTCTCTAGTCTCACTAGTTAGTTCGAACTTTACTTTTACCCAAATAGGTCCAGTACTTTTTCTCTACATTCAAACAAGCAATTATGACAATCAATGATATTTATCTAACTGTACTTAATAAAGTAATAAAAATAAGTTTGTTGATAAACGATATCTTGTGTTAAACTCTGTATCTTTCTTGTATTAATATTGATTAATGTACTTATTTTCGTGCAATAAAGTTATTACAAACAAAACATTTCTTATACGTAGTTACACTGTGTCACATTATATTGTGATAAATCCGTTTAAGCAGGCAAGCCGAGCTAGAAATTATCCTGTTAATATTTCGATTTGCGGTAGGTATCATGGGAACATTGGGAACTCAGAACAGAATGCAGGAATAGATTTTAGATGTTATTATTAGTCATCAATCCCAATCTATAATAGAAACTGTGTTTTGGGAACTAAAATAAATAAGTACATTGATTACAGTAAATAGTACTTAGTTAAAAATAATAATATAAATGCTATATCTATGTTTATTTTCTACAACGAGAAAAATAATCTGTAAACCAGATTTACTATTACTATTGCAAAGATGACTGAACATGTTATCTCAGCTAAAGTACTTTCGCCGGGTAAAGGATTTAAGCCTGTATGTCAGAAGCTTTCCAAGAGTGTGTTTCTCTTGTGATAAGAATTCGTAAGAGCATAAAAATAAAAGTTCACATCGAAGGAACAGGGAAAATGTCGCTGAATAATATTTGGGATTCCCGTTTTATTTGACTGCAGACCCTCTGCGAATGGAGACAGAGATTTCCCGAGATGGCCCTATCAAACATTTATGGAGTACCTACATAAAAGGACAACACTTAAGAGCAGTTTCAATAAGTGTTTCACGTAACATGACCGTGACGAATTGAACCCGTTTGAAATCTAAAAACGTTTCTTTTATATGGTATCGGTATCTCGAGCCTTTTTATACAACATTCTAAAAGATAAGGTATCCCATATAAAAAATGCAACATTTTTTAACTATGCCATTATTATAACTAACAAAGCGAGAATCAGTGTGTGGTGGCTCCATCGGTGGGGCATAATATATACATATATACGGTGAATATTTTTGGATGTGTGGTTTGTGAGCCTTTCAAATCTCTAAGCAGTTGTCAACATTTCATTCACATTCGTTTCCGTTTTACAATCTGAAAATAATACTGATATTTCCTGAAGATACCAAATAAAGCTTTTTTAGTGTCTTCGGTTTTCATATATTACAAATAATATCCACTTCATAGTGGATAACACTTGAACATAATACTAGTCACTTAGTAGGTCGCGGCCAATTTAACCGGAGTCGAGATAGGCAGCTGCAGGTAACTAAACTAGCTGGAAGCTATTAAGAGATTATCTGATCACTATTGTGGGCTGCTTCCTATATCAAGTTATATAGATCAAGCTTGTTAATTTGACATGCAAGCAATAAGCACATCACTCACTTAGCTAACCAACTACTAAAATTGTACTGAGTATCTAGTACGCATGCGATTTCTTTTTCAAAGCCTGAACTGAACTTTTAACATCGGTTTGCAAGAGTTGGTATTTAGGGTAGTATAATTTTATTTGGGGAAATATTTTTTTTATTATTATTATGAAATACATCGCATATAATAACAGAACGAAATCTAAGTTTTTTATCTTGAATTGCGAAGTTTAAGAGCACTTCTTGCTACTTTCTTACATAAGTCTGTCGATTGAGTAGAAAAAGCTTAATTTTTTGTAATAAAGTTAAATAAATAAATACTTTACGAGATAAAGGAAATGTGAAAATCGAAATACTTACCTAATTGTCAAAAAGATGAGTGTGATTTGTAGAAATGCAGAATATAACCATTAGGAAGTGATGCGGTTTGACCGGGCGCGCAGTCTCGTATAAATGCAAATGAGCCGATTGTAGTCTTGCTTGATTAATTTGAAACATTTACGAGTTTCCGCAGGAGCGATATAGTTCCATTTCAGTCACTCACTAGATCCAACGTTTATTCTGTACTTTACGGATCTCTCAATAGTTTACAATTGTATTTACATCTCGAAGAAAGTATTTTCGCTTTCTTTGTCGTATCATTCGTATAATATTTATAAATCGGGTAACAAAGGAATTCCATTTCGGGGCAAATGTGCAAATAGTTCGACGTTTGAGTTTCCCTCGTGTAAATGTTATTACTGGTTGAAATTGTAGTAGGCTTGCAGGTGAAACATTCCACAATAACAGGCGACTCGGCGCTGGCGCTCCACAAACGGGGATTGGCGTTTAATGCGGTAAAGGAAGTCTCGAGTTGTCTTACGTATAAAATGTTACGAAATTGGATGAAAATCAGAATTGTAAGTTGAGTAGATTAAAAAATAAACATATTATTACTAGAAAGCTTTGGCGAGCACGAGTCCGCGTCACCTGAGCCGCTCACTGCCTCCGCTCTAAACAAACTTCCCAAAGTAACTTCACTAAGTAAGACTGATAGACATTTTTCAGAACACGAACCGAAAAATTGAGTTTGATTGACGTCTTGTAAATTATTTCTAATACCTACAATTATTTCATAACAATTCAATGATTTTATAAACACACAGCAATAGAACGAGAACAATAACAAACAAGTTTTCAATATACTTATGTACCTAAGTATCACTGCAATTGCAAGTGAAAGTTCCTGTAATTATTAGCAAATGTTTTACCAGAAATCCGTCACAAAAGAGCTGTGTAAAATTATAACATAATGAGTAAAGGAGTGCGCAAAAATATTATAAAGAGACATAACGGGAAAAAAAGATTCGTGTGTCGTTTTTTCTTCATTCGTGCCCGATTCTTGAAATTATCACGCGCGCCGTGATTATGATTAACCGCCACAGCGGCGGCAGGTGGGCAAACTTGAGGATAAAATTAAAATTACATTTTGTTTGTGCCCCTCTCATTTTGTTTCACGTACTTATACTTAAATTATTAGCTTGTATAATTTATCATTTCTTAAAGATTCAACAAATGAGCTACTAGGTATTCCTGAGTTTCAGGTTTGATTAACTATGTACTATGTCTGAATACAAAAGCGTACGGCCCACATTATTTTGGAGATTACGATAATATAAGATGTTCATGACGAAAAAGACGTTCATTCTGTATGTCTAAGTATATCAAGATTGTTATAATGATGCAATACTACGAAGCTATCTGGAGATAACCAGCTAAAGTATAAAACTGTAAACTATAACGAAAAAAAATAAATAAAACGTTTTGATGCTAGTATTTTAGTATGAACATTACGTAAACACCAGTGCAGACAGGTATCGCCGGCAGGTGGCTTTAACAACCAAATTTGTCATGCGAGGACAACAAAATGTACAAATTTATCACTAACTGATGCTTTGCACTTAACTCGCGGGAATATTTATGGATTATCCTACTCTATGGTATAAATTAACTGACATAGATCGGTACAAACAGACTATTTATTGATGCTAATAATTTCAAACCAACGCATAATTTTCACGCTTTAATGTATTGAACTGAATATATAAACTAAAATATGTCCATTATGAAATTCATAAATTGATATTACGTAAGTAATATATATCGTATATTTAACTGAAGTCACAATAGGGTAGTTGCCAAGGTCAGAGAATTGTAAAAAATATGTATAATCTAGATAAAATAGATATATTTAGGATCATTATGATAATTCATAGACTGCAACAATGCAGCTGGATCTAAATACAAAGATTTAAAGTTGGTTGGAAAGTCCATTTTCAAAAAGTATGAAATTATAAAAATCAATTTAACCATCATAAACATTTTGTAACAATTTTTATTAAGAAATCGTCACCATAAACGTAATATTTAATGTAGTTGTCGAACAAACAAATCTTTCTTCGGGAACATTTTCGCACGTTGTGTTTGCGTCATTTAGTATGGAGCGTTTGGACGAGTCCAAAAATGTGTGATGTGTAAATAAATATTGAAATTGTAGTACATTGCACTATAAAATGGGAAAAGATAAAATTAGGTCACAAATTTCATGGATCTTTGATTTTAAATATAAGGATAAGATGGGCAATGTTTTGTATAAGTGGTGTATCACTTGAAATAGTGAGGGTCTTGTTTAAGGAAGTTTTTATATGGTACGTCTCGGAGGCCACATAACGGGCACCTGCGGCACCATCTGCATAATGTGGACGAGAAGGCGAGCTCCTCACTGGACACTTTTGTTTAGGCTGCTAGCTGAATTCAATACACAATTTATTTAGATACCCAGGGGCAAAAGTATAGTTCCAAGTGGATCTGTAGAAATGGATGCGTTCCGAACAGATTTGTAGTTACAGAGATTTAGTGCATTCAAACAAATAAATATATAAACTCATGTTAAAAGCTTATCAATTGCAGTTTATCTAGCTACGGTTATGATTCCAAATATTTGTAACCCAGATTATTTACATACATTAGTTAATCACAGAATTTCTTGATATAATATTTATAATAGAACCCTTATATATGTTACTGTAAAAGCCCGTATACAGGTAAATCTTAGGTATTTTCAGAAAATCTTAGGATTTAGCGGCATGGGTTTGGTAAATGTAAGGATTTATAAATAATTGACGATTTGTTCGGACTTTTGCCATTAGAATTTAGTATATGCTAGGTTTTGCTACTGATAGCTGGTAAATGTTGGTTTTGGGAATAAAACGATGAGTAATTTTTATTAATCATTTATTTTTCAGTCAAACCCTTACATATTTTTATGTAGGTATTATAATTATGAGAGTAATTAAATAACTAAGTAATTAGTCAAATCCTATTTTAAATTATTTTCATTTGGTAAGTATGATTATTTATAAATGTTTTTATATTTGAAAGGTAAAATTATACCTTACCTTAAAATATTTCTTAAATAGTAAAAAATAAGAAAAGTAAAATTAATTTCTCAACATTTACCGTGCCTTTGATGTAAATCTTAAGATTTACCAAGTGAATGGTGGTAAAAGTTAGAATCGCAAAATTGTTCGGACTTTTACCATTAAGAGTTGGTAAATCTTAGGTTTTACTGGAATATCTAAGGATTTACCGTAGCTCTTGCTTTTACAGTAACATATATACGGATTTTCATTTGGTTTTCAACGATAGATAGTGTGATTCCTGAAGAAGTTTTAGGTATATAATTAATTATGTTTTCTCCGAGCGAAGTATCATTAATATATAAATATTTTAATTTTTTAAATCTACGTTATCCCTCTGCTGGACCATGGCGAAAAACGGGGGCGTCGTTTCCACTCATTGTGCCCTATAAAAATAATACTATTTTATATGTTGCGAGTTTTATTTTCTCTACCATATATTTATTTCATGTATAAGTAATTACGTTTCAGTTTATTTTTTATGATTGTGAATTGGGACTTAAAATAAAACAAAAGGATTCTTTGCATTTCGATTTGTGTGACGTAACACTAATGGAAAACTTTTTTAGGATATTGTCTTTGTTTATTGGGTCGTAAGTAAACAAACAAACGTAACAGTTCACGGCTCCTTTTATGCGACATGAAGGAAACGCAAATACATACTGTGCCGTATGGAGGAATATGATTTTTAAAAAAATAAAAATCTAAGCAATTGTATTTCAAACATATTGTATGGTTATAAAGTTAGTTTTTTGAAGAAATTTGATATTTTTTTATATATGATAAACAGGCATGCGGTCTATTTGATGGGATGTGGTCACCACATCCCATGGACGCTAACACCATCATAATGCTTCCATGGGATCCACCCCTGCAGGGGCTACACACGTGGCCCTGCCGACTTTGTATGTGTGACACACATACTTTGTAGTTTATAAGTACTTTAGAAACAATGCTCACATATTTAAAACATTTACTCCACGGGAATACCTGTTTTTATAAGTTTAAACGTTAGCTGTGTCGTTCGTTAACGAGCTAGTGAAAAAAAAAAAAACAAAAACAAAACACTCGCAGCGGTTTCAATTAGGGTGACATCGCCTGGCAGGGTCGCCGGTCGCCGGCGCAACCACCAAGATTGATTGCGAAGTCAAACCGCAAACAAAAACTAACAGAGATCTGTCAAATAAAACTAGGATTGCCCCCTCGTGAATGTACTTACATTTTATTAACTTTAGATGAAATAAATGTATTTACATTCGGTGTTTAAAGCTAAATGTTTATTTATTGATTCAAAATACTTGAACTAATGAGCATTGCTATTTATTATCTTATCAACATTTTTGATCATATATTTTCTAACAAACATTGAAACGCAATTCCGTAAAATATTGCATACTTACCTCGGTAATTTCAGTTTGGCACAATACTTAACCGATATTATAAGTACTTATTTCATTAAATATTGGAGTGATACTAACCATCTGTGAGCATTTTGTACCTATATTGTCAATGCGTACCTTAATACACTACACAAACTCGTAGCACTATATCCAGTTGCTACAAAAATCGTAGCATAAATAACTTATATTCTCCACTTATATATGGCAGGAATGCCATGGAAAGCATAGAAAGCATAGCAAGCGTAGCTTTATGACTTAAGTCGCTACGAACTTTATTCATTAAATAAATATTTAAGGATTTAACCGGAGCAAAATGCGCTTTATCATTATAGAATTATTATACTAAATCCTAAAGTTACGTGCTGAGCAGATTTGCATGATGAAAATTGTACGCGCAGAGATCTGAATTGGTTAAATTCTGTCCTCAAATTCCTACGAAAGAAGATCTATCTAACACAAAATAAATACATATAAGTGCTCAAATGTTGCTAAAATAAACTAAAACATGGTTCATCATCGACATAATTCTTCATCAGGACTCTCGCACGCGGCATCGGGCGCGGCAAGGAAGAGTTTTCCAGAGTCGCAGGCGCACAGTTGGTACACTTTGTTAGCCCACATGGCTTTTTGTTGTTTATCTTCTTTTTGTATTATCGATCCTATTTTCAAATTATTTATTACAATATTTGCAGCATCAATTTTGATCTGAAAATAAATATTTATACACATAATAAAGATACATGTATCTTTATTATGTGTGTGTGTGCATATTTTAAACTCTTTTTAAAATCAGTTTTGTTTAACATGATATTAAGCTATAAATTTATATATGTAGCACTTTCCCGAAAGATGAGAAAATATAATTAAATCGTACTGTTGAAAAGGTTAAAATTTGCCGTAGATTGTGTAAATATAAGTTGCTTAAATTGTCATCAAAAAGTGCGGCCAGAAGTAGAGTAATAATAATAAATATACAAATGAAATGAACTCACCGCTCCCACAACGGAACTTAATTTGACGTCGCTGTGTGAAGTTACGTCTATGCTCCCCGCTCTACTATCAAATTTTATTAACTGGGGAGCCTTCAGATATAACTGCCTTGTTAATGACTCCAATCTAAAACAGAAGATATAATAATTAGTTATTAAAAGTATAAAAACTAAAATAATACAATGCCCAGATTTAATTTTAAAAGTTGGGAAATGTTCTTGTTTTTTTAGATTGCAGATTGAATATTTTTTTTGGTTCTTTAATTAGGAGGTTGTTACCTGGTTCGTACGGTAACGTCTAACGTCTTTTGCTATCCACCTTCAGAGTATCTGAGAAGTTGAGGCTGCTTGCGATTCACACAATTTTGTAAATAATAATGAAATGAAAAAAAACTGGAGTCGAGTTAACTCCTGATCTAACCGGGATAGACCACCACTGAGCTATCGAACATACTCGTATGCCATGCCATTACCGTTTGATTACAAAGAATCTAATATATATATATTTTATAAAAGTAGTTAAAAATCATGTGTGTGTGACATGTATAACCAAATCGTTTACACACACAAGTAACTAAGAAGGACTTACTGTAGGTCCGAGCCAAATGGAGCTCGAACCATGGGGGTCTGCACAGCTGAAGGCACGGAGACGCCGCCCTCGCCGTCCATTGTCAGGGCATCTGCGAAGACTCTAACTTCGTCCTTCGAGGCGAAGAATATGCTGTCCCCGCGTCCATCACGTACGTCAAAATTACGTCCATTACACTCCACACTGTCTCGTCCTATAAAATTTAAAGATAGTTTAATTGAAGTGATTGTTGTTGAACTGTACAAAATTTGTAATGAAATATTTTATGGCTTATTATTCTTTCCTTTTCATCTTCATTATTTTTCCTTTCAATTGTATCTTTTCAAGCCAACGATATGAACTTTGGCATTAGTCTTTTTACACATTTGTTGAATGTGAATTGAACAATTATTTTCCTGATAGTAATAAGTATAACATTAAAATCTTTGGAGGTACGAGTTCTGCATAGTTACCAGCACAACACTTATATAATCCATTCACCAACGTAAATAAAATTTCAAAAAAACGAACTTATTACAAGTTTGGCGAACTCCATCCTTTTGGGATCTGATACCAATACTGTGAAATTTCGATGAGAGTGTAGGTTGAGGGGCTGACTGGTCTGCGAACTGATCGTGGAAGCCACTAGTTTGTCCACGATCCACGCCTGCCCTTCGAACTGGATGCCATTGTTAATTATTTTTATAGGCCCAATTCCTTTCTGAAAAATAAATACAATTCATTTTCCTCGAACTATCTAGACTAGTTTAATTTTGGACTTTCTCTGAAATATTCAAACAATTGACATATTTTGTTAATGTTATCATCACGTTATTTTTGGATTGAGTACATTTTAAATAAATTATACACCTAAAGCCTTCACAGGAATCACATTACCTATTGGTAAAAACCGTACAAAAATCCGACCGGTAGTTTTTGAGTTTATGTATCAAACCCACGCCGCTGGTTTGATTCCTTCTCGCTCGAGTCTTGATTTTTATCATCTCATTATGTAAATTTATTTTTTTAACAATATTAAAAATACTTACCGTGCTTAATTTCAATGTCCCTATAATCCAAAGCGTGAGTGCAATATTCAAGAATACTAGAATCATGAGGAACACTATGATGGCGTACAGAGCAGTCCTCCTCCAGCCCCTGATTAAGGCTGCGGGTACACAGGACGAGACCGGCGCATGCGCATCTGTGGTGGGGGGAGGGTCGCCGGTCGGAGTGCAACCCCAGCCGCGAATGATACCCGTGCTTGCTGATGTGTCTTCTACACTCATCGTATTATTTTCCGGTGTAATCTTGTACGAATTTTACATTGTGAATACTAGAAAGAAAAAATATGTTGTAGTTAGTTTAAATTTCAACACAGGTATATTTTTTATTACATGTAAATATAAATAGTTTAATGCTCACGATTATTGAGAAGAATGATCACATGTTACAAAACATTATTGAACATGTTTAGTTTTAGGTAATACAAATTATTGAATAACCAAAATGTTTAACATTGAATCGTTATGCAATAAAAAGCACTGAAACGAAACTTATTTTAAATGTTCAACTTAGTAAAGAGCACTAAAAATTCACAAAGTTAAATCCAGACGAATTACAAAGAAATATCATACTCGAAGATGAATAAAAGTTTTTGATTTTACCTTTGTCCGTGGATTTAAACAACAAAGAAAGACTTATGTAAAACAGATAGCTATAAGATGTTGGATCGCCACACGGCGCGCCCAGGGGCCTATAGCCTCGGAAGCGGTCTGCCAGATACCTGGTACGTGCGCCAGGAACAAATGTTCTTTTTGTTTTATAGCGGAACAATGTTACTGTTATTGCCTAACATGTCTATTTTAAGACGTCAATGTCGGCGACTTGTCTTACGATATTATGTTAAGTTTGTAAGAATGTTTGTGTCCTCCCCGCAATCAGTAAGTGTTTCTAGTTGTCTATATTGAGCAAATATCGCTTACGATACTTTTTATGGTCAAATTTCTAAAATAGCGGATTATTTCTTAGATGTACTCTCTAATAAAAGTAAAATACCTTTATTGAGTAGCTGGGTACCATATCAGCAGAGGTATTTACAAAATTGCTGACTATTTGAACCTAATGACATGTCAATAGCAACTCGCTGGTATAAAATGTTGAGTATGTACGTGTTGGGATTTTCTGATTGATTTTTCAGTTAATTGGCATGTAATTGAATGAAAAGCAGGGTAAGAGCGAGACAAAAGTAACGGATAAAGCACAACGGAGTGCACTAATGAACAGGATATAAAATAAGGAAATTACAGGTAGTTACTACAGTAAGAGTATAAACGTGCACCGGAAGAATATTAGGATTAAAAAAAAATGAAACAGGCTCGTCTAGACTTAACCTACGAATGAGCTGTTAGCCGGGTTTCTTTGTTAAGTCGAGTGTGTTTTGTAATTATTATTTTTGGACGGTACCCGATGTTACTAATGTGTCATTATTTATGTATATTGTATTATGCCATGCAATATATACTTTTTTGTGTGCGTGATTTCCCTAGACCATTACACACAAACTAAACAATCTACTTGTTTAGTATGCTGCATATTGTAATGAGACTCCTGGGTATATTATGCCTTTTCCATATTTTGTACGATCTGGTGACGACGAGAGCGAGCATCACTAATTAATATAACACAGGGCTTTTCAAAAATACCCATTAAATAGGCAGAATGACGTCATAACAACGTCACAGTCGGAGAAATACCTCCTTTGTTTCAGTCGAAGCGCATTGGAATTTATTTATCGGATAAATTAATTAATGAAGGGACCGTAATATTTTCTATTGTATAATTCATAAGCATATCATTAGTGTTTGGAATTAAATTAAAGAGGGTACGTTCAAAATTTTTTTGAACTTTGTTTTCCCATAGTCACTATAGTATGTCTTATGTATACCTATTCACTAAAAGCTAAGTTCCACATACGACTAATATACCTTCGAAAATAGATGCGAGTAAATTTTTAAGGAGAAGCTTTTTAGGAAAGCATTGGTGTTGTTCAATAGTACATCAACCCGTTCCAAATCCGTTACATATTGGTTTCTATACGTACCTATAGTGTAGTCCAAAAGAATAGCTCTACATGAGGGTAACTTTACTAGCGAAATAAAATGATTCAAATTGCACTGGCAACGAAGAAAAATAAACTGGACGGACAGAATTAGCAAATAAAGTGATAAATCGTGTGACCAAAAATTAACTGGTGCAATGAACTCGGCTATTTCCATAATCTTTCCTTTTAGTACTATATTTTTAAACCAAACGAGAACCAAAACTTTTAACGAAGTGTTGGAGTATTTACTGTCGTGTCATACCTATGTATATCCAAGCTTTGTACTACAAGCCTTTCACGAAGACACAATAGGCCATAAAGTAGCAAAGCAAAAACCAGTATAAAGTGAGGCGAAAGGTGAAGTCATCGTATTACTTTACATAGATACTTAAACTCACTGTGCATTAGTGAATAAACTTTATTTATATTGACTAAGTATTTGGTTCTACTTTCCAAATAATACTAATAAGATCTAGTAAAATAAACTAAACATTATCATCTATTATAAACATTATCATGATCTAGTAAAATAAATAACAAATTAATTTAAATTAAGTACTCATGCATCCTAAAAAATAATCCTAAACAATCCTAAAAATAAGTGGTATCCTAAAAAAATCCAGTGCTTTGTGTTTTTATCAGTTACCTTTGTTTAAAAGTTTATTTTCAATACACAATTAATAAAATATGGAATTACCTAATTATTTAAAAGAAAACTGACGATAAATTTCTCAAACATTAAAAACACCTGTGACGAGTTGCCTGACTTTCAGTACTCGGAAATCTCAATTTTAATCATTTTAAAGATTAATTTAACGATGCGGGCGGCTGTGCCCGGCGTGCTCTATGACTGAAACTAGATAAATTCATAGGTGGTGGAAGTAACACTCGAAATATCTAGCGCGAGGCGAGGCGACGTGCTCCAGAATATAATATCAGGCGGTGGAGTGGCTGCGCGACTCCCTCAGTGTGCCCGCGCCGCGTCGACCCTCATAATAAACGATATAGTGCGAAAATAGAAGCGAAACGGGTATCGCCGTGCTCTCCACGTAAATAAAATACCGACGTTTGCAGCGCTCCTGTCTCCCGCTGGCCGCGTTTCTGTTTTATGAATGTCAGTAGGTACGATCGATTTGATGCCGTTGGTTTAAAAATAAAAAGTCCGCTTAAGCCCACGTATACGATCCAATTTGCAAACTAGGTAAATGAATGTCACACTCACTAAATGCCACCGGAAAAGAGTTCATTAGGGGACGGTAATTACTGAAAACTGACATTGGTTATGCCAGTATGTTATATAAACTACTGAATGATTCACATAATGAAATAGTTACTTATAGTTTCACTATGTTTTGATACGGATTTAGAATGAAACTGCATCGCGGTTTGGGCAAGACAAGCTCCCGGCTGGAGCGCCACAGTCCTACTGGCAGCATGGTGCGCCAGCGACGCCGCTGCCGAATCCACCTCGTTTTGAAATACTGCATTTTTAATCAGGCGCCTGTCTCGCGCGGGACATAACTCGGAATGCTCTGGATACAGCTGAGCTCCCCTCTATTACAAATTCTAGTTAACGTTAACGTGTCATTAACTGACACCTTCATACAGACCCATTAATATTTAACGTTTGTGACCTTGTTAACATCCTTTGGTTGGTGTGAGGTGGATGTTTTGTCATATTTCAATAGTTTCGACTGCTATTTATCACAGAGTTAGAAACTTATTTTTATGTTTGGGAAATGTTATTATCTATATCAATTTGTTACTATCTGTTATAATTACTGCATACTTTAGAACTTATCTGTCAGTGAAAACAAAATTTCCCCAATTTTTCTTCATGAGTCCCATCCATCAATTTCTACAATAAAAATTTCCTCTCTAAAATTTAGAATGAGTATAATTTAGTTTTATCAGTTAAATAGTGTGTTCTAAATTCTTATTACAGATAAATTTAATAAATGTATGAAATTTATCTGTTTAATGTATCAACTAAGTGGATATAAAGAAAAGAAAATACTTAAACACGTAGGCGTGTTCCGCTGCACGGAAAAAGAAAATTGATATTTTACAGAGGACGTGAGGCGTGCGTTTGGCTTAGAGTTGTAGAGGTGATAACGTATCGAATCCTTTTCTTACGTTCATAATACCAGTAGATTAAAAGTTCATTTATGATACATATATAAAAATAGAGTTTACAAATATCAGTCACCAGCCGTCGCCAAATATTATTCTCATTGATCGTCGTCGATGAATTAAAATAGTAGTTATACCTGAGAAGATTTTCATTTCATGTCAAAATGAAGATTAAAATGTAAGGATACATTTTACTATAAATAAATAATGTTGTGAATATATATTTACTTGATTATTAGATATTATTTTCCAGTTCAAAAACTTCATGTGACTACATTTGTCTACGTCTACGTCCCTCAAAGTATAGCAACAAAGAAAACAGCGAATTTCAATGCATATCATAAAAGTTTACATCTGTCCATAACAAAGTGAGGCCCTGTAATATACCAGAATATTTGATGTCCTCCTCAGTGGGCCCTTCGGAGACGGCGATGAAATCATATTGGACGTCACCAAATGTTTTCATGGAAGTTTTATTGAGCTGATAAATGTCACCCCTCGGGACAACACGCTGGCACTTTTTAGATAAGTAAAAGAGTATAAAAGGTCCATGAGTTCATTTCCTATCTCTGCTCGTCCATTTCAAATTTGTCTCTTCCGAGTTGATGCGAGATAAAATTGAGAGTTTGTTTACTATTGACATATACCTAACTGATTGATGTGTATAGGTAAGAAACTAGTTTTTACTTGGTGTCTTTTTCTTTCATGTTATTCATGAAATATTTAGGCAAAGCATAAGGTACCTATAATATAAGTGTGGTTATTATATACAATCATTTTTATTTTTAGTAAGACAACAAGTCACGCTTTTAATAATACACATCCTAATCGTATACGTGTCCCCAGTAGGTATTGCGATGTATTCTCGTTTAATTCAGCCACTGCTCCCACTCGATCCTGTTTTAGGAAACAATCCTCGTGATCCCGCCGTGCTGCTGCATAATGTACCCGGCGCCAGACGTACTTCTCTAATATATATTTTTTCTTCAGAGCACTCCATGAAAATATTACGTCTACCCCTTTATTAAATGGGGGGTAGAGACATTTATGAAGCAATTAAGGTAATGTGGAGCTTCTGTTAAACTTAATTCTCGAAAAATAAGAACATGCATTGAACAGAAGTAAAAAAAATATCTACTAATCTAAATCTGGGTGAGAGAAGAAACCTTCCAGTAGAGTATATGGTTGTTTTATTTTGTATATAATTCATACGTTACCTTATTCTAGTTAAATATGCATTTATCGAAAGGCTTCAATAGTTTCGTGTACACACATGAACAAACCTCGTCGTGGTTGGAGGCTGCGTCCGAAGCCAAAGTTCCCCATCATACCTGCGTCACTTGAAAATTGAAAAACTTTCGCAATGCCTTTCTTATGGAAATAGTTCGCGTTTACATTCGAGTGAGTTGTCATTGTGGGGATTCACTGTTGCAGTCTTATTGAAATAATAGTTCGCCGGGATAACTTTCGATGACTATGTATTTTCGAAATAAGTGCCTTGTTTTCTTAGTTCTAAGTTCAAACGTAAAAATAGTGACTAACATTTAAATATACGATGCATTCTACGATTAATAAAAATTTGCTAAAAAATGAAGAACTTACTTAAGACTAATTCAAGTATTATGTTACTCTTTTGCATTTGACTGGTAACATATGGTTTGGTCAATAAACATTTATCTGTCTGAAGACCACTCCCAGAATTCAATAGATCATTGTTTATGAACACTTTGTGTTCGCATGCATAGGGTTTAACACCGGGACATTATTTACGATCACAACAGCATGAAACTATACCGGTTTTTTGTAACGCATGCACATTTTATACTCGTTATTGGTACTAGCGGCGCAGTATGTATCGAGTTGGGTATTTTAGGACGGCAAAATGCAAGCCCTCGCGATAGCCGTGTAAATCCGCATGAAATATTGATACAGTTTCGTGTAAACGTGTAACAAATGCGGTAATTTAAGCCACCTGCCGGCGGTCGCGACTCGCGCACCGCGCTACTATGCACCACTTTTAAACTGCTTACCTTATGCCACCATGCCGTTTAACCGTGTTTTTGTGCAGTCAACATAAATAGGTTTTTAAACAATGTAGATCTACACTTTAATACTAATATTAATATAATAAATGCGAATGTCTGGTTATCTTTATAGAGCTATGAAGCTCTCTGGGCTAATTTTGATGAAAATTGGAATAGATTGACATGAGGGGAGATATCGCGGGCGGAGTTGCGGTCAACAGCAACTTTAAACATAATTTTCGTTCTTAATGTGTTGTTTACCTTCCGCCCTTCTTTTCTTTTTTGGTCAATATTATTTATATTCAATTGACACCAACAATCGGTCGGTCGCCAGACGTCGACGTCAGCAACATTCTTTGTTTCGCTAAAATATTGCACCATTGCACCATTACGCACCTTTATTCAGTGAATTTTCCTTTTCTTAGCATTTGACCACAGCTCTTCTTTGTTTACATCAGCAATAAGAATATTCGTGTGAAAGTATGTGAAATAATGATTTAGATATTATCAAAGCAATAGTTTTGGAGCGACCTTCTTAAAGCTCTGTTAGTATAGTGTCACAACATTATGTAACACGCTCCGTAGCCGAGTATTTGTACACTTCGTATTTACGGAGCTCACACTGTTTGTTTAGGATCGATATTATTAGCTAACTGGGCCTTCACACGTCTCTTGATTTTTATCAAGATAACTTAATGTAACTCAATATGTATCCAACGTAAACTTATAGTCTAGGTGTTTTATTGTCTAAGCAAATATTTTTCGTTACTCTCGAAATATGTATTCAATAAATAAGTTAATTTTGATAGTGTTTATATTATCATAATACAATTATTGCACAGGACTTAACTTTATGATATAAGTTATTGAAATAAAGAAAGAATTAAGGATTCCTTACTTCTGATGTACAGTGCCGAGTGTGAATTTTCTTTGGAACGTATTCGTATTATAGATATCAATATGGTCCCCACAAACACATCACACTTATCATGAATACATTTTTTAAAATATGTCTGGACTTTGATGGAAGCGCAACGGCTCCGGAAGGAACAAAGAAAACTCTCATATGAGATCTAGATATCATTTTTTTTAATAAACAGTTTTTGCTACTAATACAAAAAAAATGTTATGCTATATATTATAAAGTTATATATTATAAATTCAATTGTCAAACGCGGAATATGTAAAAGTTTCAAAAACAACTTTGCGTAAGTTGCTTTAACATTAATATAAGTAAGTACATAAATCTTTCCAAATTTTAATTTTCTTTCAAAGGATTCGGAATCTTTTATACGATTTTCATATTTTTGTAACCGATACAGGAGCAGGGTGGAGCCATTCGGAAAGAGTCCGCTAGTAGCGGGGCAATCATCTAATGAATGCTTCCGGGCAGATAAGCTTCGATTAAATGCCCGCTTTATTGCCAAAGGAAAGGCGCGCTCCCTTTATGTGCACATTGAGATATCTATTATGGCATTGATAGGACAGTGTCTCGAAATGTACTTCTATATTTTTCTGTAAGTTAATTTATACTTAGAAAAGGTTAAAATGTATTGACTATTAACGGTTTTTTCAAGTTGACTGACTAACTTGATTGTAATTTTTTCTTTAAACTTAAAATAACAACGAGACTAATAATTTATACAAGATGAATTTTGCGCCACTCATTGTTTAAAAAAATAGAATATTATGCTATAGTCCCTACTACAAATTAAAGTTATATCTAATATCTAAACTACCTCTTGTAAGTAATTACTACCAAATATCAATTACAGTTTAATAAATTATTTCCGCCATAAAGACGTCAGGCTGTGGTTAGATTTAAGATAAGTGCCTACTAGGTAGGTGTATAGGTTGTACAATTTATCGCCTGCATATCCTTTCAGCGGTAGATAATGACCGCAGTAAAACGTTTAAGCACGGAATAACTGCTGCTAGAAGCCGTTATTACAATATTATGAATGGGTTTCCCGACGTCTAACCGCGCCGCGCCGCGCCGCGCATCCCTTGCGAATGTATTGTAACTTGTAAATATTTCTTGACACCATTTATTTCAAATTCTTTCGAGGTCACCCATTTTTAATTATAATACACTATTACTTATTCATAGTTATCATTCTCTACATAAACAAATACGGAAGAAATGTTTGACTACAAAAAAATATTACACTTCAGCTTGAATAAATATTTCTGCAAGTTACTATATTAAACGAAAAATTCCTCTTTAAAATATTAAATATTTCCGATAGTACTTCTAGTATATATAATGATGATTTAATTATAGAAAATTAAAGGTAAAGTGACTTACCATTAGTAAAATACTACCTAATGAAACTATTAGCTTAGCACACAATCGCTTTTGTGAAACTTTTAAACGCAGCGATTTAAATTTACTTTCCCTCGAGTATAAAAAAGACAGAGTGTATCAAATTGTGTTTCTATCTGAGAAATTACTTTGGGATTGAATGCGCAAACAAAAAGCGATTTAACATCAATTTGGGGTGGCGAGTACATTCACCTGTATTGGTGGTATTTAGGAGGCGCGACGGGATGGTCTCCCAGATGCATGGAGTGGCAACTTTTTGTATAAAGAACAAAATCTGTGAAAAATTTTTTCGCATATTGCATGATCGCCATGATTGCACGATCATATTCGCATTTTCGCAATTGATAAAGATGACAAATGGCTAACGTGTTGGTGCAAAGAACTATTAATTTGTGAAAAACTAAAGTAAAGATCTATCATCTATTTAAAGATCTATCTAAAAATATAATAGATCTAATAAGTAAAGATCTATATGTAAAGATCTATCCAAAATCTCATTAAACGATGACATAAAATTAACTTATTAACAATCTTTAACCTATCTTTAGAACATTCTTTCGCTTCAACAAATTTATTAACAGTACATTTTGTTTACGTAAATATTTCTTTAATTTTATTTGTATAATATTTGTTATATGAAAGTGTGTTATGGTCTATGTCTATATGAAAGAAACGAGTTCATTGTTGAGTGTACGACAAAACATTTCCGAGTAGTTCGTAAGAGGCTGAGCTTATTTGGAGCATATATCGCTCTTTACGTACACGATAGTTACAGTACCCTCAGAGGTCTTCCGAGGCCGACGCAGAGTCAGCGACGCCTCGCTCGAGGCGCGCCGTAATTAGCGCCGCTTTCCTTCCGCCCGCCCAGCGCGGCCGCCCTAACAACCCTGTTCCTTGTTCTTTGCCTGCAACATTGACATACATACTTAGTACACGTACGATTATTGTTACGTTTTTTGTTACGAACACTTGTTACGACTATATTTACACTAGTGCATATGAGCCTGCATATTTTTATATGTACCTAAATGTTGAAATACATTTCATGTAATCTATCTTTTCCATGTGCTATCATTTAAGAAAACGAGATCTTAGCATGTGAAATACTTTATGGTTATGAGGTTCGTTGCCTTCAATCAAGACAACAAAGATACAGTAATCAGTATTTTTTGTGTGCATTATGCTTCCATTTATTTAGACGAGACGGAGCAACGATCTTTCAGCCATACAAAGAGAAAATTCGTTTAATTTTAGAAAATACTTTTCTTGTTCATATTCAAATTGTCATCGTCCTTTAAATTCCTCATAATCCGTCCAATTCTGAACCGTCGAGCGTCGCTCGGGTCGCAGTAATCAAGACGGCTTCAACTGGATTTCATTCATCCCTATACTAGATGTGCGGGCGACTATTATGGAATCCTCAAAGATATTGAAAATATGTGCCTATTGGGCCGAATTTTAAAATATTTTTGGAAACCAATATAGATGAATTTTTTTTTCAAAATAATTTTGCTGGTTAAACTGTGGTCGTATTTGCACTACACTAATCCAGTGGAACTAGGCGGGCGTGTGAATGTGTTGCGCATTTAAAAAAAAACTCATTACAGGCGGCGCGGACGAGTGCCGTCTTTGAAGGCCTGCCGCCACTGCGGTATTATTCCAGATTATACCCGCTCCATACAAATGAAATCTCGCTTAAAACCACTGCAATTTCGGAACGAGAAAATAAGGCTCAAAAGTTGTGTTGCACTCACACTTCCTCGAATTCTTTTGAACTCGAGAAATAGACGTTTTTAAGACGGTATAATCCATTGAAACTGTAAACTGTAGATGATGTTTAGAAATTTACTTGTCAGGGTTTAGCTTTGTTGTTTATGTATTAATTGGTATAGATCGAGGGTATGTACGTTACTTTATCTGGTCAATTTGAAGCTGGGCCTAAGTGTAGCGAGTCCGCTCGGAATAACCATTACATATTTAGTTAGTATGTCCCCGGGGACTGCGCTTGCGGTTCTTGCCATTAGTGCGATTGAGCACTGGTCGGCCCGAGGTGCTTTAGGATCGCCCCGGCTTTATAGGCGCGCTCCGTAGCTAGTGTTAATTTTTGGTCAAACAGCCTAAAGGTGCATACCGAATGCGTATCCAGCACGCGCACAGCTAAATTGTAAGGGATTATAGCGCACGTATGCACGCTTGCGTTACGATTCCAAAAATTGTGCGGCAAGAATGCTACGCAGGAATTCGGTAAGCAAGGGTCATAAATGTATACATTTTTCTTAAATTAAAACACATATATAAATGCATATTAATGTGGTAAGTCTTAAATAGTTCTCGACGCTTGGCTTTGTCTATCGCGTGATAGGTATAGACATCATGCTTCATCTATCGATAAAGATGAAGCATGATGTCTGTATCTATCACGTCATTATCATTAACTGATATTTAATGTGACTTATGAAAAACATTAAAGCGTCCGTACCGCGTACATTTTTATACTCATTCCACTTGGATAAATTATAAGGCCTAGGTACGAAATACACTTTATTAATCGCGGGCAAAGCCAAAGGCAAAAGCAAGTTTTACAGAAGGTAACGGTGAAATATCGAAGCCTCGCCGGTTGGTGCCGACTCGTATAGATGCAGATGAGCCAACTATTTGTCTTACCTGATGGCTGGGGTTGATTAAACCGCGAAACATTTACCACTCACGACTCACTATTGCTAAGATATATCGTCAGAGCATCCGAGTGATATAGGCAACGAAATATCCTTGTATTCAAATTCCCATAATAGAAAATACGTTTTATATTATTAATGGGATGGGATGTGATTATAAAATTACAAGAACTCATTCAGATACTATGGTTAGATAGCCCGGAGAATTTCATACTTTCTTTTTAAATGATCTCAATTTACTTAAAATAACCATTTCATTTTGATGACGCATATAGGTACAATCGAAGTTTAGTTTTCAAATCATAATGATATGGTTTAAAATTAAGTTTTTCGAACATGAAAAATTTTAGACCAACGGATGGAGAACTGTTATACTGTGCAATAATAATGGGATATTAAATCAGATTATATGTATACCTATATAAATAGGTGAAAGTTGTTTACTAGTTTTCAATCAGGAATCCACTTTAAAAATATGTTATACATCAATACAAACGTGTTGATTTTTTAATCGCGGCGCTACGGGGCATCCACTTACATAGTGATTAGGGCAAATAAATGACGGACATTACTCGTAATGAATGTTTAGGTGGCCGTAATCGCGTCGCGTAAAGTGTCGGCGCCATTACTTTGCAGCTGCCGTGGAGATATTGCTTCGCTACCATTTACCGCCAAAACTGGATTTATCCGTCTACGTATGGGACACTTTTATTTATGTTTACGTGGAAACCGACATTGGTTAAATGATTTATATTACATTATTTAAAAAACTAAGAAATTTAACGTTTGATAAGTTTCTTCGTTCGTAAAGCTCCTTGGACAAAGACTTTTTATGGCTAAGGTTGGGTTTCTGACTCAAAAAAGAATCTTACTCAGATGAGACAGAGAGAGATCAATATACAAATGTTAAAGCCATAGTAAGTAGCAAATTCATAATAAAATAAGTAAACAGGTATCTGGGGGCACGGCAATGTCCCCTCAAGTCGAGCAAAAAAAGCCGCACGGCCGTACTATCCTTTTCTCGAAGCAATTCAGGCCAATTTCGAACATCAATAACTTCGTTGTGGATAAAACAGGAAGCCTGAATTTTCCGTAACTAAGCAGGTATTGTATAAACACTGTATATTTCAAATTTCACTCAATTTGAACCAGTAGTTTAAGTCACTCACTCAGTCACTCACTCACTGACCGATCATCAAAACTCTAAGGCACTTCCAGCAGACATAGAAGCTTCAAATTTAGAATACAATTAGTGTTTAGTGTGTAAATCAAAGGAAAACCTAAATATTTTGTAATTTCGGTTCAGTTTTCTAGATACATCAACTGTATGAAAATAGGCGCCATAGACTAAATAATCTAACTAATATAATATAATATATATTACTTGTAAGATACATTGTGTTTTCATGGGATGGCCAAGTCGATCTATTTATTTAAAACGTAAAAGATGTTTAATATAATATTTGTAACTTACGTAATAACTTAAGACAGAAGGTCCCTTAAGTAGGGACTAAATAAATTGACCGACTTGGTGTTACATAGATCTAAAAACTTTTTACGGTAGAAAAACTGAGCTGCGAGACTGTTTTTGATGGCATACCTGCTTACTTACAAATTGTCCAAGATAGTTCTAAAATTTCAGTAAACGCTAAAAAACAAATGATGCGAATGAATGTCCTCATACAGTATTTGAAAATCAAACCTAGATCTCAATTATACCTATACGTTCGGGAATGTGAAAGCATTCATTCAATAAACATAGAGCAAGCACTACTTTCTCATCCTCTCGTGTTTATGGTTGCGTCAGCCGCTAATAAGGCTGTGACGCACGGTCCTTGTAAAACAAATCTCTTTTGTAGATTTAAATAATTCAAATATTTAGGAATGATATCGGTTCAAATATTGTTTAAACTTATACAAATTCATTAAGTGAAGATTTATAAATAGCTTAACGACAATCATCCTAATCAATAATATAAGATGGAGGCTTTTTCCTCATACGTTTTAAATTTAAATATTGTAATCGACATATGAAACATACCCATATCCACAGTTAGCGTAGACAGGTGTGCCGTGGAGAAGTCACAATTTCCTGCACTTAACAACACAGGAAGCAATTTTGATGAGTCATCAAACGACGGACGATTGACGACCGTCACCTAGATGTCTATCATTAGTTTACCCGAACGAAATTTTAATGGAAGTCATTTGCTTTCTTTGTTTTTATATTTTTTTCATAATACACATCGAAACACAGACTTTGAATGGGTATTAATAATTGTATTTTTTAAGGATAAATAAGTAAAAACTAATTATTAGTTGCCAGCACTTTATAATTTTAAAAGATAAGTAATAACCACACACCAAGCAATTTGTCATTATTATATATTATATTATTTGATTTGTGAATTTCATAACATGTCCATAACCTATATATATTCAGAGCATCCGTTATCGGCGTCATCACATCATACCTTAGAACTTATACTAATGAATATTGGAGACGTAGGAAGTCTTCTAATGCGCCATACCATTAATTCTTTCTCCAATGTCTCGAATGCCTCCCTCCATTTTTTCCTAATAAGTTTAGTAACTAAATGTGTCGAATTTATAATATAAATAACATAAAATATTATCCAATTTGTTACATATCTTTCTGTATTAAAGTGTACTAAAACTAATTTTACAAAAAAATATATTTTGACATTAGAATATTCCACCTACAAAACGAATCTCTTACATTACTACTACTTTCCTCAAAAATTACCCTGGAATTGCTCTATAATTCTGAATATTCTGAAATCTAATTCTGAAATTCACAGGTAAATAATTTTACCTCCTTTACATTAAAACGACATTGAAATAACTTTTTTGAAGTGCAAGTAGTTGGTAACAAAAGTGTACAAATCGCGGTTGATTCCCGGCATCGCAGCTAAATTAAAGAGGATTCAGAGTTATATGTATAATTATATATTATACTATGATTATATTTGTAACTTTCCCCATTATTGACGTTTATATCCTTAAGCACAGCACGTATTTTTTGCCATTTTCTGTTTGGCCTGAAGGTCTAACAGGCAGAGAACATAACAGAACATCATGTTGTGTCTATTTCAAGAATAAAAATCAAAACACGAAATATTTGATCGGTTTTACATACATCATATCTACGACTTAATATAAAAATAATTGAAAAGATAAGTAATAACGGTCGGCTGCACTGGTAGGTTCGAACTATAGAAATTTAATTCTAAGTAAAAGGTAATATATATGTATACCGCATTCGTGTACCAAATGTTTACTAGAAATGCACTATCTGGATGAATGAATAAATTTTCTTTATCTGGATAGTCTAATCTTTTGCACACTCGATATTTGACGTCGGGATTGAAGCGCGGCGTTCGTCATCAAAGTTTGGGAATCGTGGCCATCTGCCGCGGAGCAGATTACCATGGAGAGCTTCGTTTAATCGTTTTATTAATACGCCGACAAATCGTTTAACTGCTACTTGCTTCCCGCTCGTTATTCCCAAGTCGTCTTTTTTGTTACGTCTATAATTTTATCTTAGAATAAAATAATATAAGTGTAAGAGGTTAAAATCGAGATAATGAGGACGTTCAATATTATACATTGTAATCGTATATCTTAAAACATACAATACAATATTTGTTTTTTTTTTTTATGTTTTTGATATATTCATTATTTGGGATCACAGACCAGCCTTGTGTGTGACGTAGTAAATGGTGTAGAACCGTAGAACCACTTGGTAGCTTCGTAGCAATTCCCTACGCCGTAGCGCTACGAGAGTCCCAGGTGAACCAGCTGCGTTTGTTTTTCTTTTTTCGTAACAAATAAAGTTAGTTCTGCTTAGATTTGCTTTTAAATGTTCCTTTTTTCAATTCACTACACACTATTTAAATACCCCAGAGTATCTAACAAAAGGTATATGTCAATTTTTAAGTAAATATCCCAGACAGGTCCAAGGGTGCAAGGTATGTTTAGTTTAAAGTGGTCGGCCGGCGCTGTGTACCTGCACTTTTTTATCTTTTTTTTATCATTTTTATTTTTTACGTATTATTTTTCAACATTACGCAATAGTATTTTTATATTTATGTATATAAGTAAAGCAAGGTATGCATGTATAAAATTTTATCAATAAAACAATTCAATTGTCAAAACTTTCGGTTCAGATGTGTTTGAGTAATAAGAAGCACATTTTACAAGATTTAAAAATTTAAATAATCTATCGTTTGCTTTCAAAACGGGGTTAAATAAAGAGGGTGAATGAGCCAGACTCGTGCAGCCGATTCACCCCGCCGACCAGACGGCTATTAGGGACCGTAAATAATAAGTATTATAAGCCTTTTCGTTTTATTTATAGGTGATACGTGTACGGCTTTTTTGAATCACGGAAATTAACGACGATATCATATATATTTAATTTTTTTTAGTTTTATCAGCATGTTTTGACAAATTACAACTGACATTTTTTGTCAATACTAATTAATATTTTATCACGGTATTAGTAGGTACTCCGTTGTACGAAGTATACTTACTAAATCCTAGGAATGTATAGTTTTCACATAAAGGTTTGAGGCTAAGCGGTGTTGGGCTTGGGTGACACCTGAATACGCAACCAGGAACACGCTCTGATGGCATGGTGAAAGGCATAAATAGTTATTTTACAGTGACGCTTTTTGCTATTAAAGTAAAATCTCTATTTATGTATAGTGTAGGATAAAATAAAAGTTAATAAGTACATTTTGCATGCCCAAATGTAATAGCTGCATTAAAACGTTAATTATTCAATTAACGTGACAGCTAGTATGAGTAATGCTATTCTCGTCAGCAGTTTTACTGATCCGGTTTTTATTATGAGTGAAATGTTCGCGGGTAATTGTATGTGGCATGTATGTTGGTGATAAACAACTAAAGTATAGAAACAAAGCGTTGCTTGAAAGTTAATATATTGAACTCCTGAAAAATCCGTCTATCTATACTTTAGTTTACATTCCTGTTAGTTAACCGATTTCTCCATCGATTGTTACAAAGTCATCTATATTAATATTATACGGATATGAATTCCATTTAAATCATATCAGCTTTTTTCTTACTGAATTTTGTAGTTAGTTATGGTTATGACGGTTAATAAGTATTTTATCGGACTTTAAGGTATTAAGGTGTTTAGTTGCAGAATGTGTAATTCCCAAAATATCCCGCGGGTGCAATTCGTCACTATCAAATTATAGGAGGATACTATGAACGAGGCTTTCTCTCTATCTTATTTCGGGGTTGATCGCCTCGACACCGTGGCGGATGCCGTTGGCGGCTGGCTGTGTGAAATTGACACCCGTGTCCAGCGCCATTGCCTCTGATTGGATTAGGTTCGAAGCGCACTCATGCACTGATGTGGAGCTCAAACATAAAATTTTACGTGACCACTTTCCAAACGTCGACTTTTGCAACGCGATTGCATCCTTGAGTGCCTCTCTTGAGAGCTGTGCTCAACGCGTCGTCCTATTATGTAAATCATGGAATTACGATTTTTGTAAAATTTTTCGACAAATATATCAAAATATCTAAATAATTACATATTTTTTAAAAAATATATATTTCACATATAAAGAACAAATATATATAGTACATAATATAAGAACACTGACAAAAACCACAGAAAATAAAATTGACTTAATTAAATTAATAAAATGACAAAATAAAATTAATGCAAAACATAATATTACGTTAATTTTGAAAACAATTATAACAAATCCAATTTCACATTCATTCAATGTAAGTACAATGATATTTAATAAATACGATAATACCAGACTAGACAAAGTTGTTTCTAGAAATATTTAAGAAGTTTACAGGAAAATAATAACAGTCTTTGTGATCCTCATAAATTGATAGCGCGCCATCGACTGCAGTCTACATGCACGATAGGTGATTCCAGGAATTTTTCATGGAGCCTACATTGTGATCCGTGAATTTAAGTGAATTTTCAAACTGAGGATGAAATGTAAAGTACAATATTTTCATTTAGATATTAACAGTCTACTAGTAATACTCAAATTATAAACTTCACAAAAAGCAATATACATAATACCTAAGTAATAACTAAGTTTTTGGTTAAAATATTTATTATTCGAAATCTGCAATTGGCCGAAGTCAGATACATCACCAAGCGTGTCAACATAATAATCTATCAAGAATCTCAAAACTACAAAAAGTACGTAAACTATTAACAAAGTGCATCAATTCTCGGTAATATGTGGCAATAAATTAAACACCGTGTTACCGGAGTGGCGCCATTTTTACGTACTGTACATGTAATCTATATTTTCTTAATGCCCTCGACTTATTCTGGAAGGAGAATTTATGCGCCATTTGCCGCACCGTTTCTCTCTTCGCTTGAATTAGGTACCAACTTTGACAATGTTCAACATAATTCTCAGTTGAGTACTCGTAAATACTAAAGATTTATTTATTTTGAATTGTTACATTGCTGATACAAGCTTATATAGCATATTCTAGGAGAGACCTGTGATTAGGGAAAATACCACGGCTTCACCCTCGTGACTTTCCTACAGTTTTTAGGATGAAAGGTAGTCTACTACTCCTTTATCTAGTTAACTGAATATATGAGACATTCAAAAATATTGAAGATGAAGTGTAAATAAATACGTGAAGAGGTAACAAACGTTCGCATTTTTATATTGGTTGGATAGAATAGAAGGGCTGAAGAAAAGAAAAAACAAATGGCTAAAGGCAAACACACGACTTTACCATTTGCCTTCGAATACCTCCCATACCTCATGTCTTTTCCAAGTTCAACTAACAGTATTTCATGCTAAAGATTATTTTTGTAAAAACAACGATTAATGAACATAAATTACATTCTATTATATATAAAAAATATTAAAATACTGGTTATTTACTTAGTAACAAGTACCTCTGTGAAAGGAAGTCATATGCACCAAAGTAGAGGTAAGATAACTCGACGTCAAGCTGTGGTCCTGCTGCATCTAAATCTTATAAGAATGTTGTAATATCCGCATCTCATTACACGTAACTTTGAAGAATTATGACTTGGCAAAGTCCTTTATTGGAAATACCTTCACGAGCCTGAAATATTGCTATGTCGTGAAGAGGTAAAATTTCTAATTAGAAATTCTTTAGTGAAACTTTATTAAGTTTTTACTGCAACGAACCTAATGAAAATACCGCGCTGTCAGTCGCTCTTCGCGGAAGAGGTAATTCAAAAACAATATTGCATCTTTCCTTTACTAAACAAACATTCATGGAAAATATTTACGTAAATTCTTGTCTTCGTACTTTCTACAAATATCAGCACTAATTGAATCAGAATGCATTTTTTGAATGAATGCAGAATGTCATTGAATCCTTTTGAACTTTGTAGTTTATTCTATTTACCAAACCAATTAGATTTCGAGAAATTTTATTATAATAATTAATTTATTTCAGTTATAAAATAATTACAAATCCATATTTGTTGTTAGTATACCTTATGTCATAAAAATAAATAAATACAACTCTGATTTAGATTGTCGTTTACCAGTTGCTTCATAACTTTTTTGCAACGCGTTTAATTCATATTCTTTTCCATAACTTTTCCATTTATGAGTATTAGGTAGATGTAATCGTTAAATTATTCTTTCGCTATCTTCGCTGCCCGCATGCTCGGATAAATTGCTGTAACAGATAACCAGCCCCAACACACTCGTATACCATTGAGAGATAGATCTACAATGCTCATTCTATATATTTATTTACACCCATTTATTAGTTGGCTTACTTTTCCAGTTTAACAAAAATGACATAAACAATCTAGCAGTATATATAAGATATGTACAATTGTGTAACAACACAATCATATGCTTTAAGGTACCTGAAAAATCAGTGTTGAGTGTGAATATCTTATATAATTTCTATAATCAAGTTAGACTTGAATACTTAATTTTTATTTTTATTTTATTACTTAATTCTTTTAAAATATCTTTTCTGAAAGATAGACAGGAAATAACACGTGAAATTAAAGCAAAACTAAGAAATGAAATGGAAACTTTGAAAAGACATTCTCTCGGAACAACTGCATAATCAGCTTTGCGTCGATTAATATCGCCGTGGCCGGCGGCGCGGCCGTCTTCCTCGATATTGCAGACAAAGAACTAAATTATTTCCTCCATTTCCCGAACATCTCTTTGTTTTTGATACAATAATGTTTTTCTCTTACTTCCAATACGGGTAGCAAGGAAAAAAAGCCGAGAAAACAGGTAACTATGTGATATTTTGATTGATCTTGAAATTTTATACTTCATGTTCATTGAAAATAAAATATTTTACAAGCATAATATTATGCAGTATAAGGAGGCCATGATTCATTATGCTGACGGAGATGTCTGATTGTCAAATAAAAAAAATGTGACACCAGTGTACGCCCTCATATGAAATAGTAAATGCACAGTAATTTAGCAGTCTAAATAAATGTCACTGATTTCAGAATGAAATTCACTATAGGAAACAATCTAACAAGATAACCGAACCGAGGTTCCTAAGTCATAGCACAAAGTCAAATTTAACATGCCATAACAGCCAAAAACAGTGGGTCGTGTTCAACGAGTGCTACTCAGGCTTGGTTCGCTGCCAAACTATATAATATGCATGAAGTACTGTAATTGTTTGCTCCATGCGTCTAATGATAAATTACATATTAAATAGGTATGACACTCTATGTGTAATACTTGAAATGGAATTATGTAGAAATAAATTGGGACAGGTATATATTACCTGATACTTATTCCTATACCTGTTTTCGCCATCGCTTAGGTTGGAAAGGAAAATAAATAAAATAATTAGACAATACCAGTAAAGCCGAAATAACATGACAACAAATAAGTAGTTACGGAGGGTGGAAAAACTGTGCGTTATGAGGTAATTCATACTAATATTATAAATGCGAACGTCTGTCTGTCTGTTATCCGCTTTCACGGTTAGACTTTCGACTGATTTTGATGAAATTTGGTATGTATATATTCAAAGGCTATATTCAAAGGTTCAAACAAAGAATAGTCTAAAATTAACCTCTAAATTGCTATAAAGCTAGTTAGTTTTCCATAACATAGGTAGTTTGTGGTCTAATGTTGTGTTACTGAAACCCGAACGACAATGGCGTTTTGTCGAAATAGTATTGGATATTGAAATATTGGTAATCAATCGCTCATATTTCGAGTATCTGACATATAAGTATAGTTTTAAAAAAATACTGTACATGTATGTTAAAATGTTTAAAACTATATTTACTAACACAACAACATCATTTTTAGTTTTTTTCTTTGTTGCGATACCAAGCTCATATTAGAACTAAGCAATGCATGTTATGCTTATAGTATAGTGTATGACCCTGCTGGTATCATCATCAATATTCGTGCTGATTTATTTCTCATGCAGTCTTAAAAGTCTATCGGCAAGGGAAATACACTGTAAAGATATAGCCAAAGAAAACTTAGTATTGATTGTGACAAAGGTGTGTTTTATCTGTAGTTACACCGTCGGCCGCGCCGCAAACAACTGAACGAAAACAGCAAACACGCGGGCTCGCCTTCTACATTACTCATGGAAATGAAGCGGTCCACACAAACAAACAATCCATGTGACTTATTGATACGATGTTTTCTTTATTTATTTTTGTAAATACGTAATAGAAACATATATAAGATATTTGAAATTGTAGATTGTTCATTATTATAAATAAAATGTTACGAATTACATAACACATATAAATTTCTAAAATGAAGATTTCTATACCAATAGGTCTGACAGAAAGGACATGGCAATCCCAAGAAAAATTGACTATATGTCGTCAAACACAAAATATGCCGAAGACCGTGCGAAATGGAATGGAAAGGCGGACCCTGGGCTCCGACGTGGTATGGCTACGGAAGTAACTGGATTATAGCTTTAATGAGTGAGTCCCATTTTGTACATATGGTTTTTGATTCCATACTACAAACTTGCTTACTTATCTCGTATTAAAAAAGTTTAGTAGTCACAAAAAGCAAATGCACCAACATAAAGACGAGTTGCATTAGCATCAACTCCCTGGCCACCAAAGAGCGCCATTATAACTGCTAAAACAGTAACATCAAAGTTATACGAAACCAAACTAATAAATAAGCTCCATCTGGTATTTAATTTAAATTTACTAGTATATAGAATGATTGTTTCAATTTGGAACTTTATACGTTTTTTAAGTATATAAGTGGTTTACGTCTTCTCGTTAGATATATCCAAGATATCATATTTACTTTTTAATCGTTGGTAAGTAGATCTACGTAATGTAACATGAAATATTTTAAAAAATAAAACGACATGAAAGGAAAGTTGATATTGGGTTACGAATGATGGATATTCTCTAACTTTAGTGTTGCGTTCATATAAATTATTTATTGGAAGTGATGGATCGTAGTTAGCTATTTTAAAACTAAAATAAATGATGGCATTTCGTGTATCTGACCCGTGAACAGGCTGATATACTTACTCAACTTTGTGTGAAATATATGATAAGAAAAATGACAAAGTGATTTGATTAAATACTTAAATCTGGTCGGGAGCGGCTGGGGCTGGTCTGTGATTGATAGGTGTTATAATACGGCCGACTCTCACGCTTCCCCTCCATAAGCGGGAATTCATCCTCGACAATCCCTTACATCTGAATTCTTAATGAAACAAAAATTGCAAATGTCATGCGATATCTCCACCGGCTCCATGAATACTAAAGACGCTATTTGTGGATCGTTCGCGTGTGCGAAATTGAGATTCACACTTTTGACACAAATGATACTGATTTGTCAAGTGTAGGGGAAGTCATTATATATTGCGATATGTGGTGAATTTTTCTCACAGAGTAAGAATAAATCATGAATTTATAAGAATGATACACGTCGTCAGAAAACAATTGGGAAAACGTGACCGACGCCGATCCGGGACGGAGGCGATCGCAACACGTCGCGCCGCCCAATGCATACTAAGTAATGATACCAGTTTCAATTTTGCATCCCCTTCGCTTGATCATAACATCATAACGTATTACTGAAAATCTTGTTTTAGGTTCGAACGCTACATAGCCATTTTGTAATTAGCTGTATCGAACAGAATGCTTCTATTCAGCTACGCTTAATTTATATAATTCTAAGGAATGCTCCAAGCTAGGTAGAACAAGAATCATACTTGAGCTTTTCAAATTGGGCTATATTTCAATGAATGTCACTCATATAAATATTTAACCGTATATGCTAACGATACAATTGGCTGTAACCTGACTGCATATTAGTACATAAAATTATGTATTGACCACATTCACCCGATTCATCGATAAAATACAAAGTAGGGCTAATAAGCATAAATCGAACTATTCAATTAAAGTGGCTTCAAACCATGACGTTGTCGGTACTTAGTATTCAAACGTATGCAAATTACAGACGTGCTATGCAATAAATGCCGACATACGGATCACAATTCGACAATTGGCATTTACGTCGCAATCGCATTGTCTCTCCTCTACATACACCCTCTATTTGTATCAACTCTTAATTTAAACTCTTTAACGATCCGTTTTATTAGAGGAGCACTCTACAACAACAATCTTAATGAGTATTCGACGAATTCTCGGAATGTAATTAGTTTACTCGTCAATTTGTAAATTACTTATGGTATATGTATTTACAACAGCTGGAGTGCTTTTTAGAAATGATTAATAAAAATAGACAAAAAGTTAAGCAATCATAATAATTTAGAGAACAGAAGTCCTTTAAAATAACGGGCGGACCATTGAAAAAAAATCTATGAGAGCCTCTGGTAGGGATCAGGGATAGGCTGTTATAAATGGAGTAAATTTTCTTTTCAATGATTCACGCTTTTGAAACAAACATACAATAATTTAAGCGTTATTATAAAACCCTGAAGAAACTATTGTATGTTTGTTAATCCATTAAATTAGATCTTTCTTTGTTATCAAACAAATTTTATACATATTAGTTAAAATAGATACCGGTATCCTTAACATAGTAGGTACAGTTTATGCGTGTTGGCGAGCGATAGAGCGTGGATCTTGCAAATCGCGGCATGTAGACTAGCCGGCCGCACGGCTTGACGCGCCCTAAGCCGCTCAATGTGGGTCTGTATATGTGTTTAGATATACAGTATAGAGGAATATTGTATACATTGGATTTATTGCCGCAGTTCTGTGGTAACAAATGAGTGTTGTAGCCATGTGACACTCCTAATCTCAATGTCAGCACGTGTGACATACTTATTAACATCGAAAAAGTAAATTATATTTACTGATATTAAAAAGAAAGTAAATTCTATTACGTACTAAAATCTAAGTTTAAACATGGAATATGATTATTTCTGACTAGATGGCGTAAAATATATTTTATTTTTATATGGCGATGGACAAAAAATATAATTGTAAAAATATTTACTTACTAATGCTAATATAATTATTAATATAATTTACTTAATAATTTAGTTAATAAATATTAACTAAACTTGTTGATGTTAACAAAATACAGGTAGAATCAAAGTTAATTCATAGTAGAATACACGATATATCTACCTTTTCTCTGTCAACAAGACAAAAGGAGTTACCCGGTTCATTTAGACGTGGATCTGAGGGTCTTGTTACTTAGTTACAAGTGTCGGCTGTGAGGCTATGACCCGGGGCGGTCAGTCCAGAGAACAGATTCGAGCCAAAAAGGATATGACACGATGTATTGCATATTTATTATGTTATACAACAAAATAATTATATTTTAGTTCGACTGCTTTACGTTGGGAACTATTTCAATTATTCTTATCCTTACATATTATAAAACAACAATAGGATCGCAGTTCGATCGGGCCTCGCGAGAACTTAGAGGTCAACTCAAATATTTGATTGAATGCATAATACATAGAATACTTTTAAAAATGATGCATCTTACATAAAGTAAATGTAGTAGTCTCATTCCTATTAGGTATGAAAAGAGATTAATTGTTTAAGATATAGAATATATTTCCTTATTATCAGAGGTTTGACATTCATCTGAAAGGGCTTGCAGTTTCATAAGACAGACCCTCGGAGTACAACAGGGTCGCATGTGGCTCTGTCCCTTTAGGGAATGCTGACGTTAAAGTTTTATTTCGCTGGCCAAGCAAGGGAAGCTGTGTTATTCCCGAACTTTGATTTTGTACGAGTACATTGTTTATAAATTTTAAGTTTATAAAACAACGTAGGCATGTGTATAGCTTTTAGCTATAATCACAAACCACACCAAAAGTTTACTTTTGGTATAAACTTAACTAAACAAAACCAAAATGTATATGGACATGTTTATTTGTGAATAGATCACAAGCAACCGTAGAAAATTCAATTTTCACAAATATAATACATTTATCATTTCACCTAAAAGATAACAAAGACTTATCCATGAGCCTAAAGCATTGATTAAATCTTATCCGTATCGAAGGAACGTAGTGATGCAACAAAGTGATCAAAGTAAGCACCTACTTATTTTTGATACAGAGTAACGTCAAGGTGCAGAGGCAGCTATCTCAGAAGTGGCGTACACAAAACGGTTTTGTTGATGGATTTTATGCAATTTTCAGTATCTATCACATCCAGCACCGGTTCGAACCCGGAGGGATTAAGTTCGATCTTCTCGCAATACTTACAGGGTAAACAGCTTGAGTGAGATGCCGCTGCAGCGTTTAGAAATAACTAACAATGATAAAATATTCTTCGACATCGTCTATAGTACAGTTCTTTTAATCAAGCCGCTAGTAGATTAAAGGCAAAATACAAAAGAAAATAAAATTATATTCGTATTATGCAAAGCTTCGTACTCAATTAACGTGGTTAGGCTAAAACCTATGCCATAACTGAGTACGCATAATAAAGAGGCAAGCAACGGTTTAGTTATGAATTTCACTCAAAAGCGAGAGCTGCAAGTAGTACCGCTCATTCAGCGTCGGATAGCTCCGGAATATGAGTTTTTTAATTTTACCACTTAGAAACTTGTCACTTCACCACTTGCAGTCTTGTAAACTACATTTGGAGCAAAAGTTTAAAATGAATGTGTTATGTTTACATTGTTCCAGGTTTCATCTTTGATATAGGCAATTTTTTTGATACCTTAAAATTAGTCTTTTAAATAACCCCTTATTTGATGAATATGATGTGTTCAATTTACCAAAATGTCTAAATGTTTGTTATTAATACATATCTATACTAATAATACATACATGCCCTTACATGTACGTGAGTATCAAACTGGAATGATACGAAAGCAAAACTTGAAAAATATAACACTCAAAGGAATCTCACAAATACTTTTCCTTGAGACAATCAAGCTGTATAAAGTAATCAGATATTGATACAAACCTCGGCACGAGGAACAAGAGTGGGACCATGTAGTTACGATATGCGGCGAACGTGCGTGGAATAAATTTTTGTTCATAGAAACCATTTTCAATTTCACGGCTCAATCTTTGTATGCTCGGGGTGAATATGTAAAAGGGCATTCGTTGGTGTCAACAAAGTGTAATGGTTTCGTGCTAGCGCGCGCTTGATCTACGAGTTTGAATCCAGGACGTTTCCAAATTGGAAAAAATATTGCACTTCCCATCGATCTATTCTATTACTAGTTTGTTTACATTCAATTTGGGAAGATGTCTATCTTCTTGAACCAGGTGACAGTTTTATTTAACTTGATATATACGGGACAAATATCTGTAAATGCCAATTTAGTAAATGTGCTCTTTTAAAATAATAGTTTTGGTAAAATTAAATGTATGTTGGTGGATGCATGTGCCTGTTTGTCTTTTCCAATTAAGTTACTGACCACTTAATAGCTAAAAAAAGCGTTACTCTAGAGGTTTTTTTCCGAAAATATTAAAATATTTGCAACATCGGAACCCCAAAACACGAATAAGTGAAAGGAATCGTTCGCAATAAAGGCAGGCGAGTTTTGACAAATTATTTAAGAACGTGTGTCTGAGGACGTGGCCCTATTATGCCGTGATTGATAGTGTTGATAGCCACGCGGCGCCATTTTAATTTTCCTCGAAATTATATGGCGTGAAAATGTATTGAAACGATTTATTGGTTTTTGGTGAGTTATTACGGTGAAGTTAAGTTATAATTTATATATACTCAGTAAGTTTAAAATGTTAAAAATACTCTGCATTTACTTTTTTGGATTTAGAATGCAATTGAAGGCCAAGCCACGGTTATTACTGGATGGTTTTTAATGTTAAAAAGGGTTAAATACTCCTCATTGAATTTTTGGGATTTGACATCTGATTCGAGGCTACAACACGATTATCAGTGGATAAAATATTATTTTGTACTATACACTTATTGCTCATAACTTTTTATGTACATGAACTTAAATATAATATCTTACAATATATCTCTTTAATATTGTTATCTTTTAAATATTTTTACGCGAAATCGAGAAACGCTAGAAATGTTCAACAGTCCAAATGTCATCACTGATATTGGCCGTCGTTTTGTCAGACGCGGAACACGGAACGTAAACAGACATCATGTTACCCATACAGCTTATTTCATTTTATATGGCGGATATCCATCATCTTTATATCGGACCCTGCTGTGACAGCCGCGTAAAGGTTGTTATGGATATTAGCCGGAATTAACAACAGTTTGTGTTACTTTTGACGTGGAGTAATGTGTTTATGAAGCGTTTAGCTGCGGTAGTTAATATCAAAGCATATCTTTATTGGAAAATGTCACTGTAACGTGAATCAATATATACCTACTTTATATGTTCATGTTTGATTACTTGTCTAATATTTTTTTTAAATGTGTTTCGGATAGAAAAGTACTTTCGGTTTCAACATTCATAAAGAAGTATTTATTATACGTTCAATTTTGTGCTAATAATTGTAGCACAACAAAATAAATTGGTACATATAAACTAAAGACATGTAGTAAAAATGTAAAAACTATAATAGTTTTCCAATTACACAATCGCCTCAACCAATCGCGAGGCGGCGAGTGGCTCGATGGCAACATAATCGTATTAAAGTGGGAATCTATCGAGTTCGAATGAGAGCTTCTCGAGTTCGCGGTGCTCGTAATTGCTCTACAAAGGAATATCTGCTAATATAAAGCTCTGTGCAAAATAAATAAGGTGTGTGAACTAAATACGTAATTTTAACAATAACTGTGTTTAACAATAATTATTATTTAAATACAATCATACAATTTTACTACTATTTCAATTCGATAAGAAAAACATGTAAACCTTTTAAAAGTGACTAAAGTGTTTTATATCAATTATATAGTTGTTTTAAATTTAGCAGATCATGAAAAGCAGCCAATTTATACATCACCAGTAAATAGAAAATTAATAGGTAAGACTTCAAATTGACAAGTACTTAAAGTTTTATTTTATATTAACAGACTATAAAATAAAACTCATTTCATTACCAACAGAATAATAGAAAGTGAGGTGTTTTTCTAATGAATTATTGTTATCAGAAGGCAAGGCGCTCAAGATGTACAGGTTTCCCGGAGAAAGCGATCGGGAAGCTTGCGTCCCCCCGGGGAAATCAGCACTACAATTACATCCCGAATGCTCTTTCCAATAACACATTCCCGCAAACCTTTTAAAACACCTTTCAGATACATTTTGTAAGATATAATGATAAACTAAGAAATTCTTTAGCATGTTCTATAATAACATATAAATCGTTTATAACTAAACTGAAACTAATTAAAAAATACATAAATAAAGAACAATTAAATTAACCTAAAATGCCTGTTCTATTGAATTATATAAATGTTATATTTATCCGAGACTCGGAGGTATTATGTATTTACGATGATGCTCAGTTCTGTAAGTCGGTTTGTGATTATACTATGAATATTCAGAGGCTTCGGCTGTCCCGGAGGATGGAGCCCTTTCGAGCATAAGAGAGGAAACGCGGATGGTGAGTTACGAAACAATACGATATTATCGCGGCGTTTAGGCGGTCCTAATAAGATTTGCTTCAATATTAATGCGCATCGTGGCGTCCATTATTTCGAGGTATTATCTGAAATATAGACGGGATGCTCCATTTATTCAAGTATTCGAAGTTTATCATAACGTAAAGAGACAACATAGTAATATCAGTATTGAAACTATTATGATAAATGGCTTTATATGAAATGGTAGCAATATCCATTTTTGTAACAACAAAGAACAACCCTACTATTACAGAACAATCGTGTCCTCCAACCTTTAGCTCCATAAAAGAACGAAATGATTAATTGTTTTCCCGACCTCTTCAAAACACCGTCTTATACTTTTAAATACTTCCGTTATTTTCCAACTCGATGACGATGAGAGGGTGCTTTTCGGGTAAAAATTAATATTAAATTACGATTTGAAAAAAATAAAAAATATTTTGTGAAAGCGGTTTTAAATTAACAATGTTTATGTTAGTGCTTGAGTATTTTTAGCAGTTGGACACTCGGACGTAGCAAGTTACAGAACTGTTTTTCTGAGCGCTCAATTCTTGATATCGATGCGCATCGTATTCGATTCGACTAGTAAAACTAGGACTAGTCGATAAAACTAAACGTAAACCGAGAACGTTTTACACGATTTTTCTATTATTGCAGCGCATATATAATAACTAAATATATACTGAAATATGCAATTAGCAGCAAGGGGGTTGAAAATGCAAAGGATTAGTTGTGAGCGCAGTGCGTTGTCCGGACATGTGCATGCTCAGTGTATGTAACTGTCCATCAAGCAAGCGGACGTGCGAATTCAATCCGGGCTCGTCCGCTTTGAACAGCGCCGCTAAAAGCGAAATGCCGTAAACAAGAATTAGCGCCACGCCACAGAATAAGAACATACGTTGGTAGAGAAGGTTAAATTTCGAACTCGTGCGCAATCACAAAAAATTATATTTATATTTAAAAAATGGTAAGCCCTTCTGGCATAATAGGGACCAACACTGTTTGAATGAGTTTCTTTCGGCATTTCTTCTCAGCAGTGGTCGTTCCGAAATGCTAGTAGTTTGTAGCTTTGGTAAACATCATTTAATTTAGATTATGACGTGAAAAAGTGCCTGTGAAGGCTTAATTTCTGAATAAATGATTTGATTTTGATTTTGAATCGATACTACGTCCATTGTTGCACTGGCTCAGCACTCATTCTCATTGATCATTAAAAAGACTTGTGAAGCATTAATACCCACAACTATTATGCCATAGCTCCATACTATCGCCGAACTCAGACACGTGCCGATGCGAATGCGTGAACATTGAGTAGTTAGCATGAGCGCTTCCATCTACCGCAATGAAAAAACAGTAATGTATACCAAATCTGCCAAATTTTGGCAAACTGTTCGACGATAGCGTGGAGCCGGCATTAAGTGAAATGAAAACACGTTTTTTCATATCATATCACGATAGGCTGCCTGAAGCTTGTGTAAATTATAGACATGTTTTCATTTTCATAGCCATTTTTATTTAAGTAGGAAGGTACATGGATATAGAGGACGAGGAAGGCCTAGGAAGAGATGGATGAATTGTGTCAGAGAGGATATGAGGTTGCTGGGGGTGGATCCAAATATAGCAAAAGATAGAGAATTGTGGAGGGAACAGACATTTTGCGCCGGCCCCAGATGATGGGACTAGGTAAGGCAAATGATGATGTTTTCATTTTCATAGCCAATGAGATGGCAATAATTCGTGGTAGCATCAAGTCTTGAAATTTTTGTCACAAAATTGGGACATATCGCAATTTTGTGACAACACGTTTGAAATCCAGTTAACCAACTAATGAGCGGGGATCTCGCGTGTCAACTGGCCGTGTCAAGTCATCGCATATTGGCTTCATTGTTGGAAAATACCCCCTAAATGGGTCTTTTGACCGATGGTACCTAATTTCAGAATGACGCTTCCTTGACCAAACCTATATCGACCGCTGCACTCTGCTTTATGGTGACGCGACAAAGGCTACGTTTTAAGAGTTAATGCAACCTCGATATTGTGGCTTTAAATATATATCGCTTTTCTTTTTTTTCCTTTCAGTTTGTTGTTATAAATTCTGGCAAATGTTGAGGCCAAGATTGATCATTTTACAGAAGACATCCTCTTTTTCATCCTCACGTGTTCCCGGCTGCATTCGAAGTTGTGACGCACCGACGCCTATGGTTGATTTAAAAAATTTAGCTATGATTTTACAACCGGCATTCTGCCTGACGTCAGCCCTCTTTGGGGATGCTATTGTTGTCTATAAGCTGTTAAGGAATGTGTTCCTTAGTCGTCTCGTACGACATCCACGGAGATTGGAAGCGGTTCTATTCGAGGGACCACATGCCGCTTTTAAGAGAAAACTTAAGCGACAGGCTGCCCGTCCTTAGTATTATATAGGTATGTAATTCAGTGAAAAGGTGAGTCTATCGTGTTGTGGATTACACACCTGTGTGTATGAATCTATTAATATATTTTTAGCCTTATTAATTCGTAATGGCTTTGGCAAGTTTAGACGGATGACGAACGAAGAACATAGCATTAGTTAGTAATGTGAGCATTGCATCAGCGCAAGGAAATATCAGTAATATAGTTTAATTTACCATAATGTTGACTGATAGTTTAGAACTGACATACGTGTGACAACGTTTCACCGTCTACGGGTATGCAAATTTAAATGAAGAGCATGCTATCATCCCACATAACAAAATCGAATAAATAAAACTAACTAAATTAACTAAATTTTTATCATTAAAAAAATCTTTCAAATTATAATAACATTTATCAATCAGCAAGGACCTGAGGTGCTTTTTGAATAAGTTTAAATTCTGATCTTTAATTTGTTATACATTTTAGGTGCCATACATATAATACTTACTGAGTAATGCTGTTTTAGAAGGGTGTAAACATAGTCCTATAATTATCCCGATGATTTCTTAACACAACATCACAAAGGCGTGGGAAAAAATGAGCATTACATTTAACAAATATTGCAACCTCAAATATGTGAAGAAAGTGTTAGAATTGTATGTTGTTTAAAAAGCGGCTGACAACTATCAATACTTTGTAAACCAAACATTGCGCGAATACAACGTTTTTGCATTTTGAATGCTAAATCCTTGTCTGTAGAATTTCCCCAGAAAATTATTCCGTATCTAAGAACTGATTCAATTAAACCGTGATATCCCGTAAGAAGGGATTTCGTGTTCAATTAATTTGATAACTTAAATAAAACATACGCGGAACTACAAAATCTTTTGCACATTACATCTAGATGATCTTTCCAGTTTAATTTTGAATCTATTATTATCCCCAGAAATTTAGTCGACGCACATCATTGAAAATTTGACCTTGATATTATACTTAAAATAGGATCCTGTATTTCACAATAAAAGTAATTTTAATTAATTACATTATAGTTGAAATAATTTGTGATTGATTAATTTATTGCCAATTACGTTAAAAAATATTAAAGTAAATATTACTTTGTTATTCACGATGCAAATGAACACCTGCCCATATAATCCACTTAAAAAGATGAGGGACTTGTCAAAAAATCATCGATCGTTTATCAAGCGGATCCATCGATGGTCGTAAAGAAGAATTAGCGCTGCAGCGGCCACGCAGGTTTTTATAGCATGGCGATAACACTCCGCTTTTATAACCCGGTGTCTTAGCTGCGCTACATCATGTTACACGACGCCATGGGACACTATGCGTGTATGCCACAATATATACACAGGTCAAAGATATATACAGGCCAAACTGTACAACAGTCAGTATTATCGCAGCATGACGCGTTGCGCAGCCTTGTCGCATGTGTAGCTCAGTTAGTACGCTGAATAAGGATTGCATTCAACCATTAACGATAAAATATGCTGGATTTGAATCATAATTTGTTTTGCGTCGAATAATTATTACGTTTATTTGGGGTAGCGTCATCCAATTAAGGTAAATAGCTTTTTAAAAAGTTTTTACAACATTTGCGCAAAACATAATCATAATTATTTTTTGGTTCCTACGGAATAAAATCTTAATTACAAAGATTTTATTCGTTTTAGCACAGGATAGAATAACAAGAGAAGTTTGGCCTAAAACAAGAGAGGCCTGTGTGCAGCAGTGGGGAGAAAAGGGCTGATAATAATGGATGATACATTAACGAGAATCATGTCCAGGTAATAGTAGTGTTACGTGTTTGCCATGCCATGTTTCAAAGTGACTTATCGCAAGGGAGTCCCTTTTTTTCTAATAAAGGCCCAACGCGCCCGACCGTCTGCCTGCCACGGAATGTTAAATACCCACCCTCGTTAACCGACTTTCCGGATACTTTCACTGTTTTATTAGGTCTACCTATTCACTTGGATTAGAATATTGTGTATTGAACTACATACATATTATCACGTCTATATTCCTAGGGGATTATACGGGATAGACTAGAAAGCCACGTTTACTTGTACGGTGGGCTTTTATCACAATAAAATATTTATAACATGCAGCTGTCCTTATTCTTGTAATTCTCCAAAGACAAAGATGACAAAGTCAGGAAATTAAAAAAATATATCGATAAAATAGATATATTTATGATCATTGTGATAATTCATAGACTGTAACAATCCTGCTAGATCAATTTATAAACGAAGATTTAAAGTTGGTAGGAAAACCCATTTCCAAAAATAATAAAATTACAAAAATAAACTCAACCATTGTAAAAAATAATAATTTTAAATGAAACAACTTTTATTAAGAAATTATCATTCTAAATGCAATAATTAAGGTAGTAATAATTATTTGTAGCTGCCGAATAATCAGGTTTTTTCGCTGATTTATTACTCAATAGTGACGTCACCTTACAGTCCAAAAAGTGTGATTTTATTTTTGTCATATTTTTGAAGGCCATTGAAAAAATATTTTGATAATGACAATATTAAAATTTTTTTTCAATGGTGTTTCTAATAATATAAGGGCCTTCGAATAGTCACCTAAATAAAAATTAGTTACCTACTCTATAGTATGACTTAACACAAAATAAGTCGATAGTAAAATTTTTGAACGTCAAATTTCATTCTAATTCAATGACGGAACTGAAGAAAATTTGTCCCGTGGTTCTTGCTGCGATTGCGTGGACTGTGGACTGAAATTGAAGTGGCTCGCTTGAAATGCAGGAAAAAGGCGTCAAAGGCTTTATTCACATCGACACGTAACGACGTCACCCGGCACTGCCCGCTGCAAGCGACGATTTCAAAAAGAAAACTGAACATCATAGTTTTTGAACAAAATGCCAACCCTTACAAAGTACATCCATTTTCGTTAGTGTGAACATTATAAAATTATATGAATGTATGTATATGATATAACTTACAATTTCTAATTAAAGCAACGAATACAAAACAAATCGGTATTACATATTTATGTAATCCATTTTATATATGCAAAAGTTTGAATGTTGCTCCAAATTTTGGTGCATGGTAACCTGGAATATAATTTGTCTATTTTTTTTTCCAAAAACCGTTATGTAAGTCAACCCAACAATCTTTATATTTCAAGGGAACGCATAGATCGCCGCTGTTCGGTCTCTGGCACATTATATCAGAGTTGACATCCGTATAAACTTCACTGCCTACTTAAAAGGAACAGATCTTTTAAAGAAGTTTATATTCACTGCTTAAAACAGTAAGTTTTACTAGGAAATATTAAGTACGACAGTTAACTTTCTTATTGTTCTATTGAAACCAATTTATTACTTTAAGTTGAAGCACCGCGAATCGCGACCGTTCTGAGTGAAAGCTTAAAGTTTCAGTGAGGCAGTTACGCTCCCCTTCCGGACGATCAACGTAAATTATTCCCCCAGAAGAAATCTCTAAGGGCTGAATGACGGATAAGGGACGAGCAGTTTTATTGCCTACATACCGGCCCGGATTGTAACCGCTTTAAAAATCACCCCCGAATGTTAATTGAGGGATAATTTTATTCAATATTGACTGGCTATTGAATTAATTGATAGCCAAAGCGGAAATTGTCAATATAAGAAAATTGGATTAAAAATAAAAGTCACTTCGATTTTGACCACGAACGGAAATAAAAATTGACAAGAGAATGAAAATTCTTGTCAAGATATAGGTAACAATATCTTATTAATTGGTACTTTAAATTGTTAGCTATTCTCTGTTCTAAATGGTTTATGAGAGTAATTTTCCGCGGCTGAAAGGCGTTGTAAGTGATAATTAAAACTCAGTTACTGCAGCTGTTACTGACGTTATTCTGAGTTTTAATATTATGCTACTACAATGATATTATGAAAAAACGATCAAGGGTACAAAATGTAGAATAATTTGGCGAGATTTGGAGCAAAATTAAATATTGTATATTTTGCCATGCTTGTTAGTAGCTACGATTGAGTTTGAGAGTGTCTACGAAGGGTGCTACGGTGCTACGACGGTCTACGAACTCCGGGGCGGCAGAGCGGCGTAGCTCCGGCTGTTGCTTCCTGTCGTGTGCGTTTTCTCTTTACAACATACGACAAGCGACAGACGCGACATTATTTTCACACTGAAAAATATGAAAGCCCTCCAAATTTAGGTTTAATAATCTTTGAGAGACGAACATAATCCGCTTGCCAAAAGGGGATTCAGAACTCGTTCCTCTGACATAATCGACACGAATTTTTCACGTATATTTCTTTCACTCACAAATCCAATTTAATTAAGGCGAGGAACTCGCGGTTAAAATCCTATTTAAGCCGTTTTTATTACCGCCCGTCGGGCAAAGACGGTTCGCCACCGCGCTCGAAGAATTTGAACGCTCCCGAGGATTTCACTGGCTTTTATCTTAGCGGCCTGAGCAGAATGGTAAGTGATCTTAATGCAAATATTGTTTATTTCTCGAGCCCATGCATGATAATAAGACAAAATTCAAAATAATGATATATTTTTTTAAATACGATGATAATGGCAGTAAATTTATATGAAATTTAGTTCAGTCTGAATATATTTTTCTCGATTTATTTATAGGCACTTAATCCAACTTATATAGTCAAATAAAAGATTTGAAATTAAGTTTATATTGTTTTAAACTAAGTGGAGATGAAATATTACGGTGAGCAAAAACATAAGATAATATTAAACATAAAATAAATTGAGATTAATTCACAGATCGCTTTAATGAAAAATGAAAACATGCGAATATGGTTTTGTTTAACTATATACCTGTGATTAACTGCTTAAATTTGCAATTCCAAAAAAGAGGGTGGATTTGACATTTTGCATGTTGCATAATTAATTTGGTTTTAGTCGACTGCGATTAAAACGTGAATTCTGTCATCACATACGTAGTACATTTTTTTACAATGTTTGTGTCATGCACAACCTGTTTATTGTTAAAGGTTATAAAAAAAAAAACGAATTCCTACGATATATTTTTTAAAACAGATGCAAATTCGCCTTAATTTATTTAATGTTCTAGTAAAAAAAAACTATATACGATAATATCTACCTACAACTTTAAATTACACTACTACACACTTTAAACTACAAACAAATTTAAATTTAAAAATATGTTGCTAAATCTTCCAAGGAACTCGCGATATTGCATTTTCATTTGCCAAAAAATGAAACAAAGTTCATAAAAACATCTATTAGTAGTTTTGAAACAATAAGTTATACAATTGATATCCAGAAATGTTGACCTTCCGTCCTCTGGGAAAGGCTGGGATGTTTACCCTGAATTCGGAGAGCGTCAGCTAATCCGGGGCTCGGGGGGACCCGTGGTGCCCGGATCTCGGCCCAACCCGATACATTTCTTATTTCAACACAGTAATGAAAGGAATCGATCTAGCACCACGTTAACAACAAGTTATTATAGGTATTAGTTGTTACAAGTTTGCCTTGTTTTTATTAATGATAGTTTGTATGTGTGAGAATTTTCGAAACTAAGTTGCACCTCATTTGCTATTTAATATCAGTTTTTATTTATTTATAATTTCTAGGCTAGATTTTTGCCGCAGTTCTGTGGTAGCCTATGTTTAACTACGGGTTACTTATGTAAATTTCATGAAAATAAACACAATGGTTTAGCAGGGAAAGCGTGTCAGACAGACAGAAAATTATTTAGACAGATAAACAGAACCTTGCATTTATAATATTAGTATGGATTGTATTACGCATAGTTGTCAGGTTATAATATTTCTCAAAGTAAGCAACTGGGTAAGTAATTGGCATTGATTTTGGAATTGGGGAATTAATAAAACTCTTGGTACAGACTAGCAAAAAAATAAACAGTTAACAAATTCTATTTTTACAGTACAGTTGTTATAGATTTCATAGCTGAGAGGTTCATAATATCTTGAACGCAGGCCAACGAAGCCGTGGTAATGATCCGAGAGTGCATGCATAATTTACCGAGAGCTTGTTTTGTAATGTTATTAGTTCGTAATCTCGCGGAAAACGGCCAACAACATTACTTTGCACCGGGTTAAATATTAAAATAATTTATTTTGTGTTTGGGTTAAGTAGCGTTCCTAGGGTTCAAACACAAATTAAAATAATTTATTCAATTTAAGGAAACTCAGCCGCACGGAATCAAATTTTCATTTCTTATGTATAAATTGAAATTATCAAATAAGTGATAATTAAAAATGCTTTTATTTTAATAGATACTTATATGCAAATATAGTGGTTTTAATGAATTAAATATAAAACTTATATTGTATGTAAGCTAGAATATACGCAGCTATGGTTGAACCAATTTTGCAATGATAATTTAATCACATTTTGAGTCTACGACTTTTATTATTGTCTTTAAGGTAGCAATAAAATATAAGGCGGGATTACATAACATTCATGTTTTATTACTGTTTAATTCAGCATTTGAATGAAACAATATAACTTCAAGGGGTACTTTATTGTAGCAAATGGTACGATAAAATAAATGACACTAATCGATAAAGTATACATTTTCTCAACTGTTTTGATCTTGACTATATACAATGTCAGAGCGACCTGATTGTTGTGATTATAATAACCTATGAACTCTTGTTATCTCTCTATAGTCGTATTCTTCACAGCTGAGGATCGTGGTCATGATGTGGAATAATACAATACTTACTTACATACTTGGTATACATATGGCATGAGTATGATTCGGACCTGGGAAATTTCGATCACAGGCGGATGATTTCACTAGACCACCACCACAAGAGCGCATTGTTATATTACCGTTACTAAGTCATTGATGATATATAAAAGATAGGTAGACACATGGTAGATACGTTACGTTAAAATTCAATGCGTAGTCGTAAAGAGAATCATTAATTGAGGCATCGTAATCACGTGGCTAAACAGATTCGTCGGTTTGTCAACACACAGCCTGTCCACAGATGGCTTGCAGTCGCAGTCGCATTCGCCGCGCACCCAGCCGTTTGCACTACTTGGCACACAAGTCGGTGCTTACTCGTTTGTACTGTACGATACCGGTTAAAACTGGTAACTACCATTTCAGTAGTCAATACGACAATTGCGCAGTCTGCTTTGAATCTGTTTATTGAATCCCGATTGTGCTTAATGTTTACACTATTGCTGACAATTAAATAAAATGTTTCTGCTGCAACTAGGCCTAATGATGCCCTGTCTTCATGTATGCTTAAAGGTAAATCTTGAGGTGTATCACCTGCTGACAATAATTTTCCTTAAATTATCACGAAAAATAAATCTTTAGGAAAACGTAGGTAATGTTACGAAAAGATGTAATCTAATTATGTAAGGCAAATATCATATACGGCGGTAATCATATACTTGTCGAAGATGTAGTAAAAGGCATTGAATACAAATTCCAGTTCCAGCCACAACTTTCAGCGAATTCAATTCAAACAACGATATTCACCGACTTGGCAATGTACCAATTATGACGATGGTGGATTATATTGAAAATGCTGGACAATTTACGCTCTAAGCTGAAAGGGACTTCTCGGAACTATTCAATTTATTCATGGTAATCAACATATCTGTTCACTAGTGCAGTGGTTATGAATTCAGGACATTCAGTGGGTCACACGCTGACCCTGACTGGAGTGGAGCTGGTTTAATGGACTAACGATCGTCTGCGGGCCAATAATCGTAATATTAGAATTGGAATCTGGAACGGTTATGTTAGTTTCAGCATATGATTTATTGATTCCAAAGCTTTTAATTGCTTTATGTTATTACATGTCTAGATTTTCCATAATATTTACGTAAATTACAGTGCCTATTTTCTCGCTCTCTCATTTGAGGACTTTCCCAGTAACTTTCGTTGTTAGACCGTTAGCACGTAGCATTTTTTGGGTTTGCTAGGGACCAAACAGTAATGGCTAAACATATTTTTATCTCTTCGTAATTTTACGTTTATGTAAAATATGGCCGTACTATAGGTGTATGAATCGTATTATGAAGATGAAACATATCGTCGTTACGGGAGACCGTTCCATGTCAGTTTAAGAGGTTGATTCTGCAACATTATTGCGAAGTTAAAATAGCGCGTTTGTTTTCATTCGAGCCGTGCCGTGACAGTCGCAAGGAACTCGCGGGGCCGTGTCGTGTGCAGGTGATAAATCGCATAGTGCCGTCAGTTTTTACTAACGAGACAAGGTGTCTGCTCGCAAACGTATTCAAGGAAAGATTGTTAACGCCACGTCGCTGCTCTGGGACTTTTTGTTTGCTTATGAAATGTCATATAACCTGTTTTCATATTTACATATTTATGTTGTTTTTTTTTTTTTCATTTTTTTTGGTCTACTGATACTGATAAGCTTATAAGTATATATATATATAAAATTAAAATAAAAAATAAAAATTAAATATAAAAAATCGGTACCCAAATCGATTTATCCGTTGATGAGCTAAGGTGTCACGTCACACACAGATAGATAGCGGTCAAACTTATAACACCCCTCTTTGAAAAAGGTTCGTATATATATATATATATATATATATATATATATATATATATATATATATATATATATATATATATATATATATATATATATATATATATATCTATCAAAAAACTCAAAACTAAATAAAAAAACTACAAATAAAAAGTGTCTTGTTATTATTAACATTAGTTCATAGTTAGAACAACATCACATGAGATCAACATAGCCCATAAATTACTGCCTGTATGTACTAAAAGATTTTCCCAAAAAATTTCTTCGACTGTGCTATCTATAATATAAAGTCTAATTTGAATAATTAGAGACATGAATTGACTGCTGGCTCGAAAATATTTTCACAATTTTAAGACTATTTATTTACTGCATTGAAAAAGCAGTCGCGAATCCAGTAACAAATGACTTTTCGGCATACGTTGTCAATCGAATCTTTTTTGCTAAACCCTCTGTCCCAGGGCATTTCATGTTTTCGTCCGATTTCGGGAATAGAGATTTTTCAGCGCGGTTCAGTAGGCGCCGCCGTGTCGTACAACTGCACCGATGACAATAAATACCGTGCGCGGCGAGCCGTGAAATCGAATAGGCGCCGTCTGTGAGCGCTTTACAATCAGCGGCCTGTCGCACGCCTACTGTCGCACCCGTGCGCCACCCGGCATAACTTACTGCTGCTGCCATCAAACTTCAACATTTAGACGTATACGTGTAATGTTTCAAAGATAATCTGTGGTAGACAAGTTTTTAAAGTATAGTAGAACGTTGTTCTAGGCTACATTAAGAGCTAGGAACAGCTCGTAAATTTCATGGAACCACATGGTGATGATTTCAGGAATTATTAGTTATTCTGTTTGTATGCTTAACTATCGAAGAATTCCATTTCGATCATTGAAGATGAAGGTTAGATATATAACATAAAGGCATACACACACATGCCATTAGTACACTAGTATACGCTGGTATTCAGGCCTGCCAAGTGTACTTGAGAGTAGCTGGCACATGCTGGTAGTTGGCGTATAAGTAAGCAAGCTTCGGGTATGTGCTGGTCTGATAGAAATAAAACCAGAAAAGACGAACCTCTTCAAACAAGTTTTGAATAATTGAAACAAGTAGCTGATTGAACCTTCCGATCAATTATCCATTCTATGTATAATTAAGAGCTCCAGAGCACCTGCTCGTACAATAAGAACGTTTTCAATAATTTATTTTAAACATTCGCACACCGAGTGTCGGAGTAATTTGCGGTTGTGACGCAACTCCCCCCCCCTCGTGTCCCCTGATGCGTGTTCGATTAGAGTACAAGTAATTCCGGGAAGGAAATTGAAATCTTAAAGCAATGCCCCACGGACTTTATGCCCCGACCAATATACTGGAAATGAAAAACAAACTCACACCGCGCCATGCTCGTTACGGCAATTTTATATCTGATTATTTTTTCACACAACTAAAATATTATATGTATGTATTTTTATTGCATACGAAGAAAACAATATCGAATTGATTGACTACATAATACATATTAATAGATTTATTTTTGTTAAAGTACATATAAACCAATTATCTAATCTAATATTGGACTTATCATCATCCCTGCCACAAGAAATGGATAAAGCTCTCAAAATGTTTACAAGGTCGTAAAACAGTTCCTTTAATAACTTTTAAATAAGTGCATTTAAATCGAAATGAACCAAAGTAAATGAGTTTTTATGCGGCAACACGTTAAATATTACTTCTAAATTCCAACATTTGCAAGCACGCGAGTATTCAGGGGTGATATTTCAGCGCTGCATTGCAAACAGGGCAGTAATCGGGTGTGGAGTAATGAACACGGGCCCCGGGCCCAGAGGTTTAATTTTCCTCTTCCGCGCGACTGTCCCGCCGGCCGCGCTCATTAATGGAGCGACAATACGAGTAGCTCGCCTCGTCATTTGCAACGAGCCATAAACTAAGGCTGTTGTAGAAATAATATGCTTGATTACAGGTGATGAATTGATATAATTGGCGAATTGAGTTAAGCTACCACATATACTTTCGATTCTGTGCTGCTGCTATAAGATATGCTAGGAATCATCAATATATCGAATCTATATGGGGTGCCTAATCTAATAAAAATTAAAAGTGCTAAAAATGTAAAAACAAGTTATAAATTGAAGTTGAAGTTGTCAGTTGTCTTCATCTGTGTCCCGATTATTTTGCAAACGCAGTGACGCTGCTAGATAACGATGGGACGCCCCGAGACGCTCTATGGAATGAAACAAAGTTTCCATTACCAGTGTATTTAGTTTATATTTCCAGAGATTTAAAATTCTTAAAAAGCATGTATAAAAAATATAAATGCAGAATGTGTAACGCTTACAATAAATAGATAAAGTGTTTAGTTGTAAGCAATCTAAAGTCCCAAAATTCCCACTGAAGCGAAGGCTTGAGATACTTCAACATACCTTTTTTTTCAGTGTTTTTTCAATAAATATGCTACTAGTTGGCTACGAACTACGGGCGCTATGTAAATCGTATCTATAGGGCCGTAGCAAACCCGTAGCACTTGCTACGACATTGCTACCATTTACAACAAGTCATATATTTTATCTTAGCTTATTCGTTCGGACAACGAAGTGATTCTACAAGGGGTCCATTTTTATTTATTTAAGTTCCAGAAGCCCAAAAGTATATATAATTGAATTCAAATGATGTAAAGGATAATAATTATATAATTGTCAATATTATACAATTTCATACATGGTCATATTAGAAACACCAGAAATAAATCAACATTTTACTATTTATCCGATAACTTGTTTCACCCGGGTAAATAAAGCAATGGAGAAAATTTGTAGGTCGTGTAGTTACAACACAATAGCGCGGTCACAATAATGTCTAGTTTCTCAAGTGGACGGTAACTCATGAATGAATCATAGCAATCGCGTCCCCTGGCCGCGGTCGTATTCGATTAGCACGAATCATTCCGAAAGGGAAATTGAAAAGCTAAAGCGATGCCCTAAGGACTTGCTCTTTCTGTTATTTGCGGCAGCTGCGGCCGCCGCGCACAGAATACACAACTAGATTTACTGTGCCACTATGGTTACCATCGATTTTGTAATAAGCTAGATGCTGTAGTGCTGGGTGACTCAGCGTTACCCTATTTGTAATCATTAGAGACTGGCCTTTAATAAGTAATGCGTATCTCATTTTGATTCTGATTTTCCGAATATCTACTTGAAATGTTATTGTGCTGCATTGTATCCATTTTTTTCTTCTATGGCTTCAATATATATGGTGACCACAAATTCACTATTCATAGACAAGTATTCATAAACAAAAAGTAAATTATCTTATCATTACAAAAAAACTAATCAATATTATTAATAAATAATTTCTCAGTGTAATATAAAACATACTTACAAAAATTATATGATATCGTAATATTATAATATGTCCGTAATTAGACTTTTGATCTTACAAGGTTTTGCTTTGCATTTTGTGAGGTATCTAGACTGATATAAGTCTACGATGGTAACCTTTGAAATTGTTGTTGCCCCATTGTTTCCTTTGCCGGGTAATGGGTTTCATATGTTTTCCTTTTAGGAATTAAACACAATGAAAATAACTCTATGGAGTAGAAATAGACATAAAACAAATTCAGTCTTAACTGAATTTATTTTATGTCTATTTCTAGATAGCCTATCTGCATAGAATCCTGGTGGTATAATAATAATGATAATCTATTTTGATAGAAAAAATAATAATGTATTGTCCGAAAACTTGATAAACTAAGTATTCTAGACATAAGATCGATGGATATAATGAATGATAATGAGAACGTACGATGCTCTTGATTATCGAATACAAACGAATTATAAAATACAGATTTACAAGAATGCAGCGTATTTAGAGAGCAGGCGTGGCGGCCAACGTACCATATATAAATAATGACCCCTACTATATCTGTACATAATTAATGCAACTCAAAAATATTTTTATTAAACCTGCAACTAGAGCGACCACGATTATAAGCAACCAAATGAGAATATAGGGTGTAAAACGTGAGTCTGTATGGAAATGCGAAAATTTGAAATATTGCATACGTATACTTAATGTACCTATGCAAAAATTAAAGTCGAAATTTGTGACGAAGTATATAGGGTGTATGTGTTAATCCCGGTAAGAAGCGTTTCTACCATGAGGAATTCACACGGGCGAAGCGGCAGTCCATAAAAGTACTCTAAATTGAACAGATATATCTTTTTCTGTTATTGTTAAGTTTCTACTAATAACTAGTGTGAGCATTAACAATGTAATTACAGGTATAGTGGGATTATTTACTTTGTCTTGGAATTGGGTTGAAAACAGTAAGTATAGCGGTGGAGTCCGGCGTAATCCAGCGTTAATTAGCAGTTGTTCGGGCATCCTGTCGAGAACACGGCCTTGGAGAATGTACAACATGCTCTGCGAACATTTATGATCAGCTTTGTTAGTTATTTTACCAATTAATCCGGACAAAATGTCTAATGTTAGTCATAATAACAATGGCTATTATTTAATAACTTACTGTCAAAAGGCATTCCTAGATACTTGAAAGTAATGATTAGATGAGGACGAAAAAAGATGTAAATCACACCTTAATCACACATTTCACGCAATTTTTTTATTCTCATCAGTCAAGGTGATACAAAATTGTCGTATTTTTATCGTTATTTCAAATAACAATTGTTATCTCTATCTTTTCATTCTCGCGTTTTCCTTGTTTGTAATCAAGGATTTAAGTAAAAATTAAATAATTAAAAATTTAAGTATTAATTAATAATTAATTTAATTAATAGTTAATAAATAAAGTAAAAAATATGATTCGGATGTGATTTTTTTACGATCGGCATCTGCCTGACGTCAATCCTCTTTAGAATTTTATTTTATCTGTGGATTTTGTATCACAACCGCATTCATAGTAAATTTTACAATAGAGTACTTACTCGTTTTTGGATGATTGAAGAGGAACTAGGTAGGAGTGTCGAATGTAATAAACCGTAAGAGATAGATCGAAATAGAGATGTAAATAATACTGGGATAATACTCTCTTTCCATTTTTTCAATTTGAGCAAAAGATTACTATTCTTTAAAATACTTGGAATGTTGGAAGAACTAAGAGATTTGTACCTAGTGTGTATCGCAATGTAACGTGTAACGTGTGCAGCATACGACCCGGCTTTTATCACGTTGTTACTGCCTGGGGCCGCAGCGTACCGCGAATTCATAATTACAGACAAATTATGCTGATAGGGTTTTGTAATGACTCGAAATTTTGACTTTTAAACATATAGAATTGCTTGTTAAAAATACTTCGTTATATGTACTGAAAGGTATTTCAAAATCGAATATTACTTAGAGTGGGTTGCCTCAGTCCACTTGAACTTAAACTTTAATCAGAGCAGAAAATTCAAAATACGCCAATTTGTCTAAACGGCGGCGCACTGGTTAAAGTCGACGACAATATTGGTGGTGCAACCGACTCAAAAAGCAAAATATAAAATCGTGGCTTTGGAATGTATTTTTGATGTATATTTTATAGTAAATTTATGCTTTTTATGGCTACCACAGCACTACATACACACATATCTTGATTTATTTTTATTGAACTAAAAATATATATCAGACACAATGAAAAACATTGTCACAATAGCAGAAATTTACCTATAACCTAATAACTTGACAATATTTGAAAATTTAATTATAACGATTTTGTTCAACTATCGAACGTTGTTAGTCAAATGAACTTTGAAATAATTAACAAGCAATCTCAAGAGTGTGTAGTGGCGGTGACCGGCGCTAATCCGACCCTAATAAGTGCTCGGAGGTCTATTGGAGTTGAAATGCGACGGTGGCTCTAGGCTATCAGGTTTGAAATACAGGTGTAATTGCAAAAAAGTATAATTTGTTATGTATGTAATGTTTTGTGCTCTGTAGAAGACTCATATTGAATTAATTATTTTATACATTTCTAAACCGAATTATCCTTCATTTTGAAAAGTTAATGATTTGCGAACACACATTTTTAATACGAACCTCTATAAAAATGTAACTCTCTGAATCAAAGCAATACGACGTAACTATTTTGACTGGTTTCTCAAAAACATTTTCATTTTGAACTTCACAAAGAAATATTGATATTGAAGAACAAACTCTGTCCTGTCGCGCAACACAATATAATCTGAAGTAAAGTCATCCCGAAGATAAAAGAAACACATCGAAATTCTTTAAGGGGAAATATTACTTTGCAATCGCGAAATTCTTCACAGAAACAACTCGCGGGGAGGTAACGTTCATTTCGACAAAAGACGAGCAATATTCGGTGCACAAAGGAAAGCAGCCGATATATTCAATGCAGTGACACAAGAAATGCGCGCGAAACGGTTTTAAAGCTCATATTGAGAGACTTTTGTCTCGAGATCCCGGACTACGCGTGTTGACAAACAAATGTTTTATGACGTCATCTAACTTTGTTAGTAGATTTGGATTTTGCCAGTTACGGTTTTGGTTTCCGTTTGTGTAAAGGTTAATTACATTTCTCAACTGTTGTGGTTTTTATTTGTAGTAACTGAGTACAATACTGATTTCTGAAATGAAAATATGTCTATATATAGGTATTATATATATTTTTAAATATGATTTTAATATTATTATCTCAGAAGGCCAGTATCTGTCGAAATGAAAACTACCTAACAATATACTATAGAGCAGATGTTGGGCAACTGTAAGTGCTGTGTGTATCTTATATAATAAACTAGCTGATGCCCGCGACTTCGTTCGCGTGGCCAAACAATTTTTGGTAAGGAGTTAAAATTTTTAGAGAAATTTAACTGTACAGACAAAGCGTAACGATACCTATACAGAAGATGCTCATATGACTGAAATATATATTGCCTATAGTTTAGCTGGACCATTGTGACTCTTCTTCAGGTATTCCAGATCTTCGATTTTTATACATCAACATGCATTTCCTAGCATTTCCACATGGCTGAACAACTTTTGTGAAGGCGTCATTTCCATATTTCTATAGATTCACTGGACCATCATGGATCTGCATCAGGTGTTCTAGATCTTTTTGTTTTATACCTCAACAGGAAATGTTCATCAAATTGAACAACTTTTATTAGGGCGTCATTTCTATGTCCTGTAGTTTAGCTGTGCCACTTTGGGTCTGCATATGGTGTTTCAGATCTTCGATTTATTTACCTTAATAGAAAATGCTCGTCAGGCTTAACAACTTGTGTTAAGTCGTTATTTCTATATTTCTTATAGTTTAGCTGTACCATCATGGGTCTACATCAGGTGTTCCAGATCTTCAATTTTTATACCTCAATAGAAAATGCTTATAAGGCTGAACAACTTTTGTCACTTCTATATTTCCTATAGTTTATCTAGACCATCTGGGTTTGCATCAGGTGTTCTAGATCTTCGATTTTTATACCACAACAGGAAGTGCTCATCAGACTGAACAACTTTTGTTAGGGCTCATTTCTATATTTCCTATAGTATAGCCGTACCATCATGGGTCTACTTCAGGTGTTCCAGATCTTCAATTTGTATACCTCAGCAGAAAATGCTTATCAGGCTGAACAACTTTTGTTAAGGTGTCATTTCAATATTTCCTATAGTTTAGCTGTACCATCATTGTTCTCCATCTAGTGTTCCAGTTTATGTATGTAAATTTATTTAATGTACAGGATTTCTTTTCTACTGTTTTATTATATGTATAGATAAATAAATATATTTCACTGTCGTGCCAATGGTTATTATTCTTGTGTAAATTTTAACTCCTGATAAAATGAAGTAAATTTTATAACAATAGTATTATTGATTTTTCTCTTCTTTTTATGAAATAAGTTTAAGTATATACATAGCGCAGTGGATTACGATCTTTGATATAATCCTCTTTGTATTGTAGACATTTCAACACTAATCCCTTCGCTGTGGATGGACTCAGAAGCTTTTATAAGATAAATAATGACAATGTCTTCTTTTACTTATGCCGATCCGTCGATGCCGAAAGTTTTTTAAAGATAAACAAATACTTAATACGTATACCGTTACAAGGTTAGAAACTCGCCGTACCAATTTTACTCATATGATTATAGGTTTCATTACAAAAATGTCAAAAATTAAATATGTATATTAGATGATATACACATTTTATAGGTTATAAAAATATCTGTTCTTTGTATATGTAGATAAAATGTTTTAAATAGAAAAAAGTTTGGTCTTCTTACTGCGAAGCACTGCAATCCCTATAAATTCTAAACGCTAATCAGTTGAGCGCCAGACAAGTTCAGAGTTTGTGAAATTATTCAAGAGATTTACGCATGCGTCCGTTTTACGCGCCACCCCTTAAACCTTACGACCGCCTCCCTTAGGGATTCTTTACCTGTAAAATGGACTTTCGCATCCTAAACATAGAGATCTTACATTCAAGAGATTCGTCATCTCGTCTAAAATTTCAGTTTCTCATCATCCACGGTTCTAAAGCCGTCATTATGCTCATGTATGAAGAATTAGATTTTCGTGACGTATTCTCTGCATTTGCAGTCTATGGTCGGATCTTTTATGTGCACATTTCTGCTAAAATATGCTTAATTTTTATGGCTACAAGTCCCATTTTCGTGTGCAACGTTCACTCTTGAAGCAGGATAATTGTGCAGCAAAGAGGGAAATATTCAGTTGGCTGTGAGCCTTGAAGGTGAGTGAACGGGGCTCTCTCGCCGCGCCGGCCGCGAGTATCCAACTTATTTCGCACGAAACTCGTTTGAGAAATTTTACTTGCGTTGAAGAAAATGTAAAATTTTTATCGAATTTTACTCGTTTTAAAGAGTTTTTAAACAGAATTCGAAGTTTCTGAATTATTTTCATGTTATACGATCAAACTTAATGTAAATGTAAATTAGCATAACTTGCAAAGAAAAGCCAAATCACAAGCTAAAAAGTAAGTAAAATTTATGATATCTCTTTCTCTTGTAAACAAAATTTATTATAAAAATAATATGCACCTTAATAGTTAAAGAAGAAATATAAATTCTTCAAATAAATTTAAAACGGATTTGACCTAGGTTAACTGCGCAGAATGATTAAATGGCTGGGGTAATTAAATTGTATTGCAGTGTCTTATATTAAATAAGAGCCCAATGTAAATTGTAGTTAGCGTGGCGTTCACGGGGCGGCGGGGACGGCGGCGCCCGGCGGCCCGGCCCGGACTGGCGCGGACGATCCGGGCATACTTGCCGTTTTCTCGACATTCCCCAGTTAATTAAAGCCCATTTGTACACTGTCTTGAGAAATATAATTTATGAAATGAGAAAACATTTCAACATTCACTAAATATTTGACAGGAATGATTCAGGTCTTTAAGTTATTTGTTTGTTGAGATTATTTTCCCGAATAAATAGGAATGTTCTTTTCAAAGCTCCATGTATTATTTATTATTCTAATATTTTGAAATTCTACTCTCTTGAATATATATATAGGTACTTTCTATAAAAAGATATATTTGTTGGACGCGGCTATCTATTGATAAACAACAGGCACCACTCCACCTCCTTGTCGATGCCAAATAAGCCCGCCTCGATCCCAAGCCCCGCCTCCCGCTGAAGGTAAATATGTTCTTATGTAAACCGGCTTATATACTTTATGATACACAAACCTTTTCCTTTAGTGCAGACACACGAAATATAAGTGTGGGCTATAACTGTACAGGTATGCATTATGCCTAGAAAGCCTAAGTTTTTGTCTTAGGAAAATCGATATATTGTGGTCGAAACGGCTAGTACGAGTATGGCATTAGTGAATTAGGCAAAAAAAAATATTGCCAAATTAATAAAATCGTTTAAATCAAATTCAAAATAACTGAACTGAAAAATACTGCAAAGCAACCGTTCTACGTGGGCTTAAATTTAACAGCATTAGTAGTCTAACAGGACAATGTTAGCCGACAAAACCAACAGAGCGGAGAAGTTTCGCACAGCCAAGAAGTCTGAACTGTGTATACAATGTCGACAGAATAGTCGGTTTTAACAAGGCGACCATTCGAAGTTGTTGGACGTAGCCAGGCGGCGGCGAGTTGTTCTGCGGTGGTCAGTTTTGGGCAGTTTGGACGTGAGCTGGTGAAGTGATGGCTCTCGACTCACACTCGCTCGGCAGAGGTCGCCAGACGCCCGCCGCGAGAAACCACATTGTCTACACCGATCATAAAGGCAGAAAGTAAGTATATACATACATGTTCTTATGTTTAAAAAAATATCCTTTTTATTTTATCAACTCATATTTGAGAGAAACGTAGTTTCTTTAAAAAAATATATTTTAATCCAAGTACTTAACGAAGTTAAACAAAAACATATGTTTGCTTATAAATCAAATTTCGAAAAATCATAGGTTTTCAGTTAAAGTAAAAAAATATCAATTTTAAACTGGCCATCTTTAAATTTAAAATCCCTAACTTTTCCATACAACATTTACCCTTCACCATAAAACAATAAAATTAAAATTTAGTACAACTTGACAAGTTTGATTGCGGAAATATATCCAAGGGTGAACCTTTAACCCAAACAAATGAGTGCTATTATTACTCTCAATTTAGTCTAACAAGCAAGTTGGAGTCAAAGGTTCGACGGAGCGGAACCGGAACTCAATGGCCGTGAATTTTGTAATCTTCATTAATTTTCCACTGAACTTTGCGTTGACTTTTGTTGTTTTACCGAACATAGTATTTTACATAAGCAATCGTATCTGAAATTAACCTAAAATATTACGTAAAAATTGGATTGTGTTTGAGGTGACTGCGAGTAACAATTTTAAATTTTATTTATTTTATTGCACAAAATACAATATGTAAGGTACAAGAGATGGACTTAATGCTAAGAGCGGGAAAATTCTAACAGTAACCCTTTAGGTCACATAGAATACTATGTCGGTGTAACTAAAGCTACAGTTATATATAATCATAATAATATTAATGTATTATTATTATCATCTAATAATAATTATTAATATTATTTTATGATGTACTAACAATTTTCACACTGAATTTAAGTTTGTTTTATCATGTGTATGTGAAATTTTAACTAAATGTGTACATTTTTGGTACTTTCAAATAAAATTACTAGCTTTTGCCTGCGGCTTCGCCCGTGTGTAATTCCCACGGGAAGAGTTATTTTTCCGGGATGAAAGTTACCCTATGTCCTTCTCCATACTTCAAACTATGTATATGTATGCAAAATTTGATTATTGATTAAATAGATAGGGCCTGAAGAGGTACCAAACAAACTTATTTTCACATGTATAATATTTATTAGGATGTATTTCCCAAAAGCTATGAAAAATAATGAATTCATAACAAATGCTGATTACATTACTGATCAAGGCACAGCACAAGGTTCGATATTTGGGCCTATCGAGTATCTTTTATATGTTAATGATATGTGTAATATAATTGAAGAAGGTTCAATATATCAGTTTGCTGACGATACCTGCCTTGTAGTAGCTCACAAACACATACAGGCCGCGCAAGACGTCATGCAAAATAACTTCGATCTCTTATGTAAATGGGCACATGATGCCGGCTTAATAATTAATGCACACAAAACAAAATTACTGCACATTCATACTCCATATTTAAAATTTCATATTGAATCTTCTATAATTGCACATGATCATCAATGCCTCCATACTATAATAAAACAATGTAAATGTAAAAACATAGAATTAGTAAAGGAACATACTTATCTTAGACTTATAATTGATGAAAACCTCACATAATTATATTTGTAACAAACTTAGAGCAATTATGTCCAAATTGTCTATTTTAAAATATAAACTCCCATATCATACCTTGCGAATGTTGTACATGTCTTTGGCTGATAGTATTATTAACTATGGTATAAGTAGTTACGGCAGAACATACAAGACACATATTGAAAATATTTATAAATTACAATTAAGATTACTTAAGACAATCACCCCAAAAAAAATTAAAAATAAATACAAACTTAGCGGACTTATTTAGGCATCGTAAAGTTATAAATATATATGATAAAGTTAAAATGGAAATTGTGTGTGAAAACCTAAAAAAATAAATTCCTCAAAAGTTAAAACTTGAAGCTCGGATTTGCGCAACTTAACATACTTACCTAGATATACCCTACCTTCAGTTGACAATGTCCACGGTAAAAGAATGTGGGAGTATTTTCTGTCATCTATATTGAATGAATACCCTAACAATATTTGTGAGGAAATAATTAATTTGGAAACCAGTATAACCAAATGTAAATTAATGCTTAAGTATATATATACTGAGTAAATTTGTAATGAGTTGTGACTCGCCTTACCACGTATAAACCTATATAGGTTTTTGTTGGTAGTGCTTGTATTTTTCATATATATTATTGTAACATAAATAAAGAAAAAAAAAGTATTTTGTTACGTTTTCAAAGTACTCGTATATAGTTATGCATTTTTATGAGTCACTGTACTTACTTAAAAACCAGTAAACTTTCTAGCAAATTTTCTTAATTTATTTTAAAGCTTCTAGCTACATGGAGCCAGTTTTAGGTAATACTCTTAGGTAGGTAATGGCTGAATCTACTTCCACAACATCAAGTCAGGTTCTTGGTGTAAAACTTATATGTATTTACTTCAATAACGAGTATTTAAGTTTTACTTGTACTAGTATATATACATGTATCGACATCTCTCCTGACCCTCCTCCCTCATCAACAACAACAACGAGTGACTAGCAACATTAAAATAATTAAAACGTATTTCATCTAGTTCTACCCGATCACATATTCCACATTTTTAAGACTGAGAGAGACTGTTGCATTCTTCATGTTTAAAATGTTCATGTCACTGTGCAAAGAAATTTTCATATAAATTAAGTGTGGAAACTTTGTAACCACTGAAAGAATGGTGCTCGAGTAAACTTTGTTAAAGAATTTAAATTCCCCCACTGTGTTATGACATTTCATTCGTAGTTCAGTCACTTCGTTATTTCCCTCGGCCATTCTCACAGAACATACGTTTAAGTGGTTGTGCAGTCGTAAAGATGTTTCCGCGCTGTAGGATTTAGAGATGCTTTACACTAAATCACTTATAACAGCACTGGCGTGAAATAAAATTGTTGTGAGACTGGAAAGCTACTTCTTTTGAACGGCTTTGCCATTTAAAAGGTTGTATTTTAATTTGAGGATTTTATCGAAATGAAATTAATTGTCCAGTAAAATAATGTAATAATATTTTGGGTAATTGTCCAGTAAAAATATTTTGAAGTGCGTTTGTTGTGTTTAAGGAGGTAGGTAATAGGTATAGGTACTGTATTAATTTGATTTAAATTTTTTCACATTACTGTATTGATTTAATTTTTTTCACATTACTGTATTAATTTAAATTTTTTCACATTACTGTATTGTTCTATGAAATGAGACAATATTTTTAGTGTCAATTAATACAGAAAGAGTAAATTCACAGATTCGTTAGCGACGCACGATATCCAGCGGCGCTGCGCCTCGGATGCGATATCGCACGCTCGTTAATTAGTGTCCGTGCATGCGCGCATTACTTAAATCGATTTATTCAGATGACCGACGTACAAAATAAAAACGTATGGGATTGGGCATAAACGAATTAAATACATTTCGAGTGAATTTTCAGTTTATGAAAATGAGAGAATGTTTTTTTCTTTATTGTTTTATTATTTGACATGTATTAAAATACACTACTTGCTAATTTTTAAACGCTATTCTATTTAAGTTTATACATAGCTATAAAAAATGGCACAAAAATTATTCGCTATTCGTATCCCCATCCAATATACTCGAGTCGACTTATGAAGGTTACGAAAAAGAAAATCGGAAAAGAATTTCAGACAAAGTTAACAAAGAAAGAAGTAAGTGGATAGTTGTAATAAAGAAATTTGAATAGAAATGGTTGGTTGGTCCGTACAAGTAGGTACGGGGAGGCCGGGGCAAGAGAGTAGGGTTACCATGAATCTTGAGAATATTTCCCCGAAAATAAGATAATTACTTAACAGAAAATATATACTGATACCCATCTTGTCTCATTTACTTTGTGGAATAGTCTTGGTAACGCTACATACGGTACGTAAGTCAAACAAACTATTATTTGTTACATTAGAATAAATAATATTAAAATAAACATTCCCATTAAACTCTTTTTTTTACTTCATAATAAGGATAATTTTCATCCTAAAACGTATTTACAAAATGAGGAAAAGAAACTCGAAGTTGGCAACACTGGCGCGTCGAGTTGAATATGTCCGCGGAAGGACAGTCGAGTTACTTGTACAGTTTCCGTTAGTCACATTTTCGCAACAAGGTATTCACATTTCGAGGACTGGAAAGTTGGCGTTATCGCGTTTAAAATAGAACGACAAACACATCTAACTTTGTGATGCAAAATGGACACATACTGGACAAACAATTGCTGCTCCTTTTATTTCGGCGGTGGGCGAAATGACTAACTCGTTTATGTGTATGTCTACGACAAATAGAAGTATGTGCGTCCATGTTACTGAATACAATTTCGCTAATTGTGCTTAGTGTCCATGAGAAATTTGATTACAGTTTGGTTAGATTTTGCACATGTGAAACTAGCACTAAAAGTGAATTATTGTGAACATTTATGTTTTTTTAAAATTCCAATCGTTCATAGAGATCAACCTAATTAAATAAATATATTTAGAGCATGACATTAAACAAGGGCTGATAACAAAACTTTGCCAATAAAATCACAACAATGAAAAAGATAACTTTGCTTTAAAAAAGATAAATAATTAACAAAAAATACAGACTAAATTTTACTTAAGTCTGAGTAAATAAATTTGTATGTAACATTTATTTTAATACTTACAGACAAATAATGTGATTGACATCAAAATATAATTATAATCACCAGTAGGTATCATTATTGTAGCTGACCATTTATTTTCAAATTAAAAAATGCATTTGATTTAAAAATAACTTAAGTTATAAAAGTATTGTAAACTTCCTAACTGAAAGGCAACCAAAATTTTGTCAACCATCCTACTTCATCAAGGATATGAACAAAGGTTGATTACGTGCTATATTTTCAAAAAGATCCTGTTGAAACAAACCACATTCCATATTCCGAGTCTGTCGCGCGACGTGCCCCGTACTCGTACGAACATTATAAGTACGGATAAGTGTACAAATTGATTTATTGAAGTTGAGCAACTGCGCCTGAGTATTCAGTCCTTTGCGTACACAGATAAAGTGGATATAAAAAAGAAACTTCACAAACAGAAATCCCCTTGTCGCGAGATTTACGGGCAGACGCACCTCTACCAACTTATATGTAAATTTTATGTTCCCTCGAAAAACCCTACATCCTTAAGGTATAGACTTATGGAACCTAACCACTACATCACCTATCTTTCCATTATAGTATACACATTAACACTAATATCATCAATTCCCTTATATAGGTTAATGATCGGAAAGTCTGAACTACATTAGAGATCAATTTTGAACTAATACATTTGAATGAAAGTTTTGGTTAAAGTAACAATTTGCTTTATGAAATCTGAATGAATAAAATCCAAGTTAAGGTGATTTTCCCCAGATAATTACAAATAGTCACGCGATCAGTATTTAGGTATAAATCCGCTTAAAAGGCAAAACCATTAATTAGAAAGCAGATTTATTTTTCAATTACTGACTTATATACAATTTGATCGTTTCACATTTTGCAATATGATCTGATGACAGATGTTGAAGACCGTATGAAGTAGGGATGAGAAAAAGTAGGAAAGCTGATATAATGCGCTGTGACTGGAGAGCGAAAAGCGCTTGGACGAAAGAGACGACATACAAAATACGTCTTTTAGGAGCTGATGTGCATTTAACAATTATGTACTAGATCCTTCAGAAAAATTAAGCAAGTTATTGATTAATTTTTCTGAAGGATATGCTTTCCTACTTTTTCTCATCCCTACTTCATACAACACCAAGCAACAACGGTCGTCATTTTCTGAATATAATAAGCAAATTTTGATGTTATTCTGACGCAATATTTATTCATCGAATTAACATCCAGCGAATGCAAGCATAATTTAAGCGCTATTTTCCGGCCAAATTTCTGTTTGTCAATTAAAATATTTTGAATCACCGAAATGATTTCAGTGGCGGTTAATTTGATTACTCGGAAAAGTCCACATAAGATAGCAAATTGTAAAACTGTGTAGCCGTGTCCGGCCTGTAAACATTGTTACGTATTTCGGGGCTATAATGAAACTGCATGAAACGACATGCGAAAAGTGGTCTGTTATTATTTTTTTACATTTTCATTACAACTACGAGAATAGCAGACCGACCATTATATGGATGTATTGCTTTAGCAAAATTATCATGATTTATTTATTATTTCATTCTACAATTCTTAACTATGCAATATGTTTACGTGTTTGTGCATTACTAGTTAGGGTTTATGTGCAGTACTAGTTAGGGTAGATTAGCTAACTGGGACCTTACTTGTGGATGCCATTTTATTTGTGTTGGTTCGCAGGTACCCACACTCGGACCGCTTGTGGATCAAAGAGAAACCGAGGGCTTTAATGAGGTTATTAAATACTTTGGGATATAATTATGATCCTAATAACTAAAAACGAGTAAAAGCGTAGTATCAAACGAGATAGAAAGCGTCAGATACAATTTTCTGCTGATTGATAAATGTGGGAAAAAAGTTTTATATAAACATATTTATATATAATCAATATTATGGTATTCTTATGATTTTGCAGCAATATCAATTAAAATATTAATGTTTTTTTTTTACCCTAGAATGTATAAATTTATAGGTGTATAGTAATATTTTCAAAATAATAAAATTAATATTATTTACAAAATTTTACAATAAGCTCTGTGGAAATAGTTTACATATTAGAATAAGCAAAAACTGAGTGTAGACAAATCTTATTTAATTAATAGAGCTATCGTGTTATATGTAGAGAACATGCAAACAGTTTCAGTGGTGGGTAGAACAGACTTATCTCGTGCAATCACAGATCAGATGTTGGTATTCTATTCAAAGCCCCGGGAGCAAGCGTCGTATCGGCTGAATTATTCACACGCGCTGCTCTTTCGATGCCGATTGCCGAGCACAGGATGCGTGTCGGGAAACCTAATTTTTTATCTCTCTATCTTTTCAACACTCGTTCTTTGAAGAAGCGTTGTATTTACAGTGTTCTTTTAAAATACTTTATAAAATAAATAATAATATTTAGACTTAAAAGCTATATAACAAACACTATTGTCCGGGCCACCAGAATTGAATACATTTTGAAGTGTCATTTCAAAATGTATCAATTTTTGGTCAAAAACAAAAACAAGAGTCTTTGTTTAATTCATGTGAAAGTACTTAAGTACTTATTTATGTTTTGATATATGTATTTATCGTCTAAGCTATACCAGAATTTGAATCGATCAATCATACTTATTTGGTTGGTTCAGTTCCAACAACAAATTTTTTTATGTTGAGTGCGGGCAAAGACATTGTATATTTTGTTGTAATAAGATTTAATAATTACATATTTATGTAACAAATTAATCTTATAACAAAACAATACAAATTCGATAAAAAATTGTTTGTAGACGGCATGAGATTAGAGACAAACTAAAACAGATATGAACTTAAAATCCTCTTTATGTGCGAACAGCGGTTCAGTTGTAAGTGAACAAAAGTGACTAAGTTGTCGTCGGGAGTGTGTATGAGTGGGACGGGCCAAGTTCTCGTAAAACTAACTTCAAGTTTCAAGTGCGAGCAAGCTTCTGCGGCCAACTCGCCTTAGCGCGTTACTTCCAAGCGATTTCGCGATCTTTGAATTTATCAGTTAAACTTGCACATCTGCTAACCGGAATAACAATGAGATTTCAATCGAAATTCGAGTTAGATAAGCCTAGCTTTTTCTCTGAATAAGACGTTAGGAAAATAAATTATAATACTTAATAATTTTAGTGGGAAAGTTTTTGTCGATTAATATTGTAAACGCTTTTATTAGAAATCGGATAAGGTTTGGTATACTTTCAGAAGTCGAAAATAAACTAAAAGCCTTTGAAAGCAATGGGATAAATATAGTAGTTGTAAAAGCAGTTGTGATTACGCAAAAATTTAAAGTATTCAATAAAAATTAAATATATTTTTTAAATAACTAAATATACCAAACTGACAATTCAGCGTGGTATATACGATAAAACCTCATGATAATGCAATTCATAATGAATTGTTGAAATATGAGCTTCATTCGCAGGTATTTCAGGCGCAGAGCTTGAAATGAAAGGTAAATGACATCTAGAACGTTTGTACTCGCTGACAATAACATGCAATATTTATGATGAAACCCATTTAATGTATTTTTGCATCTATTAGTGATCACATAATATCAATGTAATAACTATCGATAAAACAAAGAAATAGATAGGTGCCTTGAAAATAATACTTTGTTATAACACGACCAAATTGATACACCACGAGTGAAGCTCAGACGTAGACACGTGCATTCCCTCTTGTTTTTATGGTCGCCGCGCTGCAAACAAACTTCACCAACTTTATGATCCTAATTTATAAGTGAGCGGCGGACGTGTCTTTACGACTCTTTCTAGATCCCGAGAGTGCGTTTAACGCTCATGAGATCTCACTCGGTGTGTCCGGGACTTAACCGTGTGGTTTGTTAACTGTGCAATTGTTATGTATAAAGTACAAGAAATTACTGCAAAATGGCAGTGTAGACAAATCTTATCATACTATCATACTTGTGAGTAATTAGAACTAACTAAAAACTGATATTTATTTTTTATTTATTTATTTAGTAAATTATAGACGGTATTATGTTTAAAGGCCATTTACCAAGAAATCTTAATTAAGAGCACAGTTCATAAAGTCGCAGATTTGCGATCTCTCTGGGACTTGTGTATGAAATTTAGGAGCATAAATTAATTTTCAATTTCCCTTTGACGTTTCGCTGAGCCCGACATGTCTCCCAGTCTCAGGGTAGGTATTAACCCGTACATGACATACACTGCCTATTCACTGCACCTATTTCTCTCATATATACTGACACATCTTAAAGTGCTTTTGGTTTTCATAAAGTTTAGTTTCTGATATGTTGAAGCAAAATAAAGGATACTTATATAACATTATTATATATCTAGTGTTTCTGAATTGATCAAAAGATAAATTCTTTGCAATAATTATAATGATTGATCGATTCCATGAACAAATAAATATATGTAGGTAGTAAGTATATAGTAGTAACGGAAATGTGATCAATGACACTAAAATGTGACCGAAGTTCGTAATTTTCAAGTTATGTTATTTTCAAGTTTCACTAAGAACTCGAAATAAATATATGTTAGCTATTTTAATACCTTAATTTATAAAAATAAATAATGTACATTTTAAGTAAATTTACTTATAGTAAGATATGTAAAATCAAAACAAAATTGAAAATTTAATTAAAATTGAAAAATTTAAAATTGAAAATTGTAAATTAAATGCAATATACAGGCAATTATGATATACCAAATCGTGTTATACTGTATAATCTAGGAAATAATGTCAGATGATAATAATCTCGCGGCGACAGCGAAATATTAGGACAAGTTCGATAGCAGTCGAAATGCAGAATGCAACATGCAAAAGCCATTGAGTAACACTGAGTGAATGGATGTACCTCGACGGCGGCCCTCTCCATTGTGCGAACATGAATATGTCATGTTCACACAATCGTACTACAGCTATGTAGACTTAACATTAGCATGCAAATTTCCTGAAATAACTCCCATTTCATTTTCGTAAATGACTTTTTAAGAATTGCAATTTTCTTCTGTGTATCGCGTTACAGGAATTTCAAACATAAAATCATAATTCATTTTAGTTTCAATCAATTGAGCATATCTTGAGCATTATATAACAAAAGTATCTGACAACATAAATTTGACAGCTAATATATAACAAGTGCTTTTGACAAAAAAAAAGTACTTAGAAAACACTGTTTTACAAGCTCTTGATTCCTATTAAGCGATAAATAGATGTACGTTTTATCAAGTAAAACCTAAAACTATTTCAGTCAGTATTCAGAGTGATATTTACTTCATTTACTGAGTTCTTTTTTTATTTCTTATCGAGTGTTTTATTGGTAATATTGGTGTCAGATTCTATTCAAGAGGCCTATAGGCATTTCTCACTCATATTCGCATGTTCTCGGTTGCGTTGGGGGTTATGATGCCGCGAAGCCTGGAGTAAGCGTAAAAAACTTAAAAAATTTGAAGAGTCGGTTGTGATTTTACTACCGGCCGCCTGCCTGACGTCAAGGGTTGACGTCTTGGAAATGCTATAGTGTTACTTGTCAGCCCTTAGTCGCCTCGTACGACATCGGGAGGATATGGATTTAGGGGTCCTATATTAGGTCGGAACCAACAAGGCCTAAACGCATCTGACTAATTTTAGAAGGATAAATTTATCAGTTATATGATGTTTACGTGCATAGCACGCGCGTGCACGTCAGACGCAGCGGCGGCGGGTCGGCGGTGCATTGGTTCAAATATCCGTCGTGCGATGGCCCGCCGACACGAAGGAGGAAGGAGATTTCAATGCACTTGATTTATGGCTCACATAATGGTGCGCTGCGTTTCTACTGCATGCAACCGCACACCAGCGACTAGGTTTCGTTTATTCAAATACGTTTAGCGAGGATTAGGTAAATATGTATTCTGAATTTTTTGATATTTTTATGATATACGGTAAAATATATTAACAGGAGGTAAAGGGAAAACTTAAGATCATGTGCAATTAATACGTATGAATCAACATTTAGAAAATAATATAAGTTGAAATGCAAAGACCCGTGCATGACACACATGGTATTTAATTACTTTATCTCATAATATAAATACACCAACATAATATGTACAATTGCTAATTGCTCTACGTTGAGATCTAGTTTCGAAACACATTACCGTGATTGTGTTAGGTTATCATTAGGTTTCAAATTACTTTTACCTATATTGGTTGGGTTGTTACCTATAAAAGTATTATAAGCTACAGAATTTTAACTGAAGTATAAGATTTTGTTTGGATTGTCTTCATATTCAAACTTATAACTTTTATTATTTGCAATCTGTTGAAGTAATTTTCTGATGGTAATTAAACATTAAAACGTATTTAGTACCAGCCGTTTCGGGGCGTCTCAGCGGTGCGTCATTGGCAAATTGAAAACTTAATTTATAGCTCCTACGGTTCGAGCTTACATAGCTTAGAGAATGACAGCCTAAAAGCCGGGATTTACTTATTTCTCGCAAAAGTTGAGAGTTGGATGTTTAGTCAAGAAAAATATTTTCTTTATTTTCTGATTATTTTTAATTACCCTATCCATGGGAAATAATATTGTCAAGATGTATTCTACGAATAGACGTTGTCACTATCATGACCCGTTCGAAGTTGTAACCTTATTCGCTTTTGGCAAGAAGTGCCTTTTGCTGAATAGTGTAAAGACCGACGTTTACGTTTCATATCATCAATTAATGGCGTCTCCTCATCCTGTTTATTTGTAATATCATCATGACACAGTCTCGGTATATCGTTATACTTTACAAACATAAGGAAATCTTGATAACTGTACCCATTTCTAAGGTTTCTTCTCACATAAGTCAAGCAGTGGGTACGCAGGTATCAGTTCCGAGGTATCAGTGTCGGTGCGTGCGAGTGGGATCGCGAAGTGCTGCGTTATTCAAGTTAATAGCCATTAGTTTGGTTCGTTAGCGGAATATTGCTAACGAATGTGCGGCGGGCGCGCGGCGGCGGCCGGCGGCTGTGAAACGCTCAATTAGCGAACACACTAACATTTCATACAAACTACCACTAATTCACACATGTCATTAATTATACACACTTGTATTAATGGCTTTATTATCTTTGTATAAAATATTGCCGGTTATAATGCTATGTTGATACCAAATGATTGGTAATCATACGCGTTGTGATGAACTTAAATTGAAAATTTTCGATTCAAATTTACATATTATTATTAGCATGAAAATATTCGATATACCGTACTATTCTTTACTTTTTCTCTGCTCGTTTTCTAATGCTAGAGTTTTCTCAAGACCAAGAGACCAAACAAATTATAAAAAATATATTCTTAAAATATTATACAATAATCTCATTAGGCTTTATTATACATGTTGAAATTATTTTTAATCGTCCGTATCATAGATAGGTAGGTTTACATTAGAAAATATAACTATCATAGAACATCTATTGATATCAGTTAAATTAATCTTGATAATCATGTTATGAATATAATATATGTAACTATCCCTAATATAAGCTTGTCTAATTGAATTGAGATGTAGTGTACAATTACCTGGCTAATGGATTGTAAGCATGCTCTACATGTAACATAATTAAGGTAGTACTGAATCTTAGAATGTTTAGTGTATACGTATTTTTATAAAGATATAAAAAAGTTGAGAAATAGATAATATATTTATTCATTTCAAAAAATATAGTAATATTATATCGTTAAAGTTTGTGAATAAGTGGATATAGTAGGATATATGTTTTAATCTAACTGGAATTATTATTATTTAATTCTAAATAATAGCATTTAGTTAAATTTCACATTTAGATCTTAATAAAAAGTATTTAAATTTATTCAAGGTAAATTACTTATCAATATGAAATTATGGTATGAAATCCATATTTCGAGCATAATCTATTTTAATACCGAATGCAAATGATGCCAAGAAAAATATATCATGGTAAGACAATCTGGGTACACAGGAAACTCAGAAGTCAAGTTGCCATGAAAATGATTAATATGGCTCATTTGCGGTGCTCGCTCTCCGCCTGGGGCTAGGAGCTACGGCTACGGCACGAGGCGGCGTGGCGTAGCGGCACTATCGGCTACGAGCTACGGCGTAGCTGCTACGCGACTGCTACGTGCCCGTCTGCGTACATCGTTTACGCTTCCGCGTCGAGAATTTATTGTATTCCACCCCATTTATACATTTTATCTATGTTGTGTACTTAATAAAATGCTTATTGCATTCTTGAAAGATCTTTACGAATACTGGCATTTTTAATGGGTTATGCAAAGGTTGGATTGAAAAGGTTAGCACTTGTTTGTTTAGTTTAAACAGTATTTACTTTTTGGTATGGAATAATATTTTTGATTTGCCATAACTCAAATTTAAATTTTATGAGAAATTACTCTGGAAGTGTCACAAATTTAGTACTTAGAATTGTTGCCAATTTAGTAATCGTAAACAAAAAAGACTTATTAAACAGATGTTTACCGCGGTAACATTTTCACTCTCTCCATCTTGATCTTCGTAAATGACGACACGGTTGTGGCTGTGACGGGGAATCTGCAGTGGCTTATTATGTTAGCCTTTTGCGAGACTTGAATAATGCAACACTACAAAGTAACCACACTACATTAAGAACATCAAAGATTACATGGAAATATATAAAATTATACGTGTTCATTTTATTTGAGACAGCGATGTAAGCCTCAAATTATTAACATGGTTTTCAGCCTGACATTAAGTTTTATCATGAAATACCAAAAATGTAGATGATTCAATGTTATAAAAACTAAAATTCCGTACTTTTTCTACCAAGAGACGGTGGCTCTTGGTAGAAAAAGTACGGATTTTTTTTCGGAACTTCATTTAAATTAGAAAAGTTGAAAAATCTATATTTTAATATGCACAAGTGTATCGATTGACTTTAATTTCACCAAATAAGATATATTAAATTATGTAAAGACGTCTTTTATAACAAACGAACGTCTGTATTTATCATTGCTCATGTTTGTTAGATATTTTTCAACGAATCCTTCCCAATGTTTATCGATTTAACTCGAAAAAACGGAGGGTAGCGAGTATTATTGCTGTAATTGGTTTCTAATGCCACGTAAACCCCCCAAACGTGTTTCGAGACTGGACTGCGAGATAAAGTGCTTGCCCGCACACAGATTTCACTTCAATTTTATATTTTTCACTTTCTAATCGATTTCGTTGTAGTGCACATTTATCATGATAAATTACGAATTCAGTGACAATGTGTGCTGTTCAAACAGATGAGTTTGATTTGCGTTTCAATCCAATTTTTTGAGTTGAATACTGAATGATATTGAAGCATATAAAATATGTTGGATTTATTATTTTTCTTATTATCCTTTCTATTCTATATTCTATTCTCCTTTTAATGCTTATGTTAAATTTTATATCATTTTCAGTTTCACAAAATGAAGAGTAAAGTAAATAAATTCGCTTTTGTTTTGATGTCAGTTACGGTGGGGTTGTTTAGAAAACTTTAGTAAAAAAAAGAATTAAACATACTAATGCACTTGATGTATATGGATGAGAAAGTTGAGAAAGAGGGTAAAATATACGAGTGTGTTCAATGGAGCCCTCCTTATTGTATCAGGATTAAGGGAAAATCCCGCGTGCGACACTTGCCCGACTCTGGAGTGTGTTTGCATTTAAAACGCAGCACTTACTCCAAAAAGTGATATGTAATTAAGTGTAAGTATGTATGTATATCTACTCTAAGAAACATCTTACTCTTCCTAAGATTTTTTTAGATAAAAAAGAATTGTATAAGGAATAATTCAAAATCATATTCTAGCTATTCTATTTTTAAATATGATTTTCTTGTGTAGTGGTTACCTTTATTTGTGTTATATTACTACAAACATGCATGTATCTACCTGATTAGAATTGGTCACTCAAGCCTATCTATTATAACTATTCCATGTATATTATTTGCTGCAAGAATCCATTCACCAAACAAGAATAACAATAATTTAGTGACGACAATATTATTATAACGTTAAATAAATAAAACATTCGATAGATTTGATTCGACGACCTCATTGAGGTCAAACAGATCATGAAGAATAAAGCATTGTCAAGCATGATGGAATATGAGAAATGCAAACGCGACGCTCATATCCCTTACAGCGTGGAGACGTCCTTTCTAAAATTTTTCAGTGTGCGATGCCCCGTCGCGCTCGAATCCTTGCAAATTTATGGCGCTCGCCGCTGTCGCTGGCCAGTTTTACGAATACTAGATGGGCACTTCTGTACATGTCTCCACGAAAGATGTGCTCGTGTATGTATGCATTAATACTTGATTCTAAGAACACACCCGTACGAGTCATACTAAGCTTCGCTATAAACTTCAGAGACGAGCCACGAGAACATTTTTAAAATTCACTGGCGAGTTTCATTGAATTTGTCTACGTTATTAGATTATATATTTTACGACTGTTAAAATGCCCTGCGCAAATTTAGTTATAGAAATAAAATGGGAAATATATTCATCCCGACGAAAACGATATTATTTAAAATTATTATATGGGCAGTGTGTACTCCTGGTATTTCATGTGATAAAATTCCCGAAGGACTGCCGAGCCGCAAGCCGACCGGCTAACACCGCGGTGACGGTACAAAATTGAAAACGTCAACACAAATGATATAATAAAAATAATCCTATAACAATATGTTTATTATTCTAAAAATGGACTCCACATTTCTAAGACGCCGTCCATATATTTTTTAGACAAAGCTAGCTCAGAAATAAATATACTTAGTAAAGTTGTTAGGCCAATAATTTATTTAAAAGATAATCTACATTTAGATATGTAGCACATTCGTATAAGTAGCAATTTTATTCGATACCTTTTATAAGATTATAAGATTAAAGATAATATAGTTACTTATGTGTATCAAAACTAAGGTACTAGTATGTAAACATAAATATCAACACAAATAAGCGGTTAAAACGAATCACTGCAATGGACGATGAAAATGTCAATACTACTAAGTCAAAATACTCAAAAGGAAAATGCCAAACAAATCTTTATCCAGGTCGATCAGTATTGTTTCAAAGAAAATATTCCTTGCAGAATACCATACGCCGACAAGATCACCCCGGAGCCAATCCTCAACAACAATGCGCGGGACACAAAGGCAGACTCGATCAGAAATAGTTATAATAGCCAATTCAAAGTTGGCATCTATGGCTGGAGGAAAAAATGCCTGTATATTCTTGTGATGGCGCTCATGTTTATGATGATCATCAACTTGGCGCTCACACTGTGGGTTTTGAAGGTCTTGGATTTTAATTCGGTAAGTAGAATTTTGTTTTAGTACCAAAATTTTGTTTGAGTACCAAAATTTTGTTTTAGTACCAAATATATTATGGTTTAAATTAAGGCATATATTTTTAACTTGAAATTATTTACCATTGCAAATAATGAATAACATACCTATCTTGGAACAGATCATCTCATCATCAGTTCAAATGATCCAGCAATCCTTATGTGAAACAATTTTTTAAGTATATATTTAACTAGCTTTTGCCCGCGGCTTCGCACGCGTGAATTTCAGTTCTTAAAAGGAATCGAAGTAAAATTCCAGTTATTCTTTTATAGCCTAATCTAAGACTGGTTAAATTTATTTATTATTCAAATTCGTATTTTTGTCATCTTTAGTTCAATTCCCCGTTTCCCGCTACAATTTCCGCTACGTACGTACGCTTGTTCCGAAACTTATCCTGCAATGTCTTTTCCCGCTACGTGTCCCACTCCCGCTTCCCGTAACGCGTGCCGAACATTTCCTGGACCATGAAAAATAATAAAGTTTTGCATAAATTTCCACCCATCATTCCCCTAGAGATGCAATTTTTAAAATCTAGTTATATTTTACTAACTATATATAGATTACCAACTACAAATTTAAATAAAAAATTCTCAATTTTCATGTCATTTCAAAATTGACCAGGTTTCATACAAACTATTTTACCCCTATAGGGATGAATTTTTCAAAATCTAATTAATATATTATTATTTTGTACCAATTACAAATTTAAATAAAAAAATCATGTGACTTACTTAAAATTATGATGTTTCATATAAACTTGCCACCCCTATTTCACCCCTATAGGGATGTAATTATCAAAATCGAATTAATGCATTATTACTTTTTACCAACTACAAATTTAAGTCAAAAATTTCATTCAAACTGGCAACCTCTATTTCACCCTCTTAGGGATGGAATTTCGAAATATCATTAATTCTTAACGGACGTCTCCTAGTCACAATCTACCTTTCAACCAAATTTCATTTTCATGGGCTCAGTAGTTTTCGAGATTTCGTAATACGTGAGTGAGTGTTTTTCGCTTTTATATAGATTTGAGTTATCATATTAAATATATCTAGTGGATAGACCTTTTTTTATTTATTTACAAAGTAATAGTATGTATTCAACTATAATATTTTTTACATTATACAACTAATAGAAAATAAATTAAAACTAATAAAAACAAATTATTTAAAAAAAGGATAAGAATTATTTACATATATTAACAAAAATGCCAGTCCCTGCATTTCGTAATATAATATACAATCAAACATTGTTGATCATAAAAAATCAAACATTGTATGTGGGATTTTATTTTTGCCAATTCTTTAATTGCGAATTAAGTCTGCTTATTGGATCATTCGACTTACCAAGTGAAATGCAACAATCTTTGTGAAACCACCTGTCCTAAAGTTGTCTTTTGTCTTGTCAGCGACAAACTTTTGTTTTGCTGTCAATGAATGACGGATTGGATTGGAGCGGTGGTGGTGTCGCCTGTGTATAAAAAGGTCTCAGGTTAGAATCCTATTCGTGATGCGACATGAGTTTGCATACTAATCTGACTCATGTACCTCGATGAAACTATCATCGACCACCACTTGCTTTCGATGAAGGAAAACATCGTGAGGAAACCTGCACACTGGTTGAATATTAACTTGTGCGTGAAATGGAGAAGGCAATGGCAAAGTGCCAAGAAAGCTGTCGTGTGAGGTCATTAACCACGACCCTCAGCGTGCTACCATGACCCTCAGCGTGCTGTGTGCGCTTGAGATGGTGATTGATCAACTACTAAAAAGAGAAAACTCATCTCTAAAAAGAGAAATCTCATCTCTCAAATATCATAATTTGCCCTTATATTTCTAACAACAGAATATTCAAAAAGTCTGAAAATTTAAATAATGGTCGTAAACAATGTAAAAAATATTTTCGAACCATTCATGTCTAACATGAAAATCGTTCAAAAAGTAAAAGTTGGTATTAATAAAATTACAATCTTTTAAAATAAATTTAGGAAGGCATGGGTCAACTGCGGATCGTGCCCGGCGGGCTGCAACTCCTCGGCCAAGCTCTGGTCCTGGACTCGCTCTTCACCTCCAGCATCAAGTCGCGGAGGGGACAGCCCATCGCTGTGGAGTCTTCACGCAACTTCACCGTCTCCACCAGGGACGCCCATGGACTGCTGCAGAGTAGATTGTATTTAGGTAACTGATTATTTAAAAAAATGCTTTTAGCGTTAATTTCGCCAGTTCGATAAAACTATGTTTTTACTTGGAACAATAAAGTTAAATAAATAGATATTTTTACTCTTAAGGCTAAGATTGAAATTTATGCATTATTTTTGCATCGAACGTCGGAGTTACTTGAGTGGCTAACCTATCTTATTATGTTTATTACAAAGACATGATCACGTCTTTGTAGGCAGAATAACTTGAAAAAAGAACAGGACTTTGAGGATTTCAAGAACATCAAACGAAAGTTAGTGAGTTCCGAGAAAACACATTAATAAATCTGGGGCTTACGTGAACACATGACGAGAGCCAAGCCGTTACATGTAGCACTGCAAAATGTACAATTCTGTTCCCTCAGTTGAGAAGATTCATCCATTCTCCATAGATTCGGACCAATTTTGAAATAAATAAATAAATATATTAGGACAAATTACGCAGATTGAGCTAGCCCCAAAGTAAGTTCGAGATTTGTGTTATGGCGAGAGTTATATACTAACTCAACGATAAATTTTATAACAAATATATATATAGATAAACATATTAGACCCGTAAATCTGAAAAAGTTCATTTTCCATCATGACCCTATGAGGGATCGAACCCGGGACCTCGGTTCAGAGGCAAGCATTTTACCACTGCGCCACCGAGGTCGATTATTAGCGACATCCTGTTATAAATAAGTATTGCCTTCCGGCCTTGGAGTATCTCTCCAGAGATAGCAGGACGATTCCTCTTGGTTTAACCACTAGACTATAGGCTGTTAGTAATAAAACTTATTCTAAGAGCTGATTTTCTATTAAAAACATTTTTCTGAGTGATAATCACCGAAGAAAGAGAAAGAGTCAAATGTTTTTTTTTTATTATTTTACATTTGTAACACTAGTTGTATTATTAGAGTTCAGGGTCTGAAAAACTTGATTGGTTTCGAAAGCATGATATGCTGAGCAATATTTTTCATCCTATTGTGCATACTTATCTATATTACGGTTACGGATAGTAAAATAAAAATAAATGAAATAAAAATAAGTTAATTTAAAAAATGAGAGCCGATGTTTAACTTGAACATCGGTGCCCCAACTAGGGAAACCTTGTACCTCGGGAACTTAGAGCACCCACCAGAATTTTCTTTTGTCTCATTTAATATGCCTGAATATCAAATAACTAGCTCATACAGGTCATGACCGCCTGGAAGTGAACGTGGGCAGACTAGAAGTGCGGGACGCCAGAGGAGCCCTGCTCCTGGGCGCGGGGCAGGACGCCGTGACGGTCGGTGCTGACACGCTCACGGTGGTCAGCCCTGCTGGCGTGACGCTGCAAAACGCTGCGCAGACGCCGCTTGTCAAAGCACCTCCTTCGAAGCCACTTGTGTAAGTATCACTATGTATATCCAAGTAAATCCCAAATCCAACTTTGTCTGTCAAGAGTTAAAAATATAAAAACTAAAAACATATTAATCATTATGTAAGGTTTCCGGTGCAACTTACGCTACATGTAATATAGTTGTACTCCTACTCGTATGTCACCAGATATACGAATATGATAGATTTGTTTTGAGGTTTAGTACATAATTTTGAAATTAATTAAATAAAATTAATGTTTATTTAGCTTGGAGTCGCCTACGCGATCGCTGGAGATGCACGCTGCTCAGAATATCGCATTGGAATCACGAGCTGGCGATATAAGCGCAAGTTGCCTCACCACATTCCGTCTGCGATCCATTGCTGGTTCTGTAAGTATCAATATCATAGTCACTATACCACGCTTTTTTTATCTTTTCCACAATGATTTCCACATGTTTCAGATACGTTTGGATGCTCCGAGCATATACATGCCGAAGTTAAAATCAGCATTGCCACTTCCTCCATCGACGCCTCACACGCATGATCCCCATCACCAAAACATTTACCAGTTATGTGCGTGCGCAAACGGGAAACTGTTTCTTGCGCCTCCTCACGGTGCTTGTGCAGCCAGGGAAGAGAGTCTTATCTGTCGATGATGTTCATACTGTGATCTAGCTTTGTTGTAAATTTCCGTTAGTTTGTTGAATATGTTTTAGAGAACATTTATTGTGTTAGAAATCCAGTAATTTAAAGTTGAATATGTTATACGTGTATTGTACTTTGTAAATTAGTAGAGTCAATTTCATGTCTATTTCTTGTTATGATATTAGTTATAGTACAATATAAGGTATCATTCGAATATATTATGACCCGACTAGTGCACGTCTCATTAATTTGTATATAGTTTAGAAAATATGTATCTGTTCAACTGAATATAAAACTAAAATCTTAAATTTAAGAAAGTGTACAAACTTTGCTGAACCGGGTAATAAATTAATTTAATCAATGTTTTTATAAGACGTGTACAGTTTGTACACGTTATGTGAATGCAAACATTTTCTAATGACGGAAATTGGTATTGTATAAATATTAATGGAGAATACTACAACGACTTTAAAAACGTATTAAACATACATATTTTTTAATAACTAGTGCCTTTTGGAATCGCAATTTAGACTTAATATTGGCAAAAATAATATTAAATTACAAATATTACCTATCTCGACGCCATTTGCTTAAATTTTAACAATTTTAATCGAAATCGAACTTCGAATCAAGTTTTTTCTTAATTATGTTGTAATTTTTCAGCCTTTCTCAAAATTTTACTGTTATAGTGGTCCTGAAATTGCTTTATGTCAATTTCAGTTGTCTATCCGGAGTCCGGTCTCATCGAAACAATGTATTGTGGTTTTTCTAATAAACTTTGGCGTACACTTAACAAAAGAAATTTAATTATTATCACGTTTATATACGATAAGTGTTTTTCAATTCAGAAAAAGTTCTTTATACGTATATACAGCTTCTACCCTTATTGTCATTATGCTATTTGCTATTTCTTCCTCGTTAAGTATGACAGTTTCCTTGTACATAATCATTAAAACGCGTCAGCACATTAAATCGATCTTGAATGTTTTAGAGATATCATATGTCTTGTAAATGTTAGATTATATCATTACTAACATACGAATCGCCTTCAGTGAATTGCTTTTATGCAAAGCGTTTTGTTTTAGCTATATCTGTGTTAGTCATTCATTTCTAGTGTACTTTTTTCGTGAAAGCATTGTTGTCATATGAAAGTTCCAAATGGAAAAATACCTTGTATTGTAATCTTAAGTACATATTTATCACAATTATACATACATTGAGTATAGACTTGTTGGGCTACAAAGGGTATAAATTCATTTAAGAGTTGTTAGGGATCAGTATCATAACTTTTAATATTCGCAATACTTGCTACTAATGACGTATTTGTATGAGACCATGCAGGTTGATGATTTTGTAAAGTTAGTCTGTTACACAATTAGTTTATATATAGATATATGAATTAAACGATTTGTTGAATTAATTGTAAATATTATAAAAACGTACTAAATGTAAAGGTAGAGATTGTAAATTACAAGTGTATATGAAATCAATTGCGTATTTTTACTTGATGTTCCGTTGCCATTTGGAGACTATTTTTTCAAAATATATTCAAATCATACATTCCAGATGAAGTATTTAAGTTTTTTAATTTATTAATATAGGTATACCACATATTAATGTAACTGTTAAAATTATGTTTTTCTTATATTTATACAGCGACCTAGCCTCATAACTTTCGAGAATTAATTGTCTAAATAACAATGAAAATTGCATCAAAATTCATATAGTTTTTGTTTTTAAAAGAAGAAACCTTAGAAAAAGATGACGCGCCACTATGTTATTATATACTGATATATGACCATATATGAGTGGGTATATATGATATAGTGATAGTGATGAACGTATTAAATGTCACAATACACATAACTAAATAGTTATCCAACTGCGCCAATGATTGTCCCAGAGCCAGTGCAAAATTCCCTTTCTAGTTCCAATTATTCCAGAACTTCTTAATTGAATCTTACCATGAACTGACATAAGTATTTAACTCTGTTACAAACGAACTCGGCATAACTACAACTTTCAACATTTAATTTAGTTTTAATTCATGTTTCTACAAACAACTGTGCAAATTCGTATTAAAATTACACGGGCACTTGTATGAGTGAAGTTAATATTAGTGTAACTTAATAAAATGAAATTAAATTACTTTAGATTTAATTCATACTTGTTTACATAGTTTCACAGGCTGTGCAAAAATTTTGAATATATAGATAAAATAATCTGTTCATGATTCTTTCTCTGTCATTTGAACATGAAACCGCATATCGGCTGTAACGTCCTGAAGCCTGGGGTTCACTTAAATAAAACATATTACTAGTTGTATTTTCAGTGAAGTCAATTATGTGATTAGAATCTTAAAAAGGTTATACGAAAATGTAATACTCGATATAGAAGTATGTATATTCCTATAATACGGAAAATTTTAATTAATTACCGATTAAATCAAATTAATTAAACCCTCGAGTATAAACAGCATCAGAGCAATTGATTTAGCAGACTTATTGTGAGACACTCGCAGTCACTGTTGAAGTTTAATTAAAGATTCATGATAAATTGTCGCAGGAAGCTGCATTCTGCGCTGCGCACGTGAATAACGCCTTGCCGTCTTGCCGTACACTTAAATAACTTAAGCCAGAAACCTAACAATAAATTCATACTCCCCCTCCTTTTGTTGCGCCCGCGGTGTTTTCACGGCGCTAATTGGCAGGAAGAACGCTAAAACGGCGCTAAATGGGCATTAATGAAATCATTTATGTATGTTAAGGTTACCTTTATCGGTGACTTATTTGTTTTTGCTTAGTAATGTGATAATAAAAATAACGCTTTTTGCAAAATTTTGTTCATGTCTTTTGTCACCTTGTTTAAATAATAAAAGTAATATTGTTCCTAAAATACATCGTTATCGTGATGAAAACTTCTCATGGGGCAAGTTTTAGAAAAGTTTTATAAATTGCAATTTATTTATATTCCACCATGAAAAACATAAAAATTTAAAACGTAAATAAAATAGATATATTATAAATATTTCTCTAAATTGTACAACATAGCCATTTTAAAGCAAAGACATCGCTGTACTCGAGCATCCAGCCGTAGCCACGAGCGAGAGGAAATAAAGTTATGATTTATGTAGTGAAATATGTTGCAGGCACAGCCGGAGGCCCGTTCTAAGCGGCGAGGCACAAAACAAGGGGGATGTAGAGAATAAACCTCATACAAATCATTGACAACCATATTTTGTGGGCTTATTAGTAGCAGACATTTGGGAGCATACAATATAATTAATGTATAGTTGATTTGGTGGAAATGGAAAAAACTATACGGCCCCCATTTGCTTTTGGTGTGCTATGGTTATATGCGTTGTTATATGAGTTTTAAAAATGTTCCCACATTGAATTATATTTAATAACAACCTTGTTTAATAGATCACATTCGTTTGATCCTTTTGGGAGCCACGGTGAATCAGATAGATATACCTACTTACAGATACGACAAACGAGGACCCTGCCTTCTCGTTGGAGGTTAAAAAATATACATTAATAATAACACTGGCAAGCGAAATACCAATGTATAAAAACAAATACAAATTAACTCTCATACAACTACAATAACATTCATTTATATTACTGAAATAAATCCGGTTTAGCTGTTAAGTTCATTCTCATTCAAAGTTTATTCACGTGCCGCTTTAGAAACTTTTCAAAGGAAAGTTATAGAACTTTATCTAACGATCAATTTGTCTAATCAACCTATTTTATTATCAAATTTTGAATCTTATAGTTTGAAACTTGAATAACTAAATTAGTACCTAGGGACACCAGAACTAATTTAAGCAATTTATAATATTTGCTAATCAGTAACAGTAGGTATAAGTGATCGTTACCTCTCAAACCTGACGTGTACTTTATTTATTTAATTAAATATATTTTCTATTACCTACTATTTATACTAAATAGGGACTAAACTCTACGAATCTCCAAAAATACAGTTATGGTATGTAGGTTTTATTTACATTTTCTATGAAATAAAGTTCAAATCAAATTCATCGTTCGTGTCAAAAATGAATCCAACTGGAATGAAACGGGGGAGTCGATCCTCAGTACTTCGTCCGTAGACTGTAGATATCTCGTCACCTGACACCCAGCTCGTGTTCTTTAGCCGATTTGACGGAGGTCAGGCGTGGTGTGCCTCGATTAGGGCTGGACAGGATTTGATTACGACATCGCTCCACTGGGGATTATAGGCCTGTTAGTTTGTCATATGTGGGGATGTTTCTTGAGTTTGGTCGAGATTTCAAGGAAATTTGAAAGGTAAATCGTGCAATACTAGGCATTGGATTTTTTATTATAGACAGTTAAACTTGGAGTGTGCTCAAAGACTATTGATTTCGAAGACAAAATAATTGTTAGTTCCATATTTCTGTAACATCTTTATAATTTCCTTAGTTCTTTTTTATATTTAATTAGGTATAGACAAGAGAGCTTTTAAAAATTACTTAGAAAATAAGTATGTGCTGCAGTATAATACAAAAAGATACAACTCAGTGGTACTTACATATTTATATGATGCAAAATTGATACGATATACCTAATATAGTATGGATTAATATATACATACTTAGTGAATATTACGAAATTTATATTTGAATAAACCCCTGCAGTAGAGCATCAAGTCAACTAAATGTTCCTTATTCACCAGTTGATTGTGAATCACGTCCAAGACAAGCAAACGTCCACAATGAGGGAGCAGGTCACGTGTCCTTTTATGATTCAATTGTGGCGGTGAACCGTCTTCAAGCTGACCTGCGTCACGGTGACAGCCCTCGCCGGCCGCACGCCAGAAAATTTCAGGAAAGAGATAAAATTACCACGTAAAGTATTGAAATTTAAATGTTCAGCTGATGAGTGCTTATTATTAAATGCACACTGTCTTATTATTATACACGTTGAATTGTTGAAGTATGTTCAATTGTTTATATGTTTTTTCTTCTTTTATGTCAACACGAAGCAAGGGAGGTGATTTTTAGTGTGGAAATAATTGGAAAACTAGTAAAATGACATAGGCGATTACCCTTATACTTTAAGCTATATACCGCATAATGTCTACTATAACTAAACGTCCACATTATCAAAAATATGAAGTGGGGTTATGTGTGCAAAATTTATGTTTAACTATAGATTGATATTAACAACTTGCATTACATGTTTATAATGTGGTTAGTTTATATATTTTGGTACGTTTTATTGTAGAGGTAAAAGTTTTTTTCTCATCTGAGCGATAAAAGAGAATGATAAAATAAGTTTATAGCATGTTCTAGTGCACATCTATATCACGTAAGTAACGTATAGTTATTGCAGCCAAGTATGTAATTTTTCTGCGAGCATCAAATTGACATCTGATGAAAATGTAACTGCAAGCTTCAGGGCAAGTTCATGGCATCTAACGAACGACAAGTACACAGAATTAATCGAATAGTGAATAACAATAAATAATTAGAATAGTTCCCATCTACTTGGTGCAGGGCATCCACTATCTGGCCGGAATGTGCACAGACTAATGTAATCTATACTACGGACACTGGGCAATGGCCTAGAACTAGATTCCGGGCAGGCATTCGGACTCCCAGTTCTGATGTCTACGTTACATATCTATTAGGGAAATGCCTCCACTATAATACTTGGCCATAAAATAACCCAAAATAGCAAGTAAAATATAGTAATTTGCTTTTGCCTGGTGGTTTAATTTTGTGAGTAGTTATTATCTTTTCTACTTACATATAAAAACGTCATGCTAGTTACATTCATTTGTAAAGAACTGCGAATTGATTTCAATAAAATTTGGTTTGTGTAAAATATAAAATGAAATAGTTTAAAATGTATGTATAATATTTATTAATGTAATCTGAATTTCTGCCTTAAATTAGGTAACCATTTATGAAAAGTTTTAAGATTCGAATAAGGCATTAAATTAGGAATACAAACTGATTGAATTTTGGTTAATCGTATATGTACTAAAAACTTTGTAACTATATATACCTCTATATCGTGTGTTTGTCAGATTTTTCAACACGGATATATACAACTATGAATATCTGGGTAGAAAACATTAAAATGTTGAAAACGCACTTCCTCGTCGGAGATGGATGTTTGCATGCATATGCAAGTTCATAAAGTGTTGCTAATCCGTCCCGTGCGGGCGATAGTGTTAATGCGGGGCATTAAACTCTGAGCGAGGCCCGGGCACAACGCGTGGAGCGTGCAGAAACAAAGCCTTTTAGTGAACTTAGTCGGTTCATCAAAGGCAGTTTGTATTTTAAATTTTACCATAAAATATAATGATTCCACATCGGTGTCAAACGGTTTTCAACATACGGTTAATAAAATTTCGCCCTCCAAACAAAAGCTTTTCTTTTAAAAAAAATGTAGAAAATATAAGATATTTTCTTCGATAGTTATGTAGCTATAGGTCTAGGTGAAAGGTTTATGTACGAATTTTTGAGTTTGTACTCGTATTGGAAGCAATCTCGTTGCTCCTCAAAGAAGTTTTCCTGTACCGTCCGTGGTGTGTGGCCACACTCCCACCGCGTAGATCCTCCCGTAACAATGACACGTTTTATGATGCCCTTCATTAAAACGCCAACGGCAATATTAAGTACGTGCTGGCTCAAAGAATTCATTATTGAAATACCTCCGAGACTGTGACTGTCTCGGTTAATGTGAACTAAGATTTAGGGCGCCAAACGTGCTCATTCGCAGAACGGCTATAAACTTAAATCTTTTTAATTTAATTGCACAGCAGTATATTTTTACGCTGTTTAGTATTTCTACTACCTGGCTTTCTGATAGTTAAAAAACTTAATACCAAAAACCAGACTTATCCATATATAAAAAAACAGACGATATCATTTCTATCATTAGTACAAATGCCTTTTATAGTTATCCAATGGGCGCATTGTGTCTCAAGAAACCCTTTAGTTTATGAATATCACATCCAAGCAAATTAGTTTATTTCCTCCGAGCGACAATTTAGCTCACGCTCTCGTCACAAATTGTCGGCGAGGGTAAATGCAGACTATTAAGGAAATACAGCAATTCTACCAGCCCTTACCCGGCATTACGGCGCAATCTTACACCAGTGAAATTATAAGCAACACCTTCTTATGTCGTGTTTGTAGGCAATAACACGTAGGAGCAGGTTGCCTCCTCGTGGCTGTCGAATAATCTGGCTTCAAGGCCTGCCTAAGACCTTATACTTTTAAACTAAAGGAATCGTGTATATCCAATTGAAACCATTCATAAAAAATATATAATTTACTTTGTAATAAATATGATAGAAAATGTAAACGAACCATTAATTTTTGTTGATATTATATTTTTATACTTATAATTCATTCTATTTCGAGGTTTCTGTGGTTGTTAAAGTAAAAACACACAGTCTAAATATGACTGTTATTCCTATTTAGTTATCTATTTTTATTCTGTACTAAAATAACCAAACAAAACAAAACTAAAACAAAAAAAAATCAAAACGGATTGTTTTGATTTTTTTTATTTTCCAGTAGATTTTACGTCAAAGAGTAATAAACATACATACTAACAAACTTTCGCATTTATAATAGTAGGAAGTAGGATTTAATTTAATGTGAAACAAATTTTTGTTTTTTTTTCATATTCTCATAACATTTTGCTTAGAACCTCAGAAAGCGGAGTATTTTAGTAATATCTAAAAAAGTAGGTATATGTTTTCGGAGTGCAATGACCCTAAGAAACTGACGAATAAATTTGCAATTCCGTATGTGACTGCAGTTGCACCGGACAAATGCTAAAACTTGCTGTCTGGTTGCGCTGAATTTAAATGCCGTAAACAAATATCAAACTTGCCGGACATGCACGATGGAATCGGTACTAGTACCTGTACCTACTTCAAATTTCATAACAGCGTTTGTAGTCACGAATTTATGACCACGGCTATTATTTAAATTATAGAGTTTGATAGCAATTACACCACATATAAAACTTTCAAAGGGCAAGTTCATTTTACTATTTATGCAAAAAACCCTTGCACACATATATTGTTATTATATAACCTTATTAATTATAACAATTTTTAATAGAATTAAATCAATAATTATTTGATTTGAGTTTGTCAAAATTATGTTATCATATTACTGAATTGTGTCTCATTTATCAGAGAATAATAATATTCGTACCAGCGTTTAATGTTAAAGTGTGGAAATGTCAAGATCGGAAAATTTTGTCTGGAAAATCAACCGTTTTTCGCTCATCAGTCGCGGTACTCCAGAGAATTGATTTGATGTCAATCTCCTGTCTGTCCACTTAGTGAAACTGTGTTGCACTATAGGACTTTATCTGCGAATATTCTGAACTCTTCCTGTCGTTTTTTCATTGAGCATATAAACAGTTTGTAAAATAAAATAAATAAGTAAATAATTTGTATTTAAATGTTTTGTAAGTATATTTATTTCATAAGTATAAGATATATAAGTATAACATAAGTAAAGAGGACGAAATAACACGACATGGAGACGAGGAGAAAAGAGAGGGAAGAGGTAGGAAAGAGGCGAAAGAGGTGTGCTAGTAGTGTCCCAGTATGTTTATACGAATTAAATAGAGCTGAAGAGTTTATTTTTAAAACAATAATTGTTAATGTGATACAAATAAGAACTAAGTGAACGAAAGAAACAAGTTTCATCGGTGACAAATGTCGGGTGCTTCACGGAATTGATTCCGTGTCAGTCCCCGCTGTCCGCCACCGTGTCCGATTTATGAAGTCATGCCGAACGATATGCAGTGAATGGAGAGGTTCATAAAAACTCCGCTTTGAAATAAAATGTTTTTTTAATACTTTTTGCGTAAAAGACAAACATATTTACATTTTTGACCATTAAAACGTACCTTAACACCTACTATACAATGCAATACCTATGGCACAATTTATTATTTTGATCATATTTATTACCTGTTTGGAGTGTGCCTCCATCACTTTCTTTATCTGCAGCACACACAGTTTCGCACGAACTCGACTTGTTTTGGTTAAGTATGAAATATTGTAGACTATGTCGCTAACGGCGCGCGGACCCATGTTGCATTTATTTTAACGCTGTAACACTCTGAATGTTATGCTTTCTCAAATCATTTCCACAGTTTACATTTTTTAGTTATTGCATTAGCAGCAGCGCACGTCTTCAATTGAGTGCATCAACTTTGGCATTATGTATGATATACCATACCACAACAATTTAAGTTATTTGGGTGAAGTTTAACACCATTCAGCATCCTTGTTATTAAAAGTCGTGTTTCATAAATATGTACTCGCTAATAGATAAGTAAGAACAAGAAACTAAATCCATGAGGGAGGTTGGCATAAAGTAGCGTCGTGCATCGTCATGTTATTTACACTATTACATCTAAGCAATGAAATAGAAAAACATTTAAATCTATAGACAATAAATAAACATTAAGAAGTGATGAGCAAACTATAAAGACGAATGTCAGGTGGTAGACGGCAGTTGTCGGAGTGGAGAAAGTTTCCCTTTC